>NC_139218.1:120197137-121407137 GCF_055691185.1 Crinia signifera | reverse complement strand
CATTATGGTGAAGGCTTTAAACAATTAGGAAATAATTGAGGATATACATAGACCACACAACACACACACACACACACACATTGTACACGCACACAAACACACACACACACACACACACACACACACAGTACACCACATACGCACACATAGCACACAACACACACATTTATACGTAGAGCACCTCACACACTTACACATTGGACAGATACACACACAACACACCACATGCAGTACAATACAAATCCATACACACTACAACACACACCCAAAAACAGTACAACAAACACACAGAACACACACACTAAAACATTGCCAGGATACGCAAAGCACACTACACACACATATATACGTAGCACACATCACAAACTTACACATTCGGCAGATACACACAACACAACACTCACAGTACAACACACACCCACATTCACTACAACACACACCCAAAAACAGTACAATTCACAAAACACACACTTAAACATTGCACAGATACACACAGCACACTACACACACACAAAGATTTATACATAGCACACCTTACGCATTTACACATAGGGCAGATACACACAACACACACACACATAACATACCTCTAACAGAACAACACACACCCACATTCACCACACACACCAAAAAAACAGTACGACACACACAAAACACACACTTAAACATTGCACAGATACATAAAGACACAACACACACATACTGTATATACGTAGCACACCTCACACACTTACGCATTGGACAGATACATACAATACAACACACACAACCACATACACTACAACACACACACAAAAACAGTACAACACACACAAACACACAGAACACATAAAAAATAATTTTCCGTTTATTTAACCGTCTGTACCGGCAAATAAAAACTGTACCTAATGTACCATTTCTACTTTGTTCCCCATATCCGTCTCTCCAGTCCTCCAGCCTGTCACTGCGCTCCCCGACCAGTTGCACTGAGAAATCTTTGTCCTGGCCAATGCACCCATTGATCAATACAAAGTGGGTACACTGCACTCACCCTGCTAGTCAGCTGGATATCAGGCACTGCTCTGCCTTAAGGGTTTCCCAGACTCTTTTGGTTCATAGATAATGTTTGGTCGATGGGCATGAGCGCTGCATGCATTTGTTTGAATGTTATGAGTGTAAGAAGTTGAAGAATAAGACTGAGATGAAGATTTGTCACGTTAGAGTGTACAATTTACTCAATAAATCGTGAAAAACATATGTGCACATAGAAGTACAGTACAATCAAGAAATGAAAGTAGGATTAAAACATAAATTCTGATTCAAACTGATAATTGTTTGGATGGCGGTGGGTTGCGAAACAAATCTATAGGTGGAGGGGGTATGGATATTGTGGGCATAATTGGTGTTTGGTACACCTACAGGGGGTCCCCAGTTGATGAGAAATTCTCACTACAGTGTCACCGTAGGGGGATTTCCAAGTGGGGTTCAGGTGGTCTTTTAGGGACCCCTTTACAATCCCGTTGGTCTCTTCTCCTGGAGCCTACGGTCTCCCTCAGTGATTGACTATCATTAAGAGAGACTGTAAGCTCAAGGAGAAGAGACCTACAGGATTGTAAAGGGTCCCTAAAAGACCACCTGGACCCCAATTGGGAATCCCCCTATGGTGACACTGTGACCGTGACACTGTAGTGAAAATCCCATCAATTGAGGGCCCCCTGTAGGTGTAACAAACACCAATTATGCCCACAATATCCATACCCCCACCTATAGATTTGTTTCACAACCCACCCCATCCAAACAATTATCAGTTTGAATCAGAACTTATTTTTTAATCCTACTTTCATTTCTTGATTGTACTTCTATGTACACTTACATTTTTTTCACGATTTATTGAGTAAATTGTACACTTTGTAACATGGCAATTCTTTTTCTCAGTCTTATTCTTCAACTTCTTAAACTCCAAACCTTATCAATGCATCCATTGATGATTGTGATGGCTGGATCAGTGGATTGGCCCGGCGGGTGTAGGGAAGAATTTTGCCCATTGCACCCATTCCCATTGGTGCATTACAGTAGTGCGGATAGTGTGCGTCGCGTCATGACATCATGTGGCCAGGCCCGCGGACCTGCTCCCACACTCAGGGGCTGCCCCACTGTTTGGTAGAGATGCTCGGTGCATGTGCTTTACAGATCCCCAGACCTCAGAGACTGCTGCAGGTTCGGTGAGGGGAGTGGCAGTGGCAGGGAGCAGTGCATTTTTAATTAATTATGGCGCGGTAAGTAACGTCCACCCCGGTCCCCATGCACTCAGCGCCTGTAATTACACACCCTAGAAACTGTACCATTGAAAGTATAGAAATTGAGGTGTGGACATGTCCCTTTCTGATTTTGTACCGATTTCTGACCCTCAGATGTTGGAGGATATGTCATACAGTAGGTGCTAAATCTCAGGAGTGGATGTGGAATTCATCAACACATACAAGTTTTCAACTCAGGAGCGTTGTGTTTCAAACAACAACACCACACCTGATTTCATTGCCATCATTGAGTATCAATGCAAACACATTCTAACATTATGGTGGAATCTATAACAAATTACAATCTTAGGTCTTTGTCACAGCATACTGTAAGATGACATTTTTCAGCAATTTTGGAAATAAAGAAACCCCAAGGTTTTCCCGGGCAACGCCGGGCGGGTCAGCTAGTATTTGTATATACAGTAGTTTCGCATACAAAGTCAAAGCTGCGGGTGCACAAATCAAACTCCCAATTTAATGAATATTGCAATAAAGAGCGGTTCTTTGCTTATTTATGGCCATAAGTAACGACTTGCCCACCGCGTCATAATTCATGCTATGCCACACAGATTGAGCCAAAATTCACATTATCCCACACAGAAGGAGCCAAAATTCACAATATGCCACAAGGATTGAGCCAAAGTTCATATTATGCCACATGGAATGAGTCAAAATTCACATGGATTGAGCCAAAATTCACATTATGCCACATTATGTCTTTATACCTGCAGGGAAAGAGATTGCGGGGACGCAGGAATAGTGACTGTGGGCATGCATGGACAGTGATGGAGGGGACGGGACAGTGCGGCAGGGACGCAGGGACAGTGAAGCACGATTTGCTATGCAAACCTACCAGGGGTCCAGCGGTGGTGGGGATGAGAACCAGGAGCACCCCACATATCTTTATCTATATACACACACATATAATATGAATATATAAGGAGGCACTCAGTAGGACTTAGTAAAAGTGTAGCAAATCTTTAGTGGAGCAAAGCCAACATTTCGGGGTCTGCAAACCCCTTTGTCAAGGTGCAAATGGGGTTTGCAGACCCTGAAACTTTGGCTTTGCTCCACTAAAGATTTGCTACACTTTTACTAAGTCCTCCTGAGTGCCTCTTTTTGTTCAATACATTGTTCTACATCATCGCTTCAAGAGGGCACTGCGGGAGCTGAGCTCCATCAAGGACGAGTGCCGGGCTGAATAGTATGCATATATATATACATTGATGAATAGTATATACTATTGATAATAGTATATACATTATATACATTGATGAATAGTATTAATATACATATAAACTGTCTTGCTGCTGCAATATATATGTATATTAATACTAATCATCAATGATACAAGATCAGGGGACAGGCTGCAACTCAGAGTGATACACATACTTTCACATACTATGAGAGATGCCACAACACTGCACCATGTGTTCCTCGCAATCTCATCCAGCGCGGTTTCTGCCGGGTATCAGAGTCGGTCTTCCTGGTGACGGCTGACATGCTTCAGAAAGGTCCATAGGAGAAGCTGCACGCAGGCACACACCGCGCAGCAGCCCTCCCATGGCCATTTTATCCTCTGGCAATACACGGTGAGGCTGTAACTGCAGTCCACCTGCTCCCCCGCTGGCTCCCTGCTCCCCGCTGTGTCACTGTCTGGGAGACATGCTGCTATTTAAAATTCACCCGTTGGACCACTAGCCAATAGCTCACGGTCCAGCAGCCCCCAGTTGATTGGCTGCTGGACCACAAGCGCCTACTGGCTAGCGGTCCAGAGGGAGACGTGCATTGAGAATAGCAGCACAGACACAGCGCACATCCGGGAGCGGGCAGGGGAGCGGGCGAGCTGGTGGTGCAGGCACCGCTCCGGCGCCCTGTTATCTTCCAGCTCCCAGACCTCGTGCTCTGCCCCTGGTGCGCTGCGATGTTTGTGATAATTTCATCAATTTCTTAGACATTACCATAATAATAATATGTGCATATATGACAATGTATAACAATGTGCTTGCCTGTGAAAAAAAGGGGGTTAAAAAGGTTTAAAATGTATACAGCTCTTTTTTGAGTACTGTTTGGTATTTTTGCATTTTGTAATAGCGGAGGCTCCGGGGATCACGCTTGGGTGAACAGACCTACACTGTCCCTACAATACCTCTCCTGTGTCTTGCGGGGATCTTGTGCAGGGCTGTCACTCTCGATGTTGTTGCGTCTCCCGGCTTCTCCGTCCGATCGTGGTGACCGGAAGTTCCAAAAATAAAAGGTAGTCCCAGCAAGGGCTCAGTATCCTTGACAAAGAGTGCCAAACTTGAATCGCGTTGGACGAACACTGCCAGGAGCGTGGAACGAAGAAACCGGAAACACGCTACCCGAACTTCCGTGCACCACGATCGGACGGAGAAGCCGGGAGACGGAGACGCAACAACATCGAGAGTGACAGCCCTGCACAAGATCCCCGCAAGACACAGGAGAGGTATTGTAGGGACAGTGTAGGCCTGTTTCACCCAAGCGTGATCCCCGGAGCCTCCGCTATTACAAAACGCAAAAATACCAAACAGTACTCAAAAAAGAGCTGTATACATTTTAAACCTTTTTAACCCCCTTTTTTTCACAGGCAAGCACATTGTTATACATTGCCATATATGCACATATTATTATTATTTTTCCATAGCGCCTTAAATACTCCCCAATCCAACCTTGTACTATATTAAGGCAGCTGAAAGACAACGCTAGCGCAGAAACATACACCCATTCCATTAGACATTACCATAACATTGAATAATTCTGAGATCAAGACCGAAATATACTCAAAAGACTCTGACAAAAATACGCTGCTCCATGCTAAGAGTTTGCATCCTGTACCGCTTAAGAGAGGACTCCCCTACTCCCAATTCCTGTGAGTGAGACCCATCATATCAGACCCTGATAGATGTAATGATGCACTGAAGGCCATGGGGGATAGGTTTCCTGTTAGAGGCTACAGTCAAGAGGAGGTCAGGGATGCAATATTTAGAGTCAACACCATTGAAAGACAGAGTCTTCTACAAGCAAAGGAGCCTATAGATGCAGCAAAACTGTATTAGTGCAGTACTTACATGGTTGCCTCACAACACATTCACAAAAAGGTTAATGAACACTGGCGCCTAATAGCAAGTGATCTTCTTTTGACAACTGAACTTTCTCAACCTCCCAGATTTGCATACAGAAGAGGTCCCAACCTAAGAGATCTCTTGGTTAAAACAGCCCTAGGACCAGCACCAGCGAGCAAGACGCACTGGCTCAGCCGCAAGAAGGCCACCTTCAAATGTGCAGGTTGCTCAAATTGTCAATTTTTACTTATTGGACCCCGCTTTGTCAACCCTCAAGATAATGTGACCTACACTATCAAATTTCGCCTTGACTGCAACAGTGGATATGTCATATATGCCCTACGGTGCCCTTGTAATCTGCATTACATTGGGAAAACTACAAGAATGCTGAAGGAAAAACTCAGCCAACAACGCTCCTCCATTAAAAAGAGTTTCATGACCCAAGATGCACAGAATGACCTCAAAAACCTTCCAGTGGCAAGACACTTTCTTTCCAAATCCCACAATGTCTCACAACTAAAATGTGCCATCATTGATCATGTTCCGCCACTCAAAAGAGGTGGGGATAGGGAGAAACTCCTTCTCCAAAGAGAACTCCAGTGGCTCTTTAGATTAAACTGTATGGCCCCACTTGGATTTAACTAAGACTTCAAGATGGGATGTTTCCTCTAACCAACTTACCTATTTAGCATACCCCTGGCACTCCTATCTTGTTGGTGATATTGCACATGTTGTTATATAGATTCCCTCTATATGCTCTGCCTTCATAGCACCGCTGTGTGCAGGGACACCGCGGATAGTAGAGGTACCTTGATACTTGCATTATGTATGCCTCCTGACACTGATGTGTGTCTCTTGGTGCAGAATGACTTTATCTCTCTCTCTCTCTCTAGTACATGTTGTTTACCATGTTTATTTGGTTAGTATTAATGAGCCTGAATATTTTGAATTTATGAGCCCATCGGGTGCTCCGAGGTGCACTTTATCTCTTGTACTTTATCTCTCTAGTGCACATCAGTTTGTCTATAATCGGGTCTAGGCACAGCTGGGTGTCTTCCAGAGTGTCGCTACACTTTGTTCTGTATGCCCTGACCCCGCCGCGTGTTTGCTCTCATAGGTTCTATCATACCACACCATGTACACTTTTACATCTGCACCAGACCCCGTCGTGTGTCTCATTACATTCACATGCAATGACCCCACCGTGGGCTGTCTGCACAAGGTCTGTACACATTGACAACTGTATTAGACGCCGCCGTGTGTTATAGGGAATATTGTTTTTATCCATATTGTGCTGACCCCGCCGTGTGCTGTTTCTATATGTTTCATTATGTTTTGCCATACACTGTGTATATGCATATGCCAAAAAACAAAGAAAAGAAAATCAGTTTACCTCGGATGCACTCCTTATCCACTCAGTCTACTAAGACTTAAAATTACAATTTGTAATATCTTTATTAGTATTAGTTACAATTAAAGGTTATGAGGCCGTCCTTCACTATTCGTCACATTGAATTTTATTAAATATGGCTTTGTAATCATGGTACCTGTGCCAGTGAAGCGAAATATTAAAAACAAAGTGATGAATTATAGGAAAGAAAGAAAATTGAAGATTTAAAATTAAATTCTGTTGACCGCTGTATAGTGAATTATATTTTTGAACCTTTCTGATAGGTGCAGGTAATCTTATACCAATGTGTGTCAGTGTATTCGTATCAATAAATGGTTACTGCGCCAATAAATCCTTAGTGTCAGACATTTATTTAGCTATTATTAATGTGGTGCGGTTTCCTATATTCATACAGAGTGTTTTCCATACAATCTAACTACTGTAGTTCTTTGATAATTGTATCAAGCTCACAGTATGGTTACACAATCTGGAGTGTATTGTCCCTGGTAACTTTGTATCCTCAGCAGCATTGGAGGTATTGCTATATTATCTCTTACTCCTCTAAATATTTTATTCTAGGGAGAGTATAATGACCGGGTACCAGGAGGGTATATATTTACCACATTCAAGATTACTGCCACAGATTTGAAGCTGTATATGCCTCCTATTTGTGTTAATGCATATGCCCTGTCGCGTTGTAGGCTGTTTACATATGTTGTGTATAATATATATATATATATATATATATATATATATATATATCCTGCGAGATCCCGGCACTCGATTGCTCCAATAGCTGAATGGCTCTGGTGCCTTCCGTAACTTTAGAAGAGTTCACATATGTATCATGAAAACAGCGGCACTCAAGAGACTTGTTAGCAGTGAATAAATCCTTTATTCCGACATATGTTTCGAGCATAAACCGAAACATATGTCGGAATAAACGGATTTATTCACTGCTAACAAGTCTCTTGAGTGCCGCTGTTTTCATGATACATATATATATATATATATATATATATATATATATTTGCAGATGCTCTGACCCTGCCGTGGGTGTTTTCTTAATGTTCTGTCATACTCTGCATACATGCATGATCTTCAGTGCATGCATGATCTTCAGTACCTGCCCATCACATACACCTACATGCGCTTGCCACAGTGATATTTGCCACTGTTGGCAACCAGCGATCCGCTGGGCACTGCCATTTGTTCCCCTCATTCCCTCTTCACACTCAGCACAGTCTGTGCGCTCTTTCCACTCGAGCACGTCCGTCGCTTAGCAACACCCGCACAACATACAGCTGATGACGGAGCCTTGCACTGAGCCAGCTACTTGCTGAGTGCGGGGAATCCCGCTGTCAGTCACTTCAGCACCAAATGCCCACCAGCCTGATAATGTACTGCTGAAATCAGGCATGACAAGTTAGGTCAAAGAGACCTCATTTACATTGATTTTGGCGCAATTGTTGTCTAATTAAGAGGTGGCCACTGTGTGTTCTGTTCCCCTGATGACAACTGGCTGAGTCCAGTTGAAACAGCTGTCAGGACAGCTGCTGTTGCTATTTATGCACATGGAATAAACACCATACAGTATTTTCTTCAATCTTCTGAGTGCCGGTCTGCTTCCTTCCACAGGGAAGGGGGGGGGGGGGGGTAAGAGTGCATTTCCTATTATGGACCAGGCACCAGAAAAATTACTGTATGTATTGGAGTGCTGCCCACTGTTCTATTAATGCTTTAGCAAGCAATGTGTAAATTTTTGCTGTGTAAGGTTATAAAACTGTGTAAGGTTATAAAATCCGACCAGGATGTCACCACTTTACAGAGGGACTTAAACCCTTGAGTGGTTCGTTTTGCTGGGGCAGGACAACCCTACCAGGGCAGGTTTGTCCTGCCCCAGCAGAACACACCACAGAAAGTTGGAAGTCTCTCCTCACCTCCGCTCCGGCACTAGTACGCCGGAGCTTCCCTGCTGCCGCTATCCCCGCTGCCTAAGCCGCCTGTCACATTCAGCAGTGACGTTGGCGGCAGGCTGGGGGATGTTCGCTGCGGCTCGGGAGGACTCGGGTGCCTGAGCGCTCCCCCCGACGTCACTGTAGAATGAGTGACGGCTGGCTGGCGGGTCAGGGGAGTTTTGGTGTACTGATCGCTGGAGCAAAGGTGACGGGGGGACTGGAAGGGTTGGGTCGGGAGTGGGGGGGCTCTAGAGGTGCTGCACCAGTGGTGCACACCTGGACACCACTGGCACACACCTATTCTATTTCCGGGCACACCACCCAAGGTGTTAAACAAACTGGAGACTTGGGCTGTTAAATGTAAAATGAAATTAAATGTAGACAAATGTAAAGTCATGCATTTTGAGAACAGAAACCAGTGCAAAACATATAAACTAAATGGGGTAACGTTATGTCAATCGCTAGGGGAGAAAGACTTAGGAGTACAAATAAAAAATAAACTTAATGTAGCTGTCGTACTCACTGTCAAGTAGCAGCAGCAAAAGCAAACAGGATTCTTGCCTGCATAAAAAGAGGAAAAGAGGCTAGGGATGACACAGTGATCTCCCCCCTGTATAAAGCATAAGTAAGGCACCACCTGGAATTCAGTGTCCAGTTCTGAGCATCACACCCTCAAAAATATATTATTGAACGGGAGAAGGTCCAGAGAAGGGCAACCAAATTGATCAAGGGTTTCGAGGCATTGTACTATGAAGAACAGTTAGCCAGGCTAAGAAATTTTACATTGGAAAGAAGACACTTAAAAGGGTATATGATTATTATCTATATAATAAGTTGAAAAGTGTGTGTGCGTGTCCGTTGCATTGCGGAAACACCGTGGCACTCAGAGACACCAAATTCAGCAAAAAGATACCTCTGGACCCGGTGGTGTGCACCTCGAAGCCGTTTTTGGGAAATTTCACTTAGAAATTTAAAAACCACCAAGTTTTAATTTTCCTTCATTGATGTTCTGGGGAAAAGATCGACGATCTGGGAAACCGTATACGAAGGAACAACTCCACACCTTGGGCCTTATTCTGGTCGGTGCGGACGGAGCCGAATATGCAGGCAGGACCGTGCGTCCTAAACCCCGCCTTTCGTACGGATCGCTCACTCCGGCCGAATGCGGTAAGCCGCTGACCGCACGGAGCACGAGTGGATTTCTCACGGATACACCTCCTCCATCTCTTGGAACCTCCCCCATCATTCGATGGTCGCAGACCATCGAATGCAGGACCGAGTGGTCCGCCAGCTCCCGCGACCTCAGACCACATGGGCATTTCTCCGTGCAAAAGCAGGGATCTGGGCGGGCAGCTGACATCCGGCAATGTCATATGTCCGCCCCCTACGCGTGCGTCACGGCCGCATTACCATACGTACGCCCAGCGTTTTCATGGGAACGCCCATGAAACGCGGGGTGTAAACATATGGTAATGAGCCCAAACAGCCCTTCACTCCCCTCTCCACCCCCTGTTTGTAGTGTACACATTTCATGCGGAATTTGGACGTGCGTTCCGTTCGCACATGCGCAGAGACGCCTCTGAACATGCGCAGACACAAAACATCGGCGGCACGAACGCACGCGGACATTACCGCACCAACCAGAATAAGGGCCCATATTTTATTGCTGTCAGAGTATGAATGACACATTCTAACATTATGGTGAAGGCTTTAAACAATTAGGAAATTATTGAGGATATACATAGACAACACATAACACACACACACGTACACATTGTATATGCACACACACACAGTACACCACATACGCACACATAGCACATAGCACACAACACACACATTTATACATAGAGCACCTCACACACTTACACATTGGACAGATACACACACAAAACACACCACATGCAGTACAATACAAATCCATACACACTACAACACACACCCAAGAACAGTACAACAAACACACAGAACACACACACTTAAACATTGCCAGGATACGCACAGCACACTACACACACATATATACGTAGCACACCTCACAAACTTACACATTCGACAGATACACACAACACAACACAACACACACACATAACACACCACTCACAGTACAACACACACCCACATTCACTACAACACACACCCAAAAACAGTACAATACACAGAACACACACACATAAACATTGCACAGCTACACACAGCACACTACACACACACAGATTTATACATAGTACACCTTACGCACATACACATAGGGCAGATACACACAACACACAGATAACATTCCTCTAACAGCACCACACACCCACATTCACCACACACACCCGAAAAACAGAACAACACACACAAAACACACACTTAAACATTGCACAGATACACAAAGACACAACATACACATACTGTATATACATAGCACACCTCACACACTTACGCATTGGACAGATACATACAATACAAGACACACAACCACAGACACTACAACACGCACACAAAAACAGTACAACACACACAAACACACAGAACACATAAAAAATAATTTGCCGTTTATTTAACAGTCTGTACCGGCAAATAAAAACTGTACCTAATGTACCATTTCTACTTTGTTCCCCATATCCGTCTCTCCAGTCCTCCAGCCTGTCACTGCGCTCCCCGGGCAGTTGCACTGAGAAATCTTTGTCCTGGCCAATGCACCCATTGTTCAATACAAAGTGGGTACACTGCACTCACCCTGTTAGTCAGTTGGATATCAGGCACTGCTCTGCCTTAAGGGTTTCCCAGACTCTTTTGGTTCATAGATAATGTTTGGTCGATGGGCATGAGCGCTGCATGCATTTGTTTGAATGTTATGAGTGCAAGAAGTTGAAGAATAAGACTGAGATGAAGATTTGTCACGTTATAGTGTACAATTTACTCAATAAATCGTGAAAAAAATATGTGTACAATCAAGAAATGAAAGTAGGATTAAAAAATAAATTCTGATTCAAACTGATAATTGTTTGGATGGCGGTGGGTTTCGAAACAAATCTATAGGTGGAGGGGGTATGGATATTGTGGGCATAATTGGTGTTTGGTACACCTACAGGGGGTCCCCAGTTGATGAGAAATTTTCACTACAGTGTCACCGTAGGGGGATTTCCAATTGGGGTTCAGATTGTCTTTTAGGGACCCCTTTACAATCCCGTTGGTCTCTTCTCCTGGAGCCTACGGTCTCCCTCAGTGATTGACTATCATTAAGGGAGACCATAAGCTCAAGGAGAAGAGACCTACAGGAGTGTAAAGGGTCCCTAAAAGACCACCTGGACCCCAATTGGGAATCCCCGTATGGTGACACTGTGACCGTGACACTGTAGTGAAAATCCCATCAATTGAGGGCCCCCTGTAGGTGTAACAAACACCAATTATGCCCACAATATCCATACCCCCACCTATAGATTTGTTTCACAACCAACCCCATCCAAACAATTATCAGTTTGAATCAGAACTTATTTTTCAATCCTACTTTCATTTCTTGATTGTACTTCTATGTACACTTACATTTTTTTTTCATGCTTTATTGAGTAAATTGTACACTTTGTAACATGGCAATTCTTTTTCTCAGTCTTATTCTTCAACTTCTTACACTCAAACCTTATCAATGCACCCATTGATGATTGTGATGGCTGGATCAGTGGATTGGCCCGGCGGGTGTAGGGAAGAATTTGGCCCATTGCACGCATTCCCAGCGGTGCATTACAGTGGTGCGGGTAGCGTGCGTCGTGTCATGACATCATGTGGCCAGGCCCGTGGACCTGCTCCCACACTCAGGGGCTGCCCCACTGTTTGGAAGAGATGCCTGGTGCATGTGCTTTACAGATCCCCAGACCTTAGTAACTGCTGCAGGCAGGTTCAGTGAGGGGAGTGGCAGCGGCAGGGAAAAGTGAAGTTTTAATTAATTATGGCGAGGTAAGTAACGCCCACCCCGGTCCCCACGCACTCAGCGCCTGTAATTATACACCGTATAAACTGTACCATTGAAAGTATAGGAATGGAGGTGTGGCCACGTCCTTTTCTGATTTTGTACCGATTTCTGACCCTCAGATGTTGGAGGATATGTCATACAGTAGGTGCTACATCTCAGGAGTGGATGTGGAATTCATCAACACATATAAGTTATCAACTCAGGAGTTTTGTGTTTCAAACAACAACACCACACCTGATTTCATTGCCGTCATTGAGTATAAATGCAAACACATTGTAACATTATGGTGGAATCTATAACAAATTACAATCTTAGGTCTTTGACATTTTTCAGCAATTTTGGAAATAAAGAAACCCCAAGGTTTTCCAGGGCAACGCCGGGCAGGTCAGCTAGTATATAAATTAGAGATGTTCACCGGCCACTTTTCGGGTTTTGGGTTCTGATTACCTTGAGGTTTTGGGTTCTAATGGGTTTTGGCAAAACACCTCCTAAGTGTTTTGTGTTCGGATTTTTTGGGGTTTTGGGTTCTGATTTTTTTTGTTAAAAAAGCATAAAAACAGCTAAAATCAAAGAATTTGGTGTTTTTTTTGCTCCTACGCTATATTAACCTCAATAACATTCATTTACACTCATTTCCAGTGTATTCTGAACACCTCACAATATTGGCCCTTATTCTGGTTGGTGCGGCTGGTTCCGAATATGCGGCCAGGACCGTGCGTGCGAAACCCCGCCTTCCATACAGATCGCCAACTCCGTCCGTATGCGGTAAGTAGCTGTCCGAACGGACCGCACGTGTATTTTTCACGGAATACGCCTCCTCCATCTCAGGGAACCTCCCCCATCATTCGATGGTCGAAGACCATCGAATGCAGGACCGAGTGCTCCACCAGCTCCCGCAACCTCAGACCACACGGACATTTTTCCGTGCAAAAGCAGGGATCTGGGCGGGCAGCTGACATCCGGCGATGTCATATGTCCGCCCCCTACACGTGCGTCACGGCCGCATTACCATACGTACGCCCAGCGTTTTCATGGGAACGCCCATGAAACGCGGGGCGTATGCATATGGTAATGAGCCCAAATAGCCCTTAACGCCCCTCTCCACCCCCTGTTCGGAGTGTTAACATATCATGCGGGATTTGGCCGTACGCCCCGCTCGCACATGCGCAGAGACGCCTCTGCACATGCGCAGACACAAAACATTGGCGGGCCGAACGCACGCGGACATTACCGCACCGATCAGAATAAGGGCCAATATTGTTTTTAGGGCAAAAGTTTGCACTGAGGTAGCTGGATAACTATGCTAAGCCACACAAGTGTGCGGCAGAAACACGTGGCTCATGTAAGAGTGGCACTGCAGCGGCAGACAGGATGGCAGTTATAGGCCCATAAAAGATCCCTATCTGGCTTGATCATGCACTGTTTACCATGTGCAGCCAAGGAGTGGTGGGCATTTTGTGCAGCACAGAGTTTGTCTGCAAGTGTGTAACTGTTTTGATCACTTTAACATCCAACAAGACCCCTATCTGGCTTGATTGTGTGCTTATGATGAATGTAATCTGATTGTTTAATTTTGTAATTATTATTCATTTATTACCAGTCGTCTCTTAAATCATTGATAATGGGTGTAGGGGAGGGGGCTAATCAATTTTAAGGTGGCAGATGGAAGATCTAATGTAATGTGTAAACCATGGTACTTGTTTCCTAGCACGGCCACACCGATTTACATCGGGGTGGTCGTGTCGGAAAAATCGGGTCGATCACATCGCATGCGATTTGGTCGCATGCGATGCGATCGTCGCGACCGACCGATTTTGGACCCGATTTTTTTTTTGAATTAAATGTAAATCGGGTCCCTGGGACCCGATTTTACATTGGATTCAATGTAAAATATTCCCAACCCCCCCAAATGTCACGGCGTACACCCCACCCCACGATAGACGCCAACCCGAAGCGTGGCGAGCGCAGCGAGCCCGCAAGGGGCGGCGGTGCGCGTCCTCCGACCTTTTCATTCCCCTACTATCCACGTCGGCGTGGAGTTGAGAATAGAATAGTGTGGCGAGCGCAGCGAGCCACCGTGCCCGAAGCGTGGCGAGCGCAGCGAGCCCCGCGAGGGGACGCGGATACCTTCACAGGTAAACGCGTCCCTTCGCGGACTTCACAGGTGTCCGCGTCGCCACGGACACCTGTGAAGCCCGCGAGGGGACGCGTATAACTGTGAAGGTATCCGCGTCCCCTCGCGGGGCTCGCTGCGCTCGCCACGCTTCGGGCTCGGTGGCTCGGTGGCTCGCTGCGCTCGCCACACTATTCTATTCTCAACTCCACGCCGACGTGGATAGTAGGGGAATGAAAAGGTCGGAGGACGCGCACCGCCGCCCCTCGCGGGCTCGCTGCGCTCGCCACGCTTCGGGTTGGCGTCTATCGTGGGGTGACGACGGGGACATCTAAAATGTGAAATGGGTCATATGGGCCCATTTCACATTTTTCACATTTTTTCAGGATTTCAATGTTAAAAAATCTTTTAACATTGAAGCCTATGTAAAAATCGGGGGCATCGCGTCGGGACCTATGTTAATGGTCCCGACCGACGCGATGCCCCCGATATTTTACCTTTCCCGACACGATTTCAATGTTAAAATATTTTTTAACATTAAACCCTATGGGGAAATCGCGGGCATCGCGTCGGTCGCGTCGGGACCATTGTTAACGGTCCCGACCGACGCGATGCCCCCGATATTTTGTCCTAGCCGGCCAAATGGACCTGATTTCAAAGGAAATCGGGTCCATCGTATGGATCGTGTACCTTAACTAAAGGTACACGATCCATAAGATATGTGGCCGTGCTAGGAAACAAGTACCTAAACCATCACTAGCAATGTGTAAATCACTAGCATTGGTTGCAGCAGTGGCAGTAACTGATGGACCCGGCTGTGCAGATAAGGAATGCTGACAGCGATGATGTCACAGGGAGAGCCAGCGAACTGTTGCTCCATGCAGCGCTGGAAAACTTAGCTGCCCGTGGTGATGCCATAGGGCATGCGTAACCATCACTAGCATTGGTTGCAGCAGTGGCAGTAACTGATGGACCCGGCTGTGCAGATAAGGATGCTAACAGAGATTATGTCACAGGGAGAGCCAGCAAACTGTTGCTCCATGCAGCGCTGGAAAACTTTGCTGTCCGTGGTGATGCCATAGGGCATGCGTAGGAAGATGTAGCACCCAATAGGGGTCATGAAGGCAGTAAGCAAGGAAGAGGCTCTGTCCAGAGGGATCTGCCAAAACCCACACTTGGCATTCAGGGTGCTAAAGACCGTTGCACCTGGCATGTCAGCGATCACCTGCTCGATGGTGCAGAGTGTGTATCTGTTTTGGTCAGTTTAATATTTCATAAGACCCCTATCTGTCTTGATTGTGATTATGATTATTTATAATTAATTAATTTAATCTGATTTTTAATTTGGTGATTAGTAATTATTAATTAATTATTTATTATTACCATTCGTCTCGTCAATCATTGCCTAATGGGTGGAGGGAAGGGGGGCTAATCAATGACTAGGTGGTAGCTGGAAGAGTTCTATCTGGCTGCGACTTCTGTAACTCTGATCGCTAGGGTGGATTCAGGTGATCTGGCTCGCTAGGCGGGTGTTCCCTTTGCTCACTGCTTCACATGCGTCCCTCGTGAAGCTGCGCGCTCTGTCGAGGAGGATGTCCTTTGCCGGTAGAGAAGTACTGATCTTCTCTCAAGGTGTTACGACTCGTAGCTGCACTCCCCTGCTACAACCTCAAAACAAGCAACAAGACCCCTATCTGGCTTGATTGTGCACTGTTTACACAGTGCAGCCGAGGAGCAGTGGGCGATTGGTGCAGCAATCAGTGGAATGCAAACAGTTATATGCATTTCAAAGACAAGTCCCTCATACGAATGACTCTCAGCAGTGGGCACCAGACCAGACAGGTAAAAAAAAGTTTAGCCGCCCAAAAAGAAGTGTAATTGCAGCCGCCCCCAAAGAAGTGTAATTGCAGCTGCACAAAAAGAAGTTTAATTGCAGCTGCCCCCAAAGAAGTTTAATTGCAGCCGCCCAAAAAGAAGTGTAATTGCAGCCGCCCACAAAGAAGTTTAATTGCAGCCGCCCAAAAAGAAGTGTAATTGCAGCCGCCCCCAAAGAAGTTTAATTGCAGCCGCCCAAAAAGAAGTGTAATTGCAGCCGCCCACAAAGAAGTGTAATTGCAGCCGCCCACAAAAAAGTTTAGCCGCCCAAAAAGAAGTGTAATTGCAGCCGCCCCCAAAGAAGTGTAATTGCAGCCGCTCAAAAAGAATGAAGGTGCAGCAATCAAGTGGAATGAAAACAGTTGTATGCATTGAAAAGACAAGTCCCATATATGAATGACTCTCAGCAGTAGGAATAATGAATGGTGATGCAAGATGGAATTGTCCTTGGACCCTCCCACCCACCCTTATGTTGTGAAAATAGGACATGCACACTTTAACAAACCAAACATTTCAGCGACAGGGCCTACAAAACTGTTGCTAAAATGATTGGTTTGTTTGGGCCCCCACACCAAAAAAACTATTCATAATATCTCCCTGTATAAACTGGCTCTACAGCAACAAGATGTCATCGTCACTCATCATCATCCTCCTCCTCCTCCTCTGATTCCTCGCCCCCTTCAGTGTGTACTTCCTCATTCTCAGAGATTATCAATTCGTCCCCGCTGGACTCCACAATCACAGGTCCCGTTATAATCTCTGGAGGCATTTCCTGGTCTTCATTGAATAAGTGATAATTCATTTTTATAAACATCATTTTCTCAACATTTTTCGGAAGCAACCTCCTTCGCCGCTCACTGACCAGGTTCCCCGCTGCACTGAATACTCTTTCGGAGTACACACTGGAGGGGGGACAACTCAGGTAAAATAGAGCCAGTTTGTACAGGGGTTTCCAAACTGCCTTTTTTTCCTGCCAGTACAGGTAAGGACTGTCTGACATGTCTACTTGGATGCTGTCACCAAAGTAATCATCCACCATTTTTTCAATGTTGACAGCATCCAATGCACCGACAAAAGACATGTCAGCAATCGTTGGCAGGTCCTTGAGTCCGGACCAGATGTCCAAACTCCCTCCTGCCTGCCCTGCATCCCCGCCAGCGGGTTGTGTGGGAAATCGCAGCTGTTTCCTCAAAGGCACAGGTGTGGGAGAAAATGAAGGAGGAGCTGGGGCCATGTCACGGTCCCCTTCAGATGTCAATCTCCTGACCAGCAGGTCTTTGCACCTTTGTAGACTTGTGTCTGCCGGAAACAGAGACACAATATACGCTTTAAACCGAGGATCGAGCACTGTGGCCAAAATGTATTCCTCTGACTTTAACAGACTGACCACCCTCGTATCCTGGCAAAGCGTATGGAGGGCTTCATCCACAATAGCGACATGCTTTGCGTAATCGCTCCGCTTTAGCTCCTCCTTCACTTTCTCCAGCTGCTTTTGTGACAGCCTGATCAAGGGAATCACCTGACTAATGCAGGCAGTGTCGGAACTGACTTCACGTGTGGCTACTTCAAACGGCTGGAGAACCTTACACAACATGGAAATCAGCCTCCACTGCTCTTGAGTCAGGTGCAGCCCCGCTCCTCTGCCTATGTCGTAGGTGGCCGTGTAGGCTTGAATGGCCTTTTGCTGCTCCTCCATCCTCTGCAGCATATAGAGGGTGGAGTTCCAGCGCGTCACCACCTCTTGTTTCAGCTGATGGCAGGGCAGGTTGCGGTAGGCAGTGGCAGAATGCCGAAAGTGCCACCGCAAGCATCTCCTGCACACTCCTGTAATTTTTTATGAAATGCTGCAGCACCAAATTTATTGTGTGGGCAAAACATGGCACGTGCTGGAAATTGCCCATATTTAATGCCCGCACAATGTTACTGGCGTTGTCCGACACCACAAATCCCCAGGAGAGTCTAAGGGGGTAAGCCACAGGGAGATGATTTCCCTCAGTTTCTCTAAGAGGTTGTCGGCGTTGTGCCTCTTCTTGAAACCGGTGATACACAGCGTAGCCTGCCTAAGAAGGAGCTGGCATGCAGTAGATGCTGATGCTGCTGCTGCGGAAGGCGATGCATCTACCCAGTGGGCTGTCACAGTCATATAGTCCTTAGTTTGCCCTGATCCACTTGTCCACATGTCTGTAGTTAAGTGTACAGTGGGTACAGCCGCATTTTTCAGGGCACTGAGGACACTTTTTCTGACCTCCCTGTACATCGCGGGTATCGCCTGCCTAGTGAAGTGGAATCTAGATGGGATTTGGTACCAGGGACACAATACCTGAATCAACCGTTTAAATCCCACTCCATTGATGGCGGACACCGGACGCACGTCTAACACCAACATAGCTGTCAAGGCCGCAGTTATCCGCTTTGCCATAGGATGACTGCTGTCGTATTTCCTCCTCATGGAAAATGACTGTTGGACGGTCAATTGCTTAGTGAAAGACATAGCGGTCTTACGACTTCCCCTCTGGGATGATGACTGACTTCCCCTCTGGGATGATGACTGACTTCCAGGAGCAGCAGCGGCAGTAGTAGTAGGCGTAGCGCTGCAGGATCCTCCGGAGAAATCTATGGAGTCATTCATGCAGGTGAGATGGACTGCAGGACTCCCCCCTATCCGGATCGAGGAGGAATTTGTCGAGGAGGGAGTTGGTGGTGTGCTTTTCAGGCACTTGGCTCCAAAAGGAGGACCAAGTGATTCTCTTCCAACGATTTACATTTCATATTTTTATTCCTTTTACAGAAGTTTGGATTTGATTGTACATGCCTTCTGCTTTCACACTGGGCATCGGCCGTGGCAGACAACGTTGTTGGCATTTCATCATCTATGTCATGACTAGTGGCAGCAGCTTCAGAACTATGAGGAAGTGCATCTTCATCTTTCCTTTGTTTGTTAACCTCCATATTTTGGATCTCCATTATTATTATGGAGTTATGTCACAGAACAGAACCACTGGAGTGCCGTTATATATATATGTCAGTGAGTATGCACCAGCAGGCAGTTATACAGATACAGCAGTATTAGGCAGTGAGCCCCAGACCACACAGGTACGGCAGTATTAGGCAGTGAGCCCCAGACCACAAAAGGTAGATATACGGCAGTATTTATTAGGCAGTGAGCCACAGAGCACACAGGTACGGCAGTATTAGGCAGAGAGCCCCAGACCACAAAGGTAGATATACGGCAGTATTTTATTTATTAGGCAGTGAGCCCAAGACCACAAAGGTAGATATACGGCAGTATTTATTAGCCAGTGAGCCCCAGACCACACAGGTATGGCAGTATTAGGCAGTGAGCCCCAGACCACAAAGGTAGATATACGGCAGTATTTATTAGGCAGTGAGCCCCAGACCAGACGGTAGATACGGCAGTATTAGGCAGTGAGCCCCAGACCACACAGGTACGGCAGTATTAGGCAGTGAGCCCCAGACCACAAAGGTAGATATACGGCAGTATTTATTAGGCAGTGAGCCCCAGACCTGACATTAGATACAGCAGTATTAGGCAGTGAGCCCCAGACCACACAGGTAGATATACGGCAGTATTTTATTTATTAGGCAGTGAGCCCCAGACCACACAGGTAGATATACAGCAGTATTTATTAGGCAGTGAGCCCCAGACCACACAGGTACGCCAGTATTAGGCAGTGAGCCCCAGACCAGACAGGAGATATGGCAGTACTAGGCACCAGACAGGTAGATAAGACAGTCCTACTAGGCACCAGCAGAATTTATAATAATTAATTATTAGGTACTGCTTGGCAGTGGCACACGTCAGTGCACCAGCAGCATGTAATTATTTTTTACAGTCCCACACAGCACAAGTATTATTTTTGAATTAAATTAGATATACCTGTAGCAGCCTAGTATGTACTAGGTAGGTACACTAGGTAGGCAGTAGCACTGTCAGTGGCAACAGTGGACTGAGTAACTAAATAATACTGGCAGATTCAGTGCAGGCAACACCAGTGGACTATATAATATAATTAATTAATTATTAATATATAATATAATATTACAGCCTGCACAGCACAGCACCAGAGGTAGGCCCCAGCACAGAGGAGACAGTAGTACTACAGGTACACAGTTAGACTGTTCTCCTAAGCAGAGGAGAACAGAGTACACAGCAGCACTGAGGGAGACAGCCCCAGCGAATAAAATAATTAATTACAGCACAGCACACCAGAGGTAGACCGCACAGAGGAGACAGTAGTAGTAGTACTACAAGTACACAGTTAGACTACACAGCAGCACTGAGAGACAGCACCAGCGATTGCAAAATATTGCGCTCAAGGTCAACCTCAAGTTTAAGCCCCAGCAGCAGCACCAACACACCCTCTCCCAACCCACTATTTGACTGGAGTGAAGATGGCGGGCGCGGCAGCCGCTTATAAAGCCTCGCGAAATCCGACGCCCGGAGATGACATTCTAATCACGCGGACGGACCCGAGTCAGGCGGGAATCTCAGAACGCTGCTCGGAATCGGGCTCGGAATGATGACGTCCGTGGGGGCTCGGATCTCTGAAATCCGAGCCCGCACATCTCTAATATGAATACATCAAGGGCCAATACAGAGAACTCTTAGGTGGTCTGTTTACCATGAGATCTATGCACAAGACATGCTGGCATCCCCTAAGAATGTAGGAAAGGAGATTTTACATGCAGCAAAGGAAAGAGTTCTACACAGTTAGTGCAGTTAAGATCTAGAATTACTGTATCTTCCTGAAAAGGTTGCAATAGCTTATTCACTTAATATGTTTAAGGAAGGGCTGTACCAATTTTTAGCAGAGAAAGACACCTGGAGATACAACCATTAATTATAATGCATAATGGGAGGTCCAGTAGGGTAAATATCAGCCAAAGGCTTAGGGAATGCTGGAGAAAGGATACTATAGTATATATTAGTATACATGTATACATATGTTGAACTCAATGGACTTACAGTGCATCTGGAAAGTACAGATGGAGCCGGCCTAGTCTTTGCAGGGGCTGGCAAAGTATCGCCAGCCCCTGGCAGTGGCTGGCTCCCGCCAGGGTCGCGCGGGCACGAGGCGATCGCACGCCCCATGGCAACGGAGCTTGGAGGGCAGGGAGACGCTGCCCAGCCGCCGTGATACTGGGACGTGTGTGCGCATGAGATGCACGTGCATCCCAGTCCCTATCGCCGGCGCTCACCAGAGGAGAGGATCTTGCGCGTGCCAGCATTGAATGAGGCCGGCTCCATCTGGATTCACAGCGCTTCACTTTTTTCACATTTTGCCATGTTACAGCCTTATTCCAAAATGGAATAAATTAATTTTGCCATCAAATTTCTAAACACAATAACCTCTACTGACAACCTAAAAAACTATTTTGGGAGATTTTTGCAAATTTATTGAAAGTAAAAAACTAAGAAATCACTTTTACATAAGTATTCACAGACTTTGTTCAATAATTTGTTGATCCACCTTTGACAGCAATTACAGTCACAAGTCTTTTTGAATATGATGGCTTCTGTCTGGGCACTCTACCATACAGGCCTGATTGGTGGATTGCTGCAGAGATGGTTGTCCTTCTCCTCTTTCCACAGAGGAATGTTGTAGCTCTGACAGAGTGACCATATGTTCTTGTTCACCTCCCTGACTAGGGTTCTTCTCCCCTGATTGCTCAGTTTAGAAATCAGGCAAGCTCTAGGGAGAGTCCTGGTGGTTCTGAACTTCATCCATTTACAGATGATAGAGGCTACTGTGCTCTTTGAGACCTTTAAAGCAGCAGATATTTTTCTGTACCCTTCCCCAGATTTGTGCCTCATGAGAATCCTGCCTCAGAGGTTTACAGACAATACCTTTATCTTAATGCTTAATTTGTGCTCTGACATGCACTGTCAAGTGTGGGACATTATATAGACAGATATGTGCCTTCCCAAATCATGTTCAATGAACTGAATTTACCACATTTGGACCCCAATTAAGCTGTAAGAACATCTCAATGATGATCAGTGGAAGTAGAATTAACCTGAGCTCAATTTTGAGCTTTGTGGCAAAGCTCACCACCCCCAAACACACCAGTATCAGTTTCTTTTTATCAGTGCCGGGACATCTGCTGATTGGCCCCTGCCACCAGATCTCCTGCACGCTGCCGGGTCACCTGCTCAGCGCCCCTGCCACCCACCTGTCCTTCTCAGTGCCTCTGCCACCGAGTCTCCTGTTCAGTGTTCAGCAGCGTCTGCCTCTTTCACCGGAAATGGCAGCCGGATCTCATGCTTAGGGTCCCGACTCCCCTGTCACCAGGTCTCCTGCTCAGTGCTGCTGCGCCGCATCTCCTGCACGCGCTCAGCGCCAGCTTCTTCTTCCCGCATGGGACAGGCAGTCTGGTCACTAGCAGTGTTGGATCGTCATCGGCATAAATAGCACCGGGTCTCCGGCTCCAAGCATGCAACTGCCTCTGAAGGGTACACGGACAGGCAACAATATTTTTAAAAATAATAAAAAGGGTGCAGGGGATGCTAGCAGGTCCTTCGGGGCCCCCCAAGCCCCGGGCTCCATAGCAATTGCATCCCCTGCACCCTCTATTACGTCAACATGCATTTAGGTCGACATATGTGTAGGTCAACATGCAGGAAGGTCAACATGAGTCTAAGTTAACATGGGTTAGGTCGACAGGGTCATAAGGTCGACAGGGTCATTAGGTCGAGAGGGGTTAGGTCAACAGTCAAAATGTTGACATGGGGTTTTTCACAGGTCCATGTCGACATGGAAACAGGTTAAAGTACAATGTGTCCCCTGGCATGGCTCGCTGTGCTCGCCATGCTTCAGGCTCGATGTCTCGCTACGCTTGGCACACTATTTTATTATCCCACCATGCCCTAGTGGATGGTAGGGAATGAAATACAGCCTGTTGGTACATGACGGCTCAAAAAACAGACCTTTTGACTGTCGACCTAACCCATGTCGACCTAATGACCATTTCGACTTAGACTCACGTCGACCTTCCTGCATGTCGACCTAGACACATGTCAACCTAATGGTGTTGACCTGATGACTGTCTAACAACTTGCTGGTGACCCAATGACCGTATCCCTGTTCTGGACAGAGAGAGAAAATAGGAGACAGAAATGTGTCAAGTATAGGGGATAATAAATCTGTGTCAATGGCCTCAATGTTATGTGTAGTTTTGGTAGCCTTGGGGAGTAGAAATGGAGGAGCAGAGAGAGATAAGATAAAAAAGAGCAGGTGATCGTTGGAGAGATAGAAGGGGGAGAGAAGTCAGGAAGAGCACAATGGTGAGTGAAGACTAGATCAAGTGAGTTCCCACCTACAAGGGAGGGCAAGGAGGTCCACTGGGAGATAGCAAGTGATGATGTGATTTTAAGTTTAGAGGCAGAGGATCTATTTATTATTACCAGTTATTTATATAGCACACACATATTCCGCAGCACTTTACAGAGAATATTTTTGAACATTCACATCAGTCCCTACACTAGTTAAGCTTGCAATCTACATTCACTACCACATATACAGGCACACACACAGACATTCTAGGGTTAATGTTCTTGAGAGCCAATTAACCTACCAGTATATTTTTGTAGACGCAAAAAAAATGAGAGCGCACTGTATCTTGATCTATAAATGATTTAATCAATATAATAATACATTTGAAGACATTAGAAAGACAATTATGACATTTACAATAATAAAATCAAAAATATAATAAAAAACATAATATTCATAAAATGTCCAGTATTTAAGCCACACCAATTGATATTAATCTCCCAGACTAATAGATTCATTAATATATATTAGTTCTGTGGTGCTCTTACCCACTTTATTCCAGTTAGCATTTCGATATTTGTAGGTGGGAAGCGTCCAATAATGTTGTTGGATCGTTGTTGTCGGATTAAATGGCTCCAAATTAAATCACTGTATCCATAACAGACCCTTTATAAATTGTAGCAATTTAACTCCTTGTGAATTAGGGCATTGATGGTACCAATGATATGATGTGACAATGTGGCTCCATCAGCCAGGATCAGAGCGTCTTCCCAGTATGATTATTTAGCGTCACAGGTAGGAGGGGGTGGTAGGATGGTGATTGGCGATTTCTAGTCGCTACAACCAGCATGGCTCTGTTGTAGTGAGAGCCGGCGCCAGGAGCAACCTCTGCCGCACTTGAGCCACCTCTTATCCTTTTACCGGTGCAGGAAGCAGACGTCAATCTTTGGTGGTGCCCGATCAGGTGGACAGTAAAGATCACCACAGGTCTCTTACTGTGCACGGCCACTTCGAGAATATACAAACCTTACACAGTTAGGGCCATGGTGGGAATTGAACCCATGACCTTAGTGCTGTGAGGCAGTAATAGTACCCATTACACCATTTGTGCTGCCCATTTCTGTGTGACTATCAATTGGGATGCTAAAACCCCCTAAGATAATAGAGGGAATGTCTGGAGAGAGGAATGAGTGAGCCAGGAAGCAAAGTGATTAAGGAGTTTGGTGGAAATGCCAGGGGGATGATAAATGACAGCTACTCAAAGGTGAACAGGTTTGAACAGGCATATGATATGGCATGAACCTCAAATAAAGAGATATAGGGGATATTTCTGGGAGTATAGGTTGGTTGGAGTAGGATTTATCAGAGGAGCCCAACGCCACCAAATTGATGAGGCCACACATTACTTGCGGTATCTCTAAGGTACTTTGTTGCATGCACGGTTGGTTGATAATCATTCAACTTGCATAAAATCAGGCCCTTGTAAGGCATACTGGACATACTTTTTGTTTGCTTTGTCTACAATGAGATGGGGAAGAGCAAGTCTTATTCTGCTCAATGCATCTTCTAATTGGAATGACCAATAAAAAAAAATCAAGCACACAAAAGTGCCACATGTGACACCGTTTTAATTTCTTTAGGTCATTCTCATGATTAACTGAATGCATAAATGAAACTTACCATGGCAGGGGGTTGCCTTGAATTGGGTGACTCTTCTCTCTGTACAACCCCAACTCCAACCCATCTGTGGAAATTTGGGCAAGTCTTCCACTTTCCCTGTAGCAATACCCAACTTTAGTTGTTCAGTGATTATTTTTTCCTTTTTTTAACCCTAGTAGATCTCCATCTATCTTCCCACTGATTGCACACACATGCAATTTGGTTGTGAAGAGTGGCAGCACATTAAGCAGCCATGGTTTGAACATGTGCAGAATACCAGTAAAGAAAATGTTTGCAATTTAGCAACCTTCCATGAAACTCTGTCGGCATTGTAGTTCCGTCACAAACTTGTGAGCAGTCATCATTTTGTCTCACTTGAATTGATATTGCAGTTTTGATATCCATGTTGTCTGTTAAATGAGCCTGTTCTCGGCTCTGTAAGCTTGCCTTTGTCAGAAAGTCCTTCACGGGCTCTTTAATTTCTCCACTTTATGATATTTGATTCTGATTTGCAATCACCTTCTGCAACAGAATATCTTGATGAGCAATCAGTCTGTTTTTTCCTATCCTTAAGTTCTTCCAAGACTTACCTTTGTCAAATCAACATCAGGAGCTATTACCTCTTTTCATTTATGTGCGTTAATGTTCCTGTTAGTAGTCAATAAATATATTATATTGGATATAATGGATTTTGGGTAGCATATGCAGAATTAAATCAAATTGCTGTTAATTGCTAGCTGAATACTGTAAAATATATAATCAACAAATAATAATAATGTATATGTGATATCTGCTTTGGTGACAGTACTTACAGTAGTTTTAGATTCAAAACTAAGAAATATGATCTGTCAATTCTGCCAAGCTAAAAATGTGTCTTTATATAGGTTGCCTACCTGTATATTTGATATTTATCTTTATTTAACCCTTTGATTGCCAAGTGAATTTGTCAAAATATGTGGGAAAATTGCTAAGCAAACATTTGTATTCATCATAATGACCTGTAAGTTTTACCTTATATAGGAAATATAACCTTTTTATTTTTTTTTACAAAACATTATTTATTTGAATTTATATAACAAATGTGAGTGATACTGTCAATGTTAGCATATATTTTGCACGTTATGCAAAATCGACATACCGTAATTCGGCAGTGACCTATGTCCATATCGACATAGACACCCAAAAGCGTGAAAAACTCATGTTGAGTGTGGACCATGTCCATGTTGACCTTAAGCTTGTGTTGACCTTTTGGCAATGTTGATCTATGGTATGTCGACAATTTTTAGGTGTTGACCTAGTCTCTTCTCTGATCAAGATTGATACCAATGGTGGCAGCATCAGACCTTTGAGTAACCCTCCCGTTACTCAAGATATCCAGAAATTCTACACTGCAAGGGCCAGTGAAACTGCATCTGAGGATTGTACAGCCAGAAAACAGGACAGACACCCTGCAACACACCCTGTCTATGCCATAAAATACCTGAAACCTGTCAATCAGGCTGTGGGTATCAGGATTTGCATATGGAGCAGAGGTACCATCGCAAGATCCCTCTTCACAACTCCAGACTTCCTTCCCATAGACTAGGGCTCTAAGAACCAATGCTCTCTGAAGATTACATTAGCTCCCAATGCCATCTTTCATTTTGTACAGTTTACTGGATTCTAGGCAACCCTATCCTGAAAGGAGTGAGTCTGTTAATAAAAGCATATAGAATTTAGAACTTACAGATACTAAAGAAGCTGCATAAAATAAAATGTATTCATACAATACTATATTGCACAAGTAAACTAAATACATACCGCTCTTGTTGCAATTAAATTTAGGATCACATAAAGATACAGATGGAGAGCATCTCAGCCAGCGCCAGGGCTCACCAGATTGTCCCCACTGGCGATCGCCGTCCCAGTGTTTGGGCAGCAGGGGACGGGAACCCTGCCCATCTCTGCTTCAGGGAGATGGGCAGGGTTAGGATGGGTGGGGGGAGTCGGTGGGGACCAGCGGACAGCGTCCGGGAGGCGGCGTTGATCGATGGTGAGCTCCCTTGAAAGGGGACACATGAGCTTCTCATGCGTGAGCGTCCCCTTCCGGTGGCTGGTGGGGGCTGGAGGTTGGTGATCCGACCACCAGACCCCGGCTGAATGAACCCAGCTCCATCTGTTCTGTACACTTTCCTAAGACATTTTTGTGACCTCATCATAAAAGGGTATAAAATATTTGACCACACTAAGCACTTTTTTTTCATGTCTATCTGGATGAACCACTATGCAATTAGTGGCACCAGCACTTTAACTAGTGCTCCCGGTGCGCTGTGCTGGCACTACCTCATTTACGTGTGATTTTATGCACAGGTGGAGGGGTCAGCCTACCCGAAAAGAAGCAGTCCCCTAAATCTGGGCCATTGTAAGTGCACTACTGCCACACTACTGGTTGAAGAGTGCCATTCCAGACCCACTATGCTTGGTGTGTCACACTACTCCCCGACACCTAGTTACGGTATTTGACAAGCTACTATTTCCTCTGTAGGTCATAAACATATAAACAGGGGCATCCTATTACTTTGTCTGTTAATATCTAGTTGTTTGCTATTGTGTTTTTCCCTAACTGTATAGCATTATGCACAACATTTTACACCTTTTCAACCATTTAATTTTAAAAAAGCTACTGCTTAGTGAGTGGCTGTAAATAACTTGCACAGTTTTAAAGGCCATCACATGTTCCAGCTCGCCCAGCATGTGCACATGGAGAGTTCACGTCACATTTTCCAGAGCACACGGGTGAGGCATTGTAAATGTCAGACAGACATTATACCACATAACTCCAAAATGAAGCAACTAGATACAATGACAATATTGTTCTGCAAGTCTATGGACCAAAACCTTTAATTTATCATATGATGTGTCCTACTCAGACAATGGCATCATAAAAATATTTCACTCATAAAATTTGTTGTTCTGCTATTAATATATTATTAATAATAATAAATAATAATAATAATAATAATAATAATAATAATAATAATAATAATAATATATTGGTATACAAGGGATTGGTTTGGGGAAACAGTTAACTGATTTTCCTCTCTAAGGGCCATATTGTAGTTCACTCTTTCTGACAAAATCCTTCTTGGATGGAAAAACCATGTGCACAGCAGGGGGGGCAGATGTAAAATGTGCTTAGAGAATTAGATTTGGGTGAGTTATATTGTTTCTGTACAGGGTAAATACTGGCTGCTTTATTTTTACACTGCAATATAGATCTCACTTTGAAGTAAAACCCCACCCAAATCTAATTCTCTCTGCACAAGTAACATCTGCCCCACCTGCAGTGAACATGGTTTTGTCCATCTAAGAAGGAATTTTCCAGAAAGAGTGAACCAAAATAACCCCCTAAGGCCTTGCTTAATATAGGTAAATTAGCAATTATAGTCAGTGGAAAAGTAACAAAATCCTGCAGTGGTTCATGCATTGCCCGGAAGTGTTACTTTTGTAGTTTTTGTTTTTGTTCATTTTTTCAATTATAATTTAACATTATGCAGTAGTTGTTGTTTATGACAGATCCATAAACATTTGTAATAACAGCAGTTTAAAAATCTGCTTACAAACAGCTATAAACAAATTTTGTTTTTTTAGGACTGATGATACTAAAATCATAAGTGCTAACGTTGCAGTCAATTTGTTTTTATCAGCTTATTATAAATTCACAGCCAATGTCTTATATTTTCTCTGTGTCATACATGTATATACCAAAATATAATGAGGAGGCCTATTGCCATAAACATTGCTGTTGTGATGGTGATCTAATGTTGTATTTTTGGCCACAGCAGCGGATCTGAAAACCAGCATTGGGTGACATTTTACAAAATACTCATACTGCCGTATTACCATAAGTTCTCAGATCTGCAGCAACTAGCAATGATCAGGATCAGGACTATAGAGGGTGCAGGGGATGCAGCTGCTCTGGGGCCTGGCAGCTCAGGGGACACAAGGCCAAGTTAGCAATCCCCTGCACCATACCTCCCAACTGTCCCAATTTTCGTGGGACGTCCTGTTTTTTTGGACGGTCCCACGTCCCACCCGGGGCTGACAGTGTCCCGCGGTGGGGGGGGGGGCATTTGAGAGTCCCCCCAGCATGAAGCATCTATGCAGCGGCGCAGATGGGGGGAAACAGGGGTGTAGCCTAATCACGGGTAATTAATATATACCACATCCTCATTAGCATAGGCCATGCCCCCTTTCTGGGCTCTCGCGCGAGTGTCCCTATTTCACATCAAAAAAAGTTGGGAGGTATGCTGCAGCCTTTTTTATATCATTGTTATTATTATTTCAAAATACTGCTACGCTGGTGGTGGCTGTGTTGCTGTTTTATGCACGGGGTAATAATTATATTACTTGAAGTGCTGGTTCGTGGGAGCAAGTGACATGTCGCTACTGAGAGTGAGCTGACAGCTTCCGATACCGGTAAAAGGGAAACCTGCTGCTGCCAGGGATCAGAGGTCATGCGCAGCCGCTGGGGAACAGAGACCCTGCACGACCACTGGGGAGCAGGAGACCCGGTGTGGGCACTGGGGAGCAGGAGACTTATTATGGCCACTGGAGAGCAGGATATTTGGCGCAGTCACTGGGGAGCAGGAGACTCGGGGCAGCCAGACACTGTGGACCAGGAGACTGGGGAGCAATCCCACTGTAAGAGGTACAAGCCCCACTTTTACTGGTACACAGACTAATCTGTTCTGCAGGCAGAGGGGCTGTAGTTATAAGGAGAAAAGTGATGGCTGTCACAACCCTGCTTACCCTCCTATTCCCCGCCCCCCCCATTATCTCTTTCCCCCTGTCTTTCTCTTCATTGCCCTCCCCCATACACCTTGTAAACCTCCCCTCATTGTCCCCCTTCCCCCTGTCCTCTCCCCTCCTCTTTATTTCCTTCTTCGTCCTCCTCATCCCCCCCATCACCCTCCCCACATCCTCCCTACACCTTGTCCTATGCCTCCTCATCCTCCCCACTCATCCTTGCACCTAATTGTCTCATCCTTATCCTTCCTAATCCCCCCTCCACCCCCTCTCTCCCCCCTCTACTCTATTCCTCTTCTGCTCTCTCTTTCCCCTGGCCCTTCTTTCTCTCAACCCTCTTTCACACCTCCCTTTTTCTCTTATTTCTGTCTCACTCTCTGTCTCTCCCTCTTTCTCTCCCTGACTTGTTTCGTCATTCCGCGACATAATAGCGTGCTGAATTGAATAGACCTGGGAGCGTCTTCTCGGCGCTACTCACAACACGCTGAATTACATAAATCCCACATACTGAGGAAGCTGCTGAGTACCCTGTTGGGAGGCGGAGAAACACGTAGATCTGGAGGATAACTAGGACACTTTTATCAGCAGCCTAACAACCGGAGCTGGCGGGGATCCTTTGATAAGGCCGCATACTTTGGACTGCACCAGTGGCTGGAGGCAGCCACCAGATTCTGGAAGCTGAAAACGTCTTTTCCCACCTCTGGAAACACTTAAGTATATTTACTAACACCATGTGCACATAGGTGGGACTAATCCATTGTGACTACCACAGTAATCCTACTAACCTTGAACAAAAAAGTTGGAAAAAGGGCTATATTGCATGCATGCACTAACTCTGATTGGGGAAGTTGCAGGGGATTAAATTCAGCACAAAAGTCTGTAGAATCTTTTTTTAGGCTGCATATTATTAAATGTTTTATGTGTGTTTTTTAATATATTAAATGTGATTGATACTTTGCTTAAGTGCTGATTTCAGTTGTGTGTTTTTCTGTTTGATAATTGCTGAGAGGTTTGGTAATCCTCCTCTTTGGAAACAGCTGCTCTGCAAAGTAGCACAGCCTGCGCTCAGAAATTGCTTTACCAAGACTTTTCCTATATATATACATACAGGGGGGTAAGAGCCGGCACTCAGGACTCACTTGAGCTGCTAGTAGTTGAAACGCTCCGTTGCCATAAGTCGACTGGCTGTTTCGACCACACAGCCACCGCAGTACAACCAAAGAAGGACAAAGGCACTCAGAGACTTTTTCAAAGGTGAAAGTAAGGACCAATTTAATCCATAGGCCCGTCAACGTTTCGGGGGTCTTGTCCCCGTCGTCAGGACATGTAATACTGGTGAAAAACACCATATATATATATATATATATATATATATATAGAATAGTGGTGCGCGGCAGCACTCAAATAAACGACACAGACTGCCGGGGTGTTCCCAACCGAAAGGTCTTGAAACGTTGGGAACACCCCGGCAGTCTGTCGTTTATTCGAGTACCGCCGCGCACCACTATTCTATTTAAATCCTTTGGATTCTTCAGTCGGCGGGCACCAGTTTGTCTTTACACACTGTTGATTATTGGAGTGCCGCATCCATTCAAACTCATATATATATATATATATATATATATATATATGCCAAAGGAAAGCGGATTGACTCTTTATATGGTCAGACCTTTGATAAAGTTGCCTGTGGGCAATGAAACACGTCAGACTAGGCGTTGCAGCTTTGATTACTTTGGGACTCCAGACAGACACCATCTCACTTGGACCAACCTCCCCCACTTCTTCATCCCCCCAAGTTTTTCCCATCCGGGACATCAAAAACTGGACATTACAAAGGGACACCACCACCTGAGAATCACCGGAACCTCTAACCAGGACTGAGACCAGTATCCCTCATAAAATTCAGGATCAAGGCTCTATTCCTTCCGATCAGGTTTATGGACACCCGCGAATCCATTTCTCCCCATTAACAACTGGGAGCTCACACCCATCTCCCTCTGGGAGGTAATCTCTGGAACAAGTGAGAAAAACTGTCTTTGTTTATTGATATCCCATTTATGCAATATATCAAGCTGTATACCAATATTGATTTATCAGTGTTTATTGTATCGGGCTTATTTTAGCCTTATTATAAATGTTATTAAATGTATGCAATTGCTTTTATATGTGAAACATCACAATAATCTTTTTTATCAGTAAATAAACTAATTGTAATACCCAATTGGTCATATTTTTGTATTTGAGCGCTCCACCACCCCCTACATATTGTTTATTCCTTCCCTTTTTGGGGGCTGACCTCCCCACGGTGGTAGCAGCTTGACAAACTGCTCACCTCAAAGCACCTGTTATATTATTCCACCCAGGTGGTATAATAGTTTCTGACAAAAGACTGGTGTTGAGTAAGAATGCTCAATAATAGCAATCACAGATATTCAATATCGACAGACATATCTATCAGATAAAAGATTTTTGATAGCCACAATTCAGTATAATACAAACAGTGCTTTTAATTATGTGACTGTGAGTCTATAGCCAAAAAAAGGGTTTAAATAAAGTACTTACAATAGTTCTGTGACAAGATGTGCACTGCTGGGATCCAAAGCTGGAATGATTCAGTTAATGGATCTCAGGAGTTATATAGGACTAAGAATGTGATGTCATTTCCTGTGTCTGTATAACCTATGTGAATCTAAAAGTGATTTAACCAGATAAAATTTGAGAATAGATACCCCAAAATGACATGGGATGGTGACGTACACCGTGTTTATATAAAGGGGGAAATTTACTAAGAAAACGAATATGAAATTCTGAATTCGTATTCTTAATATGAATGAATATGACTGCATACGGCTGTTTCAGCCTTATGCAAATTCGTGTTCCGGAAGGGAATTTACAAAGCAGTCAAATACGACTTTATTAATTTGCATATTTTCACAGTTATACTGGGTTACAAATGGTCTGCATCTAAATTTAGTGTTCGGTCTCTCAGTTTTAAATAAAAGGTTATTTCTTTCTTTGGTGGACGCTTTCAGTCTTGCTTCTTCGACAAATTTTTGTACCCTCTTTCGAGGAAACGGTCAAAGAGGAGTCGTGATTGTCGCCAATAATCTCCGTTGTCACTGCAGTTACGCCTGAGCCTCAGGAACTGTGCATATGGGATGCTATTTTTCCATGGGGGGAAGTGACAGCTCGTTGCTGGAATAAAACTGTTGGCATTCACCGTTTTGAAATGTGTTCTTGTTATGATCTCTTCTCCTAGACTTCCCTCAAGTTCGAGATCAAGGTAGTCTATTGTATTGGATTTGTAGGTGGATCTAAGGTTAAAGTTGTTGTTATGTATATAAGCCATACATTTCGAAATTCTTGTTGCATCACCCTGCCATATGAGAAAGAGATTGTCTATGTATCTCTTGTACACAATGATGTTTTCTTCAAAACGTGAGCCGTAGATAAGTTGTTCCTCCCAAATTTGCATATGGAGATTAGCATATAATGGGGCAAATTTGGTCCCCATAGCCGTCCCCTGTTTTTGGAGAAAAAATTATCCATTGAACTTGAAAAAGTTATGGTCAAAGATATATCTAATGCTGTTAGTTAAAAAATTGATTTCTGTTCAGATTTTTCTGGATCTCTCACGATTTTCTCAATGGATTTGAGTCCCTTCTAATGGGGGATAGATGAGTAAAGACCTTGCACATCTATGGTCAACCTGCAAAAATTTGAGGACCATATTTTACCCTTCAACAATTGTAGGACTGACAAACTATTTTTTAGGTGGGAGCAATTTTGTAGGACATAAGGTTGTAATTTAAAATCCAGGAAAAAGATAAGATGTTAATGAGATTACACCTGCAATTATGGGGCAACCAGGGGGGTGTGATTGATCCTTGTGGACTTCAGCCTCAGCCATTCAGCCTCCTGCATGACACTGGGCTCAGCGCCACACTCCAGTCATCCCACCTGTACCCTGATGCGGGTCAGGGCGTCTGCTTCCAAGCCTCGCTTTCTGCTACACAGGTCTCTATGGGAACAAGTGTACACAAATATAAATATAAACAATAGAGACCTGTGTAGCCTAAAGTGAGGCTTGGAAGCAGACACCCTGACCCGCATCAGCGTACAGGTGGGATGACGTCATGGCTGAGTGCCAACTGGAGCATGGCGCTGAGCCCAGCGTCACGTAGGAGGCTGAATTGCGGTGGATGTCGGGTAGATGAGCAGCAGGCGAACACAGGTGAGTAGGACAAACACTTATGATTGTTGGGGTGGGATTTCCTTTGTCTATATAATCACATTGTATGTATTAATACATTGATCGCTGAGGACGGGCGGACTGTGCCCGAAACATGTCGGACCTGTACTAGCAATAAATTTGCTGTTTTTTTTTACTGTTTGATAAATCCGAGAGTGCCAGCTTCATTGCCAACCAAATCTATATAAGGACTCGATCCTGGAAGGGAGGCACCGGGTGAGCAGGACAAAATCTGACAACAGGGGAGTTCCGGTCAAAAGGGACATTTTTATATATATATATATATATATATATATATATATATATATATATATATATATACAGAACAAGTTCTCCAATATGCGCTTAAATACAATAAACTAGTCGGTCGCTGTAGACACTTAGTTCCCCACTAGTAGGAACTACTACTACACATAAACACCAACAATAGTGTCTTCAGCGCCCTATAGTGATGGATGTCTTAAATGAATATAAAATAATATAAAAGCAATATACACTTGAAGCTTCTTATTTCTTTGTGGAATAGATTTTCTTTATTTTCACAGAGCTTTACAACAGAACCCAACGCGTTTCATCTCTCTTGGAGACTTCATCAGGGTTTTTTTCTAAAAATATACAGTATACAATTCTCTTAGACATCACATAATAAACAAATCATACATTTCCAATTTAAAAATATAATTAAAAATATAAATATATGTATATAAAGCAGTTCATATATATAAACTAGATGGTTTCCTAGGAGGGGGAGGGGGAACGGAAACAAATTCATATCCAGTATAAAGTTCGGTACGTACCTTAGAGACATTAAATGCCTTTAAAGGCTCTGAAACAATTGATGTTGTTCTACTGATCGAATAAAGTACTGTTTTTAGTCCTCTACAGTGGTGAAAACCTAGTAGGACCATAGAGATAACATTTGTACTCCGCTAGCGACAAGTGATTCATTTATACTAATAGTTAGAATATATAGTGTTTACAATATACACATACCTTGTGCTATTGAAATATAGTATAGATGGCTTTAGATGTTATCACACCTGTACATGTAGAGCCCAAAAAAGGTATCTTATAACCGTCTTAGTGCCTAGTTATTGAAGAAAGGTTTTACTTTAAATTTTTTAATTAATTAACCTTCTGTTATATGCATTTGTATAATTAGGAATTATTATTGAACATATAAGTCGAGATTACTTACATAGAGACATTCAAAGCTCCAGTATACACATCAGTTCTTTTAACCACCTTTTCAGTGTATAGATTCCCGTTAGGGTCACAAGGAATTAGGAAAAATTCCTAATAATCAAAATTACAGAGTCCAATTATTTTAGCTCAAGTCAATTTTAACAATCTTCACTTAGACTAAGATAAAAATTAATAAAAATAAAAATAAAAATAATAATTAAAAATATATATAAAAATGGCTTACCCTGTATAGCTCCTGAGTGTGTGTGCTCTCTGAGATTCAGCCAGCAAGTGAATGAACCTAGTGGCTGGTCTCTATATATAGGGGAACTAATATGACATCATATCCTGTAGGACTAATTATCCTCTATATATTTTATGATTGGTTTATTAATCAAATATTAGATAAATTATTATACTTAAAATATTCTAGATTTAATTAGAATTACAATTATACCCAATTAATTGTGGGAATGGTACCAATATGAAATATATAAGGAAACTACATGTAAATTACGTATGAATTGCCTAGACGCCCCATAATGCATTGCGCTAGATATCTGATCTAATACTAGAGTTTAACCCGTTTTAAGTGTGATATAAAATTTATTAAATGTGCTCAACTGAGAGAGCGGGGTTCATTTAGCCCAGATAGGGGTTTTTAGACTCCCTCTTAGAGTTTCTGATGGGAAAAACTAGTTAATAGCGGCGTGCGTTCCACTGGAGCCGCTGTGGAACGCACAGCCATCTTATCAGGAAGTAAACCTGGTTATTACTGGGTGAGACGTCATGCGTCTCACTCAGTTATCTGTGGAGCGCAACGCTGCTTAACCAGACGTCCACCCAGACGCTGGGATAACCAAACTATGGATAGTCTAACAATTTAGAGTGGTCCTATTGTAGCGGATATCCAACTAAACAGAATGTATTGTATCTGACTCATTGAGAACATTTCTAGTATGTCTATAAAATGATCTCAAGCATTCCGATAGATACAGGCATATTACAAATAATGATTCCCTTTTATTCCAGATGTACATATAAATATGGACTTAAATACACTATATTATCATTTATTCAGTGTTCTGTTCTTATGTGATTAATGTGCTTTTATTATTAAAGATTCCTATGTGAACTATCTTATTAAATGATATTCATATATTTTATAATGTGTTATTTACTTTTTTAATTACTTATTCTACACGTGCATAGTTAATTATTTTGATTTTTACATTTTATTAAATTTTTTTTTAATTTTTTGTTTTGTGTTTAAGGTGTAAATATTTGTGCAATTGTGAAAATTGACTTAAACTTCACAACACCGTCCAAATATACATAATTCTGGTACATCTCTTTAGTGTATAGTGGACCTGTACACCAATACTCAAAAAATACAAAAATACAAAAAATACAAAAAATAATCATAATACATAAAATACAAAAAATACATAAATTAAAAAATTTATATACATATACCCAATATTTTTACCTGCCTGTCTCGAATTAGGATATTTAGTGTGCCCGATGTTTTATCTTAACATGAATTTACATATAATCATATACAACCTCAAAAGGTTGCTCATAGTACCCTTAGTATGAGATCCCCAACCTAGATCTATGATGTCAAATTTAACACAAGATTAAAGGGATGGTTTTTAGAGGGATAGTTTTCGAATGGGGACTGGGTTGTATAAAGCTATTAGAAATAACTGGGTGAAGTGTCACAGGCAGGTTGTGAGAGAAACAATGGAGATATAGAAATTAAGTGGTGAACCAACATGCAACCTTTTAACAAGAAGAATATTTGGGGTACTAGGTTGGTGGTGCTCCCAAAAGATTCAGCAGGATAACTGAATTAAAGTGGGTGTCTTGGAAGAGACGTAGGAAGAACGAAAGGGTTTTTGGGGCACACTTGAAATATTAAGAAAGTGAAAAGATGGTGTACAAATGAGTGACATAAAATCTAACCTTTATTGATTACACTTAAAATACATACAAGTACACGTCAATTTGATACAAAAACAATTTTAAAATGCAAATCAGCATGTGAATTAAACTGTAGAATTTATTTTATAATAGTAAATACACAATGCAGGCAAAAACGAAATTGTAATACAATAACCGTCAAGTGGGCGAAAATGATTTTGCAGGGAATTTACCAGGCAGTAAATAATTTGGGCAAGGCAAGTAAATACAGGATAATGATACCGTGCACACAAAAGGTGCAGATGTTGTTATTATTTTAAGTTCTTGCTTCAGACCCTCCTTGAGTGGTATACAACAATTGATGGGCCCGAATGAGATGATAAGGGCAACAGGTTTACGTTACTATTGTTAGAGCAGAATCGGTGGATAAGGAAAGAGGAAGGAATGCTCTTCGTATGCATTCGCTACTTCTGCTGTCTGAGTGTGTGATACAGCACTGGATATTCCCTGGTGGTCTCCCAGAAGGTACTGATCCGGCCAGTCGCTGCTTAGCTGCTGAGTTCGGATGGGATCAGGCGGCCCAGCGATGTATGGCTGTATATAGCATCAGATGAGAGAGCCTCAAATGGAACTAGGAGCCAGTTATCACCTCTGCTTTTCCCCGGTGTCACCCAGGAGAATGAGAGAGTGAATGAGTCCAGATGAGAGTTGATAGTAGATTAGAATGAATAGATAAGGAAGGAAAAAAGTATGCTCCCAGAGTAACAGTATATGTACCCACTGCAGGATTTAATGGATTCGTGGTCACTGAGCCAGTAATGGGAAATACTGTGCACAATGCCACATGCAGGGGTGAGTGAGGTCTTTATAGATCTTGGATCATTGTATGTGCAAGATAAATTTATTACCAGCAACATACATAACAGCATGTGGATCAAAGCATCTATTTAAGGAATATAACAACGCGTATTGATTATGGACACTAAATAATGATAACAAGTGTCTAGATGAGAAGACAATATTAATCACTCAACAGAATGCAGCGATAAAGTAGTGATTGTGGGTCATGCCTTAACAGAACTGTTCACAAAGTTTGGAAACAGGGAGGCTGCCCTGTTGGTGTTAATTGGCTAATTAATGTTAAATTACTTGTAACAGAAATTAGGCAAGGTTATGCAGAAAAGCTAGAAAGATAATATAATAGACGTTACTGCAGTAACTCTCCACTACTTAGTGGAAGAGCAGTTGTACATAACCATATTAGCAGAATGGGTAACAATAGTAAACAAGAAAGTTAACCTGAATATAACAATTGTTGCTCGATTTCTCTTATAGTGGACACCTAATTATGGAGTGCCCCCATATGACAGAGCGCAAGCGTCCCGCTCAGTAGCGGCAATGATACATCGACGTACCAGACACAGAGTCTGTACGTGACCGGCAGGCAGTGTATTAGGTGCAGAATACCTTGAATACGTAGCAGCGGGATCCAGGCACGGTAGTGTAGACCGTGCGGCGAGTTCTCCCACCGTCTAAGCTGTAACTGCCGCGCTGTTCTGACGCCACTGTGATCAAGCCCAATCGGGGCGAAACACGTGTCCTTGACGTCAGGGCATTTCCAGCCACTCGGAGCCCTCCCTCAGCCCTTCTCAGAACAGCGCGGCAGTTACAGCTTAGACGGTGGGAGAACTCGCCGCACGGTCTACACTACCGTGCCTGGATCCCGCTGCTACGTATTCAAGGTATTCTGCACCTAATACACTGCCTGCCGGTCACGTACAGACTCTGTGTCTGGTACGTCGATGTATCATTGCCGCTACTGAGCGGGACGCTTGCGCTCTGTCATATGGGGGCACTCCATAATTAGGTGTCCACTATAAGAGAAATCGAGCAACAATTGTTATATTCAGGTTAACTTTCTTGTTTACTATTGTTACCCATTCTGCTAATATGGTTATGTACAACTGCTCTTCCACTAAGTAGTGGAGAGTTACTGCAGTAACGTCTATTATATTATCTTTCTAGCTTTTCTGCATAACCTTGCCTAATTTCTGTTACAAGTAATTTAACATTAATTAGCCAATTAACACCAACAGGGCAGCCTCCCTGTTTCCAAACTTTGTGAACAGTTCTGTTAAGGCATGACCCACAATCACTACTTTATCGCTGCATTCTGTTGAGTGATTAATATTGTCTTCTCATCTAGACACTTGTTATCATTATTTAGTGTCCATAATCAATACGCGTTGTTATATTCCTTAAATAGATGCTTTGATCCACATGCTGTTATGTATGTTGCTGGTAATAAATTTATCTTGCACATACAATGATCCAAGATCTATAAAGACCTCACTCACCCCTGCATGTGGCATTGTGCACAGTATTTCCCATTACTGGCTCAGTGACCACGAATCCATTAAATCCTGCAGTGGGTACATATACTGTTACTCTGGGAGCATACTTTTTTCCTTCCTTATCTATTCATTCTAATCTACTATCAACTCTCATCTGGACTCATTCACTCTCTCATTCTCCTGGGTGACACCGGGGAAAAGCAGAGGTGATAACTGGCTCCTAGTTCCATTTGAGGCTCTCTCATCTGATGCTATATACAGCCATACATCTCTGGGCCGCCTGATCCCATCCGAACTCAGCAGCTAAGCAGCGACTGGCCGGATCAGTACCTTCTGGGAGACCACCAGGGAATATCCAGTGCTGTATCACACACTCAGACAGCAGAAGTAGCGAATGCATACGAAGAGCATTCCTTCCTCTTTCCTTATCCACCGATTCTGCTCTAACAATAGTAACGTAAACCTGTTGCCCTTATCATCTCATTCGGGCCCATCAATTGTTGTATACCACTCAAGGAGGGTCTGAAGCAAGAACTTAAAATAATAACAACATCTGCACCTTTTGTGTGCACGGTATCATTATCCTGTATTTACTTGCCTTGCCCAAATTATTTACTGCCTGGTAAATTCCCTGCAAAATCATTTTCGCCCACTTGACGGTTATTGTATTACAATTTCGTTTTTGCCTGCATTGTGTATTTACTATTATAAAATAAATTCTACAGTTTAATTCACATGCTGATTTGCATTTTAAAATTGTTTTTGTATCAAATTGACGTGTACTTGTATGTATTTTAAGTGTAATCAATAAAGGTTAGATTTTATGTCACTCATTTGTACACCATCTTTTCACTTTCTTAATATTTCAAGTGTGCCCCAAAAACCCTTTCGTTCTTCCTACGTCTCTTCCAAGACACCCACTTTAATTGTATAAAGCTATCCAATTATTACTAACATAATGTCTTAGTAAAAGATTATCATCAAAAGACTACTCGTAGTTGTTTAATTAGTCTCTATAAGAAAGCTGTAACCTCTATGCTTTCGTTTAAGCCTTTTGGGGTCAAAGAATCTAACGTGTAAATCCAAAAGGATTCTCGCATTGTTAGGGTGCGATCTCGATCACCACCCCTGGGATCTTCCTTAACATGTTCCAGTACAGAGAATTTAAATGTGTCAATTTCAGAGTTGTGAACAGATTCAAAATGTCTAGGAATACTGTGGGTTTGGATCTTCTTTTTTATATTCCTTAGATGTTCTTGAATACGAATTTTAATATTCCTCTTAGTTTTTCCCACATAGCGAAGATTACAACCACAGGTTACTAAATAGATTATATATGTGGAGTTACAAGTCACAATCTCATTTAGTTTACATTGTTTTTTCAAGGCTTCGGGAACATTGGGACCTCGTTTGTCTATATGCCTACAACAAATGCACTTGTTGCAGGGATATAGGCCCTCTCTTTGCATAAGGAAAGTATTCCTATTCTCCAAATTTCTTACATGTGGTTCCACACTCCTCAGTTTGCTGGGGGCCAGCATACTCTTAAGGTTTCTAGCCCTTTTAAAAACTATGTCTGGTCTGTTGGGTAGATGGGGGCCCAGAATGGGGTCCATTTTAAGCAAATGCCAGTGTCTATCCAGGCTCTTTTTAATCTCTCTGTGTTCCTGGCTGTACTGGGTAATAAAGGGTCTTAATTTCTTAGCTGGACGGTTGATTTTATCTTTTAAAAGGTCTTCCCTGTTGAGATCAAAGGCTCTTTGTTGGTCTTGACGAATGTTGATCTCTTTATACCCCCTTTCTATGAATCGTTCTGTTAAGGTATTGGATTGTTGCCAATACACATCTGTATTGCTACAATTCTTTCGTATTCTCAGGAACTGGGCAAAAGGTACATTTGTCTTCCAGGTTTTTAGATGGCAGCTATCCGCTGGAATAAAGCTATTTGCATCAGTTTTTTTAAAAAATGTTTTCGTGTTTATAACTTTTTTAGACAGATCTGCCTCTATAAAGATGTCCAAAAAGTCAATCTTGTTTTGATGTTCTTTAAATGTAAATTTGAGGTTGTAGTCATTGATCTGCAATGATCCTACAAACTCTTCAGCACTTGATTTGTCCCCGTCCCAAATCACAATCAGATCGTCGATATACCTTCTGTAAAACTTGATGTGGTTGGTTTTAAAACCCACATCATCATATAGTACTTTTCTCTCCCAGCCATCCATATAGATGTTAGCATATGCCGGGGCAAATTTTGTGCCCATGGCTGTCCCCTGTTTTTGGACTAAGTGGGTATTATCGAATTCGAAATGATTGTGACTTAGGACAAATTGTACTCCATCACACAAAAAACTTCTCTCCTTTTCCGTCATATTAACATCCCATAACAGTATTTGTCTCACTGCCTCCAAACCCTTAGAGTGTGGTATGGACGTATATAACGCCTGGACATTGTATTTTTTGAGTATTGGTGTACAGGTCCACTATACACTAAAGAGATGTACCAGAATTATGTATATTTGGACGGTGTTGTGAAGTTTAAGTCAATTTTCACAATTGCACAAATATTTACACCTTAAACACAAAACAAAAAATTAAAAAAATTTTTAATAAAATTTAAAAATCAAAATAATTAACTATGCACGTGTAGAATAAGTAATTAAAAAAGTAAATAACACATTATAAAATATATGAATATCATTTAATAAGATAGTTCACATAGGAATCTTTAATAATAAAAGCACATTAATCACATAAGAACAGAACACTGAATAAATGATAATATAGTGTATTTAAGTCCATATTTATATGTACATCTGGAATAAAAGGGAATCATTATTTGTAATATGCCTGTATCTATCGGAATGCTTGAGATCATTTTATAGACATACTAGAAATGTTCTCAATGAGTCAGATACAATACATTCTGTTTAGTTGGATATCCGCTACAATAGGACCACTCTAAATTGTTAGACTATCCATAGTTTGGTTATCCCAGCGTCTGGGTGGACGTCTGGTTAAGCAGCGTTGCGCTCCACAGATAACTGAGTGAGACGCATGACGTCTCACCCAGTAATAACCAGGTTTACTTCCTGGTAAGATGGCTGTGCGTTCCACAGCGGCTCCAGTGGAACGCACGCCGCTATTAACTAGTTTTTCCCATCAGAAACTCTAAGAGGGAGTCTAAAAACCCCTATCTGGGCTAAATGAACCCCGCTCTCTCAGTTGAGCACATTTAATAAATTTTATATCACACTTAAAACGGGTTAAACTCTAGTATTAGATCAGATATCTAGCGCAATGCATTATGGGGCGTCTAGGCAATTCATACGTAATTTACATGTAGTTTCCTTATATATTTCATATTGGTACCATTCCCACAATTAATTGGGTATAATTGTAATTCTAATTAAATCTAGAATATTTTAAGTATAATAATTTATCTAATATTTGATTAATAAACCAATCATAAAATATATAGAGGATAATTAGTCCTACAGGATATGATGTCATATTAGTTCCCCTATATATAGAGACCAGCCACTAGGTTCATTCACTTGCTGGCTGAATCTCAGAGAGCACACACACTCAGGAGCTATACAGGGTAAGCCATTTTTATATATATTTTTAATTATTATTTTTATTTTTATTTTTATTAATTTTTATCTTAGTCTAAGTGAAGATTGTTAAAATTGACTTGAGCTAAAATAATTGGACTCTGTAATTTTGATTATTAGGAATTTTTCCTAATTCCTTGTGACCCTAACGGGAATCTATACACTGAAAAGGTGGTTAAAAGAACTGATGTGTATACTGGAGCTTTGAATGTCTCTATGTAAGTAATCTCGACTTATATGTTCAATAATAATTCCTAATTATACAAATGCATATAACAGAAGGTTAATTAATTAAAAAATTTAAAGTAAAACCTTTCTTCAATAACTAGGCACTAAGACGGTTATAAGATACCTTTTTTGGGCTCTACATGTACAGGTGTGATAACATCTAAAGCCATCTATACTATATTTCAATAGCACAAGGTATGTGTATATTGTAAACACTATATATTCTAACTATTAGTATAAATGAATCACTTGTCGCTAGCGGAGTACAAATGTTATCTCTATGGTCCTACTAGGTTTTCACCACTGTAGAGGACTAAAAACAGTACTTTATTCGATCAGTAGAACAACATCAATTGTTTCAGAGCCTTTAAAGGCATTTAATGTCTCTAAGGTACGTACCGAACTTTATACTGGATATGAATTTGTTTCCGTTCCCCCTCCCCCTCCTAGGAAACCATCTAGTTTATATATATGAACTGCTTTATATACATATATTTATATTTTTAATTATATTTTTAAATTGGAAATGTATGATTTGTTTATTATGTGATGTCTAAGAGAATTGTATACTGTATATTTTTAGAAAAAACCCCTGATGAAGTCTCCAAGAGAGATGAAACGCGTTGGGTTCTGTTGTAAAGCTCTGTGAAAATAAAGAAAATCTATTCCACAAAGAAATAAGAAGCTTCAAGTGTATATTGCTTTTATATTATTTTATATTCATTTAAGACATCCATCACTATAGGGCGCTGAAGACACTATTGTTGGTGTTTATATATATATATATATATATATATATATATATATTACCACATGAAAAGCCTGTGTTTGTCCCTCTGTACCTTACACAGTAGGAGCCCAGACAGGCTTAGCGCTGCCCCGGATTAAAAGTCTCCCCATGATGAGGCTGCTGCTGCAGCTGTCCTCCATGGGCCTGAGAAACATACGATGAGCTCCACCAAGCAGAGCTCAGCACAAGCCTATCAGCCTCTGAGCTCTTGTGCAAAATCTCAACTTAGTCTTAAGACCAAGTCAGCTCCCAGTAATGCACTGCACACTTGTGCAATCAGTGTGCCTTGATGCTCAGCACCATTAATCATTGTCACATTGGCAGATAGGTGACGCTGCAGCACTACCCCACTCCCATGCATAAAACTTTTAGCTTAAAAATATATATTTAAGAAAAAATACTTGCCATCCACAGGGGGGCCCTAAATAGAGGGGAGTCCAGCTCCCCTTAATCTGGCCCTGCCCACACCTTCCCACATGTAGTGTCCACAGCTGTAAAGTCCCATATACTGTACCTCATCAGTACTTCTACCAATGTTTTACACAAGTTGAGAGATTGTTTGTTCATTGTAACTAGGACTATGCTAACAATCTGATACTGGGCTACACTCCTCCTCATTGTCATATGAGTTGTCCCTACCAGAAACAAAAGTCATGATAAAATATAGGTACTTGTTTATTTTCAGGGTGCCTAGTACGCATTTAGAGTACTGGGCTATTCTCCATAGTGAAATCGCATCGCACAGCGAGCAATGCGATGTCCATATTAAGTGCACAGCATAGGATCGCATAGCACCATAAACTGGGTGCGATCCGATGCGATGCGATATTTCATTCTATTAGCACCCATGCGATGAGATGTCATGTGTGCTTAGTTTGACATGTTATGGGTGCTTAAAATTGAAAGCATCTATGCCATTGTGTAGCATCACCTCCAGTATTGATGCCACCCCGAAGCGTGGCGAGCGGTGGCGGAACGTGTCTTCCGACCTTTTCATACCCCCACTATGCACATCAGCGTGGAGTTGATATTATAAAGTGTGGCGAGTGCAGCGAGCCACCGAGCCCGAAGCGTGGCGAGCGCAGCGAGCCCTGCGAGGTGATGTGGATTACTTTACATGTATTCCGCGTCCCCTCACAAGCCACGCTTCGGGCTCGGTGGCTCGCTGCGCTCACCATACTTTATAAAATCAACTCCACGCCGACTTGGATAGTGGGGATATTAAAAGGTCAGAGGACGTGTTCCGCTGCGCTCGCCACGCTTCAGGGTGGCGTGGATAGTGGTGGTGTTTTATGAACACATTCACACCTGCAAAATCATACAACTGATGACATGTGTTAACTAAGAACTGTAATTTACTTAAATAATTAAAAAGCATAATGATAATAACAACAATTAATCAATTTTAAACAGTAAAACATTAATGAAGAACAAGGAATCAAGTGAAAACTATGAAACATTAATTGCTAAACAAATCACTTAATCATCCTTTGGGAGAAGTGTAAGTGCGTGCAGGATGTGATTAAATGGGTTATCCCCACCCAATGTCTTTCTCCACATGAATTTCTAAAGATACGATTGGAGCATGTGGCGAGCGGCGCCATTTGCATGCGCCCCACATTATTTCCACATTTTGGGTATGACCCCTGTGGACGGGTCTATGAAATTAAAACGGTGATTAACCTGGGCGTGCTGATATCCTGCAAGTGCCAGCTGATTAGTGCTGTACGCCCTCCAGCAGTCCGTGTAAATTGTGGTGCCTGGCTCTACATTGTCAATAATAGCCACCATCAAAGTGCTGGCATCGCGGCTGGGCACCATAGTGAGGAAACACCGTGCTAGGAAACAAGTACCAAAATATATTATAGAGAACGGAACAGGGTTTCATATGTAAATTAATTTGCTACATAAAGAGCTGGATTCTTTTATGTTAAAATGAAGAATGGGCTTCTGCAATCAATTACAGGCATTTAACTAACATCACTAAGAAACAGATGCTTTTATTCCTGAGTTAATGGATTGCATCGAATGAGCCACCATCTTTGCTAAATTAGATGTACAAAGTAAGCCTTATTCATATAACAGAGGGAGACAAATAGAAAACTGGTTTTATGGGGTTTTCAAATTACTATTATTAGTTTATCATTGGAAACTACTTTGGAGCTCCCATGACACCGATGTCAAGGAAAGGCTCTCATCCTAAGGTGTGGCCATCTAAAACCTTTGAATCATTTCTATGCTTAAAAAAGACACTCACAACTCTATACATTCATTCTCATACCAATACGTTCGTTCTAGAAGATTTCACTTTATTTATGAGACTAGGAGCAGTCTTATCGCAACTTGGGGCCTAATTCAGGTTGGCTCGCAAATGCAAAATCTCTTTCTAATGGACAAAACCATGGCCCTTATTCTGGTTGGTGCGGCCGGAGCTGCATATGCGGCTCCGACCGTGCAGGCGAATCCCCGCCTTCCATACGGATCGCCACGGCCGTCCGTACGCGTATATGTGGCGATCCGCATGAAATTGGACGGGGATACGCCTCCTCCATGGTGGGAGCAGCCCCTGCATTCGATGGTCGCCGAACATCGAATGCAGGGCCGCACGCTCCACCAGCTCCCGCAACACAAGACCACACGGACACTTGTCCGTGTGAAATCTTGTATGGGGGCGGGCAGCTGACATCCGGCGATGTCAGATGCCCGCCCCGTGCCCACGCGTCACGGCCTCATTACCATGCATACGCCCCGCGTTTGCATGGGAACGCCCATGAAACGCGGGGCGTATGCATAGGGTAATGAGGATATGTAGCCCCTCACGCCCCTCTACGCCCCCTGTGCGGCGTATAGAGAATCCTTGCGGCGAAATCGCCTGCACATGCGCAGAGTGACCTCTGCACATGCGCAGTAGATAAACATCGGCGGCCCGTACGCAAGCGGGAATATCCGCACCAACCAGAATAAGGGCCCATGTGCACTGCAGGTGGGGCAGATGTAGCATGAACAGAGAGAGTTACATTGGGGTGGGGTGTGTTCAAAGTAAAATATAAATTGCTGTGTAAAAATAAAGCAGCCAGTATTTACCCTGCACAGAAACAAAATAACTCACCCAAATGTAACTCTCTCTGCACATGTTACATCTGCCCCACCTGTTTTGTTTTGTCCATTAAAGAAGGAGTGTGGTTAAGGCAGCCTCTATTCCTGTCACTGTGTATGATAACAAAAAACTCCTATACATCATGTAAGCCTGATACCTAAATCTCCAGCAAGTGAAGTTCACTCTTTTTCTCGCTCGCCCATCTAACTTTTGCAGTCCTCATATTATTACTTAAATTGCTCTGACCGAAGAACCACTTCTTGAAATCTTATTATTATTGATCCTAGAGTAAATGCATTATATTGATAACACCTGGCAGTCTTGCAAAAGCTTCTCCAGATTTTAAAACCTTTGTAACCTCCTGGCTTCAGTATAGGTTTCTTTGATGATATCCAGAAGATATAGGTGGACTAGCCTATTCAGTGTAGGGCAGGGACTGATTGTGTACAGGCAAAGTTTGCTTTTATGAGAGACAAGAGGAGAAAGTGTCCTCTACTCTGGGGGCAGTATTCAATGAACATATGGTACTTGTTTCCTAGCACGGCCACACCGATTTACATCGGGGTGGTCGTGTCGGAAAAATTGCGTCGATCGCATTGCATGCGATTTGGTCGCATGCGATGCGATCGACGCGACCGACCCAATTTTTTGATTGAATCAAATGTAAATCGGGTCTCTGGGACCCGATTTTACATTGGATTCAATGTAAAATATTCCCTAAACCCCCAAATTTTAAGACGTAAACCCCACCCCACGATAGACGCCAACCCGAAGCGAGGGGAGCGCAGCGAGCCCGCGAGGGGCGGCGGTGCGCGTCCTCCGACCTTTTCATTCCCCTACTATCCACGTCGGCGTGGAGTTGAAAATATATAGTGTGGCGAGCGCAGTGAGCCACCGAGCCCGAAGCGTGTCGAGGGGACGCGCATAACTTCACAGGTATACGCGTCCCCTCACGGGGCTCGCTGCGCTTGCCACGCTTCGGGCTCGGTGGCTCGCTGCACTCGCCACACTATATATTCTCAACTCCACGCCGACGTGGATAGTAGGGGAATGAAAAGGTCGGAGGATGCGCACCGCCGCCCCTCGCAGGCTCGCTGCGCTCGCCACGCTTCGGGATGGCGTCTATAGTGGGGTGACGACGGGGACATCTATAATGTGAAATGGGTCATATTGGCCCATTTCACATTTTTCAAATTTTTTTCAATGTGAGATGGACTTAATCAAGTCCATCTCATCTTGTGCCATTATAATGGCACAAGACCGACGCGATCCTCACGATTTGTTAAAAAATATTTTAACATTGAAGCCTATGGCAATGTTAATGGTCCCGACCAACGTGATGCCCCCGATTTTGTACCTTTGCCGGCAAAATGGACCTGATTTCAAAGGAAATCGGGTCCATCGTGGGGATCGTGTACCTTAACTTAAAGGTACACGATCCCCACGATTGTGGCCGTGATAGGAAACAAGTACCGAACATATTCACGGCGTGCAGCGAATCCTGTTTAGTCACAGTCGCTGTGTTCCAGAGCCTCGCTGTCCCCCTGCTATCCCCCTATTCAACGTCGCAGGGGCTTGCTGCCCCAGGCGGCGAGTGTGAAGCCCTGCGGCGGACGCAGGGATTCACACATATGTGGGGGGGAGGTGGGCTCCCCGGGAGCAAGGCAGCGCAAGCTGCCCCCCGGGAGAACCAGCAGGGGACCAAATATGCACTGCTCCCGATCATGCCTATGTTTTTATCGGGAGCAGTTAATATATGAATATCTAATGAGCGGCTCTCTGCTCCCGGCCTCCTGCTGGCTGCTATGTGTAAAAAAAATATATGTTTTTTAACATTAAATATATATTCATGTGCTATAAGCACATGAATAAAAATAGCATGCCCCTTCACAGAATAAAATTCCTGATTTTTTAACACCAAATGTAAAACCACAACAAATTTATTTTAAAAGTTCACTTTCCACTTCTCCATGAAAAGATGGCGATTTGTTACACGGCAACACACTTAGAAAGTGCACATTGAATAGGGTGATTCGCTTTCTGACCCAAAAAATCACCTTCCAACGCGAAAATAGCACAAATTTGCCGTGAAACAGGGCGAATTATCCTCATTGAATACTGCCCTGGGACAAGTGTCCTCGTAGGCGTGTTGGACTCTCTGGAATCTTCCCAGTAAGCTCTATGGCCAAACTGCTTTGAAGTTATATGCCTATTACGCTTCAATTGTTGTTAATCAAAGATGTATAGAAACAGCTAGTTGGCTTTGGGACACAGTCACTATAATGAGCAGTAGCAAATAGACCCCTTTGAAATGTAGCACACAGGTAAGCAGGCAAAGCAGGTAACAATAGCTGGTTGGCTCGTGGACAGTCACTATAACCAGCAGTAGCACACATAGATAGAGCCACTCCCATCTGAGAGACAGTGAATTGCTTGCTATGGCGTGAATGAGGTGCGCATGAATGTAAGATGCTCGCATTCCCTATTGGTGGCAATGCATTTGTGTCCCAGTGAACAGCATGCCGAGTTGAAAAAACAAAGATGGTACACCCACTGGCGAAATGCAATATGACTTACACAATACAGGTTATAAAAGTCCAGATAGTTGAATTATTGATCTAAAAAGACTCAAAAACAAGAACAAAAAGACAAGACCATAGTGTGATATGGGCCCTTATTCTGATCGGTGCGGCCGGATCCGATTATGCGGCCAGGACCGTGCGTGCGAAACCCCGCCTTCCATACGGATCGCCAACTCCGTCCGTACGCGGTAAGAAGCTGGCCGAACGGACCGCACGTGTATTTTTTACGGAATACGCCTCCTCCATCTAAGGGAACCTCCCCCATCATTCGATGGTCGCAGACCATCGAATGCAGGACCGAGTGCTCCACCAGCTCCCGCAACCTCAGACCACATGGACATTTTTCCGTGCAAAAGCAGGGATCTGGGCGGGCAGCTGACATCAAGCGATGTCATATGTCCGCCCCCTACACGTGCGTCACGGCCGCATTACCATGCGTACGCCCAGCGTTTTCATGGGAACGCCCATGAAACGCGGGGCGTATGCATATGGTAATGAGCCCAAATAGCCCTTCACGCCCCTCTCCACCCCCTGTTCGGAGTGTTCACATATCATGCGGGATTTGGCCGTACGCCCCGCTCGCACATGCGCAGAGACGCCTCTGCACATGCGCAGACACAAAACATCGGCGGGCCGAACGCAAGCGGATATATCCGCACCGACCAGAATAAGGGCCATTGTGAGGCACTTCAAGTTGGTTTAATTCAATCAGTACACTCACATAGATAGGTCATAAGTGCGCATGTCACAAGTCTTTATGGAAGGTCTGATTTAGAGTCTTCTCCCCGGATTACTTGAACCTATGGGACTAGTAAAGAACTGGATAGTGCAATATTGTATGGTATATAAACATAACAATTTTAATGGTGCACTCACATAAGATAAAAAGATAAAAGCATATCACCCATTCCTGGGTAAAACGGAGTCCGGCCGGTCCAACCAACAATGCAGGATATGGTCTCCCAAGTGTCCCCACTGCGGCCCAACAGGTCCGGTCCGTTCGGTGATGACAAAAAGCTTGAGCGCGGTTTCGGGCTAATAGAGCCCTTCCTCAGAAGCATAGTGTCATCATCGGACGGGGTGGCTCTTAAATCCCCCATTCACAATCAAAATTCAATGTAGAACAGCCGGTGTTTCCAGCCGCTTGGTCCAGATGTGACGTATCACACTGTCCAACAACCGGAAGCAGTCATAATCAGTTCGCCGCTGCTTTGCGCTTCACATACACTTCCTTGTTTGCGTTCCAACTGTGATGTCCACACATTCTTCTTCCTCTTTCTTGAAACGCACGGACATCTTGAGGTAATGTCCATATTTTAAAAGTCCATATACCCAAAAAGCAATATAGAACAAGAAGCGTATCAGGTGAAACGGGCATAAAAGGAAATAATAAATTATATATGTATGCCGAGTTGGGTCACCTCCTTTAGGCTCCTTCGAAACATAGCTCAAAGGTGAGCTGGCAAAGCAGGTAACAAAAGCTGGTACACATTCTGTAGGTAAGGAGATAAAGCAGATTACACATCATTTACTACTGTAATGCATTAGCATACTGAGCCTTATTCTGGTCGATGCGTAAATTTCCGAATTCTTTCGGATGGCATTTTTTAGCCGCCTGCGCATGCGTGGGCAACGCTATGTGCATGTGTCATGCACGGTCTCTGTACTCGTTCTCACTAATACTGTACACAAATGTGCACCGCATTCACTCGGGAAATATGGGCGTAATATGGGCGTCTTTCGGAAGTACAGAGGGGCGTAGTTTCAAAGTGGGCTAAACAGGGCGTCAACATTGGTGTACACGAGGGAGTGCACTAATTCTGGTAGGCGTGCATTCGGACAGAACACCGACTGCAAACGAACCAACAGCCAGGAAATATGCGGTCTTCAAAAGCAAGTTTCACTTTGCGGACACTACTCGGTCATGCGCTAGGCATTCGGATCGCCCAATTAGTACGGCTGCAGCTGAACCACAGTCAGCTGAACACAATACAATCCACTCCTCTACTCATTACTCATTAATTACACTCTTTTTATTGCTTCAATTGGAACCATTGCAGCCTAAATGGACCATTGCTAAACACACAAATATATGCTGAAAGCACGGCTGCATTTTTTACACACATTTACACTGCAAGCAATGGACAGAACTTGGTATCACTAATATAAATATACATGTCCTTTTACATTCAGCAATAACACCACACATTTGGGGATCAAATGAAAAAATTATTACAGTTAGGGAAAGCATAACATTTTAATAGCATGTTATGTGGCACATGGTTAAAATAAGGGTTAATCTAAAGTGGTAGTAATGTGTTTAATGATCAATTCGAAAAATAATAGATGACCATTAAAAACAATCCCTTTTTAATGAGTTAGCCTAATTGCATAAGTGTGTCATGTGTGTGATGTATGAGTTCCGATGATAGTAGTATGTTTTGCGGAAACACACCGCATCGGTGCGTACGGGCAGGTTCCCGTCCGTTCTGACGCTGTAAGACTGTGCAGACGCTGTAAGACCGTGCAGAATCTGTGTGTGTCCACCGCACGTGCAAGGTTTGGATGTCGTCCGTAAACACGCCCTCTTCTTAAAGAGTGAGTAATTCGAATGCGGAGGACCGGTGGGCGTTTCTTCATACGATGTCCGCACAGCGTGGCGTGCGGTCCGCTCCGAAAGAATTCGGAAATTTACGCACCAACCAGAATAACCTCCTAAGGGAGAGCACTTCTCTGTAACTCCTCCTAATTTAGCAAAAGGAACAATATTAACAGCTGTTTAGCATTAAGGGAGAGCACATCTGTATTAACTCTTTCCTGTTTAGTATCAAACATTCACTTGTCAGTTTTAAAAATCTGGCTTAATATATTAGTAGTAGTGGAGGGACCACATCCGCAGTAGCTCCTCCATGTTCAGAATAAACCCTCACATGATGTTAGCATCAAACATCTGTATAAACACATGAGCATTTGACGGAGGAATAATTAACTACCTGAGAGGAACCCACCTTTTTAAATTGAGATTTTAACACAAACTAGTGAACAGAAGATCACTAAGGGAGCCACCCTTATACTGTATTATGCCTTTCCAGCAGTGTATTGTAGCGAATGGGGTTAACAAAGGCAGAGTGGTCAGCGGAAAGGCTTGCAATGTTCAAAAGGAAACAAAATAAATAACAATAGAGAGTGCTAAATATTGATAAATAAAATATTAATTTCTTTATTAAAAAAAAAAACACATAGGGCGGTATTCAATGAGGCTGATTCGCCAGGTTTTTATGGCGATTTTGTGCTGTAAGGCAAATTTCTGACTAAAACGGTAAATCACCCTATTCAATGACCAGATGGCGAATACATTTCAAGGTTTTTTTCGCCATGATTCACCGAGTACCAATCGCTATCTTTTTATGGTGAAGTGGAAGGTGAACTTTTAAAATAAAGTGTTTTGTTTTTTACAATTGGTGTCAAAAAATCTGAAATTTTATTCTGAGGAGGGGCATGCTATTTCTATTCATGTGCTGTAAGCACATGAATATATATTTAATTAAAAAAAAAAAATATATATATATATATTTTTACACAGACCAGCCAGCAGGGGGCCGGAGCCGAGCCGCTCATTATATATTCATATATTCACTTCATCCAATCATTACATATGCATGATCGGGTGTAGTAAATATATACCCGGTCCCTTGCTGGCACCCCCGGGGGGCAGCCTGTGCTCCCATCTTCCTGCCTGCCACCGTCCTCAGGCTCCCTGCGGCGTCCGCCGCAGGAGCTCAAATTCGCCGGTCAGGGGCAGCGAGCCCCTGACTCGTTGAATACCGGAGCCGGCGAGACTCCGGAACGCAGCGAGCAGTGGCGAATGTGCAGCGAATCCTAAACAGGATTCGCTGCACGTCGCCAGTATTCACATTGAATACCGCCCATAGAGACAATAAAAGCATTAAAAGCACAAACAACCTCCTAATAGAGAGTTAGGCAATATATAAGATAGTTCAAATGGGTTTATTTACTAGGATGGAAGTTCTATTGAAGATGGGATGTTGCCCATAGCAACCAATCAGAATCTTCTTAATTATTTAGCACCTTCTAAAAGCTAATAGATAGAATCTGATTGATTTCCCATAGCAACATCCCATTTTCAAGAGAACTCTAATCTTCTTAGTAAATAAACCTGTAAGGTGTCACAAACTGTTGCAGCTCTTCTGACACCTGTGACCGGGTCTTCAGTGCTGCTCAGGATGCTGTACTCTTACTCAGTCATGGTGTCCATGCAGAGTTCTTCCAACACCACGGTTCATCATTTAGTCCGCTGCTGGAGTTTATCACTTCACCTCAGGGCCGGACTGGCCATATGGCACTTCTGGCCTTGTGGGCAGCCTGATTTTGTGAATACTAAGCGCCACAGCACGTCAATTGCATATTGACGACCAGTGCAGCGAAGGCTATTTCACATAGCCTCCCTGCGCTGCTTACTTGCATAGTGTATGCGCCTCCCCTTTCCGTACATCATGTGACGTTGCATTGCATGACGTCACATAGGCACCACCACGCAGTGTTCTGCATGGGTCCCGCACTGCCGCCGATATTTATGGGCAGTTGGGCAGCATGGGGTGGACTGAGGACTGGAGGCTCAGCAGATCCTTTTGGCTGTGGGAACACTGCCAGATTTCTGTACACTATAATGTACAGCAGCTGGCAGCACCTGACCTGTCTAGCATCTACAGAGAAGACACATCGATGGTGTAAGTATGGAGGAGCCAAGTAACAGAGGTGAGCTATATTCAAGGTGGAGGGACCAAGACACTATGGGGGGGACACCATAATGTACAATGGTGTGGGAAAACATTATACTGGACATGGGGAGAAGGGGATTAAAATGGGAGGATGCTTTTTAATTGACATGGGGGGGAGGTGCATACAGTTGTACAGAAATAATGGACACAGGACACAGTGGGGGGGGCACCTACTAATGGACACAAAAGGGGGTGGGACATGATAATCATAAAAATAAAGAACAAATAGTTATCCCTCACTAGTATCATCTATTCCTGGTCCTATAGAATAATCAAATTGTTATATCATGACAATAAGACTTCAGTTAGTGGCCTATTGCTTAACTGACTGTACACAACCTTCAGTGCAGACTCAGTGAGAATTCTCTGCACAGACCACAAGGTAAATTTGCACCCAGCCTCCAGCCAGCAATGGGTAATGGGAATAATCTATTGTGTTATATTCTGTATTGGGCATTACAGTGTGTGCCACAATGTGTTATGGGCATTACGGTGTGTTCAATAATGTGTAATGCCTCCTTTTTGTGATGCCATGCCCCTTTCCATGAGGCCATGCCCCCTTTTTGCTCCGCAAGGTCCCACCTGCTGCAGGTGAGCCTGTGTGTTCAAAATTCCAGGGCCAATTTCAAGTCCCAGTCCGGCCCTGCTTCACCTCCACTTCTGGTCTGTGAAGTCTAACATCCTCTGGCAGTGGTCCTCCACACAATGTTGATGCAGCAGGTGTCCACTGGGTCTCTGCCCTCCATGGCTCCAGCAGTAAGAACGTTGGCGGTCCTACCCAATGGTCTGGATATTTTTCCCATCTTCCTAGGGATTAGCAGCTTGATTTCCAGATCTACTTTTTGGGGTCTGCGCCTTTCAAGGTCAGCGCAGCTGGCTGCTATCAGCTGCATTTTTATGGGTCCTCAGGAGCTTGGGGACCTATCTCTTCAGCTTCCCTGACATTTAGTGGTTCTCTTGGGCCCAAGCAACAGTCCACCCCTCATAACTACTTCCAATCCCCTCTTAGAACATTTTTCGGTACTCTTTACCTAGAACGGCGCCCGCGATTAGAATCGCGGGCGTCGGGGGTAAAAAATCGCGGTCATCGCGGGCATCGCGGGTAAATCGCGGGTACATAAAAATCGTGTACCCGCGATCACCGCGATTTTCCCATAGGGAACAATGTTAAAAAGCCTGATTGACCGCGATTTTTCTTTAAAATGCCTCAATGCCCACGATTTTCACATAGGAATCAATGTTAAATGGGCTACAGAGCCCAAATAGGCACAATTAACCCTTAAATGTCACCCCAATTTTTGTACGACACCCCACGATCCACGCCAACCCGAAGCGTGGCGAGCGCAGCGAGCCCGCGAGGGGCGGCGGTACGCGTCCTCCGACCTTTTCATGCCCTACTATCCACGTCGGCGTGGAGTTGAGAATAGAATAGTGTGGCGAGCGCAGCGAGCCACCGAGCCCGAAGCGTGGCGAGCGCAGCGAGCCCCGCGTGGGGACGCGGATACCTTCACAGTTATACGCGTCCCCTCGCGGGCTTCACAGGTATCCGTGGCGAAAAGCGGACACCTGTGAAGCCCGCGAGGGGACGCGTTTACCTGTGAAGGTATCCGCGTCCCCTCGCGGGGCTCGCTGCGCTCGCCACGCTTCGGGCTCGGTGGCTCGCTACGCTCGCCACACTATTCTATTCTCAACTCCACGCCGACGTGGATAGTAGGGCATGAAAAGGTCGGAGGACGCGTACCGCCGCCCCTCGCGGGCTCGCTGCGCTCGCCACGCTTCGGGTTGGCGTGGATCGTGGGGTGGCGTACAAAAATTGGGGGGACATTTAAGGGTTAATTCTGCCTATTTGGGCTCTGTAGCCCATTTAACATTGATTCCTATGTGAAAATCGCGGGCATTGAGGCATTGAATGCAAAATCGCGGTCAATCAGGCTTTTTAACATTGTTCCTATGGGAAAATCGCGGTGATTGCGGGCATCGCGTCGCGGCCGTTTATGTACTGCCCGCGATGTCGCGATCACCGCGATGGGCGCCGTTCTAGGTAAAGAGTACCCATTTTTCACCTCAGACAGGTTCTAAGCAGTGGTTACACAGCTCTCTATAGCCTGGCAATTAGGGTCACCTAGAGTACAGCTCTAACCAAACACAGGGCTACACAGGCTCATATATACCCCAAAAAATAAACAGGTCACCAATTTTTAACATAACTCTGGGGTGCTACACTTATTATTCAGTTTGTTAATGCCAGTGTTCTTAAAAGTTTAATTGACACTAGATTGAACAATGTTAGTTTCCAAATGGTGCAAACATGAACATTTCTTTGTATACAGAGTAAGTTCTGCACATGCTGTTATTCATGCTGCACACATACAGTACATTGAACATATCTATTTTTAACATATCTCCAGGTGTAAATATTGATCCCAGCAGCTGGTTTTGCCTTATATATATCACTCCCTGTGCTGTAAAATACATAATTTGCAAGTTGATAAATGGATAAAATATTGTGAATTATGTAATTTTGTAGTGTTGTGTTGTTTCATTTTAATGGCTAAAATAAAATAATCTGCTTCTAAATGACCAATAAGAAGCAATGCTCATGTTATATAAAATGTTGCTATTCTGCCTCAACCTGATTAACATGCAGCAGGGATTTTACTAGGGTTTAATGGGATTGACAAATGTTTAAAGATATTTGGGCATATTTGATACTGAAAAGAAAATTATCATAGCTCTTTGAACAACTGACACAAGAAGAATAAAGGAAAAATGTTAAATACAACAAAACAAAACTTAAGACATAATACAAATGAAAGTACCGTAATTAAATATTATTTAGTTAAGATTTATTTAACTTAATTAATCATTTCATTTACTCTGTCTGCACAACCTGCCATAGAGCTACTTAAGAAATAATATAGCTATCTAATCAATTATGATATTATATTTCCTATTGAATAGAACTACAGTATATTCATTTATATGTGGGTTTCTCAGATGGTTCATTTCAAACCCGTAAGATAATATACTACGCCATCTCTATAAATGATAAATCCTTTGTTATGGGTTTTGGCATTTTAAAAGCACAACTATATTTTTAAATAGGAAAACAAGAGTTGAATAGATTTTTTTTTTAAATAAATTGTTTTATATAATCTAGCTAAAAACTTTTTGTTTACAAAAAAAAAACCCTGGCTAAATTTTTAGTCTTTCTCTTGGTGTGAAATTACATTATTCTCTACCTCGATATGTATCAAGTAACATTGCATAAAACTATATTCTATGATACACAAATAATGCTCATAACTTAACATGGCTGCCACAATAACCTAGGTTATTTGTCGAATCTACCCAGGTCATAACTTGGTGTAAAAGGGTTCTTGAAAAAATTCCCAGGTCAAGTGACCCAGGTAACAATGCATTGTAAACAGCTCTACCAAGGTTATGTTTAAAAGCTACTAACTGGCTGTGTATGAAGACATACGCCTCAAGCTAGTGTCTGTGAGTGACATGAATATCAGACCTGGATTCAGTGTAAATGGGGCAGACCAGAGTTAAAAGTATTTCACAAAATATGAGGTGGAATCATATTTTCACCATAAATGACACCTACAACACAAATTACATGGGTGTTCTATAAGTCAACATTCAGAATGTTAACACCAAAATGTCAACATGAAAAGTCAACATGAAAAATGTAAATGTTCACAAATATAGACACCCAATTTTAGTAAATTTGTAAGACTCCAGAGCAGAGCGACGGCAGAGTAGAGCGTGAATGATGGCAACTCACTGTCACATACTGCATACTGTCGGGCCAGCCGTGGATTAGAGCATGAGTGATGGTGACTCACTCTCACATACTGCATACTGTGGGGCCAGCCGTGGAGTAGAGTGGGAGTGATGGTGACTCACTGTCACATACTGCATACTGTGGGGCCAGCCGTGGAGTAGAGTGGGAGTGATGGTGACTCACTGTCACATACTGCATACTGTTGGGCCAGCCGTGGATTAGAGCGTGAGTGATGGTTACTCACTGTCACATACTACATACTGTCGGGCCAGCCGTGGAGTAGAGCATGAGTGATGGTGACTCACTGTCACATACTGCATACTGTCGGGCCAGCCGTGGAGTAGATCGTGAGTGATGGTGACTCACTGTCACAAACGGGTGCCGGACGCGTTTCCGACAGTCGGGATCCCGACAGTCATTTACCCGATGTCAGGATCCTGACTGTCAAAACGCGACAGCCGGGTGCCCGACAGCCACCCGCTATTTTCCCTATGTGAACCACCGCGCCCGCAATGGGCTTTTTTTTGCGCTCGCCATGCTGTCTGAGTATGGGCAGTCGGGATTCTGACGTTGGTATAATGAATGTCGGGATCCTGACTGTCGGAGCCCCATACCACACCCTTCACAAACTGCATACCATCGGGCCAGTCATGGAGTGATCTCAAATGCCTCCACTTATTTCATCCCTGTTAAACCTAGCACAAATTTTGCATTACAAAAGACTGATACTGACGAGTGACTGCTTGCAATGTAATAGTTTTTATAGTACCACTGCAATGGCTCTATAATGGCACTTTATGAGTTATCAAGATTGTTCAAAAAGTACTACTGCAAAAATACATAGGCTGTAACAATTTAATAAGAGAACAGTTACTTGGCAACATCATTCCAAGGACAAGACACAAGAGACAGTGGATCCTGCAGTGCAAACATTCACTAATTTCTAGAGAAGGAACCCATGCACTTTCTAGTTTAATATGTCTAAACATTAAATTATTTGAATTTACATATTCACCTAAATATATCCAGCACTTGACTATGCCTAATGTCTGTGTGCTGCTTCCTTTATAACCACTTAGAAAAAGAGCAAATTTAACTAAATGTGCAAATCCACACCTGAGCACACCTGGGCTGCTTCAAACCTGGCATAGAGCAGTGAATTCAGCCCCTCTGTCAAATATGGGGGTCTGTGCATGTGCATAGGTGCAAAAACACATGTGCGGACCCCCGCTGTGAGAATCTACAGTGATATTTTCAATCATCGGGGGAATCACACAGGGGGTTATTCTGGTTCGTGCGGCTGGGCTATACGCTTACATTCCTGGGGTTTTTTTTATCTGCGCATGCGTACCTTCCGCAATGCGCAGGCGCAACGACTGCACAGCGCTCACGGACGGTTCTTTACGTGCGCAAAAAACCTGTCCGCAAGAGTACGGTCATTGTGGGCGGCATAGGGGCGTGTTGAGGGGAGCGGACGAAATAATGAGGAAAACTGGGCGTAAACATGGGCGTACATGGGGGTGTGCACAAAAAATGTACGATGCTACTACCGTTTGATCGGCAAAAGCACCGTTCATTTCGGACACAAAACAGGTGGCCGCCACCGCCACCTTCAGACCACCTCTACAGATACAGCATGAGAGCGGACGGCTGGGTCTGCTAATTAATGCTGATTACTACTCAAACACATACACCTGAATGTAATAAGCAATACTGCAGCCTATTAAGTCAAAACCATTATTTCACTACCTGCAAGCCACACACAGCACTCAAACACATTGGAAGCATATCTTTCTACACTTCTCTACATTTAAAGGTTTGTTTTATTTAAGGTAAGAATCATTTTTAAGACCTGCTTATAAATGCTAAGGTAGGTATTTGTTAAACATTTATACACATTCACTAAGTGTTTTCATATACTTTAAACAGCAGCACACTCAATCGACAAGTCGACATGTGTCAAAGTTTTCACTCGAATACAAACATATTTTTTGTATTTATGATACAAATACATAAACCACATCTAACAGCTACAAAGGATGTTTCAGCAATGTTTTAAGCCCATGGCCACTATAGTACCCAAAATACATAACTGTACCACTTTCTGATCTGCTATGAATTGGATTTTACTACACTCTGGATGTAAAATGCCACCAATCACATTATTGCAATCACATCTCTCTAACAAAGGATTCCTACATCTGCTTATGACACTGAAAAATCATTTATATTAAAAATTTTAAACATGTTTGTTCACAAGCAATTTTATCATGTTTGGTCGACTCACACATCTTTAACATACCTGTACCAAGACATTACTGTTTTTTTAGGGAGGATAAATATACATTCCTACACAAATGTCCCTTTTGACCCTTGTTTGCCTACCTCACCCACTCCATGACGAACTCATTGTTCTGGACCTGCTTTTACCTACTAATGTAGGAGCTACCTCACCTGCACACAAACTGCTTTCTCACCTATTAAGTTGCTCTGCACATGTGCTGACACAAACTAATTAGCTGGGAAAAGTTGGATATGAACATGTGAATGGCCATGGAGAGGGTTAGACATGGGAAACTTCCACAACACGTCAATAAATGCACAAACATTCCCTGGTCAGTAAGTACACATAAATGTATTATTTGTTTGACACAAGAAATTACACATACTGTACAACAATTGTGTGTTAATTGTGAAATAAAATGTATTTGCTGTTCAGCATCACAGCTTAGTTCACAATTTAATATCATAAATAAAAGTAAAATTTTAAATATTGTCAAAATAACAATCAGCAACAAGAGGTTGCATATCTCCAAACATGTGTTACCCTGCAAATGCAATGGTGAAAGAAATGTGGACACCAGAATACGACCTGCAACAACCAGGGAGAATACTAAGCATGATACACACCACCAAAAATAAAACCTGCATTTCTAGAGGTCAAAATAAGCACTTTACTGCCCTTTGCACGAAAATGGATAGATGGCCAACTCAGGAAGTGGATGTCCAGTGCAATTTAAAAATTTGGGGTCCAAACACAGAGGAAGTGACCCAGGTGTCATTATTTTGGCCCTTTTTCCCCCTTTTTGGATGGGGCCTTGGGGACAGGGGCCTTTGGCACTGAAGGCTTGCGCCGTCTTGCCCCAGTGGATAGAGGAGGGTCAGCAGAGGTAGAAGGTTGGGGAGCAGCTTGGGGTGGGCCAGCAGATGGGGGATTGTCCCTTAGGGACCTGGCGGTGGTGAGCAGCTCCGCCAGAATGTCATTCTGGCGGCTGAGTTGTTGGGCAATGCTTTGCATGCCAGCCGCCAGAATGTCATTCTGGCATTGCAAGGCCTCAAACTGATGGGTGTTGCTCTCTTTCCAAATCCCAATGAACTCAACCAACTGATGCTGACGTTCTCCAGCCTCCATCCCATGCTGCTCGATTTTCTCCAGCATCTCCAACAACCTCACATCATATGAGGCCAGTGAATGGGGGTGGCGTATTGGTGGAGGCTGGACCACTTGCTCCACCTGTGGCTCTGAAGAGGAAGATGCTGCCGGTTCATCATGTGTTTCTGCTTCTTCTAGGATAATAATTGTAAACAATGTCACCATCACATACACAAAAAAACTCTCTTACCAAATACAATGCATTACTGTGACTTACCATCAAAAGCACCAGCAAATATCTCCACCGGGAGCTCACTATCCATATTGGATATCCCCCTGACCTCGGCCACATCAATGACATCCAAGGCCTCCTGCTCCAGGGGGGTATATTCCAAGCTCTCTGGCATAGGCCCCCTCCCGGTGGACATGCTGTGGTTGTACCGGTCAGTCGTCTTCCTCTTCAGTACAGTTTTGAAGTCTGACCACCTACAAATTCAAAAATACAAATATCAACATGAGATATGTGCACCACTGTGCTAGTGAACATCATGACTACGTTACATTTCCTAGTGTGGGTGATCTTATGTTTTTTATGCATATGTTTCCCACACACACATTAATGTCTCCATTATGAGGCATTTCAGTGTCTCATCTCATTCATTAGGCCACTAAATGCACATACATATATCACTATGCAGAAATGACATCATCCATGGCCAAATTATGCACCTCCATCTGCTGTGAAACTACACATCCCACCATAGCTTGACAGTGTTGTTAATATGGAGTTATTTAACTATGGGAAGACATGCTGGGATGTGTAGTTTCACACCAGCTACATGTGCACAGTTTTGACATCCTTGTTTCAGTAGCATCATCTGGAACTTGTTACTACAACTCTTTTTCAACGACACACTTTCTGTTGTCCCATCACATAGTTCACATGAGCAGAACTGTGCACATAACCTCACATCACACCAATGGTGCATGTTTCAGATATAAATGTGGGTTATTAGACATGGTTGTGTTCACATGTGTCATTGAAGTGTAGCACTATCAACAAACACACCTTTCTATTATTCTCCAAACATACATGTAACATATGTACACACATATGACATTATCAGGGGGAGAAACACACTTGCCTTTTCTTCACTGATGCCAAATCTCTGACCACTGTTGACACCTGGTTCACTTCCTCTGTGATCATCTCCCAAAGGTTTCTCCTTGCACTGGCACCCGGCTTCCTGGTAGGTAATTCTATCCATTCTCGTGCCCTGGGAACTAAAATTCTCAATTCTGCCTCTAGAAATGCAGGGTTTCTTTTTTCGGTGGTGGTATCCTGCTCAGTACTCGGCCTAGATCAGTGGTTCCCAAACTGTGTGCCGTGGCTCCCTGGGGTGCCTCGGGACACATGCAGGGGTGCCCTGGGTTGTTGGTCCAGGACCAACTCAAATTATGAATGGTTAGTTATTTTTGAGCAAAACCAGTGCTGGTGGCTGCCAATCATAAAATGTGTACAAACAGAAGCAAATCCTGCACTTTACCACATAACTGATCCTAAAAATCGCATATAAACCCAATCGAATTAAATATTTTTTGGGCCTAGGGGTGCCATGAAAAAATTCTGATACTCTAGGGTGCCGTGATTCAAAAAAGATTGGGAACCCCTGGCCTAGATGGTGCAGGTCGTTTTCTGGTGGCCCCAGTTCTCTCACCATGCAGCTGCTGGGTCTCACATGTTTGGAAAGATGCAACCTCTTGTTCTGGCTGGTTGCTTGGCCCTTGTGGAGCTGGTGGCATTGTTAGTGAGGGGCCCCCTTGCTCTTAGGCCCTCCTTCTCCCCTCCTGCACCCTCTGCCTCCCTCTGCCTTTCAAGCAGGGATTCTGCTTGTGCTCTTTGTAGGGCGTCCTCAGCTGCAGAATTATCTGAGCTAGACATGTTTGCAGCAATTATGGCCAGCATCTGACTGGATATTTATATGTTAATCTCCCGCCTTGAACAAGGGGGCGTATATTTTTTACCGCAATGTAGTAGCTAATTTTCGCCGATATTTCCCTCCGATATTTCCCACCGATAATTACGCAGGTTTCAACGCACCTGAGCATTCACCTGTACATGCACATACACAGGTTGTTGACCATTGTGTGCTACATGGTGAAATGTGTGCACATGTTATTCCAATGATGAGTGTTTTCAGGTGCTCTCAGTTGGGAGTACATGTATGCTTTTTTAAACAAATGTATAAACATACCAACATTACAATGCTTTCCTTACATTTGTTATGACTATAAATTTGTCATACACCAACATGTTGTATGTGCCTTGTTATCAGCGTATGTATTAGTAGATGGTTGCGTGTATAATTTTTCGCACACTGTATATACAGTACGTCTCTCTCTACATTGAAAGCATACTGTATGTTATGGTGTCCATATCGGAACGGTCCGCAAAAGTTTTTATTCGCATACATATTGTTAATGTAAGATGGATTAATAAAGTTAATAATAAAAAAAACTCGGTTTTTAGACCAATCAGCAACCACCAAAAGTTATATATGTACCTGCAATTAATAACTGCGCCATTGCCAATATGTTTTCCTCAAGGGGTAACCCCTTCACAAATGAGGAGCTGCTGGCATTGGTCCAAGTAATGGACCAGCACCTGGGGCCCAGGGGCCAATATGTTTCAAATCAAGATAAGCGGTGGGCGTATAACGCTGCCCGCCGCTTAATCTACGCCCGGACCGGCGTCCGCAGAAGCCTGGGGCAGGTTCAGCGGCGCTGGTCTGACCTGCAGCGGAGGCAGCCACAGCTGCTATGCTCCATTCGGCGCCATATTGCCCGATGTAAGTATATAATTTTCAAATATGTATGCGTTTTGTAGCCATGAGTTCTGTAGTTTTAAAACATGTGCATGAGTATGTGGGTGTATATGGGGGTATATGGGGTGTATATGGGGGGTATATGGGGTGTATATGGGGTGTATATGTATACCCTCTGATTTTGTGTGTAGAATATCAATTTGTTAGCATGAAAAATGTATTAAATATATCTGAAATGATCATTTGTAATGTTATGACCATGACTAATGTGAATTTGTATTTCCCCCATTTTCATGAAACCCAACCTTCTATTTCTATACCATCAACATGAACATTTCAGCACACGCCAGGGCATGCATGGAAGCCCGGGAGGAGGCAACCCGGGAGGAGGCAGCCTGGGAGGAGGAAGAGGAGGAGGAGGCAGCCCGGGAGGAGGAAGAGGAGGAGGAGGCAGCCCGGGAGGAGGAAGAGGAGGAGGAGGCAGCCCAGGAGGAGGAAAAGGAGGAGGAGACATTGGGGCCTGCTGGCGGATGGATCACCGCTTCCCCTTCCACCAGCCACTCCCCAACCCCCACCCACACCCCTACCCCCACCCACACCCCTACCCCCTCCCCCCTCCCCACCCCATTTCCAACCCCCCACAACTCCCCACAATCCACCCCCAAACCTTTCCAATCCCCACTCCAACCCACTACCTCTATCCCAATTCCAATCCCATCCCCCTTGCTCCTGACCCCCCAACCACCAACACAGGAACCGAACCAGCGGCGAGCAGGATGCCTCAACTAGCCCTAAGTAAATAATGTGCCTAATGTTTACCTACACATTTCTACACATAAACAATCACAACAACCACATATGTGTATTCAACATCATCATTAGTTGCAACATATCACTGCAGGTCGACCCTGAGGTGTGGCCTGTCCTTCTCCAGGAACAAGGGTCCCGTTGGTGGATTTTTTGAGTGTGGCCATGCCTCACCCCTTGAATAATTGACATAACAGTACATCCAATGACATATCCTACATTAGTGGTGTTGAAGTTATGTGGGACCAGGTGTTGTGTAACTACACTTCCCAGCATGATGTGCAACATTAATTTATAGATTGGTTTGTTAATAGTGTGTGAGGCCATGCGGATGCATGCTTTACAAACATAGTTGTAGGCCTATAATTTGTACAGCAATGTCCTACACAGGGCCGGTGCTAGGGTGTCTGGTGCCCTCCTGCAAACCATACATTTTGCGCCCTTTCACATTACCATTGCAACAAGCTGCAGCCCAATTGTGGGAGCGTATATTCAACATGCAATCCTATGGAGGATCTCGGGTGCATATACATGTATGCATACACCATCTCAGTGCTGTGCCCGCAAAATGTTGCAGGCACTAAAGGAGCTGATATACACTGCGGGAATCGCATACGTTATGGGCTAGATCACATTGCATTGCATCGCACGGCATGCATGCAATGTGTGTGCGATGCGATCCGAAAGCAGTACAAAAAGTATGTGCAGCACATTACACCCCTCTCGTGTTTGAGGGGGACAGGAGGGGAGAGAAGGAGGAGATGGAAGAAGAGGGGAGGAGATAGAGGGGGCGGAGTGTTGAGGACTGGCAGCGGCACAGCACACTGAGAAGAGGGAAGGCGGCGCTGCTGCCTGTTCGTCATTTGATTGACAGCTGACAGGCGCAGGGAGCAATGGGTAGGGGGGCGGATCCGGACATGACATGTCATCCAGGCATTCACAGACAGCGCTACATGCCTGAGGGGGCAGGTCGCAGGAGGAGGACAGTGTGTGCGCGGTGCAGGGAGCTGCTCAGCCTCTCCATACTGCCGCCTGCTGTCAGACCAGCGCTGCGGGCAGCGTACAGGAGGCAGTGACAGTGAGGGCTGAGGCAGCTTTAGCAGAGCAGAGAGGGAGACAGCGCCTTTTCAGCATGGCGCCTACCTGCTTTGCAGGAGCTGCTGAGTGGGTAGCGCCGGCCCTGGTCCTACATTGTAATAAGTAAGGGGTGGTTAAGCCACAACAATGTAATTACCCTTAAATAGCACAGGTTAATTGTGAGGCTAGTGGTGATTCCCCCAGCACAAACCTCCCAATTGTGATACAGCATACATTCATCCAAGAAGGAGGAATTTATTTCATGTAATGTAATATGTACAGTATGTGTGTGAAAACATAATAGTATTTAGTACCGTGTTTACAGCATACCCATCTTCAATATAGTTGAAAAATGTATGCGGCCTTCACACTTAACTTCTTATTATGTTAAAATAATACACACATTTGTGTATATTATATAATCATTATTATGTTTTTTTTCCCTTCACTACAGACACTGAACAGCACCAGGATGATGTTGGTGAAATTATGCGGGAACTCTTTTTGACCCTGCTATATTTAAATATTTTGTTTTCCCGATTGGAGGCCCTACTTTATTTTTTTCCCCCCTTTCAGTTTTGTTCTAAATAAAAGTGTTTTTACAGTTAGAAGTTGCCTGTGTTTTTATTCATAAATATGTTATAGGGTTTGTAAGGGCAGGTACATACAGATGTGTAATGTAACTTATATTTGTAATTTGAGGTGAGGGGTAATGATTGATGTGTGAATGTGTGTGTTTTAGAGTTAAATAACACAGAGAAAATGCATGAATGTTTAATGTTGGTAGATGAAAACATCACACATAACATCAGGGTAGGTATACATGTAAAAAAATCGGAACAAACTAATTATGGACATAATTTAGTACATACACACAAACAACACCATGATTTTATTTAAAAGTAAAAGCAATGTGGGGACACATAGATAGTGATTAAAATGCAACATTAGAACATAATAAATATACATGGACATGTAAGGAGGGGTAAAATGTATTTTTATTAGGCTGTTCATTAAGGTAGACAATTGAGGTAATATAAAACAATAATTGAATAACAATTAGAATTTCATTTAATTGGCTTAATCATAGTTGAAAGGCTAGATTAGCAGGTCCATATATGTGAAGGGTATGCCAGCGTGCACGGACGTACGCTCACTCTCACGATCGGTGACATACGCTGAGTTTTCCATTGAAAACAATAGAGATCCGTCCATGCACGGTGGCGTACGCTCAGATAGCCGCAAGATGTCGGTGGGAAGACGGACGAGAGACGGCCAGAAACGGTGGCGTATGCTCTGTTGTACGCCAGTTGTCGGAGTCTAAGCGGTGATCCGTCCGTGTATGGCGGCGTACGCTCAAGTGTATGCCACTCCCCTTTGTCGGTGTTTGTGATCGTCCATATGCGGATGTTTTGTGGGTGGACTGTTGGTCAACGGCCGCGTATGGGAAACGTACGCTGATACGGAACGTACGTACGTTTGCCTGCTGCAACCAGAATAAGGTCCACAGTGACCGATAGGCATGGGGCATTCCGAGGTGGGCACCCAGCATTTCACGGGCATGCCCATAGAAACACTGGGCATTACTCTGATGGCTGGTGGAGCCCGGTGCTGAATTAAAAAATACCCACTCCTTTTGACCCCTGTATTTTGGCTGCCAGTAAACTCGTCAGCGACATACAGTAGGAGCAAGTTTCATCTTTGCTCCTTTGGCCATGGCTAGCCATGGCTAGCCATGGCTAGCCATGGCTATTCTATTGTTCTCAGCTGCAATACGTATTGTATTGCAGCTGAGAACAATAGAATAGCCATGGCTAGCCATGGCTAGCCATGACCAGCCATGGCTAGCCATGACCAAAGGAGCAAAGATGAAACTTGCTCCTACTGTAGGAAAGAGTTCCCCATCGGAAAATTCCAAACCTGGAAACTCGGCATCTATGGAATCTATGTGAAAGTTCTCAGTCCGAAAATACGTTAGATTCGGGCCAAAGCCATTGCTAACCTTTCATATTGCAGCTCAGTCATTACAGCTGAGCATACCAAATTTCCCCTTGTACTGTATATTGTGTATGTTTCCTGACACGTTACTATAACTTTATATACTGTACAGCCATAACATGAGTGTTGCTTGTATGTGGTTCAAGTTTGGACCTGAAAACAGAACAGTCATTTGTGGGAGGGATTTGTGGATAAAAATAGAGAGATAATGTAGCAGCACTTAAAATTCAATTAATGAATTGATTTCACAATAAACATACATTTATTAATAATAATTAAAAAGATTCCATACAATGTATCCTGTGATAGTGCATATAATTGTTATATGCCCCAATTTAAATGGTATATAATTAACAGTTCTACATAGTCTGTTCCTATAATGTCCTGATGTAAAAGGTCTCTGTATGATGCAATAATGTGTACAAATTTCAGAATCATTTCTAGTTCACCTTTTGAGGGATAAATCATGCGGTTAATCCAGTCCTCTCCTATATCTGAAGAGCGTTGTGGTGGCAATTGATAACCCTGTCAGTGTGCTGATGGGGAGTGCCGTGATCCGGTGTTAACGACTCCTCCAGTTCGGCATTTAAGCTGTATAAGATGAATGGTGCTGTGACTGGACTCTTGCTTCCCAGGTTGTCATACAGCTGTTCCAGAGTTCCAGGCTGATTCAGACACTTGTGGAAGTGGAGTAATAAGCAACAAGGGGTGCAGACAGACAGGGTTCTAATGTGTTTCGAAAAAAGAAGAAAGGTGGTGGAGCGATAGATAAACTGTAATTGCAGGTATAGAAAAAAATTATAATAGTATATTGATCAATTGGGTATCACATAAAAATATATTCAATCTAACACATGATTTGCTAAGAATAAATGCATTATTATATACATATAAAATAATAATAATAATAATAATAATAATAATAATAATAATAATAATAATAATAATAATAAAAGCACTCAGTGGTATAGAATAGAATGCTGGAAGGACAATGGAATGGTATACTTATTGAGAGTCCTGCTTGTTCCTATGATGCTCCACTGCTGAGGGTTAGTGTTCCCCAGAGATGATTTCCATTTGATAACTGGTATGGTGGGTGTCCATAAAACTGACTGGATGCCTTGTACCTTGGATGTGTCGGGTCTGGTAACGATTAAATCTTGATTCACAGAAGGTAGGCCCCAATGATTTAGCAGGTGGTGGTGTCCCAATTGCGTATTCCAGTTGAATCGAATAAAGTGTGGAAACGGTGAAAAGAAGGGGTGTTGGCAGGAGAGCTGGTCCAAGTGGGGTACAGCAGTGGTTAAACACTTAACCACTGCTATACCCCTATACCACTGAGTGCTTTTTATTATTATTATTATTATTATTATTATTATTATTATTATTATTTGTTTATAATAATGCATTTATTCTTAGCAAATTATATGTTAGATTGAATACATTTTTATGTCATACTCAATTGATCAATATACTATTATCATTTTTTACTATACTGCAATTACAGTTTATCTAGCCCTCCACCACCTTTATTCTTTTTTCTACATGTTCTAGATTTGGGAGTTGACCTTCCCAGGGTGTAAGCTGCTGGCCCAACACCTCACCCCATAAGCGCCTGTATTATTCACCAATATTTTCTTTCTTATGATGCTTTTATCTGCATTATATTGCAGCTTTATCAAAGGTCTGGCCTGGGCACTGATTCATTAGTATATTTGATATTGTGAAATCTGAAATTTAAGGTCACTTAAAAAATGTACATTATATGCCACCTTGTCCATGCCCAGTTCACATTACATGTCACGCTGTGCACATCACCAGTTCACCTTTATCCCATCCATTTTTTTTTTCTAATTTGCTGTTCTCTGATATTTTGATTCATGCAGCAGTTTCAATTGTGACTCCTGTCCTGTCATTTTTCTCAAGTGACATTCATTATCTGCAGTTGATGGAGACTTTAAAACTAACAAACAGATGTGCTGTCCCAACTCAGAGACTCCTTTGTGGCTCCTCTTTAGGGGAATCAAACAGATGTCACAACATCTCACCATGCAAGTGATGGGAGGTGGGCCAACAGACAGAAAACACTGCTCACATGGTATATTGGGCTAGACAGCCTTGTGATTCCTTTAAGACTAGTCCGATTGTTTGTCATGCAGTTCTATTATGGGTGGATTGCAATTCCTTATTTTTCTAGCTAACTTTAGCCTCCATCTTCTCCATCCCCAATTGTTCATGAATCAGTATTTACTGTATATGGGGAAAAATAGGGTTCTTTACTATTTAAAATGACTTTTATTTGATTTAAATAAATGAGTGTGTGTTTTTTTTTCCAGTTGTAACCAAGAATAAGCATTCATATTATAGTCACAGTCACTATCAGTTTTCACACTTACAGACTTGCATTTTCATCAAACTTTTTTGCGTCTTGATGAAAATGCGACAAAGTGCAATGAGGCTAGGACACATGAGACTGTGGTAAATAATTTGATGTGTGACACTCATAGCTGTATTAAGGGGGGTTATGGGATACCAGTGGCAAACGCAGGATTTTCAGAAGGGGGGTTCCAGAGGGGCGGAGCAAAGCACGGAGATGGACACTTAGGTGACCCAGTATATGCCGGGTCAGTTAAAGTATTATAGATAGACCAAATGTATATAAATAATAATAGTAATAATAATAATAATAATAATAAAAAAAAAAATATATATATATATATATATATATATATATATATATATATATACATACATATACATACATACATACAGGGGCGTCAACAGCAGTGTAAGACCCCTGGGCATAGCAATGTATTGGGGCCCCTACCGATCCTCCAGTGGTAGGGGTGGGGGAAGCTTTGATGTCCCGTGGGTGGTAGGGGGTATTATATCAACCACTCTGCATGTTGGGCCTGGGTCAGTAATTTCCACTAATTACCCCTTTACTGCACAGATGGTGGGAGTTGGGGTGGGACAAGGGGGCATTGGGCTGAATGAAGGGGCCCAGATACATAACTTCCAGGGTGGTACAGGATGTTTAATATGCAGAGGAGGGGTGTACAGTGTAGTGGGCTTATTATTCATAATTTTCTGGTGGGAGGACAGCTTGCTTGACTGCAGATATCTCCAGTTCCCGGAAATAGATTTCTTAGATTTTAATGGAATTAAAAACTAGAGAATCCCACCTACCAAATGATATTGGGGACTAGGGGATCAGAGTTCAGGAAGCAGAGCAATCTGCCAATGAGAATATAATATTACATACCAGGTGTGTGGAGCTGGAGCAGTAACCAGCTACTGGAAGGCTAATATCTCTGGTTCTGAGAACAGTAGCTACTAGTGTCCCTCAAAGGGGGAGAGTCCCAGCTTTTGGAATATACCCTCAGAAAAACTCTACATCAGACAGAACCTGAAATATCTGACTGGAAATAATAATTAACAGGCTTGGATGGGGACCACTGCTTTGAAGTCAGAAATCTCCGGTTCCCAAGGACCGATTTTTACAATTCTTGTACCCATGGAAAGAGGGGACCCTCAGCTTTCAGCTGAAGGCCCTTAGACTCCTGGGGGGGTTTCTGGGTACTCAGAAACCCCCCTGCGTGTGCTACTGGATACATACCCCCGCCCCCCCTTTCTGAAAGGGCCCACCACTGCAGATCAGATCTCTTACTGATCTAATCCACAAAACTGAGCATAAAGTGCTCTGTGTCTGCTGGACCTCCAGCAACAGCTCTCTGTCATCCCCACCCTCTACCATAGTGCCTGGGGGTTTCTCTATGCTGGCTCCCAGACAGCAGGGCCTCATCCCCCACTGAAAACTCATGATGCAGGTTGCAGCAGCGCTGTGCTATGGGGAAACACTCCCTGCTGCCAGTGTCTCCACCAAAGCTGGTTATCTGACCAAAGGAACACTCAGCTCACACGAGGGAGGTGAAAGGTAACTGTGTCCCTGGATCCTGTGGAGTAATGGAGCAGGTACTGTACATTTGAAAGTGTTCTCTCCTCCTTGCACATAACCTCTATGTTCCAGATGCTCCAAACATTTAAAACATCCGTCCACAGAACTGCACAACTGTCACCCTCTGGGCACCCTTATCATAGGTTCTGTACATAGGTGCATTTGGAGCCCATAGTGTAACTGTGTGCCTAGGTATCATGGTGTCGATGTCTATCACTATAGTGGTAAAGGGGCACAGTGCCTGGATGTCATCCCAGCAACTTTTCTTATCTACAGGTTGGACCCAAACAGCACTGCTGGCATCAGTGATATCTCACCATGCTGGTGACCTCAGACTACTTTATTACTTGACAGGAGTTTGGTTCTCTCTATGGCCCTTATTCTGATCGATGCGGATATTCCCGCTTGCGTACGGGCCGCCGATGTTTATCTTCTGCGCATGTGCAGAGGTCACTCTGCGCATGTGCAGGCGATTTCGCCGCAAGGATTCTCTATACGCCGCACAGGGGGCGTAGAGGGGCTACTTATCCTCATTACCCTATGCATACGCCCCGCGTTTCATGGGCGTTCCCATGCAAACGCGGGGCGTATGCATGGTAATGAGGCCGTGACGCGTGGGTACGGGGCGGGCATCTGACATCGCCGGATGTCAGCTGCCCGCCCCCATACAAGATTTCACACGGACAAGTGTCCGTGTGGTCTTGTGTGGCGGGACCTGGTGGAGCGTGAGGCCCTGCATTCGATGTTCGGCGACCATCGAATGCAGGGGCTGCTCCCACCATGGAGGAGGCGTATCCCCGTCCAATTTCATGCGGATCGCCACATATCCGCGTACGGACGGCAGGTGGCGATCCGTATGGAAGGCGGGGATTCGCCTGCACGGTCGTGGCCGCATATTCTGATCGGGCCGCACCGATCAGAATAAGGGCCTATGTAATGACTACCTCATCATGTGCATGGAAGGGATGAGAGATTATCCAATTCCTGTGATGTCACACATCTGCCACCCACACGTGCAGCTAATATAGATGGGGTCACTAGGACAGGCCATAGAAATTCAGAAACACTTACAAAGTGTTTGGCCCGGCAATCACTAAGAATAATATGTCTTCTGCTGCCTGCACCTCCAGCTTGTCAGCTTCACTTACCCAGTCCTAGCGTCCACACACATTTAGGTATGTAGAACTTCTTGGAATTTAGAGTACAGACACAGGAATACATATGGTATCCAGAGGTTTAAAGTGCTGGAGGTCATAATACCGACCCCAAATCCTGAAGTGGCTCTGACGGGACTCTAACGCTCTCCCATACCCGTTAACCCCCCATTTAGCAGCCTAATCCTGACGGCAGTCAGGATGCCAGCATCATTATACTGAATGCTGGCATCCTGATCACCCGGATGTTATCCGCATTGCCTGATACATCCCAGTCCCCTCCTTAATACACGATCTCCATTCTTTGCAGGCTACATTCTCTGTAATGGTTAACCACACCATTTTTAGTGGATGGCCACACCCATTAAGTTAGGGCCCTACCATTGCATTCCCTAATTAGCCCTACATGCTGCATTCCTACACTGGTGGTATACTCTAGCAGGTAACTAGAAATGCATAGTAGTGGTAGGGAACTGCTGTACTGTATGTTATAATACTGACAACAGTCAAATAGGGTAGAGCTCTGTACACATGGAGCGATTTGGTCTCTCAGCAATAAATCACTCAGCGACCAAATTGCTGAGTGTCCCGTTTTCTTGTGCAACCAGTTATGTTCGCTGATGAAAACGGAGTCACAGCAGGAGGAAACTGCTCCTGTGACCAGTACTGTGCTAGTTGCGGTAGCGCACTCCTAGCAACCGTCACCCTGTACACACAGTGATATGGTTGCTCAGTGACCATATCCCAGAGATTTTGGCTGAATTTGCCCTGTGTGTGCATTAGGAAATAAAGTTTTATTTGTCTCATAGGTGTTATTCTTATACATTTTGCATTAATTATTCTACTATCTGGTTACAGTAAGTGTGTGAACATTTGGGTTACAGACATTGGCGTATCTATACTAAGTACAGTGTGTGTGGAGCTGCATCAGAAATCACCAGGAAAATGGTATGGTGACTATTTTTATAATGATTTGCGCTTGCCCAGTTTTATCCTAAATATAGGATAAAAGGTTTGACAACCAAGAAATAGGGTGATAAGAAAACCAATGGCTAAGTAAGCACAGAGGTGACATAAATCACTGAAGGGTTCTGTGATGCTGTCACTTTAAGTAGCGAGTTGTTAGTTGCTATGAGATCTGATTAGGAAGGGCTGAGCCAATAGGTGTAAAAGGGGAAGAGTAGGCAGTCTAGGAGAGGACAGGAAGTGGTGTGATTGGCCTCTTTGTGAAGTTTTTCCCCTCCCTGCCATCCCTATGTTTTATGTTCGGCGTCGGTAAAAGCGGTCACTTTTTTATACAGGTATGTAGTAGCTATGTGTCACGATCTGGATAAAACAGACATTATTTTACCTTCTAGTGCCTCTCCACAGTCTCTTCAGTAACTCCTTAATGCTGCAGCTGTGAAGCAAAGCCTGCAGTCTGACCTGATGCATCAGCTCACTACAGCTGCACTCGTTAATGCTCCTGGCCACAAGCATGGCTTGTACAAACACTCTTTCCCGCCATAGCAGACATGGGGGCTGCCATGTTTTTCCCAGTCACATGTTTGCACTGTCCAATCCTGATGGTTCTGATCTCCCTGTCATACCTGCCCGGCCAATCCTGGCCACCCAGTGGGTATAAGTAGGCAGGGAGCTCTCAGAATCATTGCTAGTGCTTCAGTTGTCTCCATTGTGTGTTCAGCTGTCCTTGTCTCCATACAAGTGTATTCCTGCTGGTGTTGTTATCTCCTATGCTGCAGTGTACTCCAGGCATTCCATCTCCTGTGAAGTTCCAGGTACTCCATCTCCTGCGATCCTGCATCCACAGCCCAGCACTCAAGCCTAGCTCCAGGACTCTGGTCCTTCCGATGTTCCGCCATCGTCTACCATCGATGTTCCATCATCACTAAGTCCGATATTCCGGATTCATCACTTCCAGTTTCCGTCCGTCATTCCGGACCCACAGTCTACTACTCCATATCCGATATTCCGGATCCGATGTTCCACCATCGATACCACATCATCATCCAGCTGTAAAGTATTGCTATCTACATAGACTGTACTATTTCATCTGCATACTTTACTGCTTGTGTATTACAACCATCTGCTAATAAAACTCGGTTGTATTTTACCATTGACTGTTTACTGGCTCTGGGTGCACTGTCTCGCATCACATGCGAAAGGGTCCTCTGCAACCTCCCCGGTTCAGATACCGATCCAGGTCCCCACCAGAGGTCTCAGTCTCCGCGACTCAGACCCCTGGTGTGACACTATGTAGATAGTGGAGGGCTCTCCCGACATGTCATTAGCCCATCCTCCTGGACAGGAGATGGATTACACCACCTACACGGGTGGGTTGCCAAGAGAAAGTTGATCACCAGCAGTGTGTGGATTGTGTGTGGTGATGTTACCCCTGACTGTTCTTTAGTGCCGCCTCTATCTATAGACAGATCATAGTCAAGTTGTCAATCAATAAATTTGACATTCATTTTGAAACGCCAGCACTTGTACCCGTGTCTTGTCTTTAGTGTTAAATATTAAAGTGTTACGTTTATTAAAGATTATGCATAAGGATACTCAATGGTGAGTTTACGACATGGCATACTGTACAAATGTTGTTGACATTCAGGGTTAAAAAGCCAGTGGGTAGAGTGGTAAAATACCAACTGCATTGAAATCCCCTTTCTGCTCTGTATAAACAATGAAATATTGTAGTGTCAATAAGAAATTGGCAGGTCTGCTGTGTTGATTTTATGGCATATTTACCCGCAGTGTCCTTTAATCTCAAAACAATAGCAACATGAGAATCCTTTCTGACTGAATACAAATACTGGGAATGTGTCGGCATACTAGAAATCATATTTATTAAATTTAAAAGAAAATTTGTCTTCATGCTGTGGACCCTGCTCCTACAGTATTTGGGTGATGACCTTTTGTGAGTGGCTATTATTATTCCTATAAAATACATGAGTAAAGTCAATGATCATAAGTTGGCGTTCCTAGAAGTAAGATGCAATTTGTTGGCAAGAACAGTGCATAATGTAAGATCACTGTTATACATGAAGGTCTAACAATTGCCATAGTGTATAGCCAATTCAACTGCATTGGGTTCAAAATAAAAAAAGAATAAATTCAGTGGGCTAAAGTATTTAGCAAATGCACTTTTTATATGCTTCTTACTGTACACATGTTTTATATATTTTTATTAAATTGTTTGTTGTTGATGCTAATTTATTCTAATTATAGTTTTATTTCTTCATATTTGTTGTGTTAGCTTAGAGGTGCAGACATTTTGCGAACAGGAGATGGTAGCCTGAGGGAGGTGGAGAGGAGTCTTGGGTGGTGTGAAGGGGGGGTTGGCTCTGTGAGGGGAGAGAAGGCAGGAGAGGGTAGCCTATGCAGCGGAGGACAAAGGGGGGAGAGGTAAGGGGACTGGAGTGACAGGAAGGAGAGAGAGGACTGCCACTCACTGTTTCACTCTCTGCAGCTCTTCTGTCTGGGTGAGGGACGTTGACTGAAGGAGCTCTGAGCCTCTGTCACAGCAGCACTTCTTCTAGCTTCTAACTCAGAATGTCAGCAGCAGGAAAACTCTGTTGGCCAAGGAAGGGGATACTACCCACAACCCTGCGGTGTCTGGCCAGCCTAGTCCACATATGCATATCCTGCTCTGCCCCTTCACCTCCAGAAGGAGGCGCACTGCTATGCCCCAGGCTGTGAAGCTTGTCTACAAACAGCAGCATCATGGACCTGGCTCTCCTCACAGACTCCTCCGGACTGGCTCCCCCAAACCGCCGCGGGATCTGTGGACCGATTGTTATGCCACTGTGCAGTTTCATTATCCTTGCTTTGCCTGCAGTATACAGTATGTGTACTTGCCTTTAAATATTTTGTAGACTTCCATTTTTTATACAATATTTAAAAAAAGTTTCATAAACAGTACATTTTTCTATCATATAACATTTATTGTTCACATACAAAACAGTATATATATGGATGGATACAAAAAGTTTATGATATATGAGTATATAATATGAAAACAATATATGATACATGGATTATCTGGCTGGCCAACAACACTGTGAGAGCAATATTATTATTGACATGCCAGATAATTGATATACAGTATCATATAGTGATATCATATACAGTAATAATACTGCTCTTCATATCCCAATGTCACTCACTAGTAGCTGCGGCTTGCTGGTCCACCCACTGCAAACTGCATGATGGCCTCTGGGCTGGACAGATGCTGCAGAATGGTAAAGGGCAGTGTATTCTATGCGCAATGGTCACTGGGAAGATCTCACCCACGCAGTGAAATAAGGACAAAAATCACCAATTAAATATGGTCAAAGGGCCAACAACTGTGGTCATTACTAGTGCTAAATAATTATTAGTACAAGGAGTGCCCACACAGTGGTGTAACTATACATTTTTCTCCTCTCTGACATCTGGTGAAACGCACCCTCCCATAATGCCCCTTACATATTATGCTACACACACTAATGCCACTTACACTATATGCCACACACCGTAATGCACACCGTAAGGTCACTTACACTATACACTACAAACCATAACCATACACATTTTGAGGGTCATTTGATCTGGTTAACCAGTAGTCAGATCTAACCAAACTGACAAACATTTGACACATGTGACTGTTCACAAAGTAGTAAGTTGACATGCCAATAGAACCCTAAATTATATCAGTGTGATATACAGTAGGTTTGCTGACCATAACACTTTACTGTATATATACAGTAGTAATTGTGTCACTAGTATTTGGTCCTTGTCCTTTTTCATGTCTGTGAAAACGCAGCACACACACACACAGGCGTAACTAGATATTCATAGGCCCCATAGCAAAAGTTTGTAAGGGCCCCCTATTTAGCAACTGTTGGTGATAAATGTTTGTAAAACATATTACTTACACAGCAAAGATGGGCCCTTTTCAGCTCTGGGCCCCATAGCAGCTGAACCCCTTGCACCTATGGTAGTTATGCCCTTGCACACACACACACACACACACACACACACACACACACAGCTCTCCTGATACTACACACACTCCTCCAGCCACTCCAAAGTCAGCAGCCACAGGGAGAGATGTACTAAGCTTGAAAAGTGATACAGTGGAGAGTAATAAACCACCAGCCAATCAGCTCCTGCAGACACTGGCCTTTGCAAGTCTACAAAACGAGATTGACCCAAACAGGATTGTCATGTTGTGGCTTGATGGTGCTGAGTTACAACATAGGACCCTTTCTCTGACATTGCATGACCCAGACACTAGCCATTGGAGTCAAACCAACCTGAAAAAGGCCATCACACTGCTAATATTAACTTATAACATAAAGAAATATTCTGCAAAACACTCATCACATTCGCAATTGGCTGCAAAAAACGTTTGTGGTTTGTTTGATTTTAAGTTGTTCTAATTCTACCTCATTGTTATAGCTGTTTTCATATACCATAAACATAGTGTAATGCATACAGTATGTATGTAAAAGCAAAACAAAACTGGAATTAAAAAATTGCACCACGGGAATGTCACACCTTGAATAAACAGTAACTCCTGTTGCAAAAGTCAATTTGCACTATGATTTCTACTTATTAGAATTGGATAATTATTACATTTTGCATGGGACAGGTCTAATCCCATGTACACAGGTAATTTGCTTATGTCTTTCTGTCCAAAAGTGATGTTACTGTCCTCATTAGCAAGATAAACACAAGTAAAATATAAACATGAATTTGGATGAGTCAAATGAAAATAGGCAATTTATTTCTAACTGTCTACAGTGGAGAAGTAATGCTTAATGACTTTACAGGTGCAAGCTTTTACTGGACACATTTTACATGATCTTTTGTTTGTCTGCCTAAGGGCAAGCATCCCAGTCATTCCTGATGTCCCCCCCAGCCCTGCCAGCACATAATCACAGTGCCATGGCTGTGCCCTCACTCCTTAATACGATTACAAGCTGGTAGAAAACAAACCAGATGCTTGCTGCAAGGAATACAGAACACATGTATGTGTTTCTGTCCACATTATCTCGATGTGTTACGATACAATAGTGAATTATGATTCTTTTTGGATGTGTAATTAGAGAACAGAGCAGATGGCAGAAGGACGGTTTACAGTGTTGTAATGAGCAGGGATGGCTAAGCGAGCCGAGGTCTGGATGCTTCTAACACTTACATATCACACCATTTAAATTCAGCCGCACAGAGACGTTTTTACTCATGCCTGTTTTAGAGGATTTTGTTGGTGAACAATTACAGGATAGTGGAATATTCGGTTAAAAATTAGCACAAAATAGAATGATTTCTGCGGCTACCAATTAACTACTTAATATCTTTTAAAGCATTTCTAGATTTGTTTTTGTTTTTTATAATATTAGTGGCATCTTATAACTTGCTTATACTTTATGCCATTTTATTTATGCAGTGCCTACATAAACAATACCTTGCTGTTTTAAGATTTAACAACTAATGAAAAACTTGTCCTTACTTGTTCCCAGTGGCATAACAATGGCACTGCAACCAAAGCGGTGGCTTGGGGGAGATGGCCCTGTTGGTGAGCAAAGTCTCTGCAGATTCTGTTGGGTTTGGACATCCATATGGAATCTGCTGAATATTTCTCTAAAAAAAATGCGCACTGCAATGAGCATGAAACCCCTGGCAATGCATGTAACTCCTGTCATTGAGCGTGAAACCTCTAGCAACAAGCATTTAACTCCTGTCATTAAGCATGAAACCCATAGAAACTAGGGATGTGCACCGGGCACTTTTCATGGTCCGTGAAACACGTTTTGGGTCTGTAGCTCGGGCAGTGTTTTGGATCTGGATCTGTTTCAAAACACCACCATTTTCGTGTTTCGTATTTTGTGTTTCGTGTTTTGGTTTCTGATAATTTTTTGAAAGCATAAAAACTGCTAAAATCGCAAAAAAAATTTTTTTTTGCTCCTATGCTATTATTAACCTCAATATCATTAATTTCCACTCATTTCCAGTCTATTCTGAACACCTCACAATATTGTCTTTAGGGCAAAAGGTTGCACCAAGGTAGCTGGATAACTATGCTAAGCCACACAAGTGGGCGGCACAAACACGTGGCTCATCTAAGAGTGGCACTGCAGCGGCAGACAGGATGGCTGTTTGAAATACTAGGCCCCAAAAAGCACATAATGGCAAAAAACAGGTGCAAGATGGAATTCTCCTTGGGCTCTCCCAACCATCCACCAACCCTTATATTGTGTAAATAGGACATGCACACTTTAACAAACCAATCATTTCAGCGGTCTGGCACACGACTGTGGCTGAAATGATTGGTTTGGCCCAACAAGAAAAGAAGCAAATCACCTCTCCCTGCACAAATTGGCTCCATAGAGGCAAGATGTTGTCCTCATCCTCATCCAATTCATTTTGATGAATATCATCTTCTCCACATTTTGTGGAAACAACCTTCTACACTGCTCAATGACCAGGTTCCCTGCTGCACTAAAAACTCTTTCAGAGTTCACACTGGAGAGGGGACAACTCAGGTACAATAAAGCCAGTTTGACTTTGTACAGGGGCTTCCAAACTGCTTTTTTTGTCCTGCCAGTACAGGTAAGGACTGTCTGACATGTCTACTTGGATGCTGTCACCAAAGTAATCCTCCACCACAGTCAAGAAGGTCCGGCATCGCAACCGCAAACACCCTTTGAGTCTCCTTCGGGATTTGTGATAAAATGTCTTTAGGAGGGTGCGGTTGTTTGCGGTTGCTACCGGCGGTGTGTGCTGTGCTCGGTCCTGTGGCCATAATACATGTTTAGCATGGACATAGTAACTGATACCAGCTTCCTAACAAAGGTCATTGGGAAGAATATCAAATTTACAACCACCAATGGATACTTTCAGGGCGTGCCAATGAGTATTGATGCAAGCCATACAATCACTTTAAAAAAGTTAAGGATTTAACAACTGGGAAAGAAGTGCCTGGAACAAAAATCCTCTTTCCATAGTTTCTGAACTAAACAGTGACTTATGAACTACAGATGGGGCAGGTCCCATCTTTGCAGGGGATGGAGATGGTGATGCCAGCCGCCATCCCCGGCCAGCGCCATCTCTATAGTGAGAAGGGGATGCGCGCGCACGAGAGGCGCGCACGTCCCCTTCCGATGGTGCTTCCAGCGCTTCCCCCGGGTCAACGCCGGCTTGTCGGCGGTCACCCGGGGTCCCCGCCACAGCCCGCACCCCCCTAACCCTGTCCATCTCCCTGAAGCGGAGACGGACAGGGTTCCCGTCGCCCCGCCGACGGAGATTGAGACGCGCATGCGCATGAGACGCACGCGCGTCTCAGTCAGATGGTGAGGCAGGCTGCTGGTGGATCGCCAGCGGTGACGTTCTGGCGATTCGCCAGCAAAGAAGAAGTCTGCCACATCTGTAACTTCAGGTGAAGCATAAGCGAGGATGTCCCTAGGTGACCAAAGTCCCTACCCCTGCTTATTCCAGCTTTACATAAGCTACATATGGCGAGACAGTTTTGTTGTCCAGATCTGGATAAAAATAATTCCAGACCAAAGAGGTGGATTTTTTGGTCTTCTGCCCAGGCATGGTGATGGCCTTTTGCACCCCACGGACAACAACTGTCTTGCCCGGGGCCTCATTTAAGAAAACCACATCACCATCAGCAGCATCCTCCTCCTCATCAACTTCCTCCTCAGCGCCAGATACAGATGGAGCAGGTCTCTTCTTTGCAGGGGATGGCGATGGCAACGCCAGCTGCCATCCCCCGCCACCTGCCATCTTTATCTGCGAAAGGGGACGCGCGCACGAGATGCGCACGCGTCCCTTCCGACGGGGTCCCCACGGACAGGTTACTGTCCCCCCGCCGCACAGAAACTGAGATGCGCGTGCGCGTCTCAGTCAGATGGAGAGCCGGGCTGTTGGCGGATCGCCAGCGGTGACGTTCTGGCAATTCGCCAGCAAGAGGGAGCCCGGCTCCATCTGTACATCAATTTCCTCCTCCTGGTGTACAACATTGACAACTTCAAAATCAGGAACTGAACTGTGGGTGATCCTTCCAGCATACAGATGGAGCCGGGCTCATCCGACAGCTGCCAGCTCGCGCCAGGGCGTGCGCAAACGAGATGCTAGTTCCCCCCCTTGGCAACGGAGCTCCCCGGGTCCCCGCCGCCTCCCCTCACCACTGCCACTCCGTATGGTTAATGGCATATTGGCAAGCCTACGTTTCTCCTCCAAGGATTTACTCTTTTTTTTTAAACGTACTCAACTTTGCCTTTTTGGATTTCACACGCCCTCGACTATGAGATTGGGCATCAGCATTGGCAGATAATGTTGATGGCATTTCATTATCATGTTCTATGTCTTGACTAGTGGCAGCAGCTTCAGCAATTGGAGGAAGTGGTTCTTGTACTATTGGAGCCTCCATATTTTGGTTCTCCATTATCTTTCTGGAGTACAGCCACACAGCAGCAGAGACACAGAAAAATGTTAAAGGATTATTATTTAAGTCAGTAACCCTTATTGTCCCAAAAATGTATTATTTAGCAGCACCGATTATTTAGCAGCACTGGTGTGCACAGAGGTGAGGTGAGACTTGTAGTACCCCATCCCAGCTAACAGTCACACAGCAGCAGACACAGAAGAATGTAAAAGGATTATTAAGAAGTCAGTAACCCCTTTATTATTGTAAAATAAAAATTCTATTTAGCAATTTGCACCGACATGTGGCCTGCACAGGTGAGACTTGTAGTACCCTCTCCGGCTTACACACACAGCAGCAGACACAGAAAATTTTTAAAGGATTATTTATAAGTCAGTATTATTTATTAACCCCTTTATTCTAAAATAAAAATGATAATTTGCAAGTTATTTTGCACTGACGTGTGGCCTGCACAGGTGAGGTGAGGTGAGACTTGTAGTACCCTGTTCCAGCTTATTCACACAGCAGCAGACACATAAAAACTTAAAGGGATTATTATTAAGGGATTTGGTGGTAGGGACTGGGGAGGTTATTCTGATCGGAGCGGCCAAACGTGCGTACGTTCGCCATTACCGCACGCTAGCCGTACGCGGCCGTTAGGGTTAGGTCCACCCACAAATCAGCCGCTTATGTACGGGCAGAAATACCGTAGAAGGGGAGTGGCGTACAAATGAGCGTACGGCAACATACGCGGCCGGCCCAGCCCTTACACTCCGACAACTGGCGTACAACTGAGCGTACGGCAACGTACGCGGACGTCTTTCGTCCGTCTTCCCACCGACTTCTTGCGGAGATCTGAGCGTACGCCAGCTTGCACGGACGGGTCCCTATTGTTTTCAATAGAAAAGTCAGCTTATGTCACCGCTCATGAGAGGGAGCGTACGTCCGTGTACGCTGGCATACCCTTCACATATATGGACCTGCAAATCTTGCCTTTCAACTATAATTATGAAAATTAATTAATTGATTGAATTAATTATTGTGCAAAATAGTGGCCATGGGCTTAAAACATTGCTGAAACATCCTTTGTAGGTGTTAGATGTGGTTTATGTTATTGTATCATAAATACAAAACCTATGTTTGTATTAGAGTGAACACATTGACACATGTCGACTTGTGTAGATTGAGTGTGCTACTGTGTAAAGTCTATGAAAGCACGTAGTGAATGTGTATAACTGTTTATCAAATACCTACCTTAGCATATATAAGCAGGTCTTAAAAAGATTCTTACCTTTAATTAAACCAACCTTTAAATGTCGAGAAGTATAGAAAGATAAGCTTCCAATGTGTTTGAGTGCTGTGTGTGGCTTGCAGGTAGTGAAATCATGGTTTGGACTTAATAGACTGCAGCATTGCTTATTACATTCAGGTGTATGTGTTTTGTAGTAATCAGCGTAAATTAGCTCACGCTGGCATGCGGTATCTGTAGGGGTGGTTTGAGATGGCGGTTGGCAGCCGCCTGTTTGGTGTCCGAAATGAACGGTGCTTTAGTCGATCGTGCGGTAGTAGCACCGCTCATTTTTGGTGCACACCCCCGTGTACGCCCATATTTACGCCCATTTTCCCTCATTATTTCGGCCGCTCCCCTCATCACGCCCCTATGCCGCCCCCAATGCCCGTACACTCGCGTACAGGTTTTTTCGCACGTAGAGACCCGTCCGTAAGCGTTGTGGAGTGGTCGCGCCTGCGCATTAGCGAATTTACGCATGCGCAGATCATGAAAAACCCCGGGACGTACGCGTACGGCCCGGCCGCTCCAACCAGAATAAGGCCCTGGGAGTGGGAATGGACACTTAAGGACAGGTAAATCAATCTACATGAGGCACAGGCACAGACTACAGGCATAAATATATAATATACAGCACAGCACAGACTCTGTCAGGGAACCACCACACTACACTACACTAACACCGTCAGACTCAGCAGGTTGTCACTATCAGAAGTGTAGTAGTTAAAACTACTACACTATGCAGGTTGTCACTATCAGCAGTGTAGTAGTTAATAGACTGGAGTGAACATTGTGCTTGCCTGGCCGTCCTTATATACATATAGTGACATTTTAGTGATGTTGTTCAGCCCTTGCGAGATCCAACACCGGGATCTCACGGGCGCCAGAAAGGTGCGCTCTGAGTCTGGATGGGAAAACCCAAACAGCGTTCGGATAGGGGGGTCCCGGAATCCGGACACGCTCATCTCTACTAGAAATGAGCATTTAGGTAAAAACATTATAATAAATGTATGATGGGTTGGCAAAAGAATATTTTTTGGCAGGGGGGCACAAAATGTCTATTTACGCCGCTGCTCATTGTGAATGTTAAATGATGCTCGAGCAAATAAGCTCCTAACTGTCATGTTTGAAAAATGACAGGAGCTGATTAGTTAGAACAACATTTAACATTCGTATCAAGTGGCAGTGTGAACAGGCTGTCTGCCAGAGGAAGACTCGGATGGTGTTTGATGCAGAGAGGAGCTGCCTCAGCCATTTTGGTGGGTAGAATCTCAAGTAAGATGGAATCTCTGGAAGGTGGGGAGCCGGAGCGGATCAGTACGGGAGCGGTTGGGCTGGGTACTGAGTGGCCTGGTGGATCCTTCTGGGAATCCTGGCTGTGGTAAAATTGCACTGCCCTTCTCTCATCCCAGTCCTTTTGAGCCCCTCCTTAAATGAATAACTTTGGGACACGCTCTGTCGATTGCCCGGGACCCCCTTCTGCCTGATATCTCTTGCTGGGAAGGGCAGTTATAACTAGGTGTGGAAATGCGGTGTACTGTATACCGCTTAACTGAGATTCTGCTGGGCATTAGTTGTCTATTAAGACATTACTTCAGATGGGACTACTTCATAACTGAACATTTGGGGAACAGATTCTCCTTACCTACGCTCAGAAACGGGAACAAAGTCTCCGCTTCCCCATGTAGTTCTGGAAATCATTTTTCAAAGGATAAGCTTATTTCTACATATACTGTGTCCTAGCATTGAAATTGGGTTGCTGAATCAATATAACGGGGCATCTATGGAAACTCCCCCCCCCCCCCCTCCTGACAAAGTAACATATGCTGGGCTACGCCTGATTTGAAACTGAAGGCAGAGGATCCACGAGGCAGGGGACATGGGAGAAGCCATCACCAAATACCTCTGGAGGTTGGGCGACTATGCTCTCTTTCACTTGATACTTCTTTACATGCTAGGGGATTGTGGGGTCAACATTCTCAGGAAAGACGTTTAGCGCCACCTTTACTGGGACATGGTTCATTGCCACTTATCAAGCATTCCTTTTTTGCACAGTTACTTTCTAGAACTGACCAATTGGATTTAGCTCACTTGATTCAACTCAGGAATCTTCATCTACACTCAGGATTGAAGAAATTACAGAGCAGCAGATAACGACTAGACGGTTTGATTACCCAGAGACACCCAGTAGTGAGGAGAAGGACACATAATTTTAGCAATAAAGAAATAAAGTTACTTTAAGGCTAAAGCTTTCAAACAGATCCTGTCCTGAACTACCCCTACTAAATAAATGCCCTTTATGTATTTTCAAGGTCTAGGAGCTGGAGGTAGACAAGCTCATGTTTGTTAATTGCTTTCTGTTTCTATTAGAGATAGGAGCTGGGGCCAAGATTTGGATTTGGATTTGTCAACATGGTTTTGGCTTTGTCAAGCAGTGGGGAAAGGCTTTGGATTTGGATTTTTTTTTAAATGGTCAAAAAACACCCAAATCACATAATGTTTGCATTTTATTAACCTCAATAACATTAATTTCCAACCCTTTCCAGACAATTTTGACCACTTTACAGCTCACAATGTTTTTTTTCATTCAATTTAGGCCAAGGTCTGCAGCATGGTGTTTTGGGGTGCAGTACACACAAACAATAAAGAAGAGCAAAATTATTTTTCAGTTTTTTTTTTTTTTTATGCGCAGCTTGTCCAAGACTGTGTGGAGGCAGAACAATAACACACGTATGGTGTATTGGGGTGCAGTCAGGGCCGGCGCCACCACTAGGCAGAGCTAGGCATTTGCCTAGGGCGCCGGCCACTGGAGGGCGGTAATGAGCCGCTGAGGAGAGGTACCATAGAGGTACCATAGAAAGCTGGGAGCAGGTAAGACAGTGGGCTTCCCTCTCCCTCCCCCCATCCCACCCGTGAATCAACGCTACCCCCCCCCCCCCTGAACACGGAGGCTGTGGGCATACACACACACATACCCCCCCCCCGGAGCACAGGCGCCCATTGCAGTATCGCCCGCAATCCCCCCTAAACGTTGGCTGCAGTATCTCCTGGACCCCCCCCTCCTCCCGAAGCCCAGACGCCTGCAGTATCGCTCGCTCGCAAACCCCCCCGGAGCACGTGGGGGGGCATTGGGCATTGGGCGGAGGATTTGCCTGGGGCGGGGGAGAGGCTTGCACCGGCCCTGGGTGCAGTACACACAAACAATAAAGAGCAACAATTTTTTTTTTTTTTTTTTTTTAAGGTGCACTTGTATAACACTGCGTGGAGGCAGAACAATCACACATGGAACTTGGGTGCAGTGCAGCACACCACACACCACAAACAATGGGGAAAAAATGAAAAGCTGACTGACAGCCTGCCAGTGTACTGTACCGCAATACACTGACTGACAGCCTCTGCCCTCTGCACACTGACACAGCCTGCCTAAAACAAGACCAGTTCAATAACCCTACACAAACCCCTCTGCTGCACATACCCCCATGCACAGCACAAACCCCTCTGCACTGCACAACACCCCTCTGCACAGAACAACACCCCTCTGCACAGCACAAACCCCTCTGCACTGCACAACACCCCTCTGCACAGCACAATACCCTTCTACATAACACCCCTTAGACCCCTGCCAGTGACACCCTAGATTACACTGCAGAGCTGTGCGCAGCTTCTGGAAGCATGTGACAAAAATGGCACCAAATTCTCGGGACGCTGAGCCTTTAAAGACTCGGCGATTCGTGAGAATTCGACGCAAGATTACCGCATTCGGAATTGGGGTTTCCGTGCAAAGCCAAAATCTTGCGAGTGCGGCTTGGTTTGAAAAATGACAGATAGGAGCTGATTGGCCGGTGATAAAAAACAGACACCTTATCACTTCACCGAGCTTAATAAATCTACCCCTGTATGCTCAAAACACTTGCAGGACATCAGTCACTTGTCACGCTTCCCTTGTATCAATGTGGCGATAGCTGGAATATTGTCTGGATATCTCAGCTTTGTTTGATGACTTTAGCATTATGAGAGGACTTGTGGTTTACCTTATTGTGTTTTACCTTATTTTTGCTGTAATATGTGATTACTTAACTTTAATGTTTTCCTTTAAATTGTGTTATTTTAATGTTAAATGCTTATGTGCTGACTTTCTTTTCTTGACATTTTCACTACACCTTGTACATTCACATGCATTTACTATTGCGGTATTAGAAAAATGGAGGAAGTTACACTTTCAGCACTTTTGATTATATTTGCTACTGCAATGGCAGCTAAAGTGACCCGCATATTGATGCCAGCATTAGATGCACGGTTTGAGCACTTGTTATCTTCTTCTGACCATATCTGAACCTCTTTTTATGATCTTTCCAATAACCAAACAATACTAGATCAGAGAGAAGTTAGATTGAGAGCTTTAGTCCCGCTTTACAAATCCCAGTACTTTTGCATTCTATTTCCATGCCTACGTCTCAGGTTAGCAAATCCACAAATATATCCTCCCACCAGGTTACCCTAGGTTCTAGTATCAAACATATGGGGACAATAATTTCACTGTACTTGCTTCATACACTCACTGGAATGAGATACCTCCTAATGTTTGGTTGATGATTTTTCAGCCCATCTGCTTGGATTTATGCTAACTCATATTCATTCAGATTAATAGGAGTCAGCAGGCACTAGGGCTTTATCAATAGGACCCATCATGGCTTTATCAAAGGAACCCGCCATGCCTTTATCAGCGAGACCTGCCACGGCTTTATATGGTTCCCACTGTCTGCAAACATGTTCCTGCACAATGCACAAGCTGCAGAACTGTTGATTCTCTTTCCCATTATGTTGTGGGCTATTCTTGGACCTCACTGCTTACACAAGGTGACTTAATATTTAGCTGGTCTCAGCTTTATAGAGTAAGGTCATATTACAGTAACTACAGATGTGTTTCTTTGTATTTTTGCTGCAGGAGGCTGCAAAGTGTAGTGTTGCCGCAGCCTCAGGTTTTGTGTTGTGTACTGTTTAGGAGCTGATGAACATTTAGCCACAACAGTTGCAACTGTTTTTTAAATGCAGATTTTGCAGCTATCATAAGATTTGTGTTTGTAAACACCAGTTGTGAACAAATCCTAGTCATTAGCTGCAGCGGCAGCCTTTTCTCTCACTCCCTGTGCGGGTTTGCAACAAGCTGCCTACCGACTCCTAATAAGTTTTTCTTTTTTTTTTACAGTAGTGTGGTTAAACCCACTCCCATTGGCCACAGCCCTCATTTTACCGGGCCCATCAGTGCTGTCGGCTCCCTTGGCCCTACCAAAGGGAATTTGTAGTGCAAACTGATGCCTCAGGTGTAGGAATATGTGCAGTTGTAACCACCCGAGGCCAGTGGTGGCCAAGGTTACCTAAACTCGGTGGCGTTCACACTTTGAGGTTACTTCAGTTCTTCTTTTCCAATTCGGTTCGGAGTCTTTTTGCTCACAAGGAATGGACAAGTTGGTACAATTATAACAGTTTATTTTGTGATTCATTGGTGAAAGTATAAATTATCACCTTCAGTAATAACGGTAGTTACGGTATCAAACAAGCAAAGCACTGCACACTTCTGTACAAATCATTAGCGGAATGGTACAATATATCCAATCTGATGAACAATTAAATTATTGTCACACAATCTGTTTACCTGCAATATATGCAAATCATGCACCAGCCATGACATCAAGTGGCAGCAAACACGGGGCCACAGAGATGCCGACCATGTATCACCAACACTGAGAGCATTGGACGATATATATGCACACTCTCCCTCCAGCCAAAGAGTGCAATGGTGTGTGTGTGTGTGTATATATGTATATATATATATATATATATATATATATATATATATATATATAGCGTTATGGGGGGGGAAGCTGCACTCACGGCGTCTTGTTGAAAGAAACTTCAGCAGTCAAGATATAATATGCAACGTTTCAATGCCTTTATTGTGGCATTTTCGTCAGGTGTATAAATGTACAATGAAACAGGCTTACCTTATAAAGCACCCAGTGAGCGCGCCGTAGCCCTGGAGCGGAAGCCGCTGTTCGGGATTAGGACGCAGTAAAATGACCTCACAGGAGGAGGTAGTAGTGAAAGAACCCATCACCAAGGTTACAGGTACACAAAACACTACGAGGAAACAGATCACAAAGCGGGCATGATTAATACACAACAGAGCAGCTCAGCGTATACATATATAAACAGGATAAATAGATATGTACAAATTCAAGCATAAAGAGAAAGATAATGGATAAAGCATGAATAACTATATAAATGTATAGGGACATTCAGAGGAAGGCACCTAGTCCTAGGTGCTCATTGAGCCCTTTTGGGGACAGTGTACCCAATCGATGGATCATGGATCTATGGCCAGTTCAAAGACCGTATGACAGCCCATAGATCAGCAATTAGATCTGCAATATCTAAGGGTCACAGTGACCAACCGGTTGCCCGGCATTTTTGTAACTATCCACATCCACTGACATCTTTGCGATACCGTATGATCGACCACCTGCCACCCTCCATTAGAGGAGGTGATAGACCAAAAAAATTATTACAATTGGAAACCAGGTGGATCCATCGATTGGGTACACTGTCCCCAAAAGGGCTCAATGAGCACCTAGGACTAGGTGCCTTCCTCTGAATGTCCCTATACATTTATATAGTTATTCATGCTTTATCCATTATCTTTCTCTTTATGCTTGAATTTGTACATATCTATTTATCCTGTTTATATATGTATACGCTGAGCTGCTCTGTTGTGTATTAATCATGCCCGCTTTGTGATCTGTTTCCTCGTAGTGTTTTGTGTACCTGTAACCTTGGTGATGGGTTCTTTCACTACTACCTCCTCCTGTGAGGTCATTTTACTGCGTCCTAATCCCGAACAGCGGCTTCCGCTCCAGGGCTACGGCGCGCTCACTGGGTGCTTTATAAGGTAAGCCTGTTTCATTGTACATTTATACACCTGACGAAAATGCCACAATAAAGGCATTGAAACGTTGCATATTATATCTTGACTGCTGAAGTTTCTTTCAACAAGACGCCGTGAGTGCAGCTTCCCCCCCCCATAACGCTGTATATACAGTACACTTGCACCTGCTTGTGTTTGATGCTGACACCCGGTGCAATTACTTATCGCAGACGGATAGCCGGGACCCTGGTCTGTATATATATATATATATATATATATATTTTTTATATATATATATATATATATATATATATATATATATATATATATATATATAGAACTTGTAGTATGTCCGGCACTCCTCGCTGCAAAACCTGTATGTGCCCAGGTGCCTTCCCCTGTGGCTGTGCTGCCACCAATGTAACCTCCAATAAAGCAGGCGTCACTCCAGGTCTTAGGTGAATCAAACTGTGGTATTTATTCTCCTTCTTAACGGTCTACGCCGTTTCGGGCAATCGCCCTTCGTCAGGACCAGAAGAAATGAAATCAAACGTGCAACAACAAAGTATAAAAAACAAATGGACTTACATATAGGGGACCCGCCGTGTAGCGTCCTCCTCCGTCTGGGACTCCTGCTGACAACTTCCGGGATCTCCCGGAAGTGACCTGTCCGTCCTGGCAGCGGAGGAGGCCACACTAGGGAAAGATACAAAACATGCCAGTACATTAGTTATGCTGGTATAAAGTGCAACGTGCTTGGTACATAAAAACTACTAATACAAAACTGTGCTTGTATATATGTGCATATGTAGAAAACAACAATTAGTAAGAAAACTCTTTAAAAACATTCCTGCGCACTTTCCCTGTGCTTATTCATGAGTGGCCACAAGATGGCAGTGTGGCACAACATCAATCCCAAAACAATTACTATAAACCTTATTTTTGGATATATTACATTATGCAGGTATATTGGGATTATCGCATCAGGAACTGTAAATGAACAAATCCACTAAATTCATGTTGGGCAACCTAAAGGTATATGACATTATGCATATAAACATGTCAATATTCAAAATTATCTGGCTAATACTGTCTCACTACCACCCAAAAAACATGATTGTGTGTATGTCCCTCATTACTTCACGTCCACTCGCTCCAGGAGCATGTACAATATTTACAAAAAACTGCCCAGATTCATGGTTTCATTGAGCCCTCCTGGTCTTAAGGTGCCCAGTGTGTGGATCCACCTGCTCTCAATTTGCAGGAGATTTTTGCCTCTATCTCCCCCTCTTAAAGACTCCGGGGCCTGATCTATAAGCTGAAAACGTAAATTAGCTACCCCATGCCGGGCCTCTAAAAAATGTCTGGCTACGGTTTGCTCGCTATGTCCTTTGTCAAGTGCTGCACGAATGGCTGTTCTGTGATTTGCCATGCGATCTTTTATCGTGCATATAGTCTTTCCGACATAATTCAACCCACACGGGCATGTCAACAAATAGACGACATATTTGGACATACATGTGAGAACTGGCTTGATATTATACACCTTGCCCGTGTGGGGATGCCGGAAAGTGGAACCAGGGGTCATATAGCTACAGGTTACACAGCCTGTGCACCTGTAGCAGCCCCCTTTGCGGGAGAGAAAATGTGCTGGTTTACTCTGAAGTTGGGAGATATCCGTCTTAACTATTCTATCCCCAATACTTCTACCCCTTACAAAGCCAGTCTGAAGACGGGTGTTGTTGAGACTGGGAATGTGGGGGTCTGTGGACACAATAGGCCACATACTTTTAGCTTTTTTGACAATCCCGGGGCTCTTTTCTGAATAATGCTTGACCCATGTAAATGTTCCTGTATTGGACCTGGTGTCCAGTTGTTTGCTCTTAAGTAGTTCCTGTCTTGAAATGTTAATGGCTTTAGTTTTTGCCTCCCTGAGGAGTTGATAGGGGTAACCCCTCTCCAGGAATCTATTAAGCATGGCATCCAGTTGGGTGTCCCTTACTGACACTTCACTATTAACCCTACATACCCGAATAAATTGGGAGTAGGGCAAGCTAGCTGTAGTGGCTCTTGGATGGAAACTTTGAAATTGCAACATCATGTTGCGGTCAGTGGGCTTTGTATAGAGTTGGGTACTGATTTTATTCCCATTTTTTATGATGCGAACATCCAAAAAATCCAACTGGTTAGGACTAATCGTATAGGTCAACTTGACCGGACTGCTGGTCTCATTATGCTGCTCAAGCAACCTGACCAGATCATCCTGTGGCCCTGCCCACAGCAGGATCAGGTCGTCTATATACCTGTAATAGAATAATGCATGTTGTTTAAACATTTCATTACTAAGGAATATTTCACTTTCGACCTGAAACATGAATGCATTTGCATACACTGGAGCGGACGGAGAACCCATGGCACACCCTGACACTTGATTATAATATTTTTTGTCATATATAAAGATGTTATGGGTGAGGGTGAATTCCAGAAGTTGTAAAATAAAGTCTGGACTGGGACCATTGTAATGGGTACTATGTGCCATGAGTTCTCCTACCGCCCGCAGCCCCTGCTGGTGGGGGATGCAGGTGTAAAGGCTGGTTACATCTATCCCCACCAGCAACGTGTTGATGGGGATGTCACCCAGCTCCTGCAATTTTACTAGTAAAGAGGTGGTGTCCTTAAGGTATGTACTTGTGTTCTGCACACAATTTTGCAGAAATGTGTCCACATATCTGGCAATTGGTTCACACAGAGAACCCCTGGCAGAGATGATAGGTCTGCCAGGGGGCCTCTGTGGGTTCTTGTGGAGTTTCGGTATGATGTAAAATACCGGCGTGATGGGGTGTAGTCGCAGCAAACTCTTTTTGACATCAGGTGAAGTATACTGCTTGGTGATGGCACTGTCCAATATGGCTTCTAATTCGCGGCGATGCTGTGCCGTAGGGTCAGCAGACAAAGGCTCGTAGGTCAGTTAATCCGCCAACAGGCGTTCACACTCTTCCTTGTAAAAGGATAAATCCATAACCACCACTGCCCCACCTTTGTCCGCCGAACGAACAATGATGTCGGTTCTTTCACTCAAATTCTTAAGCGCTTTATGTTCTTCTTTCGTAAGATTTTGTGTTGAAGCACTTGGGACATCATGACAACTATTTTCTAGTATGCGGGCAAAGGTCTTGAGGGAGGGGTTATTGGACAAAGGGTCGAAGGTGCTCGGTGGTTTTAATTGTTGCAACACCTTATCTTCTGGGGAGGGATTCAATTGTGGGGTCTTGTTTTTGTCAAAATGTTCGCGTAAGCGGAGTTTTCTTTGCAGGCGGTAGTTATCAATTTTCCATTTGAAATCGTTATGGGCCACTGTTGGCACGAAATTCAAACCCTTATTTAGCAATGATTTTTCTGCCGGGGTTAAAACCGCACTGGAAAGGTTAAACACCACGTCTAACGACCCCTTCTTGGCTGCCGCCTTCCTCTCCCTTTCCCCCTGGCCACCTCGTCTCGATCGCTTCGAATCGTGTCGGCATCTCTTGCTCTCGTGCCCACAGCTAAAGGGATCTGTACTCTTTGGCGCCCTTGTCTTTGCTGCTGGGGTTGCTCTCCTTCGCTGGCCGAAGTGCTGGTATCACGAGCGCTATGAGACGCCTGATTGCGCCAATTTCTGCGAGGGGCTCTGGTGTTGCGCTGTGGAACTGCTCCACCTTGCAACCATCGATACACCCGATGGTGTGTATAATCATCCCGTACCTTTGCCAGCTTTTCTTTTTTGAATTTTATCAATTCTTGCTGGTAGGTATTCACCTGTTCGGTTAATTTGGTCAGCAGCTCTTTAGCCGGATCTGATTTCAAATAAGTTTCATGTTCGCCCTCGAATGCAGTAATTTTTTCTTTCACCGCCCCCAGCTCCCTGTTAGACTCCTCAATAACAAGGAGCATGAGGTCCATCGAGCATTTATTTAAAATGCTAATCCACCTGGAACAAAAAGGTGCACTAAACCGCCCGATTGTCGGGGTGTTGTGCACCCTAAAACCTCGAGGTATCAATCTGGAGCGGTGATATTCGGATAAGGTGACACAATGCATTAAAAAATCAATTTCTCTCTTCTTAAGCTTAAGAAGCTCCTTGATGGTATCTTCCCCCGTCAGGGAATCGGTCATATCGAAGATAGGATTGGAATGCAGAATCGTGCTTGCATCACTGTCTGAGTAGCTATAGGCGTCCATGTTATCACAAAGGAATAGTTTGGTCATCTGCTCAACTGCTGCAGAATCCATATTAACTCCTTGTGTGTCAGATCAAAGCTACTGCTGCGTTAGACCTGAAAGATTGCTTACACACCTGCTTCTGAGCGATAAATGGAGGAAACAATGATATACAGTCCCCTGCTTATGTGTTGCCTCCGGGGGATAAGCAGTGCAGATATACTAGCTGCGATGTTAGGGAACAGCTAGGGTTGCGAGTCCAAAACACTTGTTTGTAATCCGTGTGCAGGTGCCTTGACCTCCCTTTAGCGTGCTGCAACAGAACGCTGAGGGTAATATGGAACTTGTAGTATGTCCGGCACTCCTCGCTGCAAAACTTGTATGTGCCCAGGTGCCTTCCCCTGTGGCTGTGCTGCCACCAATGTAACCTCCAATAAAGCAGGCGTCACTTCAGGTCTTAGGTGAATCAAACTGTGGTATTTATTCTCCTTCTTAACGGTCTACGCCGTTTCGGGCAATCGCCCTTCGTCAGGACCAGAAGAAATGAAATCAAACGTGCAACAACAAAGTATAAAAAACAAATGGACTTACATATAGGGGACCCGCCGTGTAGCGTCCTCCTCCGTCTGGGACTCCTGCTGACAACTTCCGGGATCTCCCGGAAGTGACCTGTCCGTCCTGGCAGCGGAGGAGGCCACACTAGGGAAAGATACAAAACATGCCAGTACATTAGTTATGCTGGTATAAAGTGCAACGTGCTTGGTACATAAAAACTACTAATACAAAACTGTGCTTGTATATATGTGCATATGTAGAAAACAACAATTAGTAAGAAAACTCTTTAAAAACATTCCTGCGCACTTTCCCTGTGCTTATTCATGAGTGGCCACAAGATGGCAGTGTGGCACAACATCAATCCCAAAACAATTACTATAAACCTTATTTTTGGATATATTACATTATGCAGGTATATTGGGATTATCGCATCAGGAACTGTAAATGAACAAATCCACTAAATTCATGTTGGGCAACCTAAAGGTATATGACATTATGCATATAAACATGTCAATATTCAAAATTATCTGGCTAATACTGTCTCACTACCACCCAAAAAACATGATTGTGTGTATGTCCCTCATTACTTCACGTCCACTCGCTCCAGGAGCATGTACAGTATTTACAAAAAACTGCCCAGATTCATGGTTTCATTGAGCCCTCCTGGTCTTAAGGTGCCCAGTGTGTGGATCCACCTGCTCTCAATTTGCAGGAGATTTTTGCCTCTATCTCCCCCTCTTAAAGACTCCGGGGCCTGATCTATAAGCTGAAAACGTAAATTAGCTACCCCATGCCGGGCCTCTAAAAAATGTCTGGCTACGGTTTGCTCGCTATGTCCTTTGTCAAGTGCTGCACGAATGGCTGTTCTGTGATTTGCCATGCGATCTTTTATCGTGCATATAGTCTTTCCGACATAATTCAACCCACACGGGCATGTCAACAAATAGACGACATATTTGGACATACATGTGAGAACTGGCTTGATATTATACACCTTGCCCGTGTGGGGATGCCGGAAAGTGGAACCAGGGGTCATATAGCTACAGGTTACACAGCCTGTGCACCTGTAGCAGCCCCCTTTGCGGGAGAGAAAATGTGCTGGTTTACTCTGAAGTTGGGAGATATCCGTCTTAACTATTCTATCCCCAATACTTCTACCCCTTACAAAGCCAGTCTGAAGACGGGTGTTGTTGAGGCTGGGAATGTGGGGGTCTGTGGACACAATAGGCCACATACTTTTAGCTTTTTGACAATCCCGGGGCTCTTTTCTGAATAATGCTTGACCCATGTAAATGTTCCTGTATTGGACCTGGTGTCCAGTTGTTTGCTCTTAAGTAGTTCCTGTCTTGAAATGTTAATGGCTTTAGTTTTTGCCTCCCTGAGGAGTTGATAGGGGTAACCCCTCTCCAGGAATCTATTAAGCATGGCATCCAGTTGGGTGTCCCTTACTGACACTTCACTATTAACCCTACATACCCGAATAAATTGGGAGTAGGGCAAGCTAGCTGTAGTGGCTCTTGGATGGAAACTTTGAAATTGCAACATCATGTTGCGGTCAGTGGGCTTTGTATAGAGTTGGGTACTGATTTTATTCCCATTTTTTATGATGCGAACATCCAAAAAATCCAACTGGTTAGGACTAATCGTATAGGTCAACTTGACCGGACTGCTGGTCTCATTATGCTGCTCAAGCAACCTGACCAGATCATCCTGTGGCCCTGCCCACAGCAGGATCAGGTCGTCTATATACCTGTAATAGAATAATGCATGTTGTTTAAACATTTCATTACTAAGGAATATATCACTTTCGACCTGAAACATGAATGCATTTGCATACACTGGAGCGGACGGAGAACCCATGGCACACCCTGACACTCATAGCGCTCGTGATACCAGCACTTCGGCCAGCGAAGGTGAGCAACCCCAGCAGCAAAGACAAGGGCGCCAAAGAGTACAGATCCCTTTAGCTGTGGGCACGAGAGCAAGAGATGCCGACACGATTCGAAGCGATCGAGACGAGGTGGCCAGGGGGAAAGGGAGAGTAAGGCGGCAGCCAAGAAGGGGTCGTTAGACGTGGTGTTTAACCTTTCCAGTGCGGTTTTAACCCCGGCAGAAAAATCATTGCTAAATAAGGGTTTGAATTTCGTGCCAACAGTGGCCCATAACGATTTCAAATGGAAAATTGATAACTACCGCCTGCAAAGAAAACTCCGCTTACGCAAACATTTTGACAAAAACAAGACCCCACAATTGAATCCCTCCCCAGAAGATAAGGTGTTGCAACAATTAAAACCACCGAGCAACTTCGACCCTTTGTCCAATAACCCCTCCCTCAAGACCTTTGCCCGCATACTAGAAAATAGTTGTCATGATGTCCCAAGTGCTTCAACACAAAATCTTACGAAAGAAGAACATAAAGCGCTTAAGAATTTGAGTGAAAGAACCGACATCATTGTTCGTTCGGCGGACAAAGGTGGGGCAGTGGTGGATTTATCCTTTTACAAGGAAGAGTGTGAACGCCTGTTGGCGGATGGACTGACCTACGAGCCTTTGTCTGCTGACCCTACGGCACAGCATCGCCGCGAATTAGAAGCCATATTGGACAGTGCCATCACCAAGCAGTATACTTCACCTGATGTCAAAAAGAGTTTGCTGCGACTACACCCCATCACGCCGGTATTTTACATCATACCGAAACTCCACAAGAACCCACAGAGGCCCCCTGGCAGACCTATCATCTCTGCCAGGGGTTCTCTGTGTGAACCAATTGCCAGATATGTGGACACGTTTCTGCAAAATTGTGTGCAGAACACAAGTACATACCTTAAGGACACCACCTCTTTACTAGTAAAATTGCAGGAGCTGGGTGACATCCCCATCAACACGTTGCTGGTGGGGATAGATGTAACCAGCCTTTACACCTGCATCCCCCACCAGCAGGGGCTGCGGGCGGTAGGAGAACTCATGGCACATAGTACCCATTACAATGGTCCCAGTCCAGACTTTATTTTACAACTTCTGGAATTCACCCTCACCCATAACATCTTTATATATGACAAAAAATATTATAATCAAGTGTCAGGGTGTGCCATGGGTTCTCCGTCCGCTCCAGTGTATGCAAATGCATTCATGTTTCAGGTCGAAAGTGAAATATTCCTTAGTAATGAAATGTTTAAACAACATGCATTATTCTATTACAGGTATATAGACGACCTGATCCTGCTGTGGGCAGGGCCACAGGATGATCTGGTCAGGTTGCTTGAGCAGCATAATGAGACCAGCAGTCCGGTCAAGTTGACCTATACGATTAGTCCTAACCAGTTGGATTTTTTGGATGTTCGCATCATAAAAAATGGGAATAAAATCAGTACCCAACTCTATACAAAGCCCACTGACCGCAACATGATGTTGCAATTTCAAAGTTTCCATCCAAGAGCCACTACAGCTAGCTTGCCCTTCTCCCAATTTATTCGGGTATGTAGGGTTAATAGTGAAGTGTCAGTAAGGGACACCCAACTGGATGCCATGCTTAATAGATTCCTGGAGAGGGGTTACCCCTATCAACTCCTCAGGGAGGCAAAAACTAAAGCCATTAACATTTCAAGACAGGAACTACTTAAGAGCAAACAACTGGACACCAGGTCCAATACAGGAACATTTACATGGGTCAAGCATTATTCAGAAAAGAGCCCCGGGATTGTCAAAAAAGCTAAAAGTATGTGGCCTATTGTGTCCACAGACCCCCACATTCCCAGCCTCAACAACACCCGTCTTCAGACTGGCTTTGTAAGGGGTAGAAGTATTGGGGATAGAATAGTTAAGACGGATATCTCCCAACTTCAGAGTAAACCAGCACATTTTCTCTCCCGCAAAGGGGGCTGCTACAGGTGCACAGGCTGTGTAACCTGTAGCTATATGACCCCTGGTTCCACTTTCCGGCATCCCCACACGGGCAAGGTGTATAATATCAAGCCAGTTCTCACATGTATGTCCAAATATGTCGTCTATTTGTTGACATGCCCGTGTGGGTTGAATTATGTCGGAAAGACTATATGCACGATAAAAGATCGCATGGCAAATCACAGAACAGCCATTCGTGCAGCACTTGACAAAGGACATAGCGAGCAAACCGTAGCCAGACATTTTTTAGAGGCCCGGCATGGGGTAGCTAATTTACGTTTTCAGCTTATAGATCAGGCCCCGGAGTCTTTAAGAGGGGGAGATAGAGGCAAAAATCTCCTGCAAATTGAGAGCAGGTGGATCCACACACTGGGCACCTTAAGACCAGGAGGGCTCAATGAAACCATGAATCTGGGCAGTTTTTTGTAAATATTGTACATGCTCCTGGAGCGAGTGGACGTGAAGTAATGAGGGACATACACACAATCATGTTTTTTGGGTGGTAGTGAGACAGTATTAGCCAGATAATTTTGAATATTGACATGTTTATATGCATAATGTCATATACCTTTAGGTTGCCCAACATGAATTTAGTGGATTTGTTCATTTACAGTTCCTGATGCGATAATCCCAATATACCTGCATAATGTAATATATCCAAAAATAAGGTTTATAGTAATTGTTTTGGGATTGATGTTGTGCCACACTGCCATCTTGTGGCCACTCATGAATAAGCACAGGGAAAGTGCGCAGGAATGTTTTTAAAGAGTTTTCTTACTAATTGTTGTTTTCTACATATGCACATATATACAAGCACAGTTTTGTATTAGTAGTTTTTATGTACCAAGCACGTTGCACTTTATACCAGCATAACTAATGTACTGGCATGTTTTGTATCTTTCCCTAGTGTGGCCTCCTCCGCTGCCAGGACGGACAGGTCACTTCCGGGAGATCCCGGAAGTTGTCAGCAGGAGTCCCAGACGGAGGAGGACGCTACACGGCGGGTCCCCTATATGTAAGTCCATTTGTTTTTTATACTTTGTTGTTGCACGTTTGATTTCATTTCTTCTGGTCCTGACGAAGGGCGATTGCCCGAAACGGCGTAGACCGTTAAGAAGGAGAATAAATACCACAGTTTGATTCACCTAAGACCTGGAGTGACGCCTGCTTTATTGGAGGTTATATATATATATATATATATATATATATATATATATAGCCAAGGTAGAGGTGCGGCACTCAGACTAACAAAACAGGTTGAATCACACACTCACACACACATACACATATATACATACATACATGTATACATACATACACACACACACACACACAATATCTTCCCTGGTACTCCGATGTCCCAAATCTGGGTTACCTCCTTAGGGGTGAGTCCATTCTATATGGTCGCAGGAAAGTAGGCGGCACACAAAAGGCTCCAAACTTATTAAGAAAAGTACAAAAATAGAAATGTTGGAACCAGCGCGCCTAATGGGAGTGACTAAAATTACAATAACATCCTTAGTCCTTATACTGTCTCACGTATTAATGTCAGGATGTGTCCAGTCCAAAGATGGACCACTCCTAGGTCTGGATCAATCCCGCATCAGTCAAAAAATGATACTTTCAGTGGTACATCTTCAACAAATCTCCTTATTCGTATACATTCAGTGATGAATTTGCCCCCAAAAATAAAATAAAAAAACACTCATAGTGCATTACCAATATACACTTCTTATATATAAAAACAACTTTGATTTGGTAATATTGCATACCGGAAGGGGGCCTCTCCTAGGCCTGGTTTGATCACGTTCTTTTTAAGGCAAGAAACAGGCAGAGACTCTGTCCTTTTTCTTGGTTTATCTTATCTTCCTGTATCGCTGGCCGTCTGCAGTGTCCCACATAGACCACAGGGGATAGGAGGATCAGGTTATATTTCTGCATCCAGTTACAGAGATCATACAGCAAGTCACCGCAATATGGATTCCGCACCTTAGATATTCCAGCTCGGCCTGGTATCATTGAAGGCCCAGTGATTTTGGTTTGACTGAACCACAAGCTTCTGTGATGCCGGAGGGGTAACTGGCAGCCATTGGAACCGGGTGGGGGTCTGAATTAACGGGTCCCATGTATCCTATGGGGAAAACATTCCAGTTTGCCTGGTGGTATCTCCTGTTCCCGGGGGGTTAGCAACATGGGGCATAGCCTGTTGGAAAGCCCCAGCCCTCAGCTACAAAATGGGTCTATTTAGATAGTGGGCCTTTAGCTTTAGCTCCATCAGGCCCATTGTTAATCTGGCCCTGACTATAATGATTATGATGTGTTTTAAATGTTTTGTAGGCACTGGAAAATGTTGTTAATGATTTACACTATTTATAGAAGGAGAATATGTGGCAGTGCCTCCATCTCACGTGTCTGTGTAGTATAGAAGATTTGAGATGCTCGCATAATGTATACCATTTTGAAATGTAATAAAGTGAAGTCTGTATGCTGCAAATCTGCTTTTAGCACAATCAACTGGATTGATATGGTTTGCATGCATATTTTGTTGCTCGAAATTTGTAGCTGTGGTGTCCAACAATGTTAATTAAAAAAATAAATAATGAACTGTTGCTTGTTCAAGCTTAAATATGTACACTTTTTAATATTTTTTAGCAGATTTGTAATTCACAGAGTGAATTTGACTTAGTTTTAATGAAAAGTTAGCTATATGGAACACTGTTAAACATACTGTATTACTTAATGCAACATTGAAGGAATTGTCATCAACAATCATTTACTGTTATCTGAAGTTGAAGAAGTCATTGCAAATTTTCAGAGTTTTCGAACAGCTTCAGTGAACCAGTGTGAAGAAGATTTAAGCATTCTCGAGTACAGTATCTCTATAGTAAATGAAAATTTCCTAGTCAAACCAGACTTTCTCAACAGAAAACACTGTGGTTTGTTAGTTGTCAAGGATATTTTAAATAATTATGGGTATTTTGGGGTTATTGAATTAAAGAAAAAATCAGACTGGTTCTAGTTGTTGAGAAAAAAATCTGATTTGTTCTAGTTGTTGAGATAATGGATATCCTCATATATTTTTTTGATAGTCATAACATGAGCAGAAGGGAAGCTATTGGAACATTTTATAAGGTGAGCTATGCGAATATACCATGTGTTCAGTCCACAATTATTACAGAAAGTCTGGCCAACCTGTGATCTCCAACTGTTGTGACACTACAAGTCTCAGAATCCTTTACCAGCAAATTGGCATGCTGACACCAAGCCGGTTCTATAATATTCCCCCTCCATATATAAGTAAGATGCCAATCAACCAATTGGCAGGTAATAGTTGGAAGTTGGCATATTTCACAATCGGGTATGAATCATCTAAAAAATTAGAGCCAGTCTAGAAACACCAATGTCATAATCAAAATCAGCAGCACAACAAAGTTACCTCAAAATTGCCCTTTTATTAGCAATGACCAGTGTAATCGGTAAATGTGTTTTGAAGATAAGAACATGTTCCAATCCTAGTAGTATCACACTGACTCAACTCATAGCTGAAAATATGGGTATATCCTGTAGTGTGACGTTTGAGAATAAAAATGTCAAAACTTAAAACATGGAATGCTGACATAATAATGCAATTTACAGCAATTTAACTATAATGTTTGAAATGATTGAAAGTTACCAGTGCTGTAAATGGGGGCTCGAACAAACAATGTTCTTCATTGTTGGTGTTGACATTTAACTGCCAAAATCCCTTATCCAACCAGTCATTTAGCATTCAAAGCAAATAAATTATCCCTCACGGCATAATTTCATAGACACTGCCCACCAGTCCTACCATGCTTAAATGTTATCCTTTTGTGCGTTCCCATAATCCTAAATTAATCTAGCAAGCAATTGAGATAAGGGAAACCATGTTACAGTTAGCTGCAGACAATTAACAGAATTTCCCCAATTATACATTGTTATTACATGTATGACACTTACATATATCAAAGTGTATGACAGAATATTTTAATACTATGGGAGGAAACAACAGAGTCCAGAGCAAACTGCTATACAAATGGGTGTTTGTAACTTACTGAAGAGTCTGATTGGCCAAAGACCTTTCTGGAAAGATCCCCGGTAGGTTGGTGCACTCAGGAGGCCACCTGCCAGCTAATTATATTTTTTTTTTAAGCTGTGGACCTGCCCAGAGTAGTGCCCCACCCCCCTAATATCTTCCATACAAAAATCCTTTGCCAGGTCACTAAGCAGAGTACCTGACGCTGCAAATACTCTTCTGAGACAGGCATTTACAGTATCTATACCCATTGTGACATCTGGTATAAAGACAGGAGTGGGAACTACTGTATCTCTGGGTCTAACAATTTCTGGGGTGTTTCTGGGCTCCACTGGGAAAGGGGTAGGGATATTTGTGACATTCAGGGGATTGTGGTAATGAGTTGATTGGCTGCTTAATATTGGGGTCTGTGTTCAGTCTCAGGGGGGAGTGGGGTAATATTTGAAATATGGAGGTTGTGGTTTGACACAGCAGCTAAAAAGGTCTGGGGGGGTATTTGATGGCCAAGCATAATGAGATCAACAGGTTCCACACAGGTATAGTGATGGATTAATTAAGCCTATTTCGGTGTCGCCCATGTGAGGCCACTTCCAGAAATTTTGACCTACAGTCTTACCAAGCATGTTTTGCCTTTAAATATAGTCAAAATTTTCTTTTGAAAGCATTCGGTTGTAGTAATCACCAACAGGAAACACAGCAGTATTTTGTTATATTATGCTACCAGTGTCCTCTTTAATTCCTCTGGCAACAGAGCATAATATTTTATCATTACCTAAATAAATCTTTGTAAATTATACTTTGCTTTGATTTTATACTCGTGAAGTAAAAGGTCACCCTTTTTAGTTTTTTCCTTAATGCCTCTTCACTAGTTTAACATAATGCTTTTTACTAAACTAATTGAATGTGGAGTAATTATACCACCTCAGGAGATTACCTTGAATGTTCATAGGTGTGACAGTTTCCTATGACTAAAAGCTCAGCAGACATCTTGTAATTTTGCTTTGCAAGTACATTCAGCATGCACAAAGAGCATTTTAAATCAGAAGTTCACATAAAGCAGCCTCTTGAAAACAACATAGCGATTCTGGTTAAAGAAAGCAGACATATTCAAAGCTAGTGGAGATTAACACAAAGTTTAACCTTTTACTTGATTCTAAAATGAAAAATTGAATATTTATGTTAACATTCAACCACAATGCTCTTCTTGTCTTTTAGGCGGTGCGTATGGACATTGCAAATGGTAAAAATTTAGTAGAATGAAGATGGGAATATTGGAAAAGATAATAATTTAAAGTCTAGAAATAATATTCCTGTAATTTAAAAGCAGTCCATAAATAAATAAAATAAATACATGCCCACCCAGTCAGCTCATGGGACGAGGGTAAGTTAAAAAATATAGTGTTCTAATTCCATATTTGGAAACCCCTTGTCCATAACAGTGCTTTACTTTGATCTAGAGCAGTAGTTTCCAACCTCGGTCAGGTAACTTGGTCCGGTGCCCCCACAAGTCAGATAATATGCAAGAAAAAGGTGCAGCACACGGACAATATGAGAACCAATAAGGACAAGCAGGCGGCGCTGCTTAACAACGTTTCAGTTTATTAAAAACTGTTTTCAAGTCATAAACATGTGTAAAACAATGACTTACCAAAATAGACTAGTGACCCAGTGCAAAGAAAAGTGTCAGGCAATGCGGCCGCAGCCGGCGGCTGTCAGCGTCGCCCGTTGGTGGTATCATCGGCCCGTCCATGCCAGTGTGCATAGCAGTCTGAAAAAGGTTGCTATGGTAACCGTCACCAAGGTGAGAAATATAAACAGCAGAGGGAATGGGGGATACGATAACAATACAGACTGGCTTGCACCACCGGCTGCAAGAAATAGTCAATATACTGGGATACCGGCTGGCTTAGTGAGCCCATGGAGGAGATTATAGGCCTGCCCGGCAGGGCGACCAATGACTTATGTACCTTAGGCAGACAATATATGAGCGGAATCACAGGGAAGTCCTGCGTAAGAAGCTAGCCGTGGCATCATTTAACAAGAATTATCAACACCCATTTTGATTATAGCATCAAACTCTTTTTTTATACCTCTATATATATATATATACATTGTCCAGTAACCGGCACTCACTCAATCTGGAAAACTTGGATGGGTGCCTCACAGAGAACCGTTAAACTAAAGATTAATATGAATCAGCACCAAATTAATTTTTTAGATGTATTAATTAAATGTGAGGATACTGTCTTGTCAACTTGTGTATACACTAAAATGACAGACTATATAAATATATTCTTGCATAAAACAAGTTGCCATCCAGCCAAACTCAAACTAGGTCTCCCGTATTCACAAATGGTGAGAATCTGTAGGAATAACAGCAATAAATGTCCAGCTATCGCTCAGATTGATGCATTTATCGATAAATGCTGTACGAGAGGCTACAGTAGAGATATATTACTTATTAATAAAGGAAGGGTACTGCGTATCCCTAGAGAAAAATTATTAATTCCACAGAATAAAGATAACAAACATAAAAAAAGTCTTCCTTTTGTATCCAGATATAACAATCGGTCAGAGACTATTGCACTGACGGTAAATTGTGGCCTCTTATTAAGACCAATACATCTATAGGCCTGCAGGATTACACAATCATGCCATGTTACAAGAGAAATAAAAACCTTCGTGATCACTTAGTATAAACAGATGTGACAGGTAATGGAGGTATTAATCCAGTCTCGAGGTTCAGTAGAAGGTTGAGCTGTTTTAGATGCCAATGCACCACTTGTAAATTGTGGGTGATCAATTCTACCATCCCCACTCAGGGAAAAGTTACAAGATTAAACATCAATTTGATTGTAACAGTACCTATACTATTTACCAGATTGTGTGTCCCTTCGGGTTGTCTTACATTGGGAAATCCCAATGTAAGTTTAAGGAATGAATGACTGGACATCGCTCAGCAATAAAAGCTGCTATTGAGAGCGGGTCCAGTGAACAGCCGGTGGCCCAGCAGTTTGCCAATTTTAAGCATCCTCTTAGTAGTCTTAAATACAGAATCATTGACTGCGTCCCCCCAATGAAGCGTGGTTGAGATTGCAATCTGGCATTGTTAAAAAGAGAATGCTTTTGGATATCTCAGTTACAGTAGATACCATTAGCCCTAAAGGTCATAATTAGAGACAGGATTATATGCAACATAAAAAGCTCGAAATATGCATGCAAATATGCATGAAAAATACTTAAAATATGCATGAAAAGCGTCAAAATATGCTAAATAAAAAATACAAAATAAAGTGAAATTTTATAGTTTTTTATTTAAATCAGCATACAATTAGTAATAAGTAAATGACCCCCAGCAGTATACCCCACATAATGCCCCCAGCAGTATACCCCATATAATGCCCCCAGCAGTATACCCCACATAATGCCCCCAGCAGTATACCCCACATAATGCCCCCAACAGTATACCCCACATAATGCCCCCAGCAGTATAACACACATAATGCCCCCAGCAGTATAACACACATAATGCCCCCAGCAGTATAACACACATAATGCCCCCAGCAGTATAACACACATAATGCCCCCAGCAGTATAACACACATAATGCCCCCAGCAGTATAACACACATAATGCCCCCAGCAGTATAACACAGATAATGCCCCCAGCAGTATAACACAGATAATGCCCCCAGCAGTATAACACACATAATGCCCCCAGCAGTATAACACACATAATGCCCCCAGCAGTAACACACATAATGCCCCCAGCAGTATAACACACATAATGCCCCCAGCAGTATAACACACATAATGCCCCCAGCAGTATAACACACATAATGCCCCCAGCAGTATAACACAGATAATGCCCCCAGCAGTATAACACACATAATGCCCCCAGCAGTATAACACACATAATGCCCCCAGCAGTATAACACACATAATGCCCCCAGCAGTATAACACAGATAATGCCCCCAGCAGTATAACACAGATAATGCCCCCAGCAGTATAACACAGATAATGCCCCCAGCAGTATAACACAGATAATGCCCCCAGCAGTATAACACAGATAATGCCCCCAGCAGTATAACACAGATAATGCCCCCAGCAGTATAACACAGATAATGCCCCCAGCAGTATAACACAGATAATGCCCCCAGCAGTATAACACAGATAATGCCCCCAGCAGTATAACACAGATAATGCCCCAGCAGTATAACACAGATAATGCCCCCAGCAGAAGTGCACATAATGCCCCCAGCAGAAGTGCACATAATACCCCCAGCAAAACCGCACATACTGTAATGCCCCAGCAGAAACTGTGCTGTAAGTTACACTCACCGTTGCCATCCGTTGGTTGAGGTCAGTGTTCTGTCCAGAAGCACCACTGTTCGGGGCCTCCAGCACCCATGTGGCGCGCAGTGATTCCCCGCGTGTCAGCAGAGGTGGACAGCCTGTCAGCGCGGCGGGCAGCCTGTCAGCGTGGCGGGTGTGGGATGTAGCTGGAAGAGCCTACAGTACACACTGCGGCGTATCAGCTCTTCCACCCACATCCCACCCCCCGCCGCGCTGACAGGCCGCTCAATCCATTCCTCTGATGGGCGATTCTGTCAGCCTATCAGCGGCGTTTCCTCACATAAAGAAAAAAAAAGTCAGGAAGTGAGGGTGAACGCTCCGCGCCGACCGCGCTATGCCAAATATGCACCATCAGGACATTTAGGTCAGATATGCAATTTCTGCTGAAAATCGGGCAAATATGCAAATGCATATGCAAATATGCAAATGCATATAATCCGGTCTCTAGTCATAATGAATACCTGTCCTGTTCCTGTTATTTATTATCTCTACTCTTCCATTAACATCTAAATTCTAAATTACCGGTATAACTTCATCTTTTTAGAATTTAATATATAAGTCCGATATAATGATATGAATCTCTAGGGGGAGTCTTCTAATATATAATTATTGGATATAAATGTATTTGTTACTTTCTACAAAAGTTTAAAATATGACAGATTGCTGTTGTTTGTAGTTCTTGTTGCAATTATTACTCTTTTTATTGCAAATTTGATATGAGATGCTTTATAATCTGTTGTTAATCATATACCTTTTTTAGTATTTTCCTATTAATGTTTTTCACTTTAATGTATATTTCTTGCACATTTTCTCTTTTTATTTATCCCATTTGGGCACCTCTCCCTGCCGCTTGAGCCATATCTGTATTTTTTTATGGTCATTTTTTGACAATATAGGGCGCGGCTGACACATTAAGACGCCGCTTATTCAGTGGAGTGGGGGAACGCGCTGCGTGAGACTAGCATTGCTGCGACCAGGTATTGTGCATGTATGGGAAAGGGAAAAGAGTATGAGACCACGACAGCATTGAAGGGGCTGCCATCAGTGTGCGTGTGTGTGTTTGCTGGCAGTGATATGAATAACACTTATGGTGCATTTATAATGCATATATAGGATACACGGTGTCAGAAACTGCGGTGTGCGTTCGCATCTGCGACCGCGTCCGCATTCCTTACCCGCACGCTAGTGTGTCCTGCGACGCAAGTCCTTGTCCTGCGCTGTCTTTGGATATTTTCCATGGCAGGATCTGTGTGACATCACTCTGGAGTCTGCATGGGTGCCGCCATGACACTTGCAGTCACTTGACTTTGTCCTCCAGTGGATTGCCTGTGACCTTGTTGCTCTGACCTGTGCACTGACTAGGGTGACCAACTCATCCCTTTAATCCAGGACACATATTAATTACACAGGTTTTTTGGCTGTCTTTCACCTGGTTTTAAACTGCCACACCTCAAGACTCCATTTCACCTGGTTTTTAAACTGCCACAGAACCTGTGTAATTAATATGTGTCCCGGATTAAAGGGCTGAGTTGGTCACCCTAGCACTGACTCATGTGACCAAAGGTGTGCACAGGTACTTCCTGGACTTAATTGCTGCTGCAGCTTGCAGCCAATCACAGACCATTGGGGGGATATAGGTAAGGCCTCTGGCCCATTACCCCTGCCTTGAACAACTAGTCTTAATCCTGTGTGCTACCAGGAGTTAGCGTTCTAGGCTCCAGATTCCCTTGTTCCTGAGTACCTGTGTTCCCGAGTAATCTGATACGGCTGCTGTTGATTCCTGAAAGCTCCCTGGACACCCTTCACCTGCCAGGTCATCTTCCTGCTGCTTATACCATCTGCAGTTCTCCAGAGGAAGAAGCTAGAGCTCTCCAGCAACTGCCAGCAAGTTTGCATTGCCCTTAAAGGGCCATCACCACTTTCAACTCCCAAGTCGACACAGGTGTCAACACTTCATACAAATCCAGCAGTTCCCTGACTGCCGACTTCCCAGCAGTTCCCAGACTGCCGAAAACCCAGCAGTTCCCAGACTGCGGACATTCCAGCAGTTTCCAGGCCATTCATCGGTTACGATTCTCCACGACCAGAGACACTCACAGTCCATCTCCTGTGCTAGGCCAGTCAGGTGTGGGAACTCAGGTCAGAGGGCCGCGACCTCACCACCGAACGCAGCAGAGTCCAAACCTCCTTGCGGGGGTCCCGGGTGAAGACCGTCGGTGGTGTTAGACTCTGCGTCTCTGATCAGAGTCACGTCAATTCCCCACCTGGCTGTGTCCGCAGTTCCCATGTCATAAGAACCCTCCATACCTCAAACAACCTGCATTCCAGTACCCAGCATGATCCACTGGCTCACTGCTGCCGCAGCCGGGTACACCAGTGACCCGAGCCCTGACACACGGCAATTTCATAGGCAGACAGCTTGATGTACCACAGACATAATTTAAGGGTATAACACACGGCAGTGTCATATAACATATAAGCAAAACATCTACATAACATTTTGCATTTAAATGTAGCAGCACACGGCGGTGTTTGAAACACAAAGTCGGAGCAGACCATAGGTTGATATCAGGTGAAATGTCAATTCTGAGCACAAGAACAGACTATGGTAGCCAAGAGTATTCAGTCATTGATATGCATCTGCATATTAATCAATATATAAGTCCAAGTACAGCAAGGATTATCACGATCATAATGGCAGAGAGTGTATATAGCTTTAGCACAAGGCGGTGCCCAGAGCACGTCATCATCAAATAACAATCTGCAATAATACGACTTGTGTATCCTGAAGACGGGCCCCTGCCCGAAATGCCGTTGATTAAAGCACAGTCACTTTACTTAGATACTGCAGTACCGGAGTGACACTCATTTCTCATATATGGTTGTATGTACTAAGGACTTGTTCCTTCAGGAGGAGGCACCCGGGCATTTGTTGAAATTGGAAGGTAGGAGTGCCGGACATATCCCAAGAATGTATATATACTGTATATACAGGTTGAGTATCCTTTATCCCAAATTCTTGATACTACGAGCATTTTGGATAAGGGATTTTTACATATTTTGGAATCTTTTTTTCATACTTACCTGGTCTAACGGCAGTGCCCCAATGGTCCTCCTGACACGACAGCTGTTTCAACCAGCTTCTGATGGTTTTCCTCAGGTCCTGGACCATCACCGAACCCCCTCTGTCCACATTCTGGATGACAATGTCTGTCCATTTTTTTAATCTCCATAGCGCTTGGCGTTCAGGGACAGACAAATTGATAGAATGGATTTTGGCTTGTGTATCACAAAAACAGACAGAGATTGTCATCCAGAAAGCGGTCAAAGGGGGTTCGGTAGTGGTCCTGGACCATGATAAGTACTGTATGTATGTGAGTGTCAGAGACAGATATCTGATCCACAGGTATATGAATTATTACAGACGGATCCCACTTTGGAGTTTAATAGTGAACTTCATGGTATTCTTATTGCTGCTAGGTATAATGGATCTATTGCTGATTATGCCTATAAAGCATTGAGCACTGAATTTACATTGATGCCTATGTTTTAAACATTACCAAAGGTACACAAGGGATTGGTGAACCCCATTGGCAGACCTATTATATCTGCCAGGGGGTTACTTTACCAACCTGTGTCTACCTATCTAGATGCATATCTAAATCCTTGTATCCAACAGACTAGATCGTATTTGAAGGATACTAATATGCTAATTAATCATCTGCAGGAGGTAGAAACATGGCCTAATGATAAGGAGTTTAAGACTGAACTTGATGGTATTTTAATGCTGCTAAAGATAATGCGTCTATTACTGATGATGTCTATAAAGCATTGAGCACTGAATTTCCATTGACATCTATGTTGTACAGATGGAGCGGCTCTCAGCCAATGCCAGGGCTCACCAAAATGCCCCCCCCCCCCCCGCTGGTGATCCGGGGCTTCGCCTGACTGGGACACGCGAGCGCCTCTCACGTATGAGTGTCCAGTTTCCGGACAATGAAAACCCTGCCTGTCTCCACTTCAGGGAGATGGGCAGGGTTAGGGGAGGATGCGAATAGGTGGAGGTGATCGGCCTGGACCAATGGAGAGCTCTGTTGGAAGGGGACGCATGAGCATCTCCTGCATGTATGTCCACTTCTGCCAGCTGCCAGGGGCTGGGGGTTGATGACCCGAATGTCAGACCCCCTTTGGAAGAGAGCAGCTCCATCAGCATGCCCCGTGGCCAGCACTGTCACTCTGCACATATGCAGAGGGACTTCTGGGTTTCAGACCCTGAAGTCCAGGGATGGCGTGGCATCACAAAGAACAGCTCTTATTGCAAGTGTCCTTGCATTAATAATCACATATGTTAGTGCAAATGTAATTATTATGGATGCTGTAGCTGATGAATGCCGGTGAAGTCAAGGCCACGGGGCTTCCCACCCTTAATCAGCTACTTACAGGCAAATTCAGAGGATTCCAGTCCTTGAAACACATTCTTGCTCCAAAATATTTATTTCTGTATGTCTCACCTCCCCCATACATTTTGCTCTGTAGATAAAATCATTTCCTGCCTCGGCACTTGTCTCTGTTTGCCACTCTCTATCTATGACTTGCTTCAGCACATTTTGTCAAAGAATTGCATGATCTCCTTTCAGTTTTTTGTTTCTCAGCTTATAAACTAGCCTGGCTTTTTAGGTCAGCCCCCTAGTCCTTATGAAAGTCTACCTGAGAAAGATACGCTTCACTTGCTGTAGTATACAAGTTATTGTCTTGATACCGCTATGAATTATTCATCCATGCCTTATCCTGTGGAATATTGTGTGTTACAAATAAACATGCACTTACTGCTCCAGTAACCTCATGTAAAATCTTCCCACGAGATAACCCAATGAAATTCAAAGTAAATACAATACAATAAGGCACAAAATCAACACCAATAACAATAAGATTCATGTAACAAGGCAGCAGTATTTTCATGTTTGCTCAAAGATTAACTTGGGAAAGAGAATCGTTGTGGGTGTCTTTGAAATATTTTGATCCTAGCATTTGGCAGCTTCACAAAGAACTGCTTTGGTTTTCTTTTTTCCCCCAAAAAAGCTTTTTTTTTCTAGCTCATTCGAGGCCCTAATCTCTAAACAACAATACACCCTCCAGTATTAAAAATTCATAAGACAAAAAGCCTAGAGTATCTGTTAAATCAGATTCTCTAGTCTGTAGTTCTTTCATTGTTTTTCAATCTATGCTGTAATGTTGATCTCCATCATTATTATTTTGGTTAAGTAGCAAGCATTGTATTAGTATCAAGGGTTCTTCACCCTTCCTATGTATTTTATAAATAAATCAAGTGTTGTATGATTGTATATTTTTGAACAGAAATTAGATTATATTTGATTACTAATTAATGACTTAAACTGTAACAAAATAAAGTAATGAATGAAAACAAACATAATTTATTCAATTTAACAATAAGGATTACTTGTGCTGTAGCTTGGCACTGGTGACGTATTTCAAGCCTCTGTTGTTCAATTTAACCATCTATTCTCTCTGCTCCTGTATTAGTAGACAGCAAGTTACAGTATTGGTGATTACGTTATTTTTATTTTGTATTTGTTTTGCACAAGGTCATTATAACAAGCATCTAAGATAGGATAGCCACAATTGTATTTGTATTTGTAAATATATAAATCATTAAATAAATTTGATCTAATACAGAGTTAAATGTTTGTGTGTTGGCAGAGTGTATCTTGGATATTTTTGCCTCAAATGTTCTCTGGCATATGCAAGTATAATGATGCAGTGTTGTTCAATCTCATCTGTTCTTGTGTCATTTTCTGCTAGGGGCCCGATTCAGATCTGTAAGTTGTGCGAATTAGTAGCAATGAGCAAACAATTAGATGCCTCCCAGCGATAGTGAAAGCCTGCTTTGAGAAAAAGATGTGCTCACTGTGGGAATAGATGTGTGTGGGTAGCAAAGACTTTGCAGCCGAGTGAAAATGTCAAAATTCATTCGTTAGACGCTCAACATTGATTGATTTTTCAACTGGTCACCACTCATCGCAGGCTCAGAGTAGCCAGGGACTTACTTGGTGGCTGTGATAATTATAGGCTTAACCAGCCCGGAGTTGATGTCACCCACCCTCCTCTAAAACATATAGGGCCTTATTTAGATCTGAGATCAGTACAAATTTGTTTGGAAAATGGGCAAAACCATGTGCACTGCAGGTGGGGCAAATGTAACCTATGCAAAGAGAGTTAAATTTGGGTGGGGTGTCTTGACACTGAAATCTAAATTGCTTTTAAAAAATAATGCAGCCAGCATTTACCCTGCACAGAAACAAAATAACTCACACAAATCTAACTCTCTATCTATACATTTTACATTTGCCCCACCTGCAGTGCATATGGTTTTGCCCATTTTCCAAACAAATTTATACTGAGCTCAGATCTGAATAAGGCCCATAATGCACTATTTGTTCATAGTACACAGGACCAGACTTACCACACAGCAATATAGGCACCTGCCAAAAGAGGCCCCAGGAGTTTAGCTGGGTCCCTGTAAAATGTAGGGGGCATGGCTACCAGAAGGAACACCCCCCAAAAGAATACCTAACTTGTGTGGATGGGCATCATTGGGGTGGGGTTGTTATTGCAAACCCACACAGGGAAAGAGAGGACAGACTGCCACTGTCTCTCTCTCCCAGCTCAGGACTGAGCAGTGTGTGCTGAATTAGGGAGAGGCTGTGCTGTGGTGGCAGCCTGTCATCTCTCTCCCCAATGCCCAGCTCCCAGCAACAGGGCCCCGGTAAAAAGTACCCACTCCGTGCCAATGCCTGCCAAGAGCTCAGTGGGCCTGAGAGGGCCCTCCTCTCCTTGCCAGTAATATACAGGATGGATGGATGGATGGATGGATAGAAAGATAGATAGATAGATAGATAGATAGATAGATAGATAGATAGATAGATAGATAGATAGATAGTATCTAGTCTATTAAATAGGTATGTAGCTGTACTGTAACTGTTGTAGAATATTCCAGGTAACACTGAATTCAAGCATTCAGTACACATCTGAGATGGTGCCATATTCTCTGAATAATGCTGCCCATTGTTCATGGACCCCTGCAGTGTGTACTGTGCAAGACCTATTCAATGGTATTATTTCGCCCACAAGCTTGCTAACGGTAGTGTACCACATGCTTCAGCTTAAAAGTGTTACCTTAACATACCATTCTATACTGTAGATGTTTTGCAACTCCATTTTTAAAGGTTTGCTATTTACCTTAAAACATGTTTTTCAATGCTACAGCTTGATAATGAAAGGGTTTGTGCTATTTTTTTTTTTTTTTACTTTTTTTCTTTCCAAAAAATATGTTCTTAACTTCTAACTTACTAATTTGCTGATATAAAGGTCAAACCTAAGGTGGCAAAAACAATCTAACATGGTTTATCTTATTTTAAGGTTTTACCATAAAAACTGCAATTTTATTAAGGATATGAACACTTGTTATATCCACTGTATACAATTTATCTATATCATTGTGTTACACTAACAATAAGTCTTGAAGAGTTCATCATCCTACCTTTATAATTATGAAGCCTCCTAAGTGACATCTTGCTTTCACGCATGAAATACATTCATTAAGTAACACAATTTCATTTCAGTAGAATTAGAAATTCAATCTTATTTTTTTTTTTTCAAGTTTGTTGTAATTTTACTTTTTATATATTATTATTTTTAATTAAAATTTGTGGGTAAAAGAAAACCTGAAGGAATTTTATAATCAAATTATAAAGCTCAATTGGTTCATTTTAATTTAATGATATCATTTTAATTTTCCTTGGCCAAAGTGACACTTGGGGCACCCTATAATTTAATTAGCAAGAATTTCAGAAGCATATTAAGAGAGCAGTTACACTTTTTTCTACTTAACCCTTTGTCATCGTAACCCAGTAGCTAAAAGTACCAAAGTGATCAAATAAAAAAGCAATAGATACTTGAGAAAACAGTGTACTGAGTAGGATTATAGTACAAACGGTTTCGGCAATCGTCTGTTGTGCCTTAGTTGTGAAGTGCATTGGGTTAAAGCAAGTTACCAATCAGAATAAGTTTTACGGGTACGAATAAGTAACATAATCTGTCTTTAAAATATTGGAACATACTACACAACAAGGGATAAACTATTATAAACATAGGTTGAACCAGATGGACGCAAGTCTTTTTTTCAGCCTCACCTACTACAGTATGTTACTATGGGGTAGATTTATCACACTGCGCTATGGGGTATATGCGCTATCCCCGTGAGCTAAAGCAGGGGATAGCGCTTCCCCACATCTATCAAACCAGCTGTGCGGGTGGTGTTTCGGCGGCGGTGCGGGGGTTGTGACACAGCGCATGTACTTTTTTAAGCACAACGCTATATAGGCATACCTGATTTACTATGCGTCGCTATCCCCTCTCTGCTGCTTTGCGCTCCTGTCTCTAACGCCAGACAGATCTGGCATTGCAGGCTTTGGTTGTTTTTTTATTTTTTCTTGTCACTTTCACTGCGTAGCCGGCGGCTGAGGTAATTGTGCAGCCTCCAGCTCGGCGCGTGCACACCTCTGTCTTCCCGCCGTCAGCCTTTGTACGCTGCGCATGCGCCGGATACACAACGCGAGACCAAGGTATCCGGCGCATGCGCAGAAGACGCCGCCGGACGCCAACGTTATGGGAGGGAGCATATCCCCGGCAGGAGGGGATAACGCACTCCCATAACGTGCGGCCACACAATAATACATTTGGGCGAAAGTCAGGTTCTCTTCACCACGATAAAGTGGTGAAGCGAACCTGTGCCCTTAAGGAACAGGTAGATTAATAAATCTATCCCTATGTAACTATCTAAGAATATTTGAATGTTCTCAGCAATTCAGAGCATTTGTGAGGCTGCTGGATTTGTGGAATACAGTGATCTGCTATCTGGTTTTATTGAGCCAGATGTACTAAGTCTAGAAAAGTGGAAAGTGGAGAATGCTAAAGTTAAAAAGGCCCCTAAATTTCATCATGCAGACTGGGTTTGAAAATGGCAGTTATGAGCCGTTGGTTGGTAGATTATCACTCTACACTTTATAATTTTTCATTGTTTAGTTCATCTGGCCCATGATGTTAACATAAAAGTTATTATAATTGGCACAGGCACCCTGCTTTATTCAAAATACTTATACCTTCATCCAGGTATCGCCAGAAACAAATCGCACCCAGAGATCTGCACTTCAGATAACACCAATATTTATCAGGAGATCTGCACACTATAAAAATCACCCACACCATTTTCCCATATATCAGTGCATGTACAGAAGCAAGTGAGACACCGCAGATCACACCCTCAACCATGATAACAGCATGTAAATTTGTGCATGTGAACTACAGTATAGAAATAACCAGTAAAATAGCACTCACGCCATTTCACATGCACAGAAGCCAGAGAGAGGGGGCCCTGAAGGCCAGTAACACACAGGCTCTAAATCCACCCCTGTATGTTACTGTTTTCTTTTCTATAGGGGCACTTTTATGTTTCATTCATTTTTACTATTTAAAAATGTGCTCAGAGGGAATTTTTTGCCCAGTGATAAGTATTGTATTAAATCCCGGCGGTAAGGATCCCGGCGTTCAAAATCCCGACGCCGGAATCCCGAACGCCGAAATCCCGACACTTTCTCCCCCCGTGGGTGTCCACGACACCCTCGGAGGGAGAATCAATTAGTGTGCCGAGCGTAGCGAGGCACCGGGCCCGCTGCGTGGCGAGCGCAGCGAGGCCGCAAGGGGGGACGATCCACGTCCCCCACTTGTCGGGATTTCGGCGTTCGGGATTCCGGCGTCGGGACTTTGAAAATGTTGCCTCTTCTGCATTGCCCATTGGCATATTGTTTGAGTGAGTAGAGACAGCTACAGAAAATAGAAAACCATATCCCTCCTTTGTTGGATGCGTTCAGTTACTGAACCCTGGAGCGTATTCCAGCAAAAGTACCAATGTGTTTCTGCCTGTTCTAATATTACTTGGAAATGAGGAGTCCTGTATTAGTTTGGGACAGTAAAAATGGGTGCATATTATCAGTTCATTAGATAAAAACATTTAATGTAGAGGATTGTTAGACAGAGAGAGTAACATGTTTTTAACCTTTTTGGCTGACTTCTAACCATGGTATAAACTATATTTACCACTGGATAGAACTGCAGCTAGTGCTGGAAGAACCCACATTTTTGCTCCCATGTTTCAGAGCTAATGGCTATAATTGCATGTGAAGTTACATCACCCGCTTGCAGTAATTGTTATGAAGAATGTTTGAAGCCACTATTATGCTGTTATAAATCTTTTATGGTAGTAATTGCAAACAATTTCTGAAATCTATCTTTTATGATCAACTGCTTGGAATTTCTTTCAAATATCAGTGTTGTATGAAAGTTACAATGTACTGTAAGTACTGTGATTGTACTGTAGGTTGTAGATTATTTTTCTGTTTTTAAAGTTTAATTTTTCTGTTTTTAAAGCTTCATTGTTCTACGGAGTTGGTCTTTCCGTAATAGCAGTCAAATTCAATTAAGATGTCTGTTTTAAGGAAGTCAAGTACATGAAGGCAGCCAAAGTACATAAAGTTATTTGAACAAACCACTTACTAGTGGCAGCTATGCAAGTTTAGAAATATAAAGTGACATGTAATGCTATGATACTTTGAATGGCATCTAAATTCTCATTAAGAGTTATAGGATATTATCATAAGCATGCACACATTGAGTGTTATGGGTGCACAGGCACCCCCTAATGCTGTGCCCAACCTTATGAACACCTCCCTGATGCTAGCAACCACCAATACCTTTTACCAAAGACTTTTGCTTTTTTAGAACTGTGTTCCGTTAAAAGAAGCGCCCATCAATTAATTATGTGTGTTTTGCATTGTTAATTGTACTAGAACATTGTCATATCACTACATACCGTACCTGTGTCATCCATAAATGTTTTGGACTTTATTTGCATGTATTGTTACACAGAGTAATTGAATAAAATGAAATAGGCAGGAGATTATGGTGTGGATGGGAGACAATTTGTATTGTAGTGAGTGCCAGAAGATGGTAGAAACACCTGATTGGTGTTGTTAGACACACCCAATGGGTGTGTTAGACATGCCCAATAGAATGGTGCACCCCCAAATGAAATGTGCTGCGCACACCTATGGATATTATAACTTATTTTTTTTTCTGCAGTACAGTACAGTATAGCTGTTTGCTAATAGGCAGGGTTGTAACTAGGGGTCCAAGTACCCACGGTAAAGAGAACAACTTTACACACTCCTCACTACATTCAAGTATTAATTTTGTGCTAAGGACTTTGCCATCCATGCTGGATACTACATACAGATGGCAATATAATCACCAATCGCCATCCCTGCCCCTCTGCCAGAGTCCGACAGAATGGGGCGTGCATGCACGAGATGCTCGCGTGCCCTATTCTGTCAGAAGTCCTGCAGCCGGGCTGCCCATCTGCCTGCTTGTCTTCATGACAGACAGAGAATAAAGCTTTCTTTAATAACCTTTAGATGAGTCTGATTTGAGACAAAGTTACAGTAAGCTGTATTCTTTGTCTGTTTGTTTCATACACTTCTAATGATAGGACTATGAGCCTTCAAACATTGAGAATAAATGTCTTTACATATTACAGAGCCTGTAGAGATTTGTTTGTTCATGTGCTGCGTCGGCTGCTTAATTTCCCCTCTGCTTTACAGTTGTTAGACTTACCCCTACATTTAGTGCGTCAGTGTATGTTGCCCAATTTACCCTTTGTTTAATTTTTTAAACAAAGGGTAATTTGGGTGATTTACTGATGTTACTCACATAGGTAGTACAGTAAAGCTTCATTGTAGTATAACTTATAAAGGGTCAGTAATATAATGGTGTGTGTAGAGGGGTCAGTAATGTAGAGTAGAGTATAGTGAATCAGTAAGTGTAGAGTATGTAGAAGGGTCAGTAATATATTGGGGATTTTAGATGGGTCAGTAATATAAAGTAGTGTAGGGTATTGCATGAACAGTAATGTAGTCGTGAGTATAGTAGGGTCAGTAATGCAGTGGTGAATAGAGTGGGGTCAGTAATGTAATGGCGGGTATAGATGGGTCAGAAATGTAGTGGTGTATATAGAGAGGTCGGTAATGTAATGGTGTGTTTAGCGGAGTCAGTAATGTAGTGGTGGGTATAGAGGGGTCAGTTATGTAGTGTGGGTATAGAGGGGTAAGTAATGTAGTGGGGGGTATAGAGGGGTAAGTAATGTAGTGGTGGGTATAGAGGGGTAAGTAATGTAGTGGTGGGTATAGAGTAGAGATGTGCCGGTTCTGATTTACTCTGATTTCAAAGTAGGATCTTATTGGCTACCCAAAATCACATGACAGTTGTTGACAGTTGATAGCCAATAAGATCTGCTTTGAAATCAGAGTGAATCAGAGTAAATCAGACCCTGCACATCTCTAGTATAGGGGGTCAATAATGTAGTGGTGGGTATATAAACCACCTCTACAGTGTTTTTTTTATGACACTTATTTTTCTATTGCAGAGTACCACTTGCTTTTGATTCTGGCAACCCTGGTATAAAAAAAATACACAAGTAACATTGCAAATGCATGCAACTCTGAATCAAATACTATTATTCGTGATCTGCCCGCTCTTGACAGACCCCATCCTCTCAGCAGACCTCGCCCCCAGGGCTGCATCCACAAATGTCGTGGGCTGGTTTTACATCCCAATCTGCCCCTGTGCAAGACAATGTCCCTTGCATTGAGGCCATACACCCTTTTTGGAATGCATGCTTACGGCATAAATTTGTTTTGATTTTTATATGTCTTTGAGGGTGGTGGCACATTTTTAACTATTCGCACTGGGAGACAAAATGCCTCAATATGATTTGATATATAGGAACTAACATTTACAGTTAGACTAGAGACTAGTACATAAACATTACTACGTTTTCTTGTGGTGTGATAAAGGAGGAGGTCCATGGAGGTGTATGTGTGTGTGGGGAGGGAGTTACACCACGCCGTCACTCTACCGTCCCTGCTGTCACTTTCTCTGTCCCTGCTGGCACTCTCTCTGTCCCTGTCATTACTCTCCCTGCCCCTACAGATGGAGCGCCTCCCAGCCAGCCTGTGGAATTTCCAGATTCCCTGAGCTGGCACAGGCTGGTGGTCTGGTGCTTCATTTGAAAGTGACGTGCGAGTGTCTTACAAGGCACGTAAGCAAACACGTGAGTGCCTTGTGTGCACGTGCCCCCTTCTAGCGGATGGCGCACATCGGCGATTGGCAATTCTATCACCAGGAGCAGCTCAAATGAGAGCGGCTCCATTTGTAAACAATAGGATAAGTAGGAACGGATGGGAACGGAGGCAGGATAGGAGGATCAAAAGAGGTTAGGAGGAGGGATAGGCTAGTCGAAAAAAGTGGGTTTTGAGGGAGCGCTTGAAGGAGGTAAGGGAATCAGAAAGCCTGATGGGTGGCAGGAGGTTGTTTCAGTGCAGGGGGGCAGCGCGAGAGAAGTCTTGGACATGAGAGTGGGAGGAGGTGATAAGGTGAAAGGTCAGTCGGCGGTCAGCGATGGAGCGAAGAGGGAGTGTGGAAAGAGATCAGTGAAGAGAGGTAAGGAGCGGTGGAGGAGGAAAGAGCCTTGTAGGTGGTGGTGAGGAGTTTAAAGAGAACTCGGAAAGGAATGGGGAGCCAGTGAAGAGATAGGCAGAGGGGGGAGGCAGAGGTAGAGCGTCGGGAGAGGAAGATGAGCCTAGCAGCAGCATTAAGAATGGATTGGAGAAGTGCGAGGTGGGTGAGAGGTAGCCCAGAGAGAAGGATCTTGCAGTAGTCAAGGCGGGAGATGACAAGAGAGTGAATGAGAATTTTGGTAGAGGAATGGTCTGATGCGTGTGATGTTGCGCAGGTGAAAGCGCCAAGACTGTGAGAGAGCACAAATGTGGGGGGTGAAAGAGAGGGAGGAGTCAATGATGACACCGAGGCAACGCGTTTGGTCGGTGGAGGTGACCTCGGTTTCACCAATGCTAATGGAGATAGTGGGAGAAGAGGGGATGTTCGGGGGATGGAAGATTAGAAGTTCAGTTTTAGCCATGTTTAATTTCAGGAAGCGTTGGGTCATCCAGGCTGAGATAGCCGTGAGGCATTCGGAGACCTTGGACAGGAGCGATGGGGATAGGTCGGGGGAGGAGAGATAGATTAGGGTATCATCAGCGTAAAGGTAGTAATGGTAGTAATGGAAACCATAGGAGCTCATGAGGGTGCCCAGAGAGGTGGTGTAGAGGGAGAAGAGGAGAGGGCCAAGGACTGACCCTTGGGGAACACCGACTGGCTGCAGGGTAGTAGGAGAGGAGGAGCTCGGAGTGGAGACGGAGAAGGAGCGATCGGAAAGGTATGAGGTGAACCAGGAGAAGACCGTGCCAGTGATGCCAAATTACATATGAAACAGGCATCTGGGTGCCTGTACATATAAAAATCACGTCAAATCGCGTTGCATCGCATCGCAATATGATTGTTTGCAATGCGATACAATGCGATTTTTAGGCATGATGAAGAAAATTTATTTATTATTTATTAACAGTTTCTTATATAGCGCACACATATTCCGCAGCTCTTTACAGAGAATATTTGAACATTCACATCAGTCCCTGCCCCAGTGGTGCTTACAATCTATATTCCTACCACATGTACATGCACACACAGTCATTCCAGGGTTAATTTTGTTAGGAGCCAAATCACCTACCAGTATATTTTTGGATTGTGGGAGGAAACCAGAGTACCCGGAGGAAACCCACGCCAGTACGGGGAGAATATACAAACTCTACACAGTTAGAGCCATGGTGGGAATTGAACCCATGACCTCAGGGCTGTGAGGCAGTAATGCTAACCATTACACCATCCGTACTGCCCCAAACAAGTCCAGCAATGCCACTGTATAAGTTCAGTGGTGGTACCGTATTAAGTCCAGAGGTGCTGCAGTATAAGTCCAGTGGTCAGTGGCAGTTTTTACCTATAGGCTGCAGGACTGCAGCCCCCCAAGGCAGTCCCATTGGAAGGTATTCACATCCCTCTGGGATGCCTCTATGGGCTGCTGTTTGGGCAGCCCATAAAAACATGTTCTGCACATGCACGATACCTATGATGATACTGTGCATGCGCCGGACCTGGAACAGTGAATATGCGTCTATTGTCTGCTCATAAAGCAGCCCATAGAGGCTGGGGACCAGCACATGCGCAGTACTGAAGGAGCTACTATTGCTTTTGCCTAAGTCTAGCACTGCTGCTAAATATGTCCAGCAGTGGTGTCCTGTGCTGAGCTGCCCTGTGCTGCTATATAAGGGATGTGTAGTTTCAGATCTCCAAAATCTGAGCCCTCCTGATCTGAGGTGGGATCTGAACCAGGGCTGTCTTAATGCATGTGCTTGAAGGGAATGTGCCCAAGGGCCCCATAATCCTAGGGGCCAAACCAGTAGCTGACTTGGCAAGGGGCAGGGTGGCATGTGCCCCCAGGGCCAGTACAATACTACAACTGAGGGACTGCCAGGTGACACTCGGTACAGAAAGAGGCAGCCTGCAGCATAACAGTAATGACTCACTAGATGCCACCGGCCACCAGCAACTTCAGGGAGTGTCTGCAGAGGCATATGGAGGGTAGGTCCAATGGAGCGCACACTCCAGGTGCCAAAAATTGCAGAGGATGCTGTAAGAGAGACATCTAGGTAATGGAGCCAATGCAGGGAGCGAGTGACCGGCTGTACCGCCGCTGCCATCTTGGAGGCAGGATCTTTGTGCACACAGTGGCTGTTGGAGGGCATGTAGCTTTCAGGAGGAAAGAATTATGTGTAGCATCTCCTTCAACAACCTGAACCTGTTGTCATCCCCATCTGGGCCTGCTGTTGCATCCAAGGTAACCGCAGCTGGCTGGGAGGAGGGTGAGGGGGGGGCAGCGACTGCAGTGCATATGAGGTGGCACTCTCTTTTTTCTGTATATATGTGAAGTATATATATATATAAGAGTCAATGTGTAGTGCGGCACTGGGGTTTTCAAAAAAAAAGTTAACGCGTAGCCACCTTACTTGGTTAACGTTTTAGCCTTTTACTGGCTTTTATCAAAACAGCTTACATACATAAAACTTTGTGCACTCACCTCTATAAGTAGAGTCGTATCACTGTTCTGTGCAGGGACAGCGGCCATGATGGGACGCCCATTTTCGGCTCCCTAGAATGACGTCACTGTCGGGAAGCGCGTTGCCTAGGCGACGCGTCAACTGTGAAATTGTGTCTGATGTAAAATAAAGTTTTACTATTCAAAAAGGAAAAAAACAGAATATTCTGACATTTAAAAAACCACTGTGGTGCTATAAAAAATAGTATGCCCGCCGTCACTCCAAGAACGGTGATATGTGCTATGGGAGGTCTGGTGGGGTGTTTGTGCACCTTTGGGATGGTGTATAGAATGCGTCTGATTGGAAAGTCCACTGTTAAGTGTGACTTGCAAAGGTTGCTGATATGTCCCTCTAGGACCCCCCTTGCTACAGTCTCATCCAGTTGTTTCTTGAATACAAGCGTTGGGTCTCCTACTAATTTACAATATGTCTTGGTATCCGCCAGCTGGCGGTGTAGTTCCTCCCGATAGTCCAATAAACTTTGTATAATGATGGATCCTCCTTTATCGGACTGGCGTATCACAATGTCCTCATAGGAAGCTAGGTTGCAGGTGATCAGAAGACTTCTCACCAATCAAGTGAGATATGTGGGCCCAGATTTGGACTTTTTCATGGAACTTTTAGAATTGGTCCTGGGCAAAAATTACTTTTTGTGTGATGGTGAATATTATCTGCAGGTGGAGGGCGTGGCGATGGGGTCCAATTTGGCCCCATCGCTAGCCAACGCCTACATGTTGGAAGTAGAGAAGGACCTCTTCTTTAGAGACCCATCAGGGGCACAACATGTGTTAAGATACCATAGATTTATTGATGACATACTCATCTTTTGGACAGGGACAGAAAGTGCCTTCAGACAATTGCTGGATGCACATAATCAAACAACAAGTCCAATAAAATTCACATATCTGATAGACCAAAAAAACATCAATTTTTTGAATGTTAAGATCACCAAACAAGAGGATGGCATCCAGACAGGTCTATTCAGAAAGCCCACCGATCGTAACAACTTGGTACTAGCCTCTAGTGCACATCCGACACACAGCAAGAGGTCACTACCCTACAGGCAATACCTTAGGGTTCTCTGCATAGTCAGTGATCCGGCAGAAGCAACCAAAGAATTGGAACAAATGACTTATAAATTCCTCGAAAGGGGATATAGTCATGATAATTTGCAAAACCAGCGCCAGAAAGCTTTACTAAAGACCAGGGAAGAACTTCTCCAGCCTAGGTTCCACTCTAAAAAACAAAGTAATAAATTAATTTGGGTAAATTTATTTACGAACGAATCAGCCCAAAGAATTAAAAAGGTCAAGAAACTCTGGCTCATAGTGAGGTCAGACCCAGATCTCAACCTTAGTGACAAATCGCTGTTGCCAGCATACAGAAGGGGTAAGAACCTCAATGATTACCTAGTAAAAAGGGATATAACAGAACTGGGCAAAAAATCTCCAGTGACATTCCTGGGGAAAGCTAAAAAGGATGTTTCAAATGCCCAAATTGCACAACATGCAAGCAGGCACATCTATACCGCATCCACATACGGGGACCAGGTTTCCCATCAGACATCATTTAATTTGTTCAATGAAATTCGTTATATATACACCATCACATGCCCCTGCTCACTGGTGTACGTAGGTAAAACAGAGACCCATTTTAAAGAGAGAATGGCCAATCATCGGTTGGCCATTCGGGCCGCCATCAAGAAGGGTACAGCGATCAGCTGCTGGCCAGGCATTTTGCCTTAGCCAAACACTCATTGGCATCAGTACGTCACACCCTCATTGACCACGTCCCCCCCCTACCCAGAGGAGGAGATTGTGGCAAGAAACTATTACAATTAGAAACTAGGTGGATTTTTAAATTGGACACCTTGGACCCTAGGGGACTAAATGAACAGCTTGGACTCCATAGTTTCTTGTAATATTCAGAACCAACTCCCCCAAAATAGTACCATTAACTATTAAGTAAGAAATAAAAAATGTAAAACAATGTGGACCAGCAAAATTGAGTTACAGCAAGTCACGGCTGCACCCAAACAAGTAGCGCGTTTACCCAAATAGGGCAACATCCCAATAATTAGACTGAGAACCCATTAGGGAGAGTACATTAAGATTATAAAACATGCAGCAGAGCCCAGTGAATTTGATACAGTGACCTTGATATTTAGTTTAAGTTTAACACATTTATATATGTAACATTAACACGCAGTATTGCTTGAAAATGTCACCCGCTTATTTTGTTTTACACATATATTCACAGTTTGTTCTTGTTCCCATAGCACATATCACCTATCACACTATTTTTTACAGCACCACAGTGTTTTTTTAAATGTCAGAATATTCGGTACTTGTGTATTATAGCGGCGCCCCCGATGTACATCGCACAATGTTTTTATCGCATGCCATGCACCTGATGGCATGTGATGCGATGCGACACGATTTTGGCCCCCTATGTGATGAAACATTGTATAAGGCCCAAATGGGTGCTTACAATGTTAAATGCACCTCCACGCCACCCCTCCACTATAAACGTGAACCCGAAGCGACCTTTTCATACCCCCACTATCCACGTCGGCGTGGAGTTGAGAACTGATAGTGTGGCGAGCGAAGCGAGCCACCGAGCCCGAAGCGTGGCGAGCGGACGTGGATACCTGTGAAGCCCGCGAGGGGACGCCGATACCTGTGAAGGTATCCGCATCCCCTCGCGGGGCTCGCTGCGCTCGCCACGCTTCGGGCTCGGTGGCTCGCTGCACTCGCCACACTTTCTATTCTTAACTCCACGCCGACGTGGATAGCGGGGGTATGAAAAGGTCGGAGGACGCGTTCCGCCGCCCCTCGCGGGCTCGCTGCGCTGGCCACGCTTCGGGTTCACGTTTATAGTGGGGGGGTGGCGTGGGGGTGCATTTAACATTGTAAGCACACATTAGGGTGCTTATACAAATTTTAATCGCATTGTATGGCATTGTATGCCATACACAATGTCATACAATTTTAAAATTGTATGACATTGTACAATATTGCGCGATATCGCGTCGCATCGCATACCATCGCATGCCTTATGGTATGCGATGCGATGGGCGCCGCTAAAATACACAAGTACCGAATATTCTGTTTTTTTCCCTTTTTGAATAGTAAAACCTGTCACCCTCATACTGTTGTCACATACATATATATATATATATATATATATATATATATATATTATATACATTGTATGGCATGTACATGTAATCTTAAAAACGATCCTCTGATGAATCGAAACGTCGATTTGAAACATGTATCTCTGCCCATTTCTACATAAATGATTTTGTGATTTAAAAGACCCCTGGAGTGACACGACTATTTCTGTCTACTGTATATATATATACAGCCAGTGAAGGAGCTACTGAATACTGCTACATTGTGGTGACATATATTTGTGAAGTGATTTCTCAAAACCAAGTCACTTTTCGATTTTCCACTGGTTTTGGAAAATTTAACCTACTTTTACACGATTCTGTGAGTCCTGCTCCCGATGATCGTTGTTTCTCTTTAAATTCTTAAGGCCGGGGTAGCCTTCCTATCTCGTCCACCATATTGGTATGATGAACCCTATAACTTAGGACCACGCCTATTTACACCCAATTAAACGGATTCTCCATATAAAATCATCTTCCTATTGTGCCTTAGCGTTTAAGGACCGGGTACTTATTAGCTAAAAGACAGCTTCCCCCTGAATCACCTGATTGGGGACCCTTAAAACTCCGATATTCACGGATTTTCATCGACATCTAATCACCTAGCCAGTTTAGCTTTCACTTACCTTTCACGGATTTTATCATTATCCTGTATGAATTCTAAACGTTGATCAAATCATACACTCAAAAGTTATTCTGTCTTACCCCTAAAGAAGTCGTTCTGACGAAACGTGTTAGGTTTCAATAAAGAACTTTTTACCTTGAACAGAATTCCACATTTCATTCGGGAAAGGGACAATAATCAATTGTCGTTATATAAATTTTACCAGTGTTTTATACTGTACTGAAGTGACTAGGTGGTACATAATTCAGCGCTCTCCGATAAACTCTTTTTTATGTATCTCTTGCCTGACTCCCACTAACAGGGGAGCCTTATCGGAGTAGCAGCAGATATTAAGAATTGTTAGCGCAATACGAGGTCCATACTGTGTTTTTATATATATATATATATATGGTTTGTCTTGAAAACGGAGTAAAATCCGAAACGTCGACTTTGACCTTGTGTCCTGAGTTGTTTGTTTACTGAAATCCGAGTGAGTGCTGCTGTGTAACCCCTTCTATATATATATATATATATATATATATATATATATATATCCAACTCGGGTTTGGCACTCACTATAACCAAATGCAGTAGCGCCGGTGCCAGCACTTAGAAAAATGTAGTAGATTTGCGGTGGGGCACTCGTGGCTATTCTTCCATAAACTAGACAAGTGCATACTAGCTGGCTTGTCTAGTTTATGGAAGAATAGCCACGAGTGCCCCACCGCAAATCTACTACTATATATATATATATATATATATATATATATATATATATATATGCTTCCAATATGCCAGCACTCCATGAAGTAATAATTTAACGGGGTGGGTGCACTTGTAACTTCCACACAATCAATCCAAATGAAGGCACTCCACGCAGTATTTCATGCAATTAAAAAGCTGTATTCAAATGCTCCATAATGCCAAGTACTTTCGGAGCCTTCTGCTCCTTCATCAGGGCTTGGGCAACAGCAATAACAAAACTTTACCAACAGCAATGTGTCCCCAACACCCCCCCACATAAAACATACTTTTATACATTACCAGCGTCTCCTCGCCCTGCCCGGTGTCGATGTCAGCGTTCCGGAAGTCCTGGACCCGAACTTCCGGTCTCCGAATGCGGAAGTTCTGGACACGCATAGTCATGCAACCTAGATCCGCGTTCCACCATACTTCCGGGTCTCTGACACTCCCCGGTCCAGCCAGACTTCTGATACCGCTGCAGCGGAATGTGAGAACGCTGTTTGGCATATCTGAAATACACAAGTAAATACATGAACTTGTGTTCCACATACATCAAAGTAAAACAGAAAATAATATATACAGAAAAAAGAGAAACAATCAGAATAAATAGAATAAAGAAATATATATAAATACACTAATGAGTTCAATAGCCTGATGACACATAACCCTTATACTAAACTGTTCCAGTTTATTTTATCATTAAGACCTTTTGGTCTAGTAGTGTTGAGACGCAGTATCCACTGTGTCTCTCTAACTAGAAGGGCCCTTGCCCTATCCCCTCCTCTTGGGCTAGCAGGAATGTGATTGATAATAAAATATTTTAAAAATTCTAGAGAATGGCATTTCTCCAGAAAATGCCTAGGGACAGGTTGATCCACCAATTTACCTTTTAATGTGTTGCCGATTGCCGACCTGTGTGCGGCCATTCTTTCCTTAAATTTCCTTGTGGTCTGTCCCTCATAGAACAGACCACAAGGACATACAATAATATAAATTACAAATGAAGAATTGCACGTCAACACAGATCTAATGTCATACATTTTCTCATGATGAGGGTGTTTAAAAAACTTGCAAGGTAGCATAAATTTACAAGTCGCACAACTGGCGCAGCTGTAGCAACCTGGGGGTTTCTGGTACACATTAGGGAGTTTAGGTGGATTCCTATCAGTTATGTCTGCTTTAACTAATCTATCTCGGAGATTGCGGCCACGGGTATACGCCAATAAAGGCCTTTTATTGGCCAGGGCGGGGAGGTCCCTGTCCGTTGCCACTATGGGCCAGAGTGCCTTTGTGGCACGTCTGATAATTGGGCTGGTGAGTGAAAACTCATTCACCCAAGGGATTACCTCCTTTTTCTCTTTCTTTTTAGGCTTAAGAAGCTCCTCCCTTTTCATTTTAAGGACCCGTTCCTTCTGCGATAATAGATTATCCATCTCATATCCTCGATCAGAATTTTTTTTAACCATTTTGTCTAGCTCACTAGGTACCATTTCTGATTCACTTGTGATGCGGGCCACCCGCATCATTTGTCACAGTGGCAAACTTTTTTTAAGTGATGGTGGGTGATGGCTTGATGCCCTCAATAAGGTATTTCTGTCTGTTGCTTTTGTATATATCCCCGTAGAGATTTTACCATCTTTCACTGACACTACTACGTCCAGGAAATTGGCCTGTGTCAGGCTATAGCTGAATGTGAATTTAATGAACTGACTTGTTGCTTTGATATGGTTCATACAGTTAATGAAGGACTCCTCCCCCCCCCGTCCACACCAGGAACACATCATCTATGTACCGCGTGTACATGACGATGTGCTCCCTGATGTGGGCGGGCGTAAAGAAGAGATCCTCCTCCACCTCAAACATGTATACGTTAGCGTAAGAGGGGGCCACGGACGACCCCATGGCACACCCTCTCCGCTGAACGTAAAACATGCCGTCGAACAAGAAGTAGTTGCGACACAAAGTAAGTTCCAATAACTTGAGAAACAAGGCATGATCAAACAATACAGGATCCAGGTGTTTTTCTAGAAATTTTTTCATAGCCCTGAGGCCCCCCTCATGCGGAATGGACGTGTATAAACTAGACACGTCCAGACAGCACAAGAGGGCCCCAGGGGGGACCTCAACCAATTCCCCCAGTTTTTGTAGGAAAGTGGTTGTGTCTTTCAAAAACGTTTTTTGCAATGGTAACAGCGGCTGCAAAATACTGTCCAGTAACTGTGAAGCCGGCTGAAGCAAAGAATTACAAGCGGAGATTATAGGTCTCCCGGGTGGTTTTTCAGGGTTCTTATGCAGCTTTGGCAGCGTATAAATAACTGGAACCACAGGGTGCTGCACCTGTAAAGCTGTCATGACCTTTTTTGGAATCAACTTCTCTCGGCATGCTGACTCTAGGATGTTGAATAGTTCCTTCTGATACACAGATGTTGGGTCCCGTGTCATCCGAGAATACACCTCCGCATCCGATAGTTGATTAAGAATCTCCGATTTGTAATCCGATTTATTAAGGATCACAATTGCCCCGCCTTTGTCCGCGGGGCGAATTACAATGGAGCTGTCCTTTTGAAGATCAGATAATGCTCCAAGTTCTTCCTTAGTCATGTTCGGTCGAATACTGTAGGAAGTAGCTAGATACCTGTCCACAGAGTTGTCCATTAGCCTTATAAAGGTTTTCAAAGAGCCATTTAACGATGGTGGATCAAAGTTGGAATGTGAGGCTCTTGAGAGAAATGGATCGAAAATCGAGTCAGTCACCATCGATGTTTTACCCTGGAAGAATTCTTTCCGGCGTAATTGCCTTGAAAATTTATGCAGTGATGCTTTCCAGTTGTATTCATTATGTGAATTTGTTGGAATAAAACTTAACCCTTGATTCAAGACCCGAGTTTCTGCTGGTGACAAAACTCTGTTTGATAAATTAAAAATCATATTTTCAGCTTCGTTGAAGCTACCCCGGCTGCTTTGCGCACTTCTCTTACTCTGACCCCCCCGACAGGTGGGAGTGAATCTACGGGGGCCCCCCTGGCCCCTCTCCCTAAAGGGACCCTCCGAGTGATGGGGTTTTCATTCTCAGAGATCATGAAGTCACTGTCACTGCTTGACCTCTCTTGATCTGTTTTTGCACCCCTCTTTTGCCATGGCCTCCGCTTTCTGAAGCTTGACCGATCTGGACGGGCTCTCTCTCCTCCAGACAACCACAAATAAACTTTATGATCCTCGTAATCGGTATCAACCGCCAGCTTTTTACTTTTTTTTTACTTAATCAGTTCTTTTTTATATTGGTCACACTGGACTTCCAATTTTTGCAGCCATCCCCCACTGCTCTCCTGGTCCAATACATTTTTGTATTCAGTTTGCAATGCCGCAATCTTCTGTCTGGAGTTTGTCAGCTCTCTGTTCGCCTCCTCTACCACGAGGACCATGAGGTCAAACGCACATTTGTTTAAAATGGCTATCCACCTCCGTACAAATTCGGGGCTGTTTCGGCCAATGGTGGGCACATTGCGGACCCTAAAGCCTCGTGGTATCTTCCTCTCTTTATAATAATTGGACAGAGAGACACTGTGTAAGAGGTAATCTGTCTCCCTGCGGCGTAAATTCAGGAGCTGATGATATATATCCTCCATATTCATCTCAGAATCTAACGATGTGTCACATTCTTGTGATATAATAGCTTCTATCTCATCCTGAGTAAAGCTGAACATTTCACCCGGTGGAACGGCTCCCGCCATGTTCATCTCCCCGCTCTGGGGGGTAGCACTCAAGTTATCCATTATCCCACAAACAGGAAAACTCACTTGAATTGATGTTACCACAAACACATAAAAGTCCAATACTTGATGCACTCTGATAGGCGCTTAGTAGGACGGCTGGGGACTCCACAAATAAAACACACTGGTGCCTTGCAACTAATGCCCGACAGGCATTTCAACATATGCTTCCAATATGCCGGCACTCCATGAAGTAATAATTCAACGGGGTGGGTGCACTTGTAACTTCCATACAATCAATCCAAATGAAGGCACTCCACGCAGTATTTCATGCAATTAAAAAGCTGTATTCAAATGCTCCATAATGCCAAGTACTTTCGGAGCCTTCTGCTCCTTCATCAGGGCTTGGTCAACAGCAATAACAAAACTTCACCAACAGCAATGTGTCCCCAACACCCCCCCACATAAAACATACTTTTATACATTACCAGCGTCTCCTCGCCCTGCCCGGCGTCGATGTCAGCGTTCCGGAAGTCCTGGACCCGAACTTCCGGTCTCCGAATGCGGAAGTTCTGGACACGCATAGTCATGCGTTCCAGCAACCTAGATCCGCGTTCCACCATACTTCCGGGTCTCTGACACTCCCCGGTCCAGCCAGACTTCTGATACCGCTGCAGCGGAATGTAAGAACGCTGTTTGGCATATCTGAAATACACAAGTAAATACATGAACTTGTGTTCCACATACATCAAAGTAAAACAGAAAATAATATATACAGAAAAAAGAGAAACAATCAGAATAAATAGTTAGAATAAAGAAATATATATAAATACACTAATGAGTTCAATAGCCTGATGACAAATAACCCTTATACTAAACTGTTCCAGTTTATTTTATCATTAAGACCGTTTGGTCTAGTAGTGTTGAGACGCAGTATCCACTGTGTCTCTCTAACTAGAAGGGCCCTTGCCCTATCCCCTCCTCTTGGGCTAGCAGGAATGTGATCGATAATAAAATATTTTAGAGATTCTAGAGAATGGCATTTCTCCAGAAAATGCCTAGGGACAGGTTGAACCACCAATTTACCTTTTAATGTGTTGCCGATTGCCGACCTGTGTGCGGCCATTCTTTCCTTAAATTTCCTTGTGGTCTGTCCCACATAGAACAGACCACAAGGACATACAATAATATAAATTACAAATGAAAAATTGCACGTCAACACAGATCTAATGTCATACATTTTCTCATGATGAGGGTGTTTAAAAAACTTGCAAGGTAGCATAAATTTACAAGTCGCACAACTGGCGCAGCTGTAGCAACCTGGGGGTTTCTGGTGCACATTAGGGAGTTTAGGTAGCCTCAGGGCTATGAAAAAATTTCTAGAAAAACACCTGGATCCTGTATTGTTTGATCATGCCTTGTTTCTCAAGTTATTGGAACTTACTTTGTGTCGCAACTACTTCTTGTTCGACGGCATGTTTTACGTTCAGCGGAGAGGGTGTGCCATAGGGTCATCCGTGGCCCCCTCTTACGCTAACGTATACATGTTTGAGGTGGAGGAGGATCTCTTCTTTACGCCCGCCCACATCAGGGAGCACATCGTCATGTACACACGGTACATAGATGATGTGTTCCTGGTGTGGACGGGGGGGGAGGAGTCCTTCATTAACTGTATGAACCATATCAATGCAACAAGTCAGTTCATTAAATTCACATTCAGCTATAGCCTGACACAGGCCAATTTCCTGGACGTACTAGTGTCAGTGAAAGATGGTAAAATCTCTACGGGGATATATACAAAAGCAACAGACAGAAATACCTTATTGAGAGCATCAAGCCATCACCCCCCATCACTTAAAAAAGTTTGCCACTGTCACAAATGATGCGGGTGGCCCGCATCACAAGTGAATCAGAAATGGTACCTAGTGAGCTAGACAAAATGGTAAAAAAAAATTCTGATTGAGGATATGAGATGGACAATCTATTATCGCAGAAGGAACGGGTCCTTAAAATGAAAAGGGAGGAGCTTCTTAAGCCTAAAAAGAAAGAGAAAAAGGAGGTAATCCCTTGGGTGAATGAGTTTTCACTCACCAGCCCAATTATCAGACGTGCCACAAAGGCACTCTGGCCCATAGTGGCAACGGACAGGGACCTCCCCGCCCTGGCCAATAAAAGGCCTTTATTGGCGTATACCCGTGGCCGCAATCTCCGAGATAGATTAGTTAAAGCAGACATAACTGATAGGAATCCACCTAAACTCCCTAATGTGTACCAGAAACCCCCAGGTTGCTACAGCTGCGCCAGTTGTGCGACTTGTAAATTTATGCTACCTTGCAAGTTTTTTAAACACCCTCATCATGAGAAAATGTATGACATTAGATCTGTGTTGACGTGCAATTCTTCATTTGTAATTTATATTATTGTATGTCCTTGTGGTCTGTTCTATGTGGGACAGACCACAAGGAAATTTAAGGAAAGAATGGCCGCACACAGGTCGGCAATCGGCAACACATTAAAAGGTAAATTGGTGGATCAACCTGTCCCTAGGCATTTTCTGGAGAAATGCCATTCTCTAGAATCTCTAAAATATTTTATTATCGATCACATTCCTGCTAGCCCAAGAGGAGGGGATAGGGCAAGGGCCCTTCTAGTTAGAGAGACACAGTGGATACTGCGTCTCAACACTACTAGACCAAACGGTCTTAATGATAAAATAAACTGGAACAGTTTAGTATAAAGGTTATTTGTCATAAGGCTATTGAACTCATTAGTGTATTTATATATATTTCTTTATTCTAACTATTTATTCTGATTGTTTCTCTTTTTTCTGTATATATTATTTTCTGTTTTACTTTGATGTATGTGGAACACAAGTTGATTTATTTACTTGTGTATTTCAGATATGCCAAACAGCGTTCTCACATTCCGCTGCAGCGGTATCAGAAGTCTGGCTGGACCGGGGAGTGTCAGAGACCCGGAAGTATGGTGGAACGCGGATCTAGGTTGCTGGAACGCATGACTATGCGTGTCCAGAACTTCCGCATTGGGAGACCGGAAGTTCGGGTCCAGGACTTCCGGAACGCTGACATCGACGCCGGGCAGGGCGAGGAGACGCTGGTAATGTATAAAAGTATGTTTTATGTGGGGGGGTGTTGGGGACACATTGCTGTTGGTGAAGTTTTGTTATTGCTGTTGCCCAAGCCCTGATGAAGGAGCAGAAGGCTCCGAAAGTACTTGGCATTATGGAGCATTTGAATACAGCTTTTTAATTGCATGAAATACTGCGTGGAGTGCCTTCATTTGGATTGATTGTATGGAAGTTACAAGTGCACCCACCCCGTTGAATTATTACTTCATGGAGTGCCGGCATATTGGAAGCATATGTTGAAATGCCTGTCGGGCATTAGTTGCAAGGCACCAGTGTGTTTTATTTGTGGAGTCCCCAGCCGTCCTACTAAGCGCCTATCAGAGTGCATCAAGTATTGGACTTTTATGTGTTTGTGGTAACATCAATTCAAGTGAGTTTTCCTGTTTGTGGGATAATGGATAACTTGAGTGCTACCCCCAGAGCGGGGAGATGAACATGGCGGGAGCCGTTCCACCGGGTGAAATGTTCAGCTTTACTCAGGATGAGATGGAAGCTATTATATCACAAGAATGTGACACATCGTTAGATTCTGAGATGAATATGGAGGATATATATCATCAGCTCCTGAAGTTACGCCGCAGGGAGACAGATTACCTCTTACACAGTGTCTCTCTGTCCAATTATTATAAAGAGAGGAAGATACCACAAGGCTTTAGGATCCACAATGTGCCCACCATTGGCCGAAACAGCCCCGAATTTGTACGGAGGTGGATAGCCATTTTAAACAAATGTGCGTTTGACCTCATGGTCCTCGTGGTAGAGGAGGCGAACAGAGAGCTGACAAACTCCAGACAGAAGATTGCGGCATTGCAAACTGAATACAAAAATTTATTGGACCATGAGAGCAGTGGGGGATGGCTGCAAAAATTGGAAGTCCAGTGTGACCAATATAAAAAAGAACTGATTAAGTTCAAAAAAAGTAAAAAGCTGGCGGTTGATACCGATTACGAGGATCATAAATTTTATTTGTGGTTGTCTGGAGGAGAGAGAGCCCGTCCAGATCGGTCAAGCTTCAGAAAGCGGAGGCCATGGCAAAAGAGGGGTGCAAAAACAGATCAAGAGAGGTCAAGCAGTGACAGTGACTTCATGATCTCTGAGAATGAAAACCCCATCACTCGGAGGGTCCCTTTAGGGAGAGGGGCCAGGGGGGCCCCCGTAGATTCACTCCCACCCGTCAGGGGTGTCAGAGTAAGAGAAGTGCGCAAAGCAGCCGTGGTAGCTTCAACGAAGCTGAAAATATGATTTTTAATTTATCAAACAGAGTTTTGTCACCAGCAGAGACTCGGGTCCTGAATCAAGGGTTAAGTTTTATTCCAACAAATTCACATAATGAATACAACTGGAAAGCATCACTGCATAAATTTTCAAGGCAAAAGAATTCTTCCAGGGTAAAACATCGATGGTGACTGACTCGCTTTTCGATCCATTTCTCTCAAGAGCCTCACATTCCAACTTTGATCCACCATCGTTAAATGGCTCTTTAAAAACCTTTATAAGGCTAATGGACAACTCTGTGGACAGGTATCTAGCTACTCCCTACAGTATTCGACCGAACATGACTAAGGAAGAACTTGGAGCATTATCTGATCTTCAAAAGGACAGCTCCATTGTAATTCGCCCCGCGGACAAAGGCGGGGCAATTGTGATCCTTAATAAATCGGATTACAAATCGGAGATTCTTAATCAACTATCGGATGCGGAGGTGTATTCTCGGATGACACGGGACCCAACATCTGTGTATCAGAAGGAACTATTCAACATCCTAGAGTCAGCATGCCGAGAGAAGTTGATTCCAAAAAAGGTCATGACAGCTTTACAGGTGCAGCACCCTGTGGTTCCAGTTATTTATACGCTGCCAAAGCTGCATAAGAACCCTGAAAAACCACCAGGGAGACCTATAATCTCCGCTTGTAATTCTTTGCTCCAGCCGGCTTCACAGTTACTGGACAGTATTTTGCAGCCGCTGTTACCATTGCAAAAAACGTTTTTGAAAGACACAACCACTTTCCTACAAAAACTGGGGGAATTGGTTGAGGTCCCCCCTGGGGCCCTCTTGTGCTGTCTGGATGTGTCTAGTTTATACACGTCCATTCCGCATGAGGGGGGCCTCAGGGCTATGAAAAAATTTCTAGAAAAACACCTGGATCCTGTATTGTTTGATCATGCCTTGTTTCTCAAGTTATTGGAACTTACTTTGTGTCGCAACTACTTCTTGTTCGACGGCATGTTTTACGTTCAGCGGAGAGGGTGTGCCATGGGGTCGTCCGTGGCCCCCTCTTACGCTAACGTATACATGTTTGAGGTGGAGGAGGATCTCTTCTTTACGCCCGCCCACATCAGGGAGCACATCGTCATGTACACACGGTATATAGATGATGTGTTCCTGGTGTGGACGGGGGGGGAGGAGTCCTTCATTAGCTGTATGAACCATATCAATGCAACAAGTCAGTTCATTAAATTCACATTCAGCTATAGCCTGACACAGGCCAATTTCCTGGACGTACTAGTGTCAGTGAAAGATGGTAAAATCTCTACGGGGATATATACAAAAGCAACAGACAGAAATACCTTATTGAGGGCATCAAGCCATCACCCCCCATCACTTAAAAAAAGTTTGCCACTGTCACAAATGATGCGGGTGGCCCGCATCACAAGTTAATCAGAAATGGTACCTAGTGAGCTAGACAAAATGGTAAAAAAAAATTCTGATCGAGGATATGAGATGGATAATCTATTTTCGCAGAAGGAACGGGTCCTTAAAATGAAAAGGGAGGAGCTTCTTAAGCCTAAAATAAAAGAGAAAAAGGAGGTAATCCCTTGGGTGAATGAGTTTTCACTCCCCAGCCCAATTATCAGACGTGCCACAAAGGCACTCTGGCCCATAGTGGCAACGGACAGGGACCTCCCCGCCCTGGCCAATAAAAGGCCTTTATTGGCGTATACCCGTGGCCGCAATCTCCGAGATAGATTAGTTAAAGCAGACATAACTGATAGGAATCCACCTAAACTCCCTAATGTGTACCAGAAACCCCCAGGTTGCTACAGCTGCGCCAGTTGTGCGACTTGTAAATTTATGCTACCTTGCAAGTTTTTTAAACACCCTCATCATGAGAAAATGTATGACATTAGATCTGTGTTGACGTGCAATTCTTCATTTGTAATTTATATTATTGTATGTCCTTGTGGTCTGTTCTATGTGGGACAGACCACAAGGAAATTTAAGGAAAGAATGGCCGCACACAGGTCGGCAATCGGCAACACATTAAAAGGTAAATTGGTGGATCAACCTGTCCCTAGGCATTTTCTGGAGAAATGCCATTCTCTAGAATCTCTAAAATATTTTATTATCGATCACATTCCTGCTAGCCCAAGAGGAGGGGATAGGGCAAGGGCCCTTCTAGTTAGAGAGACACAGTGGATACTGCGTCTCAACACTACTAGACCAAACGGTCTTTATGATTAAATAAACTGGAACAGTTTAGTATAAGGGTTATTTGTCATCAGGCTATTGAACTCATTAGTGTATTTATATATATATTTCTTTATTCTAACTATTTATTCTGATTGTTTCTCTTTTTTCTGTATATATTATTTTCTGTTTTACTTTGATGTATGTGGAACACAAGTTCATGTATTTACTTGTGTATTTCAGATATGCCAAACAGCGTTCTCACATTCCGCTGCAGCGGTATCAGAAGTCTGGCTGGACCGGGGAGTGTCAGAGACCCGGAAGTATGGTGGAACGCGGATCTAGGTTGCTGGAACGCATGACTATGCGTGTCCAGAACTTCCGCATTCGGAGACCGGAAGTTCGGGTCCAGGACTTCCGGAACGCTGACATCGACGCCGGGCAGGGCGAGGAGACGCTGGTAATGTATAAAAGTATGTTTTATGTGGGGGGGTGTTGGGGACACATTGCTGTTGGTGAAGTTTTGTTATTGCTGTTGCCCAAGCCCTGATGAAGGAGCAGAAGGCTCCGAAAGTACTTGGCATTATGGAGCATTTGAATACAGCTTTTTAATTGCATGAAATACTGCGTGGAGTGCCTTCATTTGGATTGATTATATATATATATATATATATATATATATATATATATATATATATATATATAGGAAAACTTGGGGAATCTGCACACTTAAGAGGTTATTTTAAGGGTGCCTGTCAGCAAAGAATCATAGAAAACTGTATATCCAAGGATATAAAGAGGGCAGCACTCCTTGTTAGATTTTTAAAGTCCTAGCAAAAAGACAGTTTATTCCATAAACATATGAGCATCAGACTTTTGCAGCATTTAAATCGGCACTTTCATTCCTTTAGTAAAAGCGGGGGTCACAGACATAATCACCCATCCTTGTAGTGCAGGGGAAACCACAGTCGACGAATTCGTTTCGGCTCAAAGGAGCCTTTCTCACAGACTCTCACAGGGTCAGTCTGTGAGAAAGGCTCCTTTGAGCCGAAACGAAAGGCTCCTTTGAGCCTAAATATCTCTGCACACTTTACATCTGACCCCCTGCAGTGCACATGGTTTTGTCCATCTAAAGCTGTGTACACACGGGGTGATAGGGGCTAAAATCGCTGGAAATATGGTCGCTGGCGACCATATTGCCAGTGATGGGAGTGTGCCCCGGCGATAAATCGCCGGGTGCGCGCTCCCGTTTTCAGCCCCATTCTAATCGCCTGTCGCAGGAGCTTGCTCCTGCGACCAGCTGATTACCTCTGCGGCTCCCCTGGCAGAGGTTCCCTTTCATCAGCGACCATCTCTGGTTGCTGATGAAAAGGAGAAACTGAGCAATATATTGCTCAGCAATATATTGCTACCAATATATTGCTGAGCAATATATCTCCCCCGTGTGTACGGGGCTTAAGAAGGAATTTGCCAGAAGGAGTGAACCAGAATAAAGACCCAAACTTTTTGAGCTGTCCGATGAGATGTGTGATGGGAGCGCGCATCTCATCGCATATAACAATTGTACCGTGTAGGGGCACCTTAAGAATTCCTCTGATCAGACTACCAATTTCAGTTCAAACGGCTGCAGTTCCCTGTAAAGGCCTACTGGGTACCGGACGGTGTCCCGACAGTTGGGATCCCGACAGTCATTAACCCAACGTTGGGATCCCGACTGTTAAAACACCGACGGCCGGGTTCCCTACGGCTGTCGGCTATTTTCACTCGTGGTCCACGACCCCCATAGAGGGAGAATAGAATAGGTGGCTCGCTTAGCGAGCCACTGTGCCCGCAGCACGGCGAGCGCAGCGAGCCCGCAAGGGGCTTTTTTGCGCTGGCTACGCTGTCTGAGTCCGGGCAGTCGGGATCCTGATGTCGGGATAATGACTGTCGGGATCCCGACTGTCGGAGAAACATACCACACCCAGGCCTACTACGCTATGACCATTACTATTATGATTCTTCTTCTTAGACTTCTTCTTATTATTATTATTATTATTATTAGTATTAGTATTATTATTAGTATTATTATTGAACAACATTCTTAACTTAGTTGTTGTCATTTGTATTATTATTAATATGAGCTCTATATTGCATTGTAAGAATAAAGCAGTCAGTATTTTCCCTGCATAGAACCAAAATAACTCACCCAAATCTAATTCTCTCTGCACATGTTACATCTGCCCCCCTGAAGTGTACATGGTTTTGTCAATTTAAGAAGGAATTTGCCAGAATGAGTGAATCAGAATAACCCCTAAGTTGTTACTGCAAGTAAGGGGCAGATAGAAGGATCAGAATGACTTAGGAGGGTATAGATTTTAACTGTGTATTTTTCTTGCAATTAAATAATAAAATGGTCAATATAGCTGAGTTCCTGGCCATGCCATATTATTTACTATGCTTCTGTCACTGTTGTTATGTGAAACAGTTGAGGCCTGTCAGAGTTGTCAGGAGGCTTATTACAATGGCACAAGTGTGCATGAACTTTTGTCTTCAATTACCTGACAATAAGGAATAAAATGTTGCCTAGCTCAAACACATCGGGTACTGAAAACCCAAAGGAGCAGTCTGTGACAGATTGCATACAAAATATGAGACATGGTACAGTCATATTGCTTTTGGAATTGTACTGCATTATGGAATGTATTTTTTTAATTGGCCAAAATATTTTTTCTAGAAAATTATTAAAAACAATAATATAGGTATTGGAATGTTAACCAATGTGATGTATCATGGATTATATGTTGTAAGCTAGTTACGTAAAAATAGAACCTGTTTTAGGAAAGATACTGTATATTAGATGTCTTACAACTGTCCACATAAGACGATGGTTAGGAAAATATTGTCAGGAAAGAAAAATATGTATGTGTAGAGCAGGGTTACCGACTCTCCCGGATTGTCCGTGAGACTCCCGGAATTCTGGGACATCTCACGGACTCCCGGAGGACAGTCCCTTTCTCCCGCAGCTGCCGCTATGCGCTTGCACAATGGCTACTGCACATGCGCTAGATAACATCTCTGAAGCCGCTAACGCAATGTCATCATGTTGGTGGCGTCATCGCGGTTATCTAGCCGTTAGCGCATGCGCAGTAGCCATCGTGGAAGTGAATGAAGCGGCAGCTGCGGGGAAAGTGGAAGGGATCCTCTTGCGTGTGTCTGTGTAAGTACTTGCAGCACGGCCTCAGCCTTTCTTACTCATCCAATATAAACCCATCCTCTTCATCCTCTGCTCTCCTCCTTCCCAGGATCTTCAGTTAGTGAGAGCTTTTTGTTCTGAATCTATGTAATGATTTATGGAGCTTACAAAGAGGGAGCCAAATCATTACATCTATGGGCTCCATGCTGCCTGTCAGCCAGCAGTGTAGCTAGGTGCTATGGTGCCCGGAGCAAGGACATGTTTTGCGCCCCCCCCCCCCCCGTAATGAATTGGGGGCGTGGCTAACATGTGTTGGCATGTTACATTTGAAATATATAAGACACTGTAACGGAATCTGCCGCGCTATATAAGACACTGTAATGGAATCTGCTGCGCTATATAAGACACTGTAACGGAATCTGCCGTGCTATATAATACACTGTAATGGAATCTGCTGCGCTGTATAAGACGCTGTGACGGAATCTGCTGTGCTATATAAGACTCTGTAACGGAATCTGCTGCGATGTATAAGACGCTGTAACGGAATATGCTGCGCTATATAAGACACTGTAACGGAATCTGCTGCGCTATATAAGATGCTGTAACGGAATCTGCTGCGCTATATAAGACACGGTAACGGAATCTGCTGCGCTATATAAGACGCTGTAACGGAATCTGCTGCGCTATATAAGATGCTGTAACGGAATCTGCTGCGCTATATAAGACACTGTAACGGAATCTGCTGCGCTATATAAGACACTGTAACGGAATCTGCTTCCCTATATAAGACACTGTAACGGAATCTGCTGCGCTATATAAGACACTGTAACGGAATCTGCTGCGCTATATAAGACGCTGTAACGGAATCTGCTGCGCTATATAAGACGCTGTAACGGAATCTGCTGCACTATATAAAACGCTGTAACGGAATCTGCTGTGCTATACAAGACGCTGTAACGAAATCTGCTGTGCTAAACAAGACGCTGTAAATAAATATATATACAGATAAAGATATACATATATACAGCACAGCAGGGCAGAAGCCAGAGAGGTTCTCTGGAGCGCCTGAGCGGGTGTCAAACCCGAGGGTCCCGGGCCTGGAGTCTAATGTAGGCCGTGGCTCTCAGGGGGTTAATAGGAGCTATCCAGCTCCGTCGTATCACCCTGCTTGGACCCACACCCTGCTTGGACCCCTGCTTGGGGGGGGGATACGGAGGCTGGGTGGTTATTGCGCCGGGAGGGAGCCCCTGCGTGAGTGCGGTGGAAGGCTGCAGGGCCGGGGGTCTCCGGAGCGGGTCTCTCTCCCGCGGGGATCTGCGCCCGGTCTGTGATATGCACTGACAGGCGGGCAGAGAGAGAGCCGAGGGCTGCCCGGCTGTATTCACAGAGCTGCACGTCCCGGACTCCCGGCTATTTCAAATCTCGCGCCACTGCGGCAGCGCGAGATTTCAAATAGCCGGGACTAGGGAGTTGGGAGCCTCGCGTGCAGCATAGCGAATAAGGCTGGACAGCCCTCAGCTCTCTGTCTGCCCGGTTGTCAGTGCATATAACAGTATATGACAGACAGACTGGGCGCAGATCCCCGTGACGTCACGCGGGAGAGAGAGGAGGGAGTCAAGGGCAGGTGACTCTGGTAGGAGTCTTGAGTGCTGCTGCGCTGCCCTAAAGCCGGACCGAGCAGCAGCAGCAGCACTAGAGGAGAGAGTCAGCCGCACTGCCTCACCGTTGGTGGCAGGAACCAGGCAGGGGCAGGGCAGCCGTCGGCGCATGCTGCCTGCCGACTGCCGTTAATCCTATTTCGTTAAGTACTGTCTGTGTTTATCTTACTCATTTGCGGAGGGGGGGCGGGCCGGCGGCGCCAGTCGTCCAATCGGCGCCCGGAGCGTGAGCTCCGGTGGCTCCGCCCTCCCTACTCCTCTGCTGTCAGCACAGAGACAGCAGAAAGGCTGGGGATAGCCTGCTGGGAAGCCCTGCTCCCTATGTGATCCTTCATCTACTTCCCAGCCAGTTCCATAGCTCATCATATACAAGCCTTTTATCTCCATGCTGTCACCTCCCCTTCAGATTCCTCTATAAGTGCAGCATGTATATAACAGTACCATCATGTACCTTGTTTTGGTTTACACAAAAAATACAGACCATGCAATTATTTATACAAACTGTGTTGTACATTTAAGACTGTAGACCTTTTATCTGACATACTGTCATAATGCCCATGTGTGCCTCTACCCCTGCCCATGTTCTCCCCTGCTCTTGTGTGCCAGTTCCTGCCATGTGTGCCCCTGACTTTGTGTGCCTCCATCCCTGCCCAAGTGTATGCTTATGTGTAATGCTTATCAAAATACTGTAGGGCCCGCCCCCTGGCATCACAAGGTACGCCCCCTTGCATTGCAAGACCTGCCCCTAGCAATACAATGCCCGCCCCCTGGCAATGCAAGGCCCACCCCCTGGCTTTTAATTTTCTCCCTGAAATTATTTTTTAAAAGTAGACAACCCTGGTGTAGAGTGTATGAAACTTGTAAACTACAGTAGGTTTGCCATTATATACCAGGAATCATTTAATATCTTTGACTTGCATTTGATAACATCTAAAGCTGTGTGATATTTGTAATGACTTTGCCAATTGTGATGGGTCTGAACAACAAAATGTGAATATTACGCTCATCATTAGTGTACCTGCAGGATGACAGAAAACATAACTAGCAAAAACCATGCTGTGGAATGGCCCCCTCTCCCCCAGTTGTCTCTCTTTGCACATACTGTAACATTGGCAGCTGTGTATGCATATGTCGATGCCGACACCCAGGGGTGAATTTAGGGGTCAGGCCCCCCCTAGGCACAACATTTTTGGCCGCCCCCCCCATATGTATGTATATGTGCACCCACATAAATATATATATATATATATATATATATATATATATATATATATATATACCATAGTAAATAAAACACCAGTACTCAGTCACCAACAACATTCAGTATGTAGCATCTAATGCTGGTGTTGGAAACACACAATAATTAGCTCTGGGGGGACACAATTGGAGGCACATACATTTACTTTAACATGACAATTTGTTTGCACTTACTATTTAATAGAAGGGATGCAAACAGTTAAAGTGCTACAGACACATTCTGCTCCGTGGCCATGCAGCAACAGTATGAGGATAGGAGGGCTCGTAACCCGAGTGCACTGCAGTGCAGGATGAATAGTTCCTTGCTCTTGCAAGGAACATAAAGTAAAGTAGGTAACAGTTTTTGACAGCCTGTGTGGACGGTCCCGGAATTTCATGCTGTCACTGAGTGTATGCTCTGCTCAGACGGAGGGAGGGACCGGACTATAGCTTCAGGCTGCAGTGCCGGTGCTGCTGCCCAGAGTGGGATAGGTACAGCAGCAGCGCTGTTGAGTCAGCACACAGGCGCAGCTGTGGCCTGTGGGGATGGAGAGGCTAGAGAGCTCCTCCCTACACTAAGGAGCGGCGGCAAGCGGCTGCTCTGTAAAAGAGTCTGTGTCAGACTGACAAACTGGGTGACAGCAGGTGCCTTGCTTCTGCCGCCTGTAGTAGGTGCCGCCCCTAGGCCCGTGCCTCACACCTTCAGTGATTCCAGCATTGCTGCTCAATTTGCTGGGCACACACATCATTTAGTTTGTACAGAATGGTTTATCAGAATGCTTTATTGGCCAGGTATACTTGCGTATACTAGGAATATGATTTGGATTTATGTGCAGCAGCCAGTTAGGTAACAGTTAGAAAGTGATAGTACAGATATACATTACACATACAGGTATACAAATAGATATGCCAGCGTTGGATGTTCAACAATGGATTGGACGATTCTTAATGATAAATTATATTTGTTAACTCTAACAATAGAAAAGGTAAAAAGCAATAAAATATAAACAATAAAAAATAGTAAACATATACAACAAATAATATTAAATGTAGCAAGTGTCACATGGGTGACATCATGTGTAGTAGTCACAGAATAGAGTCACTTGGATAAAAAAACTGGATATAAGGGTAAACAAATTACCATTTAGGTGATCCACTGATGTTGGAAAACTTGTATAGTTGCAATTGTATCTCCTATAATTTGTTATGGAAACACAGAAAGTTCCCAATTTGTGATTTCCTGATGGCAGCCACTTGTCCGCTGGTATGCTGGTTTAGGGATTGGGCTAGGAATCCCAAATAGATGATGAATTTGGGATACCTTATTGTTAATATTTTATTACTTTTTACCTTTTCTATTATGAGAGCTAATAAATATAATTTATCATTGAGAATCGTCCAATCCTTTGTTGAACATCCAGCGCTGGCAATGTGTTTGTATCTTGTTTTATTTTGGGGGATTGACCACCCCCTGCCAGCTGCTGATAACTGCGCACCACACATTACTTTTTATTACATACAGGTATATGCCAGATGTACCCTGAGGGATTATAGATGCAAGGAACATATACCTGCCGAGCTGCACAGTGCCTAGGCAGCCATCAGTGGCGCCACTGGTCACCATAAACAGCCAGGTTGGTAGCAGTACCAGTAGGGATAGTACAGTTATCACACAGGGAACATATACATAATCATATACCCGCTGAGCTGGCCAGCACCTAGGCAGCCATCAGCGGCACCACTGGTCAGGCAAGCAACAATACAAGCAGACAGTACAGTTATCACTTCAGGGAACACATATACGCTGAGCAAATACATGAGATGTTTTGTTACTATATGATGTACTGTGTCCAACCTGAACTCAAGATCATAAGAAAATGACTACTGAGTCTTCTGATATATGTACCTTATTTAGAAAGTGTTCCAGATATTCAGTTGTCTAACATGTCTAGTAAGCAAAGTGCCAGGAGAGGCTGCAAAGGACAGGCAAGGTACAAATTGCAGTGAACGTAGGGGTGTAAGTGAGAAAAAAGACAGAGACATCTGACAGGTGCTCAGTGTGACCTTGCTATGTATTTCCTAAGTCATAAGGAAAATTGTGAATCCATGTAAAAAAATATCTTCTGAACAAAAAGGGTCACAAGACAGCTCATGTAGAAGACCTTTAATTATGAAGTCTGAGGGAAAAGTAGCCTAGCAGCCAGAAATTTGGCTTCAAAAGGAAAAAGGTTACTTTGGAAAGTGAATTACGTTTGACCCAATCATTACGGAGACTGCTAAGATCATAGTAATATGTAAAATGACAGCAAGTAAATCTAGACAAGTAGTAGAAAGAGAAAAGAATGCTAATGATCCAAGGAATTATTAATCACAGTAAAACAGGTTAAAGGAAAATCCCCACTGGACAAAGAGGAAAAAATGTTTTTGTGCATGATATTGCAGGTATTAACATTGGAAAAGTAAGGGTTTATTTAACATTTGTGAGGCTAATGTAAGAAATTAAATGAAGAAATTGTTCTTCAATTTATATAAAATCAACATTGTTGTTAAAATTTAAAAAAGAACAATGTTATGCCACAAATATAATTAAAAGTTCAAATATGTCATACAGACATAGTCTATCAAGGATATTAAATGTTCCAATTATTATGTATTTGTGATATCATATTTCTATGATTCCCTAGTAATGATGTGGTTACTGTATGTATACAGCAGGGGTGGGGAACCTCCGGCCCCCGCACCCAGTATGTCCCGCCCGCCCGCCCATCTATATTACTGTAAAGTACAGCCACCCGCACTAATTTATCAGCCGCCCGCCTATATCACATACCAGCCGCCCGCACGGATAATCTGGACGGCTGCTGCTGCTGCCGCCGGGGAGACGTGAGGAGGACGCGCCCGCTAATCACAGTGGCTGTGGAAGTGATGCGCCAGCAGTGATTGGCGGGCGTGATGCGGGCTGTAGGGAGGGGGACTCATGAGGTTTGGGATGCGCCCGCCATGCACTGCATGGGCGGGAGCATCGGAGTTCAAAGTCTGTCAGAGACTGTACAGAGGCCGCAGCAGAATCAGTATAAACTTAAAAAGGTAAATACCGCTCCTCTCACCCTCCCTTCCCCAGTGACTGACAGATCCAGGGGTTGTCATTTACCCCTGGATTCACCCCCAAACAGGTTTATGTGATTATGTCTGATTATCATAATCAGACATAATCACATTAACCTGTTTGGGGGTGACCCCCCCCCCTTCCTCCACACTGTCACTTTATATGAATAAATGGCAACCCCTGGATCTGTAAGTTATCCATTTCACCCTCACAATGCTGGACATTAATTAGCCAGCCCTGGTGTCTCTGCCCACATGTATATGTCGCTGCCCGTGTGTATAATGCCCACATTTATATACCGCTGCCCATGTGTATAATGCCCACGTGTATATGCCGCTGCCCTGTGTATAATGCCCACATGTATTTTTAAGTTGATAATTTTTATATGGCCCCCGACGGGTTTTCAAATTTTCCAAATGGTCCTCGGTAGAAAAAAGGTTCCCCACCCCTGGTATACAGTATGTGTATATGTGTATATGTGTAAAATAAAACAAGCGCTGCTTCTAATACTATTGGTATTCTTTGTTGTATTATCCAGGAGTTTTGACTATACCCCACCCAAGCAGCAGCTTTTAGAGAAACCTTGTTTGTGTGTGTGTGTGTGTGTTTGTGTGTGTGTGTGTGTACGCGCGGGTGTGTGTGGGTTTGGATTTACTCTGTTTTTATTACCAAATTTTCAAAAGTTTGGAATTTTCCTATTGGTTATCCGCTGACACGTGTTTTGGCTAACTAATAAGATCACGCTTTTTAGATATAGATCTTCAGGTGTATGCCCATTGTAAATCCTATATAACGCTTATCTATTAAGTCTATATATAAAATGATGTTACATTGATACTATTAAGGTTGTTTCTATTTGAAAGACCATGTTACATTGATAAAACGATGTATTACTTTTAGAATGTACTGTTAAGTACCAATGCTGTGAAGGAACCCCAGTCAGTCAACTGTATAGTTTTTATCCAAAACTTGTCGCATTTTCTAGTATGTGCCTTTAATGCAAAATATATATTTTTAAATGTATTTTTTTTGTGTGACAGCTTTTAGATTACAGATGGAACCACATTAATTTATATGTCAGATGTTGGTCTATACTTTGCCTCTTATTGAGGAGAATTAGACCTTTTACCTTATTGATCTTTTGGTCTGTAGAAAAATTGCAAATTTTTCTATTTTTTTTTTGTTTAGTTGAACACAGTGGTGTTTAGGGCTCCGTGTCCCTTGTAATGATCACTTCCCAGTCCCTCATCTTCATCATCATGTTCCTCCCTCGATTTTTTTTTTCTTTTTTAAGAAATGGGAATGAAGGTTTTTTATGGTTTTATTATATATTATATATTTATGGCACAACTTCTCATTTAGATCAGTTCACCCCTGAAGAAGTCTTTTTCTGACAAAATGCATAGGGTCGTTTATGGTGTTTTAAGTCAGATGTTGGATCAATTATTAAAATTTAAAATTAAGAGAGATACTTTTTTGTACTGATGTTCTGAATAAACGCTAATCATCTTCAACATTGTGTACCATTTCTGGTGAGACTCTGAGGAAGACTGTGAATATCAGTTGAAATGGCTGTTGGGCCGTGTCTGTATACCATCTCATGCCTTAAATAAATCTACAATGGACTTCTACAAGTGTGTGCCGGTTCTTCCCAAAACCTTCTGCAATGAGGGTGAGTGCTTCTATATCTTTACATTACAGGACTGTGCACCACAAAATGTGAGATCTTTTATTTTTTTAAATTGAGTGCTGTCTTACATGACCTATATATGTATGTACGGCGCAGATTTCTTTGAACCACACAAGCATAAAATAAAGCCAAACAAAGTTCAACTGTGGCTTGCACAGTACATCCACTTTACGGATTGCAGCCTCCTCCAAATACTCCCGGGACTCACGAGAGAAAGGAAATCTGTCAAAAAGAAGGACAGGAGGGGCGCTCCATAGTGCATAAATGACAATATTTTAATAACAATATAAAAAAGCACGGACCAGGGAAAAGCAACAATGTACTCGTACCGAACAATGCAGCGCTGTGGGCTGGGTACCACAAGGTTTCAAAATTGAATGCTAAGGCAAAGCTCCTACTGCCAAATACAGGGGCACTGTTGGAAACCACAAACCCATGCTAGAATCACCGTCAAGGGTCACAGCGTATTGGGAATCCACATGGGAACAGTGCTGGAGGATTAAACCTGGCAGCAGTCGGAGCCTCAATGGCTCGTTTTGGGGCGTAAGCCCCTTTATCAAGAGGCACTGTCTTTGATACCTCAAAATGAGCCATTGAGACTCCAATAATTATGCTTCTAAATTGCTGCAGTGACATGCTGTTTCCTTTGCCTAAGGGAGTGGAAACCCAGATATATATATATATATATATATATATATATATATATATATATATATATAGAGAGAGAGAGAGAGAGAGAGAGAGATAGAGAGAGGAGGTAATCGGCTCTGCACTGCAGGCATAAAGAGTCAATATAGCTGTGTGCCCTGGTTCAAAATAAACACAGTGTAGGTATCGGGAAGGCCAAACAAACCCCCAGACATGACCGGGCTCTTCAGCAGATTAATTCTAGAATTTAAGCCATTAGCATTTTCTATAATTAATCTGCTGCAGTGCCGAGTCAAATCTGGGGGTTTGTCTGGCCTTCCTCCTTTCAGATACCTATGATAGATAGATAGATCGATAGATGCTTGGGTCAACCTTTGTCAATGTCGATCTAGACCATGTCAACCTATTTTAATGTGTGAATTGAGTTCTTCTGATATAGGTATCATATTTAGAAAGACAGGGTGAAATTCTGGAAACACATGGCAAGCAGGAGACTGGTAAGATGGGTTGGGAGAGGTTTGAATGACAGGGGAAGCAGGAGACTGTAGGTTGTAAAGAGAGATGGGCAGTAGGCTGGAAAGATGGGGGCAGGAGTCTGGAGTGGACACGGGAAAGGAGATGAAAAAGTAAGTAGAAGGCTGGAGTGGACATGTGGCTGGAGGAGACATGCAGCAGGAGGTGACAAAGGAGACAGGAAGCTGCATATGACATAGAGACCTGGATGCACCACATGGCAGGAGGCTGAAGCTAACACGTCACAGAGGGTGACACATGAAGCAGGAGCCCGGATGAAACAAAGAGAGCACATGGTTTGAGTGACATGTACAGTATCTGTAATGACACAAACATTGATGGGACACATAGCAGGAGGCTGGAGTGTGAGGGAGCAAGTCTGGAAGAACCTCTTTTTTATGATAATAACATTGATTATCTTCCTACACAAACAGACATCTTCTGGAACATGGGATGAAGACGTCATCTTCCCAGAGACATCCTCTCTAGAAAATGTCTACATTGTACAAATGGCTGTAGTCTAAGGAAGTCTAAGTTTTTTCAGATGAAGTCCATTTGAAAAAAAAATGACATTATGTCAAGATAAATGACAATACATTGCATAGTCTCAGCAAATACTAGACCTAAACATGACTAAACATTTGTAATGCAAATTTGGAGTAAATGTCTATTTCTTCAGATGTCAAGAAACTCTAATATCTTCATTTTGAAGAACTGTAGTAGTAGTAGTAGTAGTAGTAGTAGCAGTACGTTTATTTATAAGGCGCCGCAAAGTGTCCGCAGCACCATACATAACTGTACCATATCCTACATATGCAGATAGAGGATGTTTGATCGTATTGCCGAAGGATTAAAACTGTTGTGCATACAATGGCCAATTCACTTCCTTTTCAGTTATGTATGCATTTCGGAAATTGTTTAGTCTTCCATGTTTTATTGAGTGCCCTTTATTATACAGTAGAAACAAAAAAATATAGATTTGCTCAATGAGTTGCGAATTTTTTAAGAATTTTGAATTTTTTTTCAACACGTATTCAACCTTTTTTAAGCTCATTCTTTGAGTTATGTTTCGACAAATATGAAATATTAATTTAATCATGAGCAACTAAGGCTTGCTAAAGACAAATTTTCAATAGTCTTTAGTAATGGCAAGGTCACCTAATTTGTATTCACATTTTTAATAACACTCCCCCCCCCCCCTTTCAGCATTTTAGGATGTTGAATAACATGTACAGTCTTTCATAGAAATAAATTCACAGTTTTCCCTTACAGAGCACCTAGAACACAGTGTACTGACACCGGAAATCAATGTGTCTGTATTACACAGCTATGCCCAGATCAGTGTAGTACAGCGGTGCTGTAGAATATAAATTATTGGGAGGATGAGAGAGAAAGCAGAGTTCTTTGGTTACAATTCCTTGGGCTATTGGCATTTCTATCAGGTTGCAGCTTTATTGCTTTTTTGCTGACATATTATGAGTGCCCACTTCATCAGTAGTGTTAATGTACTGTTTGACATTGCTCAGAATGAACTGGTGTTTTCTAGTTGTAAATATATTCTGGTTATATGAACAGAGTTAATATATATGTCATTTTTCAGTTATTCCGGAAACATTTTTTGCATAAAAATAGAAAAAAAAAGAAAGTATAGTTCTACCATCTTATATTTAGCTTTTTCTATGAGCTATTAGAGTTTCATGCATGCATTAATGCTTTATAACCCTAAACATTATCAAGTAAATGTTGTGTAGGTGTTTCTTAAAACTTGATTGTTTCTTTCGCATTAAAAAAATGTTCACATTTATATTATTGTTTGTCTCTGTTAGTAGAGGTGGCTAAAACAGAATTCTTTTTTCAAAAACAGCTTCTGTTATGGAACTCCAGCATAATGATATGAGACCCTTGAGAGCCATTGGGAGGGTCTTCCACCTACAACAGCTGACCATTGTTCCCTTAGTGTATTATGGACACACTGGTACTTAGGATGTCACAAGGTCTTTAAACTCAAGCATTAGGGGCTTATTTAATTGTCTAGAGATCACAGGATAGCTGGCTGAAGTAATATACAATGTGCTGATTGCCAGTGTTAAATGGTACACATAGGATTAATCTGCAAAGCAGGGTCTAGTTCTCAACAGCAGCTAAAGAGGCACAATGCATGTTGGTACTACTATAAATGGAGCTGTGGCAAAAAAAAAATAATAATAATAATAATAATACCATGCAGGAAACTAAATAACCTAAGACAATAACAAAGGCAAGCTACCGACACGAATGGGAACCTCAGGTTCAGATTCACTAAGTATCCACATGATTGCACAGAATATCCACAGAAATAGCACCAAGTACTGGAAGCCTAGACACTTTCACACTGGTATAAGTTATAAGCATCAGGAGAGAGCTGGGCCGGCCACTGTATAACAGTAAGACAGGGGAAATATACTGTAATATATATATATATATATATATATATATATAAAAGAGAGAGGTCTTTGTTTGGCACTCTCGGATAACAAATCACAATGCCAGGGTGCCTTCACTATTAGATTAATATGCAGTACAACATCCCCAGGTCCCCCTGGATATAATGAGCGGCACTCTCCGGACTGGTAAGCAAAAACACTTGTCTTACATCATCTTACGTCAACGTTTCAAGGCTGCGTCGCCTTTTCATCAGGACGGGCAACAATAAAGTGCAATAATGATTGTGAAAAAGGATAAAAAATAATTTTATTCTTTTTCCACAATCACTATTGCACTTTATTTTTGCCCGTCTTGATGAAAAGGCGACACAGCCTTGAAACATTGACATAAGATGTGACAACTCTCTGCATCACTACTAAAAAGTGTTTTTGCTTACCAGTCCAGAGAGTGCCCTGCTCATTATTTCCAGGGGGACCTGGGGATGTTGTACTGTGTGTATATATATATATATATATTTACATGTAAAGCTGTTTTGAGAAAAGCCTACAATAAAAGGCTGAAACGTCAACAGAGAACCAGCTTCCTGTTTCCTTTTTGTCAGAAGTCCCCAGTGCCGCGGTCACACCGAAGCTATTATTGGACCCAGCCCGGGTCTTCACTAAGGGCACGGGGCCCTAATGTTCAGCATTTGGAGCTGAGTGCCGGCGCACCGCCTCTGTATATATATATATATATATATATATATGTAAAAAAGAATGGAGGAGGCGCACTTGTAAGCGATAAGTAATACACATTTTACTCAGTTTACTCAAATTTAAAAGCACACATACATAAAAGATGCATAGAAATTTCACCAGCGTTCGAATGTGCATGCAGATGGAGATCCCGGTTCAGCGGTTCACGCCTCCTGAAGTCCATTGGACGAAACGTGTTGAGGGCTTGTCCATCCTGACGGTGAACTGGCTGGTCTGTGTCCTGAGTTGCGGAGAAAACATCGCTGTGTAGCTGTGGCCACGTGAACCGCTGAACCGGGATCTCCGTCTGCATGCACATTCGGACGCTGGTGAAATTTCTATGCATCTTTTAAAACCCCTGCGTATGTGAGCTTTTATATTTGAGTAAATTATGTATTACTTATCGCTTACAAGTGCGCCTCCTCCATTCTGTTTTACATGTGCTACGATTTGGAGGTCAGAAAGAGCCTTCTACGGGAGCTGAGGCTGCACTACACCTGGGCTATATACATATGTGACAGACCATATTCTGACACACAGTGGACTGAGCGCACATCAGAGTATACGTTTGTATGATATACATCATTTCCACTGAACCTTATACCAGTGCACACCTCAAGAGGGACAGTGAAAACCGGTCTTGGGGACTAAATTCAACTTTATACCAGTTATACTTGATCTTGAGTGCAGATCGGTTGGCCTAAAACGAGACTGTACATCAGACAGAGAGAGGCACACCACGAATAGTCTAGGATGATGCATAGAGAATATCCACATTTTACCATTTAATGGTGTCCAACTACTGGAATACCTCCACCTTTCCAATATTGAAAAGCTATATTTCCTCCTGGAGATTTGTATTAGAACTCGCAATCACACAAAGGCGCAGATGTGCTTATAAAGGACCCATTGTTATAAAACGTCTAGTTGGAGACTCAACCGGTTTGAAAGTGTTGTGGGAATAGTTTCAAAATCATTTGCAAACCCCTGATGAAGTCCTTGATAGGACAAAACGCGTTAAAAACGTTTGTTTGCTAATTTGAAATATACTATTGAAGTCTTTTTATGGTCTGGAAAACCACCAATAATCTGGAATAAGATACTTTTTAATAAATGTTTATACATTTTGGACTTTACTTTGATTTACTTTGATCTACTTTGGAATTAACTAAAGGCTATTACAGAACCAATCACTGAAGGTTCAAAAAGGGCGCCAACTTACAACTGATGTCCATATATATATATTCATGTTGCGGGGATAGCACTCTCCAAATATCTCACCATCTGCCGGGGTGCCATATTCCAGATAGTCCCAAATGTCCAGGTACTTCCAAATTTACATAGAAAGAATGGAGACACTCACCGGACATGCTCGAAGCTTAGTTAATATCACCTCAGTACATTAGTGCATGACAGTGGGAATAGGTACAGGTCGACATTTCGGTCCAGTGCAGGACCTTTATCAAGACCCCCTTCCTGCTCTCTCCAGTGTGCACTAATGTACTGAGGTGATATTAAATAAACTTCAAGCAAGTCCGGTGAGTGTCTCCATTCTTCATTAATTTTGCATCTTAAATTCATTGCAGTACTGTACATGCGTTGTGGGAAAAAATCAGACAACTGTATAATTAAATCCATTGTGTCCAACTCTCAATCCGGCCCTACAGTATGTACTGTATGATGGATCTAAATTTAAGTATATAATTGTCACAGTTTGCAATGTCATTAACACTACTTGCTAGTTGACCTTTTCAATTGATGCTGCCCAGCAGAGTCTGATTTAAACTCCTCATAGTTCTGATTTAAACTCTTCTTAATAGTGACAGTTTTTAGTTGAAAAAGGGAAGCAATTGCAATATCTTAGTGTCTATTTCTATAATGCTTTATATATGTCAATTTCATCTGAAATGTGCATTTCTCAGGCAAAGTATTTTGTTTATGCCAATTATATTTTGACTGATTCCATAGCAATGCTAACATTTTATAAAGAATCTCTAATGAGTCCTTGCTTCGGATGTTCCAATATGAGGTGCAGGTTGTCATTAGTATATTATGTACACAAAATAAAGTATATGAATTAACCATATTTTGGCAGGTAACAGAATTAATCTACTTGGAGTTTAGAATTTTTTTTGTTAATTCCGTGCACAAACTTTGCAGTATATCCCCAAAGCCAATTTCATTTATAAAAGAAGAAGAATGTATTCATAAGGTTATTTTTAGAAATGTTGTGTAACGAATATTATTTTGAAATTTCAAATACGTTTTGTGTCTATAAAAGAATGTTATAATTGAAACCAAGCATAACATACTTTTTGCAGTTTCAAAGTAATGTTCTACAAAATGAACATTACTGATTACAGTACTTTTTCTCCCATAACAATGTAGCAGAGCAGCTGTGAATGGGGTATACTGTACTTCTGGGCCACTTGGGACATATCTGCCATGATCTGGTTTAAGGGATATACAGTAGCCTTTATCTTAGGGCTATCCTGCCTACCTGGTTGTGAGGAATAATTATACTCTACATTTATCTCACCACTCTCACAAGTTTTATTTATATCAAGTTCATAAATGGGAGCCATACATATGCTTAAAGTTGTTTGCTGAGCAAGTTGAAAGATTCATATGTGACAGCGTTTGGATAAGAGCATAGTGTATGCTGTATACATTTGGCAAATGTTCGATCTTCTTGTGGTGATCATGAACTCTTTACATTCCATACATGTTACAATTTACATAGCAAATATTCAGTGCTAGATTAAGGCTTGTGGGGTCCCCAGCGCAAATAAAGAATCTTACCAATCAATCAATACAAATCAAGAGCTCTGTTGCTACCAGCATGTGGTTTGGAGGGGTGTGGTATGACACTCAGACAGTCAGGATTTTGAGGTCATTAGTCCGTCATCGGAATCCCGACTGCGTGGACTCCAACAGTGGGGCTCAGTGGCTCGCTGCCTCATCACAGGTTCTTTTCTCTCTCTATGGAGGTCGTGGACCTCCATGAGGGAATACTGCCCATGCCAATCAGGAACCCGACTGTCAGGCAGGAATCCTGTCTGACGGATTGTCATCCGGCACCAGGTTTGGAATAGCATCCTGTACCCTCTATCAGAGGTGTAGCTAGGGTGGCACCGGCAGAGCTCTTGCTCTGTGCGGCTCCCCCATCCCTGGGGAGGAATAGGGGTAAAGCCTGCACTGCTGCATTGCCCGAGCAGGAGGGAGATGGGGGTAAGGCAGCACCGCTGTGTTGCCCTGGCTGGAGGGAGAAGCCGGCACCCCTGCATTGACCTGCTGGGAGGGAGAAGCCGGCGCCCCTGCAATGCACTGGCGGGAGGGAGTGGGGAGAAGCCGCACCGCTTAACTCCCAGCGAGACCAGAAGCAGCTACTACCATCACCACATTCTATGTGAGGAAGACATCGATGGTAAGGTAAGGTACAATGGAGGGCTGGGGAGGGGGCAGGGCTGCTGCTGAGTTCTGGGGAGGAGGAGGTCTGCTACTGAGGGCTGGGGTTACTGCTATTGAGGGCTGGGGAGGGGGAGTTCTGCCACTGAGGGCTGGGGAGTGGGTGTTGCTGGGGAGGGGTAGCACTGTGACTGTACTGCACTGCCACTGAGGGCTGGGGATGGGGTTACTACCACAGAGGGCTGGGGAGGGGGAGTACTGCACTGCCACTAAGGGCTGGGGATGAGGGTACTGCTTCTGAGGGCTGGGGAGGGGGGTGCTACCGCTAATGGCTGGGGAGGGGGGTGCTGCCACTGAGGGATTGGGGGGGGGGGTGTCGTGATATGGCCTTGCTCCGGGTGCCCTGGCTGCACCCTACACTACTGCTACTGCTCCAGTGAGGCACTCTGCAGCCTGTGAAGCTGCCTGGAACATCCTTTGGACAGTCCAGGCAGAGCTGTCTTTACAAGAGACAGTTGTCCACCCCCCGTGATTGACATCATGATACCATAGGTTTATGGGTGTGACGGCACAGGATGCACTGCCATCTATGGTACCATGTTAAACATATACTGTAGCATCATTTTAAATAAGTGATATATTAATTACTGCATTTCTTTGCATTTTAGAACACAACATGTTTTAAATACCATAAAAATGAGCTATACATTTATTTCTATAATGTTCATTTAAATACAGGCTGTTTTGTTGTCTGTCTGCATAATAGAAGTCAGAACTACTGTATGCAAAATGCATTAAACCAGCTGCAATCCTGCATGTGAATAGTTGGTAACATTTTAATTAGCAGCTGAGTCGGTACCTGATGCGTGACTGTCTCAATGAGCTTTAGAGGAATAATTCTCATAATGTTCTGCTTAGTGAATTACAGTCTGACATGCTTTGCTTGCCTTTTAAGTACTCTTATTCAATAAGTATCACTTTTATATACAGTAACAAAGAGAAAAACATAGTAAGAATTAATCCAACATCCAGAAAATGAGACGTTTGTTTGTGTAGTTGATCTGAAGAGAAAATAGCAGAATATATATATATATATACATATATATATATATATATATATAGACACATTTAAAAGCAATGGTACAGTATGTCTCTAGACGTATGCATACATGTACATGCACCCAAGATCCTCCATAGGATCGCATGTTGCATATACTCCCACAATCGGGCTGCAGCTTGTTGCAATGGCAATGTGAAAGGGTGCAAAATGTATGGTTTGCAGGAAGGCGCCGGACACCCTAGCACCGGCCCTGTGTGTCCATACACTCCAGTGTGTAAACTAAGCTTAGTAAGTAAGTAAGTTTAATTTATATAGCACACTTTCTCCAACAGGACACAAGGTGCTTAGCTATCTGTGGGTCTACTATGTCCATACACATGTGTCCGGTGGCTGGGCTGAACTAAGCTGGCCTATCTGTGTGTGCACTGTGTTCAAATACTGTAGTGGCTGAGCTGACCTATCTGTTGGCCATACACTCAATTGGCTGAGTTGATCTGTATATGTGTGTCCACTGTGTCCATAGACTCCAGTGGCTGATCTCACCAGACCTGTGTTTCCATACATTCCAGTAATACTTATATTGGCAGAGATAGAATATTGTACTGGCAGTTAGCAAGTTGATGTTTATTAGTGTTTATAGGGAAGACATTTAGTTAAATGCTGTACTGTGACTCTGTAGGCCATACTCCACTGCACCATTTACATTATATATATATATATATATATATATATATATATATATATATATATATATATACATATATATATATATATATATATATATATATATATATATATATATATATATATATATATATATATATATATATATATATATATATCTTTGTTGACATAATCCTATAAGTGGTGTGACTTGCTACTTTTGTTAAAAAAATAATTAAATAGCATTTTTTTTAAATGCCAAAGCTTAAAATGTAAGTGGTTTGACATGGCACTTCCCACATTATTTTTTGGGAAAAAAAGAATTGCTCATTTCAAAATGGATAATGATGAGTCAAGATAAGAGTAGGAGCAGCAACCACATACTAACAACCTAGACACTATGTCTTTACTAGTTTTTCAATGTCATTTACTTATGCCTATGCCCATACTTGGCTTGAGGAAGGGTATCTGAAATAAAAAATATATATATATTTTACACTGGTAAAGAAAATAATCAGGACTATTCACATACTGGCAACATTCACGGAATGTAAGATTACACTGTTTAATTCTAAAAGATATAGGGCCTTATTCTGGTTGGAGCGGCCGGGCCGTACGCGTACGTCCCGGGATTTTTTATGATCTGCGCATGCGTACATTCGCCAATGCGCAGGCGCGATTACTCACCAACGCTTACGGACGGGTCTCTACGTGCGAAAAAACCTGTACGCGAGTGTACGGTATTGGGGGCGGCATAGGGGCGTGTTGAGGGGAGCGGCCGAAATAATGAGGGAAAATGGGCGTAAATATGGGCGTACACGGGGGTGTGCACCAAAAATGAGCGGTGCTACTACCGCACGATCGACTAAGGCACCGTTCATTTCGGACACAAAACAGGCGGCCGCCAACCGCCAGCTCAAACCACCCCTACAGATACCGCATGCCAGCGTGCGCCTGAGTTTGCTAATTAACGCTGATTCCTACTCAAACACATACACCTGAATGTAATAAGCAATGCTGCAGTCTATTAAGTCCAAACCATGATTTCACTACCTGCAAGCCACACACAGCACTCAAACACATTGGAAGCTTATCTTTCTATACTTCTCGACATTTAAAGGTTTGTTTAATTTAAGGTAAGAATCTTTTGAAGACCTGCTTATATATGCTAAGGTAGCTATTTGCTAAACAGTTAGACACATTCACTACGTGCTTTCATAGAATTTACACAGTAGCACACTCAATCTACACAAGTCGACATGTGTCAACGTGTTCACTCTAATACAAACATAGGTTTTGTATTTAGGATACAATAACATAAACCACATCTAACACCTACAAAGGATGTTTCAGCAATGTTTGAAGCCCATGACCACTATTTTGCACACAATCTTTGTATAGTACCCAAAATACAGAACTCTACCACTATCTCATCTGCTATGAATAGGATTTGACTACACTCTGGATGTAAGATGCCACCAATAACATTATTGCACTCACATCTCTCTAACAAAGGATTCCTACATCTGCTTATGATACTGTCAAATCATATATATGTAAAAACTTATACATGTTTGTTCACAAGCAATTTTATCATGTTTGGCCCATTCACACATCTTTTTTTAGGGAGGACACATATGCATTCCTACACAAATTTACCTTTTCACCCTTGTTTGTCTGCCTCACCCACTCCATGAGGAAAGCATTGTTCTGGACCTGCTTTTACCTACTACTGTAGGAGCTACCTCACCTGCACACAAACTGCTTTCTCACCTATTAAGTTGCTCTGCACATGTGCTGACACAAACTAATTAGCAGGGAAAAGTTGGATAGGAACATGGGAATGGCCATGGAGAGGGTTACACATGGGAAACTTCGACCACACTTCAACAAATGTTCAAAAATACCCTGGTCAGTAAGTACACATAAATCTAGTATTTGTTTCACACAAGAAATTACACATACAACAATTTTGATTTAATTGGTAAAAGAAATTTATTTGCTGTTCAGCATCACAGCTTAAAGTGTGAACACTTTAATGTCAGAAATCAAATAAACAAATCAAATAGACACAAAAATAAAAAAAACAGCCAGAACAAGAGGTTGCATATCTCCAAACATGTGTTACCCTGCAAATGCAATGGTGAAAGAAATGGGGACACCAGAATACATACTGCAACAACCAGGGTGAATACTAAGCAAGATACACACCACCAAAAATGTATCCTGCATTTGTAGAGGTCAAAATAAGAACTTTAATGCCCATGGCACGCAAATGGATAGATGGCCAACTCAGGAAGTGGATGTCCAGTGCAATTTAAACATTTGGGGTCCAACCACAGAGGAAGTGAACCAGGTCTCATTATTTGGGCCCTTTTTTCCCCCTTTTAGATGGGGCCTTGGGGACAGGGGCCTTTGGGTCAGCTGGCTTGCGGCGTCTTCCCCTAGTGGACACAGGAGGGTCAGCAGAGGTGGAAGGTTGGGGAGCAGCTGGGGGTGGGCCAGCAGATGGGGGATTGTCCCTTAGGGACCTGGCGGTGGTCAGCTGCTCCGCAAGAAGTTCATTCTGGCGGCTGAGGTGTTGGCCAATGCTTAGCATGCCAGCCGCCAGAGTGTCATTAATGCGGTTCAAGGCCTCACACTGCAGCCTGTTTGTGGCCTTCTACTCCGCCAGAAATTCCGCCACCTGCTGTTGACGGATCGCAGCATCCACCCCTTGCTGCTCGATCCTCTCCAGCATCACCAACACGCTCTCATCCCATGTCTCCTGTGGCTGGGGCTGGGGTTGTCTTCTTGGTGGAGGCTGGACCACTCGCTCCACCTGTGGCTCTGCAGAGGAAGATGCTGCCGGTACATCCTGGGTTTCTGCTTCTGCTAGGATAATAATTGAAAAAAATGTCACCATCGCATACGCACTAAAAAATCTCTTTCAAAATACAATGCATTACTGTGACTTACCATCAAAAGCAGCATCAAAGACCTCCGCCGGGAGCTCACTGTCCATATTGGAGATCCCCCTGACCTCGCCCACATCAATCACGTCCAAGGCGTCCTGCTCCAGGGGGGTATTCTCCAAATGATCGGGCATAGGACCTCTCCCGGTGGACATGCTGTGGTTGTACCGGTCAGTCATCTTCCTCTTCATTGCCGTTTTGAAGTCAGTCCACCTACAAGTTTAAAAATACAAATATCACCATGAGATATGTGCACCACTGTGCTACGTGTAGGGTTACCACCTAGTCCCTTTAATTCCGGACACATGTTACTTACACAGGTTCTGTGGCAGTTTAAAATTAGGTGAAGTGGAGTCTTGAAGTCAGCCAGCCACAGAACCTGTGTAATTAATATGTGTCCGGAATTAAAGGGACTAGGTGGTACCCCTAGCTACGTGACATTTCCTAGTGTGGGTAATCTTATGTTTTTTAGCCATATGTGTCCCACACACACATTCATGTCTCCATTAGGAGGCATTTCAGTGTCTCATCACATTCATTAGGCCACTAAATGCACATACATACATCACTATGCAGAAATGACATCATCCATGGCCAAATTATGCACCTCCACCTGTTGTGAAACTACACATTCCACCATAGCTTGACAATGTGGTTATTATGGAGTAATTTAACTATGGGATGGCATACTGGGATGTGTAGTTTCTCACCAGCTTCATGTGCACAGTTTGCTCATTCTTGTTTCAGTAGCATCATATGGAACATGTTACAACAACTCTTTCAAAAACACACTTTCTGTTGTCCCATCACATACTTCACATGAGCAGAACTGTGCCCATAACCTCACATCACACCAATGGTGCATGTTTCATATATCAATGTGGGTTATTAGACATGGTTGTGTTCACATGTGACATTGAAGTGTAGCACTATCTACAAACACACCTTTCTATTATTCTCAAAACATACATGTAACATATGTACACACATATGACATTATCAGGGGGACAAACACCAGGGCTATTTTTCAGCAGGCTCCAGCAGCAACTGAGGCCCTTATTCTAGGTCACTCTTTCTGACCACATATTTCTTAGATGGTCAAAACCATGTGCACTGCAGGTGAGGCAGGTGTAAAACCCCACCCAAATCTGATTATCTCTGCACAAGTAACACCTGCCTCACCTGCAGTGCACATGGTTTTGTCCATCTAAGAAATATTTTGTCTGAGTGAACTAGAATAAGGGCCTCAGTTCCTGCTGGAGCCTGCTGAAAAATAGCCCTGACAAACACACTAACCTTTTCTTCACCGCTAGCCAATCTCTGACCACTGGTGACACCTGGTTCACTTCCTCTGTGATCTTGTCCCAAAGCTTTCTCCTTGCACTGGCACCCGGCTTCCTGGTTGCCAATTCTATCCATTCGCGTGCCCTGGGCACTAAGATTCTTAATTCTGCCTCTACAAATGCAGGGTTTCTCTTTCTGGTGGTGGCATCCTGCTCAGTCCTCACCCTCGATGTTGCAGCCTGTTTTCTGGTGGCCCGAGGTTCTCTCACCATGCACCTGCTGGGTCACACCTGTTTGGAGAGATGCAACCTCTTGTTCTGGCTGGTTGCTTGGCCCTTGTGGAGCTGGTGGAGGTTGAACAGGGCCTGTTAGTGAGGGGCCCGCTTGGTCTGGCAGGCTACCTCTCTCTTGAGCCCTCCTTCTCCGCTCCTGTTCCCTCTTCTGTAACGCTTCAAGCAGGGATTCTGCTTGTGCTCTCTGCAGAGCGTCCTCAGCTGCGGAATCGTCTGAGTTAGACATGTTTGCAGCAATTCTGGCCTGCATCTGACTGAATATTTATATGTTAATCTCCCGCCATGAACAAGGGGGCGTATATTTTTTCCCGCAATGGACTTGCTAATTTACGCCGATATTTCCCGCCGATAATTGCCGCTTAAATTACGCAGGTCTCCACGCACCTGATCAATCACCTGTATATGCACATACACAGGTTGTGGAGCATTGTGTTCTGCATCATGAAATGTGTGCACCTGTCATTCCAATGATGAGTGTTGTCAGCTGGTATCTGTCGGAGTTCGTGTATGCTTTGTGAGTCACATTTCAAAACATCACGTTATAATGCTTTCCTTACATATGTAATGAGTCTGAAATTGTCATACACCAACATGTTGCATTGTGCCCCTTTAAGCAGCGTATTTATAAGTAGACGCTTGCGTGTATTATTTTCCGCACACTGTATATACAGTACGTCTCTCCATGGAAAACGGTGTATTGTGCCCCCCTTTAAGCAGCGTATTTGTAAGTAGACGCTTGCGTGTATTATTTTTCGCACACTGTATATACAGTTCCTCTCTATACATTGAATGCATGCTGTTGGTTTTGGTCTGTGTATATCGGAACGGTCCGCGTAAGTTTCTATTCGCATCCAGTTTGTTAATGTAAGAAGGATTAATAAAGTTAATACCAAACAAACAATTTTTTACACCAATCAGCAAGCACCAAAAGTGATATATGTACCTGCAATTATTAACTGCGCCATTGGCACTATGACTTCAACCAGGGCTAGGCCGTTTTCGACCCAGGAGTTGTTGGCCTTGGTTGAGGCCATGGACCGTCACCTGGGGCCCAGGGGCCCATATGTGAGTAATATGGACAAGCGGCGGGCGTATACTGCTGCCCGCCGCCTAATCTACTCCACGACCGGCGTCCGCAGAAGCCTGGGGCAAGTGGAGCGGCGCTGGTCTGACCTGCGCCGGCGGCAGCCAGTTTTGCTCTGCACACTTCGCCGCCATATTGCCCGATGTAAGTTTTTATTACTAGTATGTCTGCGTTTTTTTGCAAATGTTTTCTGTACTTTTTATAAATATGTTCCTGAGTATGTGGGTGTATATGGGGTGTATAGGGGGTGTATATGGGGTGTATAGGGGGTGTATATGGGGTGTATAGGGGGTGTATATGGGTGTATAGGGGGTGTATAGGGGGTGTATAGGGGGTGTATATGGGGTGTATATGGGGTGTATATGGGGTGTATAGGGGGTGTATATGGGTGTATAGGGGGTGTATAGGGGGTGTATAGGGGGTGTATATGGGGTGTATAGGGGGTGTATATGGGTGTATAGGGGGTGTATAGGGGGTGTATAGGGGGTGTATATGGGGTGTATAGGGGGTGTATAGGGGGTGTATATGGGTGTATAGGGGGTGTATAGGGGGTGTATATGGGGTGTATATGGGGTGTATAGGGGGGGTTTAAGTAGTTGCTCAGTTTTTGGGTGTAGCATATCAATTAGTTTGCATGATAAATGTCTGAAATATAACAGCAATGATAATTTGGAAGGTTATGAGCATGACTAATGTGAATTTTTCTTTCCCCCTTTTTTATGAAACCCAATCTTCGATTTCTATGTCATCAACATGAACATTTCAGCACGGGCAAGGGCACGCATGGAAGCCCGGGAGCAGGCAGCCCGGGACCAGGCAGCCCAGGAGCAGGCAGCCCTGGAGCAGCCAGACGAGGAGGAGGAAGAGGAGGAGGAAGAGGAGGAGGAGGAAGAAGAGGAGGAGGAAGAGGAGAAGGAGGAAGAGGAGGAGGAAGAAGAGGAGGAGGAAGAGGAGGAGGAGGAAGAGGAGGCCGAGACAATGGCTCAAGCTGGGGCCCACACAATTTCCCCACCCCCTTCCCCCACCCCCTCCCCAACCCCCACCCCCACCCCCACCCCCTCCCCAACCCCCACCCCTACCCCCTCCCCAACCCCCACCCACACCCCTACCCCCACCCCCACCCACACCCCTACCCCCACCCCCTCCCCACCCCATTTCCAACCCCCCTACACCTCTCCACCACCCACCCCCAAACCTCTCCAATCCCCACTCACACCCACTACCTCTATCCAAATTCCCATCCCATCCCCCTTGCTCCTGACCCCCCCAACCACCGCACAGCCAACCAGCGGCGACCAGGATGGCTCAAGTAGCCGTAAGTAAATAATGTGTCTAATGTTTACCTACACATTTCTACACATAAACAATCACAACAACCACATATGTGTATCCAACATCAACATTAGTTGCAACATATCACTGCAGGGCGACCATGAGGTGTGTCCTGTCCTTCTCCAGGAACAAGGGTCCCCTTGGTGGTTTTTTTGAGTGTGGCCATGCCTCACCCCTTAAATAATTGACATAACAGTACATCCAATGAGATATCCGACATTAGTGGTGTGGTAGTAATGTGGCTCCAGGTGTTGGGTAACTCCAGTTCCCAGCATGATGTGCAACATAAATGTAGAGATTGTTTTGTTAATAGTGTGTGAGGCCATGCGGATGCATGCTTTACAAACATAGCTGTAGGCCTATAATTTGTATAGCAATGTCCTAAATTTAAAATAAAGGAGTGCTTAAGCCACAACAATGTCATAACCCTTAAATAGCACAGCCTAATTGTGAGGTTAGAGGACAGTCCCCCAAAACCAAACTACCAATTGGGTCTCAGCATACATACATTCAAGAAGGAGTAATTTAATTAATGTTATTTACTTTGTACAGTATGTGTGTGTTAACATATTATTTTTTAGTACTGTGTTTACAGCAGACCCATCTTCAATGTAGTTTCAAAATGTATGTGGCCTTCACACATAACTCTGAACTTTTTATTATGTACAAATACAACAAACATTTGTGTATGTTATATATTAATTTTTTGTTTTATCCCTTCATTACAGACACTGAACAGCAGCAGGAGGAGGTGGCAGCCCTGATGCGGGAGATCGTCCTGACTCTCCTGTATCTCCAAATACTTTTTGGCCTACTGGAGGCCCGCATTTAATTTATTTTTATCCCCCCCCCCCCCCCTTATTGTTTTTGTTAGAAATAAAAGTTTCTATTGTGTTCTAAATTGCCTGTGTTTTTAATAATAAATATGTTAGAGGGCTTGTAAGGGTAGGTACATACAGATGTGTAATGTAATTTATATTTGTCATTTGAGGTGAGGGGTAATGATTGATGTGTGAATGTGTGTGTTTTTGAGTAAAATAACACATAGTGAAAATGCATGAATGTTTAATGTTGTTCGATTAAAACATCACACATAACATCAGGGTAGGTATACATGTTACACATTTTGGACAAACTAATTATGGACATAATTTAGTACATATACAGAAACACCAACATAACTTGATTTAAAAGTAACAGCAATATGGGGACACATAGATAGTGATTAAAATGCCACATTAGAACATAACAAATATACATGTAATGAGGGTTAAAATGTAGTTTTATTAGGGTCTTTATTAAGGTAGACAATTGAGTTAATAGAAAACAATAATTGAATAACAAATAGATTAATTAATCAATTGTCAGAATTCGAGTTGAAAGGCAAGATTTGCAGGTCCATATATGTGAAGGGTATGCCAGCGTACACGGACGTACGCTCACTCTCACGAGCGGTGACATAAGCTGAGTTTTCCATTCAAAACAATAGGGAGCCGTCCGTGCAAGCTGGCGTACGCTCAGATCTCCGCAAGAAGTCGGTGGGAAGACGGACGAAAGACGTCCGCGTACGTTGCCGTACGCTCAGTTGTACGCCAGTTGTCGGAGTGTAAGGGCTGGGCCGGCCGCGTACGTTGCCGTACGCTCAGTTGTACGCCACTCCCCTTCTACGTTGTTACTGCCCGTACGTAAGCGGCTGATTTGTGGGTGGACTTAACCCCAACGGCCGCGTACGGCTAGCGTACGTTAATAGTGAACGTACGCACGTTTGGCCGCACCGATCAGAATAACCTCCATAGCAACAAGTGACAGATTGTATTTAATTTGTAACTTATTGTAACAAATTGATTACACTGCCTGATTACTATCACTTTGCACTACTACAGCACATTAGAGAGAGGGTATTGAGCACTGTTTCCCACAACAAACCATTTCTAAAGAAAATAATACCTCTAATAAAGGAATATTTATGGCTGGAAAACATAAAATTGCTAACACGTCGTTTACTACAAGCAGTGGCAAGGAAAGGCTCAGGCCATAGCCTTTATTTATGAGTGGTGGTTCTTCAACTGTCATTGATGCATCTTCTTCTGCTAACTGTGGGAACCCAGCATAATAGAAAACTACAAGGTTAATTGCGGTCATTTTTGCATACATACATACATACATACATTAGAAAAACAAAATCCCATCAAACACAGAATCATAGTAAATTATTGTCTTTTTAAAATAAAAAGAACCTTGTTTAATATATCCCATCAATGTTTCATTTAGGTCAAACATGGGTGAGATTTACTCCTGTGTGTTCTGAACTATTATACATATGGGGAGTCTAGGGGTGTCCGTATGAGCTATGTGTGAGTCTGACATTTGTTACACCACTGTATGTGTGAGTCTGACATTTGTACTGCTCCCCACATGTGGCACATTCTGCACATGTTGGGAGCAGTACAAGTAAAGACGATGATGAGACAATATAGAAATGGAGGGTGATTGTGTGGAAATAGAATTAGGATGAAGAGAATTTTTTGTGTACTTCTGTATGAGACTGAGGATGTTGATGATGCTGTTTGTGTAAGTCCACCACCTGTGGCTGATTTTTTGCCAGTGATAAAAAGAAAGTGATTGGGAAGCCTGGTGTTATCTTAGTTTTACCCAAGTCAATGCTGGGCATTTCCATGGGTGACATCCAACCCCATCACCATCTGCCCCCGTGAACGACCTATTTATTAACCCCCATCTTTTCACTCCCACCCTTCACGGAGAGAAATCAATCACCAAAAAGAAGACAAACCGACAACAGAAGAAAGAAGAGAGAAAGAGATAAAAAGAAACCGCTACGTGTCTGTACATCTCCCGCCTTACCGTGAGTGGGGGTACGCCCATATGTTTACATTTATTGTCCACACATCATCTCCTTTTATTTAAAACCGATTTGTATATAACCATCGATTGTTCTTTTCTTCTTATGCACAATTGAGAATATTCTTGAAAAAGTGTGAAAATATCTGAAGACAAAAGACCTTCAAACTCACTTCATTCAAGTGTTGCGCCAGAGACTTGGAAATCCCCACTGTTTTGTATGTTTTGTATTTAGAGGGTTATTCGGGTGATAACCAGGGTTTAGTACAGTTCTCAGGCAGCAGTGCGCCACTTCAGGTCATATCCTAAATTTTGTTCCTAGTAAGTTGCTGAAGCCGTTTGCAAAGGGGACCTGCACATGCGCATAAAAGACCATGTGCATGCACAGGCCCACAACCATCAGAACAGGGCTGAATTCCCCCCATTTCAAAGGGATTACAATCAGCACCTTATTTGATGTTCTGCTATCTGTTTTCTGCTGTACCTGCCAGGCCAAGTCTCACTTTACTTTAAGTACCGTCTAACACAGCAACTTTGTGTAGATTATCTACAGTAATTGGCTTATCTTTAATAGCTGCATACTGTATTGTGCAGTGTACAGTACATGAGTCACTAGTTCACATCTCAAACCCTACAATATATGAACATACTTACCTTGTGGCCACATCAGAAGAGGCTTCCAGAAAAATGACCAGTACAAGATTATTAGAGCTATGTACATGTACAGTAGATATGTAACGGGAAATGGTGCCAGTGTACATGTAATTATCCTACAGATATGTGCATATGCAGAATGGAAAACTGTGTATTTTTTCAATAAATCTCTATTAGTAGAGTTGAGCAAAAATTTTATGCAGAATATTTGTTTTACATTTGGCCAACATTTCCCCCATATGCATAATAACATTTTATATAAAGTATAATGACAAACTGTCAATCCAGCTCTATTCATAGACTATAAATTATGAGAAGCTAAAAACAAACTAAAACATTCACTAAAATGTATAGAAAAACAGAGAAACTCTTGGTGGTGAATACTGTAAATGAATGGGTTCTGCTGCTGTCCCATTAAAATTAATGGAAACATGTATGAAAAGACATGCTGAAATTAGAAACAGTACAATAGATAATAAAATAAATAAAAAACAGTTTAAATACAAAGATTACATAGGTGCACAGCACAGGAATGAAAATAAAATAATAAAAATAGTACATCAATTGTAAAGAGATTTTAAAACAATGAATATGTATCCTTATAGCTAGCATTAGATCAAAAACAGTATTTTATTGTACCTACTGTAGATAATAAATTAGTTGACTAAAGAATAAAAAAAAAATGTGTAGGGATTTCTTTTTTATATATTATCAGTTATTTATATAGCGCACACATATTCCACAGTGCTTTACAGAGAATATTTTGAACACTCACATCAGTCCCTGCCCCATGGGAGCTTAAAAATTGATTGGGGTCATTCTGATCTAATCGGCCCGACGTTGAAGATCTGAGTATGGGCATAAGCAAAATGCACATGTGCAGGTCTTCTCTGCGGGTGCCCTTGGAGACTTGCATAGTCTCCGAGTCGTATGCAGTGGGGGGGGGGGGGGTGCCTGGGCATACCCACAAAAACACTGAGTGCACCCAGGAGAATGCTGGGCATCCCCATGCGAACAAGGGTGACTTACTGCCTTCTGGGGGCTCGCAGCTGATGTCACCGGATGCCAGCTGTCTGCCGTGTTCTCAGAGAGGCCAGAGAGTGACTTAGATTAGCAAGTGCTTCAGAATCATTCGATGGTTGGCGACCATCAAATGGTTTGGTTCCGGCATGCAAGCATATGAATGGATGTTTATGCAAAACATCCATTCTCAGGCCTGCGGGACATTTAGCATTCAGCAAGGGGTGGGCATTCACGTTAGTTTGCTTGCAAAGCTGTAAAATACAGCTGTTTTGCGAGTGAACCAGAATAAGAGCCTATATTCCCTACCACATGTACAGGCACACACAGACATTCTAGGGTTAAATTGTTGGGAACCAATTAACCTAACAATATCTTTAGGATTGTGGGAGGAAACCAGAGTACCTGTAGGAAACCCAGACAAGCACAGGGAATACATACAAACTTCACACCATTAGGGCTACAGTGGGAATCAAACCCATGACCTTAGTGCTGTGAAGCAGTAATGCTAACCATTACACCGTCCGTAATGCCCACAGATACTAATAGATGTATATAAGCTGATGTTCAGTGATATCAAAGATTAACCAATAGATTGATTATCGACTGGTAAATTAGGATGTTGAATCAAGCAGAGAGTAAAATAGAATGCATGCAAAAAACAAGGATCTTTTTTAGGATTGTTCCTTAATCACTCAGGAGACAGCCATACATATAGTGGTAACAGATAGTCTCTTAATTCATGACAGCAAATGACATATGGAGAAATCATGAATGTGATCACTGAATGTTTATAATACAATTATATAATGATCATGTCAGCGAGCTGATGCACTCCACTGCTGATTTGTAATGCAGTTCAACTTTATAAATGCATACTCAAGTCCCAAATCCCAGTGCAGCTTCTTAACAATATGGACCTATTCCAGAATTGATAGAGGCCTTCACCTACCTGTAGCAGTGGATCTCGAAGCAAGACATTGCTAGGTTATCCTTTGCAAATCAACTGGAATATTTATTTAAATCATCATTTTCAACAGTGCTGGGACACTCCAATTAAACTGAATTACATCGTACAGGCCTAAAGGTATAAGGGAACATACAGTAACATACATACTTCATTAAGTTTTCAAATGCCCACACTCCTTGCACCTAATATCCCTCAACATTTTTTTGAATTCCCAAATGACAGGCAAAGATAAATATACTATATTGTAGGGTAGTTTGGGTGTTTCAATGCCAATACTATTCTTAATTACATTATTTAATCCAAAGGATGGAAGCTGTAATTTTTTCTCATAGATAGAATATTTTAAGGTTTAGGGGCAGATGTATCAATCCTTAAAAAAAGATAGAGGCGAGGGTGATAAAGAATGATACATGTCCAGATAATCAACTCCTAATTGTAATTTTTCAAACACAGCCTATAACATGATGATTGGCTGGACATTTATCACTCTTTATCACCCTTGCATTTATCGCTTCTTAAGGCTTAATACAGCTGCCTTCAGTTACTAAGACTTGAAAGAGGTAAAATACTAACCCGTTAGCTCCTAACTGTCATCTTTAAAACACAGCCTGTAATATGGCAGTTAAAAGCTGATTGACTGGTCCCTTATTTTTGTCCACTGTATCTCTCTCCAAGACTTAATAAATAGACTATATGGTACTACAATGATTAAATATTAAAAGTTCAAGTATTTTTACATATCTAAAGTGAATCAATTTCTGTTTGGGCATCTGTTCATAGCTATTGGTGGGTAAGACTGATGCCTGTGTAGGGATTATTATAGCGTGTGTGTGTGAGGATTCAGTATGAAATCCCGGCGGTCGGGATCCTGGCGTTCAAAATCCCGACACCGGAATCCCGAACGATGAAATCCCGACAAGGGGGGGACGTCGATCGCCCCTCCTTGCGGGCTTGCTGCGCTCGCCACGCAGCGGGCCCGGTGCCTCGCTACGCTCGCCACGCTAATTTATTCTCCATCCAGGGGTGTCGAGGAAACCCACGGAGGGAGAAAGTGTCGGGATTTCGGCGGTCGGGATTCCGGCGTTGGGATTCTGAATGCCGGGATCCCGACCGCCGGGATTTTAACTGCATCCCGTTTGTGAGTGTGCGTGCATGTGTGTGTCTGTGTGTATGTTTGTTTCATAATCAGCTTTACTATTTTATTCTCCATCTTACACATTGTTCATATTTATAAATGTCTTTTTTGAATGCTCCGCCTCCACATTTTATTTAATTAAATAGGTGTTGTGAAGGCTAAAAAAGCATAGATACTAAAAAGCAAGTAAATAATAGTCATTCCACTATATAATATAAGCACTAACCAAATCACATTTTATATATGGACAAAAACATGAATACTTGGATTTAAAAAGGGCACTGGAGAATTAACGAGTGTTAACAAATGGATACAATTATTAATTAAGGCAATGGAGGAGTTCACCTAGAGATAAACTAGATATATTGGATTTACTATAGAAGTAACCTAATGAATATGCACACATATATAAATGAATATTTCATGGGGGCAGCATAGGTGACAAGGGAACATCCACTGTGATTAGCATACAGACACCAGCATAGAGGAGTGATTTCCTTGTATCATGCAACATTCCTTACCAATGGAGATCAGAAGGCAGACTCATTAACTGGGAACCTAACTGTGATAAATCCAGGGCTTTAATATATATTTTCTTTTTATTTCTTCTATTAATATATGGTTACCGCAGCTACAGGCTTCACTGTGTTTTGATTTATTCCATCTGGATCAGCATATACATTAACTTTGAAAATGTTAAATTTATTAGAAATTAATATTGTCTTTCTATACTATTAGCTGGTCCATTCAATCATTTCCATGGAGCTAACTAATATATCCACCATGAGACTAATTCAAAACTGATCACACATTTGCACATTCGCAGGCCGGGTGATTATCGATAGACTGTGCATACGTATGACCCATAACACACATATGCAAGACCATCCTGTGATAAGATCCTGCAAATATTTTGTCCGCTGGCAATTCACAAGGTGATTAAATGAGAGCCGGTGTGTGAGTGGTAATCGAACATTTCTGGGAGTGTCAGGGAAAATGCAGGCGTGCCCAGGCGATTAAGGGAAAGTCGTGTAACATCACCTCTGTCCCCAATTAACTTCTATCACAGCCATTAATTATTTATTTATTAACAGTTTCTTATATAGCACACACATATTCCACAGAGCTTTACAGAGTATAGTGGAACATTCACATCAGTCCCTTCCCCAGTGATTCCCTTACAATCTATATTCCCTACCACATGTACACGCACACACAGACATTCTAGGGATAATTTTGTTGGAATCCAATTGACCTACCAGTATATTTTTGGATTGTGGGAGGAAACCGGAGTACCCGGAGGAAACCCACATAAACACGGGGAGAATATACGAACTCCGCACAGTTAGGGCCCTGGTGGGAATGAAGCCCATGACCTCAGCACTGTGAGGCAGTAATGCTAACCATTACACAATCCGTGATGCCCCATTAAATAAGGCTATGCACAGACTGCACACACTGGAAAATCATTCAATGGTGAAAAGCTTGCAAATGGATTTGGAGCTAATCTCAGGGCTGATATATTTTTGCAAGTCATGCTAAACAATTTGCAGACTGGCACGGAGGGGGGAGGGGTGGATTTCACTCTGGCAGGGCGGCATGTACCTAATCACAGGGTTCTGAAATTTAGCAGACGCGTGATCAGAACTGAATCAGACTCCAGCTGATGCTTTGTGGCTTTGTGGTACTATTTGTGAGGTTCTTATGCTGATGACACACAACTCTACCTCTCCTCTCCTCTCCTAATCTGTCCCCACTGCTTCCAGCTGCCTCTCCACCATCTTTTCCTGGATGTCTGAGCACTCTCTGAAGCTCAGCATGCACAAAACTGAACTCATTTTTCCCACACCCAGAGTAACACCGCCTATTAATATCACTATCACTGTTGACAACATCATCTGTCCTGTTCCCAAACCCTGCTGCTTGGGTGTTACTCTTGTCTCCTCCCACTTTTTCGCACCAAACATCCAAGCTCTGGTGCAATCCTGTTTTCTCCAGATACACAATATTGCTTGCATCAGGCCGTTTCTCTCCCAGAGTGCAAATAAACTTATCCTCCACTCACTGTTCATCTCACAGCACGACTACTGCAACCTTCTTCTCATTGGCCTCACTCGCTCTCATCTGGCACCCCAATCTGTTCTCAACTCCACAGCTAGGCTTTTATTCTTCTCTCGCTGTTCAACCTATTGCAACAGTAATGGTGACATTACCCACACCACCTGAGGAATTCCTGTGATCAAAGGCTAAATGTATTGGGACACAAATAAACAACTTATTTCAGTTGGATACATGAGTTTCATGAGGAAGATTGTAGCATGCTACATGTTTTACTACTGTATGTCAGATTATAGCTGATGCCACTGTTATAAGACATGCTGGTATACAGTGGTTACAGAAATAACAGAGCTATTCAGCGCTAAGGGCCTAATTCAGACCTAATTGCAGAGCTGCAAATTCTCAGGCTGGGCATTTTTCCACCCCAAATGCCAACTTCCTGTCCGTCAAACTGCGATTTGAATTTTTTATATTTTCTCACTATTTTGGCTTTCACGTGTGTTATATGATTATCTGTATGCAAGCACAGTCATACAATAATCGAACAGATCACACAACAGCGAAAAATTCAGAATCAGACCCATAGATTATCAAGACGGCTATTGAAATTATAGCTTCTTTAAGTGCTTTCTCCCTTAATGTGAAATGTGTCAGTATGTGTCCCAGAGTGCATTTTTAACAAAATATAATTAATTTCCCGTATGAAACTTAAAAGTTGGACCAGCCATATTGTATGCCATATATTGTAGATATGTGTGTAGAGGTTTAGTTTGCGAGACCAGAGGACTGGATGCAAGCAGTCAAAAGATTGACAGTGGCATCTTGCTGAACACAATTCTGACAGGTGCAGGGTAAGTACCCTCTCCCTCTACACACCTAAGCTTCCTTCCTCCACAGCCTAACTCTAACCCTCCTCATTAGTGTCTAACCCACTACGTGAAAGGTCTGCTCATGTACCAATTCAATTATTCTAACCTGTCCTTCAGTCCAAAGCCTTAAATTATGACAACAATAGCACTGGTATATAATATGATCAATAGAGCTGCCACCACATCAGTGTAAGGGAAAAAGCAGAGCTGATGCACATGCCCCCAAGTTTTATGTGTGTGTGTGTGTGTGTGTGTGTGTGTGTGTGTGTGTGTGTGTGTGTGTGTGTGTGTGTGTGTGTGTGTGTGTGTGTGTGTGTGTGTGTGTGTGTGTGTGTGGATCTTAACCCCTTAAACATATAATAAACTTGTTTACAATTTTTTCATCAAAACAATCGACACTTCTTCTATTTGTATATAACAGTAGCACAAGTAGAGTCCAGGTGCACTAAAAAGCCAACATGCTTAACCAGATGTCATTTTTGAAGTGTAGTCAAGAAGTTGATTGTGCAGTCAGGAAAGCACTAACAACTCAATTAACCATCCATAACAAGAGTGATGTACAGAAGAGCAATTAGTAATTACATATGTAATTGTTACTGGTATATGTTATCAAGATATTATTGTAATGAAATTCATAAATATAATTTGTGTTATGCCAAAATGCTGTATGTTTTGTACTAAACTGCTCACTCAAATAATGCTAACATCAAGCATGTATCAAGCAAACAGAATATTTTCAGAACAAGTGATTATTTTTAAAGGATACACTCAAAAAAATACTAAACCTGGCAAAAATGCTTAATTCTATATAAAACTGCAACTACAGAACCGCATATTTACACAAGTCTTTCATCTTTACTTTAGATGTAGTACAGAATTGTTTATATTTTATGTCTGGTCTCTGTTATATAGTTGCAGTGTTCCGTGTCAATTAGAAAGAGTGACCTGGTTTTACCACTCTGTGTATGTGGGAGGATAAACTAGAGCAGCCAGTGTTGAGTACTTGACACATTCTGAATCAGTAAATGTAGAATTCTTGCTTCCTTTTGTTCTCTATCTTTCTCATTTACTGAGCCACATGACAAACCCTTTACACTATGAGCTTTTCTTTTCTCTTTTGATGCCAGAAGGTCAAGGTTACGGGAACCAACTTCAGAGGCTGGTTCATCTTACTAACGGGATTATAGCTTGTTAGTGGGAAAGAAGAGTGTTCTGACAAACGAGCCTGTTGCACTTCATAATAGTAGGAGAGTATAGCACAGTTTTTTTCGAACATTGACTCTACTGCTATATTCAGTTGTGTGGCTTCAACTGATATTTTTGATTTGTCGGTATGTCATTAAAAATTCTTAGTGCTAACATACCAAATATAGTATTGTAAGATTGCATCATAATTATAATTATTGAACAATATTATGTGAAACAGAGCTAAAATTTTCTGTTCAACAAAATATTTTAAGTGTATAGAACGTGACTAGGAATGTAAACTCAGGAGTAGATTAAATATTGCGTTCCGCAAAAAGATAGGTGCTATACACTTTCCTTAAGGTCTTAACAGTGAGTTTAGATGGATACATGGTTTAAAAAAAGAACTCGTCCCAAATGTTAGATTTAGCTTTGTGTGGAATTCTATATTTTATGCTAGCAATAAAAGTGACAGCGGATCTCATTGCTGTAGTGTTCAGCAGTAGGCAACAGAACCAGAGCTTTAAATATCATATCATTACAGCTCTGGCCACAGCACCAGTTATCAGGGAAACCTAGCATGCTACTTTTCTCAGAGTCATCTCTCTCTACCCACATTAAACACAGTTGGGCATCTAGAGCCACATTGGGACCAATGGATAGTCACAAGCAGGCTCCTCCACCAAATGAAAATAAATGGGGGAAGTACATGTAGGGCACAATACTAAAATGCTTGTAACCTAATTTCCTGTTAGGCACAACCAAATGTGTGCAGACATGGACCAGATGTATCAAGCTTCAAAAAGTGATAAAGTGGAGAGTGATAAACCACCAGCCAATCAGCTCCTACTTGCCATTTTTCAAACCCAGCCTATAACATGTCAGTTCAGAGCTGATTGGCTGGCTGCTTATCACTCTCCATTCTATCACTTTTTGAAGCTTGATACATCTGGCCCTTAGGGAGAGTTTTTTTATTTTTTTATTTATTTATTTATTACATAGGGAGGATCAGCCAAGCTCTGTTGAGAAAGTGCCATATTCAATATAAGTGCATGCTCCCAAGTTAATGAATTGATTGCCCATTAAGGACAACCATTAATGTTATTAAATGTTTTTAATGTTACCTTGCTGCTTTGCAACAGGTGTATTGGTAAGTGCTTCACCTTTAAAAAGCAAAGCTGCTGTGAGCTTTAGACCAGATAGCATGCCTGAAGTCTTAATGTGATGGCTATGTTTATGGTAAAAACTTTGAGCAATAGAGTAGGACCTGCAGAAAAGTGGGGTCCCGTGAAGGGGGCTGCAGGCTGCATGCATTGATCAATACATGAACTAAATCTCTACTGTTTATTATTGTTAGTTAATTTAGTGAGTGCATAGCCCCTATGATATATATATATATATATATATATATATTTATAATACAGATATATAGGTGCGCTGACACTTTAAAGTCCGTTTCCTTCAAGGAACAAAGTTCTTTGAAAATCCACACCAATCCAAATGCTGTTTTTAGGTGCAGCTCCCCTCCAAATGACCCGATTCCCACGGGACCTTAAACGTAAACTCGACCTAAAACATATAGAGGGGGCGCTTAATGGTGTATTAACGTTTATTAAAAACGTGGAAATCACTTTTTAAAAATTTCTCCCACTGAGAAGGTAATGCCCGTACCGAAATTATCATCCGGTGTGGGCTGAATACCACAAGATATATTATACAATCCACTGGCTCAACAACTGCATGCCCAGAAGGTTTAGTGTGTCACTCACGATACCAGTCGGAAGCAGGCACGATCGTTCCAAGACACCGGCACCTCAGCGTCTTAGCAGCGGGCTTCCACACAGCTTGAGTCCAGCGGCTTCAGAGATGCGTCACACAGACCACGCCCCTACGCGTTTCGTCAATGGACTTCGTAAGTGGGGTGGTCTGTGTGACGCCGCATCACACATTTATACCAGTATACAGGTGTTAGTCATTAGAGCTTCACGTTTCTCATATACGGGGCGTCTACACCTGCGATTATTCATTCATTACTATGAACAGCAGTCGCGATGGCTACCATCGATATTTTGATGGAAAAACATGTTTGTTTTTTTAAATTTAGAAAAATGAATAAAAAAGTAATATTACTATTACATAAGCGAACGGAGTTGGAGTGAATGTTTAACAAGCTAGATGTCTTAAAATCGGTTCCCTACCGTACTCGCCAGCAGTAATGGAGTGTGGCGGACTGTATAATAAACAGTTTTTTTATGTTAGATGGTTTTTATCAATGATTCTTTATGGGATATTCCTAGAAAATATTTCTAAACAACTATAAAAGTATATAAAAAAATTATATATATGAACGAACTCTGTCACAGAACTTCTTCCTAAAGAATGAATTTTCTTAAAGGGACTTTACATACACAATCGTCACCCATATTGTGAGAAATTGGGATTCACTTTACATGCAAAGCCATACATTGACAATCCACATATTCTTAAAAGGACACTATAACTTGGTACCTCCATCAATTATCCACAGAAAACTGCTGTATGTGCAAAGTATATATGAGAATTGCCAATTAATCTGATACACCTTGCAAATGTTAGAGCATTTTCACATACAGGAAAATCAGGACTTTTCTATATTTGGCAACATGCCACCAGATGTAATTAGTTAGACAAGACAGTTCAAGGATACATGACCTCAAAGAATCCAGTAAGAGACATAGAGAACTAGAAGAGACATAGAGAACATATTTAAATATTAAAACCAGATGTCGATCGATGGTGGGGGATACAGGCAAAATTCATCGATGGTACTCTCAGAATGTAATTCCTATTGTATAAATGGTGTTATCTCATAGTTCTCATTGAGACCTCGGGGCATAACTGTATTGAGAGTGATTATCCAGTAGGTTTCCCTCCTGGACAATCTATTTTCTCTATCTCCTCCCCTTTTATCAATCTGGATATGTTCAATAGCCCTGAACTTCAGAAGAGAAGCATCTCCATTATGGCATTGGGCAAAATGCCGCGGGATGCTGTGATTTTTGGACTCTGTTTTTTATGTTCCGTGTGTGCTCCAGTATCCGGATTTTTAATGTTCTTTTAGTTTTTCCGATATACTGGAGCCCACACGGACATTCCAACATGTATACAACGAAAGAGGCATTACAATTAATTAGACTCTTGATTTTATGATGTTCAGTCTTCTCTGAATTGTAGAAGACCTTGGCTCCTCGCTCCATTAGTGGGCATATTTTACAGCTACCACAAGGATACGATCCCAGGATGCCCCCAAACAAAGTCCGTGGAGCATTCGCAGGGATTTTCTCAAGCTGGCTCTTTGACAACATCGTTTTGATATTATTGGCTTTTTTATATATAATATCTGGATGGTCAGGTAGATGTTCAGAGAGTATAGAGTCCAATTTTAAAACATGCCAATGCTTCCTCAGGAATCTATGTCTTTCTCATTAATGTTGTACTTTGTTATAAAGGGGCAAAATATTTTTTCTGTTTTCCTATTTTTCTGTTTTTATGTAAGAAGCTCTGTTCTATTTTTATTCCTTGCTTTTATGTTGGCATCTTGTATTATCTCATGTGGGTACCCTTTTTCATCAAATCTTTCAACATACACACCGGCTTGTTCATCATAAGCTTCTAGGGTGGTGCAATTTCTACGCAATCTAGTGAATTGCGAGAAGGGTATGTTTTGTTTCCACCTCGGTAAATGGCAGCTATAAAAGTCAAGATAACTATTGCTATCCACTTTCTTGAAGTGGGTATGTGTTTCTATTTTCCCACTTGTTTGAAAGTTTCTTGTACTGATGACCAAATCAAGGAACTCGATCTCTGACTCACTGATCGTGTGGGTGAAGCTCAAGTTATATTCATTGATGTTTATAGCGCTCATAAAACTTTCAAATTCTAGGCTGCTACCATCCCTCACGATCAGGACGTAATCGATATAACGCTTGAACAGTTTCAAGTTATCCTTGTATGGTCCTTGTAACACGCCCCTTTCCCAATGGCTCATATATAGATTCGCCAGGCTAGGGGCACAAATACTGCCCATAGCCGTCCCGCATAATTGTACAAAGAATTCCTCCAGGAAGCCAAAATAATTAAATTTTAAAACATATTCCAAGCATTTACATATGAAATCTACTTTGATGCTCTCTAATGCAGGATCATCCGTACATCAAAGGATATGTGCCGAAAATTGATACATATATTCAAGACACAACCCATGTACTGCAAATCCTAAATGAAATGGAGTGGCAGACAGGGTACAAGTGGTGCACTGTGGATGTACAGACATTATACACTGCGATACCACACTTTAAGGGAATAGAGGTAATCAAAGAAAAATTAACGGATGATCCTGCATTAGAGAGCATCAAAGTAGATTTACATAGTTACATACAGATGGGTCTTGTCCCATCTTGGCAGGGGATGGCGCTGGCGTCGCCACCGCCATCACCCGCCAGCGCCATGGCGATGGTGAGAAGGGGACGCGCGCGCACGAGAGGCGCGCGCGTCCCCTTCCGACGGCGCTTCCATCCGTTCCCCCGGGTCCCCGCCGGCTTGCCGGCGGTAACCCGGGGTCCCTGCCGCCTGCCCGCACCCCCCCTAACCCCCCCTAACCCTGTCCGTCTCCCTGAGGCGGAGACGGACAGGGTTTGCGTCCCCTTCCGACGGCGCTTCCATCCGTTCCCCCGGGTCCCCGCCGGCTTGCCGGCGGTAACCCGGGGTCCCCGCCGCCTGCCCGCACCCCCCCCTAACCCCCCCTAACCCTGTCCGTCTCCCTGAGGCGGAGACGGACAGGGTTTCCGTCGCGCTGGCGACGGAGACTGAGACGCGCGTGCGCGTGAGACGCACGCGCGTCTCAGTGCATTCGCTGGCGTGGCTGCTGGCGGGTCGCCAGCGTGGACGTTCTGGCGACCCGCCAGCAAGGATGGGACAAGACCCATCTGTAGTTACATAGTAGGTAAGGCTGAAAAAAGACTTGCGTCCATCTAGTTCAACCTGGTATAGATATCCATTGCATATTTAAATGCTTGGAATATGTTTTAAAATTTAATTATTTTGGCTTCCTGGAGGAATTCTTTGTACAATTATGCGGGACGGCTATGGGCAGTATTTGTGCCCCTAGCCTGGCGAATCTATATATGAGTCATTGGGAAAGGGGCGTGTTACAAGGACCATACAAGGATAACTTGAAACTGTTCAAGCATTATATCGATCGTGTGGGATGGTAGCAGCCTAGAATTTGAAAGTTTTATGAGCACTATAAACATCAATGAATATAACTTGAGCTTCACCCACATGATCAGTGAGTCAGAGATCGAGTTCCTTGATTTGGTCAACAGTACAAGAAACTTTCAAACAAGTGGGAAAATAGAAACACATACCCACTTCAAGAAAGTGGATAGCAATAGTTATCTTGACTTTTATAGCTGCCATTTACCGAGGTGGAAACAAAACATACCCTTCTCGCAATTCACTAGATTGCGTAGAAATTGCACCACCCTAGAAGCTTATGATGAACAAGCCGGTGTGTATGTTGAAAGATTTGATGAAAAAGGGTACCCACATGAGATAATACAAGATGCCAACATAAAAGCAAGGAATAAAAATAGAACAGAGCTTCTTACATACAAACAGAAAAATAGGAAAACAGAAAAAATATTTTGCCCCTTTATAACAAAATACAACAGTAATGAGAAAGACATAAATAGATTCCTGAGGAAGCATTGGCATGTTTTAAAATTGGACTCTATACTCTCTGAACATCTACCTGACCATCCAGATATTATATATAAAAAGGCCAATAATATCAAAACGATGTTGTCAAAGAGCCAGCTTGAGAAAATCCCTGCGAATGCTCCACGGACTTTGTTTGGGGGCATCCTGGGATCATATCCTTGTGGTAGCTGTAAAATATGCCCACTAATGGAGCGAGGAGCCAAGGTCTTCTACAATTCAGAGAAGCTGAACATCATAAAATTAAGAGTCTAATTAATTGTAATGCCTCTTTCGTTGTATACATGTTGGAATGTCCGTGTGGGCTCCAGTATATCGGAAAAACTAAAAGAACATAAAAAATCCGGATACTGGAGCACACACGGAACATAAAAAACAGAGTCCAAAATCACAGCATCCCGCGGCATTTTGCCCAATGCCATAATGGAGATGCTTCTTTTCTGAAGTTCAGGGCTATTGAACATATCCAGATTGATAAAAGGGGAGGAGATAGAGAAAATAGATTGTCCAGGAGGGAAACCTACTGGATAATCACTCTCAATACAGTTATGCCCCGAGGTCTCAATGAGAACTATGAGATAACACCATTTATACAATAGGAATTACATTCTGAGAGTACCATCGATGAATTTTGCCTGTATCCCCCACCATCGATCGACATCTGGTTTTAATATGTAAATATGTTCTCTATGTCTCTTCTAGTTCTCTATGTCTCTTACTGGATTATTTGAGGTCATGTATCCTTGAACTGTCTTGTCTAACTAATTACATCTGGTGGCATGTTGCCAAATATAGAAAAGTCCTGATTTTCCTGTATGTGAAAATGCTCTAACATTTGCAAGGTGTATCAGATTAATTGGCAATTCTCATATATACTTTGCACATACAGCAGTTTTCTGTGGATAATTGATGGAGGTACCAAGTTATAGTGTCCTTTTAAGAATATGTGGATTGTCAATGTATGGCTTTGCATGTAAAGTGAATCCCAATTTCTCACAATATGGGTGACGATTGTGTATGTAAAGTCCCTTTAAGAAAATTCATTCTTTCGGAAGAAGTTCTGTGACAGAGTTCGTTCATATATATAATTTTTTTATATACTTTTATAGTTGTTTAGAAATATTTTCTAGGAATATCCCATAAAGAATCATTGATAAAAAACATCTAACATAAAAAAACTGTTTATTATACAGTCCGCCACACTCCATTACTGCTGGCGAGTACGGTAGGGAACCGATTTTAAGACATCTAGCTTGTTAAACATTCACTCCAACTCCGTTCGCTTATGTAATAGTAATATTACTTTTTTATTCATTTTTCTAAATTTAAAAAAAAAAACATGTTTTTCCATCAAAATATCGATGGTAGCCATCGCGACTGCTGTTCATAGTAATGAATGAATAATCGCAGGTGTAGACGCCCCGTATATGAGAAACAGTGAAGCTCTAATGACTAACACCTGTATACTGGTATAAATGTGTGATGCGGCGTCACACAGACCACCCCACTGACGAAGTCCATTGATGAAACGTGTAGGGGCGTGGTCTGTGTGACGCATCTCTGAAGCCGCTGGACTCAAGCTGTGTGGAAGCCCGCTGCTAAGACACTGAGGCGCCGGTGTCTTGGAACGATCGTGCCTGCTTCCGACTGGTATCGTGAGTGACACACTAAACCAGGGGTGTCAAACACAAGGCCCGCGGGCCAAATCCGGCCCGCCAGACCTCTTCATGTGGCCCGCGCAGCCGCCGCCGCCAGCCTTCACCTTTTATTCTCAATTTTTTTTTTTTAAACAAGAAAGCCGCCTCTTCAGCACATGCGCGGCAGCCTACAAGCCAGAGAACGTCTGCCCTCTAGCACAGTGCCGCCGGTCGTCAACCCCTCCTCTGCTCCCACCTGCTGTATAGGAGCCAGAGAGAGAAAAGAGCAGGTCCGTCGTGGTGAATGGTGCTGCTGCTGCTGTGCGCTCCAGGTCACTTACTGCTGAGTGTGCACTGCACAGTGACCGGGAGCACGCTGCCCCCCACTCCTGGATAGATAGTGCGAGGAGCGCTACTCACAGGAGGGAGGGGGAAATGCGCCTGTGTGAGAGCGCAGCTGTGTCCTTGGTGGTGGAGCAGCTCAGACTGAAGTGGACGCATCAGAGCGGGTAAGTGTCAAACTCTCTGCCTATGTGTGTGTGTGTGCACTGGCACATTGCAGCCCATCATTAATTGCTGTGTCCCATGATAATAAGCAGGACATATGCCCTAAGACTGAGTGCTGCCCCCCTGTGCAGGCAGCGTGTGCCCTTATGCACTGCAGTTCACAGCAATAGCAGGAGGGAAATGCTACTGCTGAGTATACAATAATTGAATGCAGTGACAATAATTTATGATAGTGACACATAGTCCTACAGATACAACCGGCCCTTTGAGGGTGACCAAACTGCTGATGCGGCCCCCGATGAATTTGAGTTTGACACCCCTGCACTAAACCTTCTGGGCATGCAGTTGTTGAGCCAGTGGATTGTATAATATATCTTGTGGTATTCAGCCCACACCGGATGATAATTTCGGTACGGGCATTACCTTCTCCGTGGGAGAAATTTTTAAAAAGTGATTTCCACGTTTTTAATAAACGTTAATACACCATGAAGCGCCCCCTCTATTTGTTTTAGGTGGAGTTTATATATATATTTATATTAAAAAATCTTGAAAAATAAATCTGCTAAATAATAATTTAAAAGTAAACTATGACATTCTGCACAGTACATTAGTCAGTTAAGACATACAGTAGATACAGTGAAGCTGATTGATTCCATTTTAGTAATATCACAAACCTCCTTTTTATAAATGAGAATGATACATTGCACTAGGTAACTTGCATTAAAACATTGTTCCATTTTGTCACCTGACTGCCTCTTCTCCGCCCTATTTGCTAAATGAAGCTTATCCTGTGAATTACTCAATGGGTTCCCATTAAACTATACTGCATTCCACTTTGAAATCGTAACATAAAACAGGAGACGCCAATTATCATTCAGCAACTGGTTGTAAACAAATTGGCTTTGCCACTAATTACTCAGACAATCTAATAAAGGGATGTTATCGCTAGAAAAGAAAAAAAGACGAAAACGCATCCCTCCCAAAGATACACAATTAGCTGATTATTTTCAGCAAGCTGGTAAATGTTTGCTTTTAATTGTGTCATAATGTGAAATTAGAATGTGTCCTGTTGCCCCCACTGCTTCCCTGCGGTCTTCATACTCTCTGTTGGTTTTCTCTTCTTCAGCACTGTGTGTTTTCTGCTGCACTTGTGTTTATGCATGAAATGAAAACGTACAGCTTAGTTAACATCACAAAGAATATTTCGATAAATATGTACTTATTTTTTTATTGATTCGTTATCTTCAAATAATGTTATTCTTTTGTAAATAAAGATGTGTCAATTTGTTTAAAATTGCAAATTCCTGCTTAAATAATGTATTTCATGTTTTTAAAATGAGAACCCACTTTGTTTTCCCCAGCACCCTGACTAATACAAGTAATAAGATATAAATCCTATTTAGTAACAGAATTCAGAGATCTTCGTTACATATATTTGCCCACATGTATGAATAATCCCCAAAGCCATCATCAAGGCTTCTCTGTGTATTGGGGGTCCCTCGCGCTATATCTAGGTGCAGGGTGCAGCAGCCCAAAAAATTAGCATAAGCCACAAAGCCCACGGTAGCACACCAATGTAAAACGATAGTGTTAATAAATATTAGTGTTAGTAAGCTGAAGCTATATATAGAAATCGAAAGAAAGATAATTAAATTAATAAACATATTAAAGAAATACTGTAGTATTAGAGAGGCAATTAGTAAGTGCTAAGTGTTAATAGAATGTAATGGTGTGCCACACTAAAGCTGTTCAGCCCAACCAATCCAGGGGCACCGCTCCCCAATACACTGTTACCCTAATCTGGGTCTACCAATAACCAGCAAAGAGCTACATGATAATGGCGCCTTACTTAAATATATCTAAACTAAGAGCTAGGTAGGTACCTTGGAGCAACCCTATAATACCCCATGTGGAATAGAAGGAACTGCACATCCTCCTAATGCAGGCTTCTTTGTGCCTCTCAGAAGAGACATGTTTGGAAAGTGGATTGTGTGGAAATTACTGTTGTGTCCACCCTCAGCATTGCAACAATATGTTTGCACATGCCCATGGTGATGGTGGACACATATGTAGCACAGGATGCTGGAGAGCTGCAGAAGTGTTTTAACTTTAGTCTTTACTACCTGCAAGTCATACTGTGCCATGTCTGCAGTATCACTTCCTGTATGACAAATGGATAACAATCCAATACAACATACAGAAGGAGCGGGTGTCTTCTTTGCAGGGGATGGCGATGGCGACGCTAGCCGCCATCCCCCACCACCCGCCATCTGTATCTGCGAAAGGGGAGAGAGCGGAAACTGAGATGCGCGTACGCGTGAGACGCACGCGCGTCTCAGTCAGATGGATGCCGGGCTGCTTGCGGATCGCCAGCGGTGACGTTCTGGCGATGCGCCAGCAAGAGGGAGCACGGCTTCATCTATACATCAGATTCAGTATTGGGCATGGGTATACACTGCACACCAATAGGACTCATTAGCCATGATTATGGGTGCTCAGAGCCCATCAACTGGTTGAATGTGGAGTGGAGGCATTGACTCACACACCTCTAGGAAGTGGAGCATGTTGCGCTCATACCGACCTCAGTAATGGTAATTGTGGGGAATTGCTTAGCAAAATAATACATAGACAGAGTCAGTACAACTTTTAATGTTTTTCAAGCATTGGTGTGTACGTTAATGTCAATAAGGAAAGCTAAAGTGAGGATATTTATACACTAGAATAGTGCTAATCACTATAAATGTTATTTATTATTATTATTTTTGTTGTTGTTTTTGTTTTTATTAGCATCACCATCCTTAATTTATACGATACCACAAGGGTTCCACAGGAAGTACTGTGGAACCATTGTTTCAAATTGTCATTTTATACTTAGGAATTGATTTTTTGGGCTCTATCCACTTTATCTCTCTCTTAGATAAATCTTCCCCAAAATGCAAAATTGATATTTCAAAATTCAAGATTTGGTTGTGGTTCATAAACAGTGGGCAATTCTCATTTGTATGTACTGTCACTAAAAGGGCATAGACAATGGTGGTATTATCCGATGAATCACCATTTACCATGCTCAAGGAACACAGATATCAACCTAAATAAATCCAGAGAGCTTGTTTGCAAATGGATATCAACCAAATAAATCCAGAGAGCTTGTTTGCAAATGTTCATAATATTATTATTCTAAGGGTCTATAATGTTATGGGGAACATTTCCAAAAATGCTTTAAGTGGACCCATATTCAATGCTAAATTGCAAATGAAAAGTACTGGGAGCACATCTACAGCCAAAAATGCAGAAAGCATTTCAAACCTATAAATTGAAACAGGATCATAATTAGAACTCTATGGACCCCATAGCAAAATCTTCAAAACCCCTCCAGCCTTTGTCACTGCAATGTGCCTTAGCAGGAGATAGAAAGAGAGCAGTGATATAGAGATACAGAGAGAGAGAAATAGAGATGTTTTACATGGAAAATGAGGAATGAGAGAAAAAGATAGAGATAGTGTAATGACCCTTAAAGTATCTTGTACCAGCTTGGATACAAGTTTAACAAAACTTTATTTATACACAATATAATTTACAATTAATAAATATCAACACAATATTTATTTTACAGCCACCTAATGCATCTCCCAACTTCTTCCAATTTCACTCTCCAAGCTATATATAATGGTTAATTTACCACAAATATTGTATACATTTTAATAAGACATCGCATGACATAAGAAATTATACAAATACCTTACAGTATCATATACCTTAACACAACAATACGCAAAGTTCAAGTTCCTTCTCTAAATTGCTGTTGAAAGTCTCTTTGGAAAGGCTCTTAGATTTATTTCTGCAGAATGAGAGTATGATCACTCCACTGAACCATAACTTTGTTTCACGAAACGTTAACAAGGTAACACTTCTTTAATTGATAAATATAGTCACTGTAACCTTCGATGTTTTTCGCTAAAACCAATTGTCCGAAGATATAAATAGCTATTTATATATTTTGTCTCCTAGTCAGCTGACTTAAGTAAATTGTTAATACATACTGAAGGGTACTTTTAGTAACAAACTGTATTCCATTTCATGTTTCCTATTAGATCCTCTGTAATATCTCGCTCTGTTGTTTCTCCACTCTTTGCAGTGCTCCGCAGATTATGTCTGATTGTGTGAGTAGTGTAGCTAAACACCAGTCTATTGGAGCCCCTCACACAGATTACTTAAAAGTTAGTAGCTTGGTCACTAAAATCCTTCCGGGATTTCTACTGTGTCTCGCCTCCTTGTCACATACCACGGCTGGGATATTTATACAGTTTGGTCTGCCTCCCTATATTGTATATAGAAGCTCTGGATTGGATTTCAAGGCCTGTCGCTAAGGTACCTGTGCCAGCGCAGCTGCAATGCTGCAGATTCAGCCCACTGTCAGTCACTTAGGCCGCTCCTTTGCACTGGCCCTCTCTGGTGGATGCTGAGGTTGTAGACTTCCTCACTGTCACTGCATGTCTCTTAGCACTGGGGTCTCAGATCACTGTCTCCTTGGTATGTGGTCCCACGCAGCCTCCATTGGCTGTAACACCGCAGCATTTTCTCACCTCTCTCATCATTACCTCCGACTGCCTTCCCCAACGGTTCCTCACTCTCAACTGTCATCTCCTGACACTGGTCATGTGACCAACTCCTGACCTCTGAAACAGTTGCAGAGGCTGCTGGAAATTGTCTGCCTGTAAAATTACAGACGTGTGTAGCACAATGCACCCTGTCAGACATACAGTAATACATCACAGGAGCAGGGTATTACATACTATCCCACTAGAATCTTGCATGTCCTTATGCAACAGGCATTATTTACTATGGAAGGTTGAACAGTACCTACTATAATTTCACATGACAATTAAACATTTAAACATCAAAAAGAGAAATACATACATTATATAACAGATCACTCTATATTACAGAATGAGGTCTACACTGAACATGTGGTGCACCTTTATTCTTTTGCTTAGACCTCCATATAGCCTGTTGTATCATGAAGGCAAACTTCTCTCCACTTATTGAAGTGTAACCATTATCTGGGCCAAACTTATCTTCATAAGAACATGTCTTGGCCTCCTTAGCCACTCTAAGGATCTCTTCAGGGACATTAGATTTAGACTGTGACAAAACTGAATCTGAAATATGAGGCTTAACTGGCCCTGATCTCTCAACCTGGGATGTTTGGATCACCTTTTCTGTGTCTATTTCACGATCATCGGTACTTGAATCTGTCTGACCAGAGTTGGCCAAATTAGCATCGGTGTCTTTAACTCTCAGTTTGTTCTCACCTCCTGGTTCTGGAAGAAGTCGCCACCAGACTACATCCTGTGGGATCTGTTGTGTCATCTTACTCTGTTCCACAATGTCTGGTTCATCCACTTTAACTAATGCTTCATTTTGCTTTATGACATTGTGTTCTTGTTGTCCGTGTCTACTTGGTCTCAGCTGGTCATTTGGCAGGTCCAGGGCCGTCTTTCCCATTGGGCACGATGGGCAGTTGCCCGGGGGCCCTAGGACCTAGGGGCCCCCGGCCCAGCCCAATGGGAAAGATGGTGGCCGGGGTCCGGGAATCCGCTCACCCTCGCTGGGGGATCCGGGCAGGGGGATCAGGGCGGTGGCGGTAGCTAGAAGCCTGATTCGGCGAAGCTCTATTTGCCGGCGGGGCGGGAAGCGCTGTTGCATTTGAATAGACTGGCCGGACGCTGATTGGCTGAATTCAGAAAATCAGCATCCGGCCAGTCTTTGAAAAGGCAACAGCGCTTCCCACCCCGCCGGCAAATAGCGCTTCACCTCCTAGCTAGCAGTGAATTTAATTTCGGGGGTCCGTGTGCCGGGGTTCTGATCACCCTCACTGGGTGATCCGGCAGGGGGATCAGGGCATCGGTGGCGGTAGCTAGGAGCCCGAAGCGGCGAAGCGCTATTTGCCGGCAGGGGGGGGGCGAGAAGTGCTGCTGCATTTAAAATGACTGGCTGAATGCTGATTGGCTGAATTCAGCCAATCAGCATCCGGCCAGTCTTTTCAAATTCAACAGCGCTTCCCGCCCCCGCCGACAAATAGTGCTTCGCCGCTTCGGGCTCCTAGCTACCGCCACCGCCGCCCTGATCCCCTTCCCCAGCGAGGATGGTCAGATCCCCGCCACCCGGCCACCATCTTTCCCATTAGCGCTATTTGCCAGTGGGGCGGGAAGTGCTGCTGCATTTGAAAAGACTGGCCGAACGCTGATTGGCTGAATTCAGCCAATCAGCATCTGGCCAGTCTTTTCAAATGCAACAGCGCTTCCCGCCCCGCCAGTTAATAGCGCTTTGCCACTTCAGGGCAGGCTCCTAGCTACCGCCGCTGCCCTGATCCCGCTGCCCGGATCCCCCAGCGAAGATGATCGGATCCCCGGCCGCCGGAAGCTGACTGGCTGCCGCACGGAGCCAGAGAGGTGAGGGTTGGGGAGGTGACTGTGGGCTCCTGGGCAAACTAATTTGGGGGGGTGGGGGGTGTCCAGTGAACTAGGTTGCCCAGGGGCCCTTCCTAATGTTAAGACGGCCCTGGGCAGGTCCTGATATTTCTAGTCGGGCTGCGGAGGATCTGCATTCCATCTATTAGGTGTAACGCTTTCAACTCTTTCCTCAGTGCATTGAACTTTTCTTGGTTCTTCTCTACTGCTGTTCTGGTAAATCTGCTGACAATTGCAAGGAGGATCTCTATAGCGTGGACAGCGCCAGTTACTGGCTGTGTTCTGTGATTGGTCTGTTCCCTTGCACCAGAGCACCGTTTGGACCAGTTACATTTATGGCTTTGATGCCCTTCTTTCCATTTGCCAAATTGAACTCGACTACTTCTCCACTTCCCAGACTACGGAAGCGCTCTTCAGGGTTGGTCTTAATGGCAGTGTAATGTACAAAAACATCTTTCTTGGTGTCATTCTGTTTTATAAAGCCATAGCCATATCTCAAACTAAACCAAACAACTCTCCCCATAACTTTTCTTGTGCTATCTTCAGGCTCTGGGTCTGTAGTTAATGTGACAACTGTTCTAATTTGGTTCTGGACTACAGCATTAAGATCCACATCTCTGGGTTGTCTACAGTTCTGTTCAATATGCCCGCTTCTCTGACAACATCTGCATATTGGCTTGCCTTGTTCATCAAACCGATCTGATGATCTTCATCCTTGGCCTCTTGTGGTCGCCCATTGGGTCTGGCCTCGGCTATCCTGCTCCTGGTACCACCCTCTGCGCTTGAGTACCGCTTTTTCTTCACGTAGATCTTTTAACTCCCTTCCCATTTCAGCAAGACTCTGCATGATTTTGTCGAGTTTGTCCGTGAGAGCCCTGGACGTATCTCGACCGGTCTCGGCTTGTTGTGTGCCAGTTCCTCTTACAGCATGTGTCAAAATCTGAGCTGCCTGTTCTTCTTCCCCTGCATCATCCTCTTCTTCGGCCCCCAAAACCAAGTTGTTTTCATTCTCATCACTCTGGTTTAAGCCTAGGATCTGAAAAATCGATTCTTTGAACTCCAGAAAGGTACTCTTTACATTCTGCTTTCTCCATATTCGCAACTGTGCGCATGTGGATTCCCCCTTTGCTCCTTCGATGAATAAATTCACCAGGGTCTTGTCATCCTGTGTTCTCTCTCCAGGTTCTCTTGCCCGTATGGCCTGCATGGTTTCCTGCAGTGCCAATGCATAATCCCGAAGAGACTCTTGCGGTTTCTGCTTCCTGGCATAAAGTTGTCCCTTTAGGTCAGCTATTGTCCGTGCATCAAAAATTCCGGCTAATTTCTTAAGTATTCCTTGTGCTGTCACTCTCTGTTCTTCGGTCCATGATTTTACCTCCCTCCTTGCAGGCCCTTTTAACTGTCCTATAAGGATTTCAACTTGTTGAGCATCGCTCAAGGGACACAGCTTAAACATGGACTGCATTCTGTCCTTAAAGTCTCTAAACGTGCTTGCACCTGCAACACGGTTACATCCTGAGTATATGGGTAACCACGGGGCCCCAAAGTAATAAGGAATCGTGATAAGTGAGTTTTCCAAGGTGTTCCCCCTTCTTCTGGTGGATACTCCATCTGGTGATGGTAGGATTCTCCTTTTTGTTACGGCAGGTGTTTGGGGCTCTGTTCCCAACATTTTGTCTTTCCTTAATTGCTGTCTTCTGGTTTGATCCTGTTAGTGGATGCCAAGTTGTAATGACCCTTAAAGTATCTTGTACCAGCTTGGATAAAAGTTTAACAAAACTTTATTTATACACAATATAATTTACAATTAATAAATATCAACACAATACTTATTTTACAGCCACCTAATGCATCTCCCAACTTCTTCCAATTTCACTCTCCAAGCTATATATAATGGTTAATTTACCACAAATATTGAATACATTTTAATAAGACATCGCATGACATAAGAAATTATACAAATACCTTACAGTATCACAACAACAATACGCAAAGTTCAAGTTCCTTCTCTAAATTGCTGTTGAAAGTCTCTTTGGAAAGGCTCTTAGATTTATTTCTGCAGAATGAGAGTATGATCACTCCACTGAACCATAACTTTGTTTCACGAAACGTTAACAAGGTAACACTTCTTTAATTGATAAATATAGTCACTGTAACCTTCGATGTTTTTCGCTAAAACCAATTGTCCGAAGATATAAATAGCTATTTATATATTTTGTCTCCTAGTCAGCTGACTTAAGTAAATTGTTAATACATACTGAAGGGTACTTTTAGTAACAAACTGTATTCCATTTCATGTTTCCTATTAGATCCTCTGTAATATCTCGCTCTGTTGTTTCTCCACTCTTTGCAGTGCTCCGCAGATTATGTCTGATTGTGTGAGTAGTGTAGCTAAACACCAGTCTATTGGAGCCCCTCACACAGATTACTTAAAAGTTAGTAGCTTGGTCACTAAAATCCTTCCGGGATTTCTACTGTGTCTCGCCTCCTTGTCACATACCACGGCTGGGATATTTATACAGTTTGGTCTGCCTCCCTATATTGTATATAGAAGCTCTGGATTGGATTTCAAGGCCTGTCGCTAAGGTACCTGTGCCAGCGCAGCTGCAATGCTGCAGATTCAGCCCACTGTCAGTCACTTAGGCCGCTCCTTTGCACTGGCCCTCTCTGGTGGATGCTGAGGTTGTAGACTGCCTCACTGTCACTGCATGTCTCTTAGCACTGGGGTCTCAGATCACTGTCTCCTTGGTATGTGGTCCCACGCAGCCTCCATTGGCTGTAACACCGCAGCATTTTCTCACCTCTCTCATCATTACCTCCGACTGCCTTCCCCAACGGTTCCTCACTCTCAACTGTCATCTCCTGACACTGGTCATGTGACCAACTCCTGACCTCTGAAACAGTTGCAGAGGCTGCTGGAAATTGTCTGCCTGTAAAATTACAGACCTGTGTGTAGCACAATGCACCCTGTCAGACATACAGTAATACATCACAGGAGCAGGGTATTACAATAGCATCAGGGAGAGAGAGAGAGCAAGACAGAAATTGAGAGCAGTGAGTTAGAGATACAAAGAGAGAAATAGAGATGGTTTACATGGAAAAATAGGTAAATGAGAGAAAATAGGAGAGAGATAGCCAGTGGCGTAACTAATAGTTTGGCGCCCCATCCCCCACAATTAAATACCCCCCTGCACAGTAAAGTTAACCCCCCACCTTACCCTTCCAAAAGCCGCTGTAGCAAGTTCCTGCACCTTGTCTGCGGCCCCAGCACCCCTGTCCGCTCTTGGCTCCAGCGTCTAATGAAAATGGACCATCACAAAATGTCCGCCCTCATACAGTAGACAGTTTTCTGCTGTTTGGGGGTGGACATTTTGTGATGGTCCATTTAGATTAGAAGCAAAAGCTAGAATGGGACAGGAGAGACGGGACTGCAGAAAAATATTTTGCGGGTCTAGGGCTCTGGCCACAGATGTGGCTGGTGAGCTCCCGGCATGTGGCAGTGGCATTACAATAGCCCCACAGAGCCCTGTCGCCCACACCTTCACAGCAGGGGCTATTGTCATGCCACTGGAGATAGCGCCAGGGGGAGAGAGAGAGAGAGAAATAGAGAGCAGTGAGTTAGAGATACAAATAGAGAAATAGAGATGGTTTACATGGAAAAAATGGGAAATGAGTGAAAATAGGAGGTATTGTATAGCATCAGGGAGAGAGACAAAAACAGAGGAGCAAGAGAGAGGGAGAAGAAAGGAGCAAGAGGGACACTACTTCATTACAGCGACTGCGGTGGGGGCATATAAAGACAGAAGGGGGCATGGACAGAATGATGGTGGCATGGGCAGACAGATGAATAGACAGAGCATTACATGGGGGCATTGATGGTGGTTGGTGGCATTGACTAACAGATGGACACACAGCACCATATCGGGCATAGACATACAGATGTGAGGGGCATTGGACATCAATGGAGAGACCCACAGATAGGAGGGAACTAAAAAAGACACACAGATGGAAGAAGGCATAGATGGAAGGGGAATAAGCAGACAGGCAGGAGGGGCATAGATGGACACACAGCAGCATATGGGGGTATAGATGGACATACCGAATTGGCATTGATGGACAGGTATAGAGAGAACAACAGACAGGAGGGGGCATAGAGAGATGGAAAGATGGGAGAGGTCATCGAGAGGGACAGAAAGAGCAATGGATGGGATGGGCATAGATAGAGGCACATATGGGGCTGCGCATACAGGGACCAACAGGCCAGACCCTCTAACTATAGAGGGTTTAATAAGGGATGCAGCTGTTATGAGGTCTGGAGTTTTGGGGTTAATTTTCAATTACTGCAGTTTATACAGCCACTTACCTGATTAATTTATCAAACCGTTCAGAGTAGCAGGGACTAAGCCATGATGTGTGTAGAGTTGCTGTAGGACCAAGCAGATACGGGATCATAACAGCAGCTGCTATAAGTCTATCCTACAGGTTGTAGGCCAAACGCTGCACTCACCACCAGCAGCCCTCACACAGACCAGACCCTCAGGTACAGTACCTGCAAGCAAAGTGCAGTAAGGACATGTTGTGGATGTGTTGACACATAGGGCCTTATTCTAGTTCACTCTTTCTGACAAATTCCTTCTTAGATGGACAAAACCATGTGTACTGCAGAGGGCAGATGTTACTTGTGCAGAGAGAATTATATTTGGGTGGGGTTTTACTTCAAAGTGAGATCTATATTGCATTGTAAAAATAAAGCAGTCAGTATTTTCCCTGCACAGAACAAAATAACTCACCCAAATCTAATTCTCTCTGCACATTTTACATCTACCCCCCTGCAGTGCACATGGTTTTGTCCATCTAAGAAGGATTTTGGCAGAGTGAACTAGAATAAGGCCCATACTGTATTGTGGTCAAAAAGTCAGCGAAAAGTCACATTTACAGTATACTTGTGTGGAGTAACATAACGCGTAAGTTTTTAAACCCTTTGCAAGATGTGAGCTAATAAACTAAGTAATAGTAAGATTAATGTGTACTGAATACTTATGTTACAATTATAACATATGTTTCCAATTATGTTTGGGAAGGTGAAGGCTGCTGATTTGTTTATTAGTGTTGTCCACAAAAATATAAAATCCTGTTTGATTAGCATTTAACATGCTTCAGTCAAATTGGATACTTATTAGAGGCATTGGGGTGATTCACATTGGCCAGCTACGCAGCAGTCTTTTGCTGCTTAGCAAGCAGGCTAACGCCAGATGCCAGGCAAAAACGAACACCCGCCGCTCACAGCTGAGCTTCACTATGCAAATGGATGTGTACGCTCACACATCCATTCACTAGCGAGCGTACAGCCACAAAATCATTCGATGGTTGCCGACCATCAAATAATTTTTTAGGTGTCTGAAAATAAAGTCAGTCTGGACTGTCCTTTATTTGCTTTGCTATTGTCTGAGAATGAGGCGGGTGTCCCCATGCCCCAACCCCCTGTCCACCTATATGCCCCCCCCCCCCTGCAAATGCCTCGATGACTGTGATAGTCGCTGAAGGCTTCGCACAGCAGCCCTGCACATTCGTATAATCACCTATATCAGGGGTGTCAAACTCAAATTCATCGGGGGCCGCATCAGCAGTTTGGTCACCCTCAAAGGGCCGGTTGTATCTGTAGGACTATGTGTCCACTCTTTATTATCATAAATTATTGTCACTGCATTCAATTATTGTATACTCAGCAGTAGCATTTCCCTCCTGCTATTGCTGTGAACTGCAGTGAATTAGGGCACACGCTGCCTGCACAGGGGGGCAGCACTCAGTCTTAGGGAGTATGTCCTGCTTATTATCATGGGACACAGCAATTAATGATGGGCTGCAATGTGCCAGTGCACACACACACAAACACATAGGCAGAGAGTTTGACACTTACCCGCTCTGATGCGTCCACTCCAGTCTGAGCTGCTCCACCACCAAGGACACAGCTGCGCTCTCACACAGGCGCATTTCCCCCTCCCTCCTGTGAGTAGCGCTCCTCGCACTATCTATCCAGGAGTGGGGGGGCAGCGTGCTCCCGGTCACTGTGCAGTGCACACTCAGCAGTAAGTGACCTGGAGCGCACAGCAGCAGCAGCACCATTCACCACAACGGACCTGCTCTTTCCTCTCTCTGGCTCCTATACAGCAGGTGGGAGCAGAGGAGGGGTTGACGACCGGCGGCACTGCGCTAGAGGGCAGACGTTCTCTGGCTTGTAGGCTGCCGCGCATGCGCTGAAGAGGCGGCTTTCTTGTTTAAAAAAAAATCGAGAATAAAAGGTGTAGGCTGGCGGCGGCTGCGCGGGCCACATGAAGAGGTCTGGCGGGCCGGATTTGGCCCGCGGGCCTTGTGTTTGACACCCCTGACCTATATGCATGCACAGAGCCGCACCATAGGTCCACAAAGCAAATGCGCTGGGGACCGAGTGATGTTGAATTGCCCCCATTATCTCTACTATGATTGTTTGTATCTTTGATACTCAGAGTCAAGCCACACTTCCCATTATATTTCTGGTGTAAGTGATGTGGTGCAAGCCACTTTTTTGGCATATGCAGTTTGTAGCATTTCACGCCTGAAACCAACTCAAAGTAGGTAGCAAACTGTGATTTATTTTTTTCTGGACACATTTTATGTTTGTATTCAACATGTGATTCAAAATGTCTACCTCAATTGTAGATAGATATATGTAGACGCTTGCTTTAAGATTAAAAAGAATGCATTTCCACACAGTAATTTTTCTTTAATTGAAATGCTGTTGGTATTATTGTGTTATATAGAAGAGAGAGGATCCTGTGGTCTCATTTACTGCTTCAGCACCAAAAAGAGATTAGATTGAAGGTCAGCTGGAGTTCTGCAAACATTTTGTGTCTCTATCGTTTCCTGCTACCAATTCAATTTGTGCTTGGAACAAGTAATGTGTCTTTAACATCTTCCCCGTCTTGATGCTTTCTATATCTCTCCTATGTGTTTATGGCCTTTCCAACAATAAAAGTGTTAATGCAGCCATCATAAAAAAAATCAACAATATTTCCTTTAACAGTATATAAAGCATAAATATGAAAGCTATTAGCACTCAGGATAAACAAAGTGCTGTGGAGAAATAAAATCAAATAAAACCAATTTGGTAGTTGCTAGTAATTACTATAATATTAATTTGTGCTATAAATGTTCCAATAGACATATTTATAGACAAAACTGACAACATAGATTTATTTTATATAAACGCATAATTAAGAGATGTCTTGCAGAGACATGCATGGAGTTACTATAGGTTGTGGTAGCAGTAGTAACTTAATACTGTAGAGTACTTTATATAACCTCCTAGGGTAAGATGCAATTTCATATGTCTGTATACCAAATATTTACCACCAAAATTCTAATTTTTCGATTGTCAATCCTGGCTTTCCATAGGGAAAAAGGGGCATGTCCTATTATATAAGGTCAATACATGCCACAGAGGTGCATATAGGGACATATGAAATCCTGGACACTGGAAAAGGAAATTGTCATTTAGATTAACAAGGAAATCCAGCTACATGGCATACTTTTGCATCTTGACTATCATGTTTCATTACAATATTTTTTACATGTGCTTAGGTATATCGGGGTAATAGCCTGTGAAATGCATGAATTCCAGCAATTATGCCTATATTTTTAAAGTGGCAATCATTTACAAGGCAAAACCAGTTTTGTTTTGCCTTGTACAGTAAATAATTGTAACTTTAAAAATATGGGCATACTTGCTAGAAATGTAACATAGTTTGCAGCTTGCAAGTTATTACATAAGCACCAGAGAGCTGACAATTATAGTGGGGAATAAAATGTACAGTACTAAGTGTGTATGTGCTGTATGCATTTAGAAAAAAAAATTGTAATTTGCACCCCTGCCATTTCAGCAAAGTTTCCATCTACCTACTGTAACTCTATGGGAATTTTCCAGTTGTCGACATCATTGATCGTTTGTAATGGCTTCATCCAGGGCCCTGATAAACTGGCGCAGAGATTAACACCCCCTAATTTTGACATATTCTCCTAAAACAGCCCCAGGACAATTGTTGGTCGAGATAATGTAACATAATGGGCCAAGGTATGTAAATCCTTAGCTGATGATGTGCTGTGTGCTATGAAATATACTTAATAGAGAATTTAAAAAACAACACACTTCTAAAGTAGGCAACTAAACCTTTACAGAACAGCAGCTGCAGCAGAAGAAAAATATATCTGTAGAGAAATCTGACAGGTCAATAAATCGCCCTTCCTCTGTACCCTCGACAAGTGGCTTATGAACTTGTATATGAAGGAAAAAAATTGTCCCCCCAGGTTCCTTTTTAATAGAGAGGTTGTAATTCATAACCAGTCACCCACAGTGGAATGCAGTCAGCGACAGTAAATAAGAGATACAGGCACAGAGATTCCGATTGGGTAAATGGGTTTATGTTAAGACTACTAAACCTTGTCTCTGAAACAAAAAAACTATAATAAGTGCCATTATCACTAGAGATATCTGAAAATCCTGTACTACTCTAAATTCTCATTATCATGGAGCGACTGCAGAGCAACGGAGATCCACTGTTTTAAACAATTTATTTAAATTCAGAAAATCCATTTGAACTGAGCAGCAGCATTGACACTTAATAAACAGTGAAAGTGAACTTTTTGTCAGAGATTTGATTTTAATACTTTGAGTCTTGTATTTACATAGAGTAGCATCATAAACAGGTTGTACATATCCTTTTACAAAATACATTTAAATAACAAAGTTATCATGATACACAGTAGCATGTCTGTAATCTGCAGGGAAATCCTTTGCTATCTTGGGAATCCAATATAATGGGCTGTTGAGTTGCATGTCCGCCATCTTTGCAATATCATGACTCCATCATAATACTACGGAGTGATTCAGTTGGAATAGATTTGTTTCAAAATCAACAATTTATTGCCAACTTGTACTATTAGTATTGTAGTTGTGGTTCTTTCTTTGTTTTTTGTTATGGACCAAGAAATCTACAACAGTTTAGTGATTCAAAATGGCTTCCTCTTGGCCAGACCCCATATTGTACAATAGCAGTGAGAAATTGTTGCCGTCATTGTTAAATATTTGCCTTCATACTTGTAAATTTGCTAAGACAGTTTTCATGTTCCGTTGTAGGGTCAACACTAATTTTCTGTATGGTACATTATATCATCAATGGATTGTAACTATTTGTAAATGAGATTGTTTAATAATAAAAGAACAAATCCAAAATATTTTTCTAGAGCTGTTAGAAAATGAAAAGATATTTAATTAATTCTTAGAATACATCTTTTGATAAAAATCATCCATTACTTTAAAAAATGAACTTACCACAAGCATATCCTTTATAATGAATATAGAATTGTACTCTAACCAATACTTGCTGTTTACTTTATGTAAGTTAGAAAACATAAGTCTAAATCCTAAACAACATAAACAGAAACTTTAATAAATAGACCATATCATCTGTTTATTTTTCAGTGTTTCCATAAACTGTTAATAAAAGTTTGATAATATTTATTTCGATAGCACAAAATACAATATTTTATACTCTATTGATAAGCTGATGACAGTTTCCAATGCATACATTAAAGTGTCTAGAAGTGAGCAAATTTTTTGAGTTTTGGAAGTTTCATCCATCTTAAATAAGCCATGATTTCCAATTATATACTGAATCAGTATTATTTGCTATTAAAACAGTCAACATAGCTGTATTGCTGAATTTCCCTAAGCACTCCCACACCACATTGGTAAAATAAAGTCTAGAGATGCAAAATTTCACAAAAATTCCAAATTTGCTAATTAAGTGCAAATGTAGGGCAGAAATTTGTTAAAAATGTTGTCAATTTTGCTCCATATTAGTTATCATGCAGTGTGATGGACACATGAGGTGTCATACTCTTGGACACACTCAGAATGACTCATGTTTTAAGTAAAGTAAAAAAAAAAAGAAGCAAGTGCCTGGAACAATCCCTGTTGGTATGCAAGGAGAGTTAATCCATTTTTTTTCTGTGCATGGTAAATACTGGCTGCTATTGCATATACATGTTAGACAACTTTACACTGATATGTGCATTTCAGTTTGCCCCACCAGCAATGGTTTTGCTTGCCTTTTTGATTTACTTAAAAATATGAATCAGGTGCACGGTCACAAACTAATCAGATGTTTGTGGCATTGAACAATCAGATATTGATATTGTCCAGATAAAAAATGAGTTTGAATGCTTTGAAGCCTTTACCATCATTTTTCCTGCAGCTTTAATTTGTCAAAATGAGTTTCAGTTGGAAGTATGTACAACACACTTCCAAGGGCACCAATAAATAGTATGTAAAAGTTACAATGTATCATATATGTTACACTATAGTAAATATCAGAATCATGTTATTAATTGTCAAGAAAAGAAAATTGAGAGAATGAGAAGATAAATAACTTGAGTCAATGTCTCAAAGCTATATGTGAATAAAATATGTTGAAAATTTGCTAATCTCAACTTAAAAATTAAGGATATACTTTCCATTATTTTCATTATTGTCTACAGCTGGAAAAAATCTTTATTTGTACTATAAAGAAATTCATTTTTTGAAGGTATTAGGATACAGTATGTACCTTTTTTGTACCTTAGTCAAGTAAACATATTTTTAAATTTATGCATATAATAAAATTGATGCCTTTTATTCCTTCTATAGTCATTACAGGAAACCTTAAATTTGCAACTTCTGTATGGATAACAAAGATTATTTATTTAAATGGAGGTTTGGCCTATGTTTTGGACCACAATAAAGAAATGATTAGTATACCATTTTGAGCTTGGACACCCTGCTGAGCAAGTTCAATAAGGCTAAAATGATCTATGTGTGTGACCTGCAAGGTGTGGCACTGCTCATTCTGTATTGATGGACAATTACAGAATAGCATTTACTGCCTATATGTTTTGTATGAGCTGATAATAATAGAATTGTTCTAGTGTTCTGGTACTTACGATCAGTCCATAGACTAAAGAATACATACTGTATACAGTAAAAGCCATAACACTTTACTCCAATCAAAGGCTAGCTCATGGTAACTTTGGCAATTAAGACATACTAATTTAGATGTAGTGTGATGATCATCGAATAATCTATTCAACCCACCCAATTTATGTCAGCTAAAAAAGAGGCATGGACATATTTATTTAATTAATTTTTTGAACTGATTTTTATCACACTGCATAAAGTTTTGTAACATTAATGTGCTAAAAAGTGAGTTGGTGTCTGCCCATTGTATTATCATGTGTGCGTAATGTGAAGAGAAGGGGCCTGTTGTAAAATAAACATTGCAATTAATGTCATTTAAATATAAAGAAACAATTTGATGACCCTAAAATCCCCCTTTTAAAATAATGTATTTGCTACTCAGTTAGGACCTAGCACCAATTATCCTACCTACAGTACATTTTACACAACCTTGGCCAGCAGCAATTACAGCAAGAATAGACTCATTTGTACAAATTTTGTTCTTCACAAAAATTGATTTTCTTGAGCAGTCGACAAGAAGATTCACATTCTTGCTACAAGACAATTACCTTAAATATTTTTCAAGAGCTAAATATGACATGAAACTTTGCAGACTGCTTTAACCATATATTCTATTTTGAACCTGTCATCTAGAACCTTAGTATAAATGGTAAACAACAAAGTTTCTCTTTGAAATGTTAAACACTATTAGTTATTATACTCATGTTAGATTTTACAGTACTTTGCCCTGTGGTGCATTCTGCAAACCATAACCTGGTAAATGAAAATGGACTACATAATGGGACTTGTTTGTTCTCTTATTGGGCCATCTTAGTAAACTACAGCAACAATTGTTGCTTCATTTATCACAGCAATCTGTGATGCTTATATTTACCAAGCGATTGTCATGGATCACTGGATGCACTGCAAGGCAATGCACCATGGAAGGATGTAGAATATCCCATAAGTACATACCATAAAAAGGGCTTTTCAAGCAAATTGATACATGGATTCACTTAGTATACCAAATAATAATCACCAAAATTACATTACTACAAAGGCAAATTTGTAAAGAACAAGACAATGGCGTATTTGCAAAATAAAAATAAGAATCTAAAAATATATAGTTGATTTAATATAACAAAATCTAGTTCACAACAATGTTTTATTTTTCTCTAAATATAATAATGTTTTTTTTTTACCTGGGAATTTTTTATATTCTGAGAGGAATCCAACTGTTGACATTTTTGAAACATTATTTTTAATGTCTAAGGCTTTCTCTTTATTTGAAAATATTAATAAGAGGGATTGGAAATACTTCAATTTCATAAACTGGACTTAATAATATGACAGAATATAGTAGTTCAAGCAACAAAGGAAGAAATGTGTTTGTTTTTGTAACATGGAACATGGATCCTCAAAAGTAGTTGATGTACTATAATGCACATTATAGTTATAAACAGAATGTGACAATGGTAATACTGTATATGAATAACCGTGCAATGTTCTAAGACTGTATGGTGAGAGCCTTTGAGCCATCTACATTTTAAGAAAAACCTTAGATGAAATGAGAATATTGCTATTGGCAAAACATTTGGGACATAGTACGCTATCTTCCAGAAATATAGAAATTACGTATCATGAAAATACGCACAGCCTGAAATCTACACAGTATAAGAAGAGTAACTGCGGCATGCTTTAGTCGAAGCCTAGTCAAATGTGGGCTTTCTTGCAGCCTTGAAGAGTGACTCCATTTTTCATCTTTACAATAAATGGACTGCTATTGGCTATGTAAGCATTTTTCAGTTATATTTTGACGGGATTGTAAAAAATAGTATTTCCAAGTCATATGTATCGATATAGGAGGAATCATTTTTTTATCTTCTTAGAAATAATAACAAAGAAAAAAATAATAGTTTCAAATGCCAGAATTACAAGGTTAAAATGGTAGTTCTTGCACCGCATTCAACAGTTTTTTGTGTGTATCTCAGTTTGGTATGCATATCTTATATCTGATACGTCCAGCTTGTTTACAAATGTCTTTTTGTATTCCATTATTCAATAAATTGATGTATGGTTTCTTGCAGATTCCTCCCCTTTTAAGGGACTAAGTTGTCACTTTTATTTTTTAAAAGAATTAAGGTACTCCTCTTGAATGTCAGTATCAGACTATATCCAGTGGTATCCGCATGTTGGAAGGAAGATACACTGCAATAGAGTTGTATGCCAGTGTGTAGATTTGGCCTGTCACAGCATTTGTACTGTTTGAACAGTTCCTGTATGTTCTCCAGACACTATCGTGTAACCTGCAAAAAAAGAAAACAAAAGATTGGACTATTATGCCTAATCTCTTAACATTTCTAACATTAGCAGGCAATAGACTTTAATTTAACATTAAAAAAGGATCGAGCACAGAAATAATTTTACACTGAAATATTAACGTAATTTTATCGTTATTTGAAATATTGATGTATTTTTACCATTATGAAATTGCATGCGTGTTATAGAGGTGCTTTGAAAGTTGTCTAGGTGCACTTAGTGACACTCTGTTTGCCTTGGAGCTAGGAACAGACAATTCTGCCCTTTGCTCTACTGCCTTTAACATTAATCGACAGAAGTTGTAGAACAGATCTCCTGTTGCTTAGACTGGAAGTGTGGTGGTCAACTGTGAAATTACTGCTGCTCCACCATGTCGGTGGCCAGCACTTAGTATAGATAAAATATGAGGCCAAAAATGACTAGTATTACTAGAGTTGCCTGGAGACCATTATATTTTGTTAAGTTTTTTTTTGGCTTCAGAAAACTTCCCTCCAGTGTTTTTAGAACCCTATTTCTACAAATATTGATAAAAATAACTAAGATCATGTAAAATGGATACTAGTATGTAGCATTGCAGCATGAACTACAGCTACCACCTTCTCCATACACTCTTGTGTTAACTGGCACTTGAAATCCTGAAAAGGGGACTACTGTATATTGCCTGACCAATTGAGTGGGTGATATACCGTACTGTACAGTATCTGTAGGTCATCAACGGGTGTATACTCTTAATATATCGTTAAATGTTATTCACAGCCATATCATGCCTTGCAGCACAGCCAATGCATATACCATATATACTCGAGTATAAGCCTACTTTTTCAGAACATTTTTTATGCTGAAAAAGCCCCCGTCGGCTTACACTCGAGTGAGGGTCCCACTTGAGTCAATACGTTTTCCCATTTTTTTGTTGTAAAATTAGGTGCCTCGGTTTATATTCGGGTCGACTTATACTCGAGTATATACGGTATATCTTGCACTTATTTGGCATTTCTGGTTGTGTACTGATCACCTGTACATTGGTTGCATGGACTGACATCATGCTAGGTGGGAAAATTCAAATGCTTGCCCTGATGTGTTGTCTGCACAGATGTATCAAGCTGCCAACTGTATGCTTACCAAGTCTGCCATTATGTTGGTATATCCCCCAGTATATGTCTGCATAATATGTTCCCATCCTTACTATAAATGCAACCTTAATCACTCTAAAACATTATTTAGAGAACTGAGATCTGAAACAACAGGTGACAGGACCTGAGCAGGACTTGGTTGGAATTGGAATCCATTTTTTTTGTGTGTTTGTAAAGTTTTCAGTAAATATGTACCACTCCTCTCTATGGCCAGGGATGAGTGGCTTGAAAAGTGACAAAATGAAATGTGATAAAGTACCTAACTGTCATTTCACAGGCTGTTTTTAAAAAAATGCAGTTAGGAGCTGATTGGTTGGTAGTTTATCACTCTCCATTGTATTACTTTATATTAAAGCTTACTACATATCCCCCTAATTACTACATTCAGAGGTATTTATTGATTTTGTCAATAAGTCATAAGGAGTTGTTTGGAAAACATGGGGTGAAAAACCTCTGCTGTTCAATTATTGTGAAACATGGTTAATGTGTATGTGATATTTTTGTGTATCTGAGATGTGATGTTCATTTTACCTACACACAATAAGTATTTAAATATACCTTAAGTTAATACCCGCATAAAATTGTATATAATACCACAAGGCCATCTTTGGTCTTTACAGATCTTCAAGAAAATGTCCATTTTATGTACGATTTATATAAGATTGTTTCTTGTCTTTCACTCGTATGTGGGGAGCTGGATTTATTTTTCATTATATAACAGTTCTTAGGGCAGATGTATTAAGCCTTAACAAGAGATAAATGCAAGGTGATAGAGAGAGATAAACATCCAGCCAATCAGCTCCTAACTGCCATGTTACAGGTTGTGTCTGAAAAATCAGTAAGGAGCTGATTGGCTGGATGTTTATCTCTCTCTATCACCCTTGCATTTATCTCTTCTTAAGGCTTAATACATCTTCCCCATTGTGCTGATAGAATATGATGTACCTTTAAATCTTTTCAAATGTTTCTGAACATCAGGAGCAGAGAACTGTAACTAAATCCATTGCTGTATGAAGCTAATTAAGTGCATTTAGGCCACTTCTATAATGCATAACTCAATACTCAGACAGGTTTGAAATATAATGTGTAATGAGAACTAATCACTTCCATTTACATATAAAATTAAACGTGTCCTATTCTCTTATTCCCCTCTAATTTGGATTTTACAAGATAAAACCTAAAGCAGGATGCATTCTCCATTACTGAGGCCTTCTCTGTCTACTCACTAAATGTTTTTGGTTCAAGTATATTTGTAATGGGACCTTCGTTCAGTACTTTGAAGAAAGAATGGTGCCTCTAGAGGAGAAGACTAATTGCTTTTTCTGTGACTTATTTTTCATATAATGTAACAATCAATATTCAATGGAATTACACATACAGTATAAATGGCAACCACGTCAAACAGTTTATTCATAGTTAGCACACCTGTAATCGATGATCACCATGTATATGATTGATTAATTGTTATTATAACCCTATTGTTAAAGCCTCTGAGTTTGCCGGCCGCGTGGGATGCCGGTCAAACTCAGAGGTTTTTTAAAGGAACAATAATTTACAAAGCATGGTTTTGTCTTGTAAAGGATTTCCCATTTAAAAAAACTCAAAATTTGCTGGCATCCCGCATGGCCACCAAACTCGGAGGCTGTTACATTTGGCCAATAGTCCCAAATTTATTTTGAATAAAATATGACAATACATGCTCTAGAACAGTGTTTTTCAACCACCGTGCCATGGCACACTAGTGTGCCTTGAGCTGTTCTCAAGTATGCCCAAACCAATTTACAGCCACCACCAGTTCAACTGTCATTTACTGGTCTCTTCTTTTTGTGTAAATGGCCAATGTATTTTATTTTGTTACCAGTGTGTTTGTTTTTAATATGGGGGCCAATAGGTTTGTTTTTTTCCTGTGGGGGCCAATGCGTTTTGCCCTGTGCAGATCTCATGGTGTGCCTTGGCAATTTTAAAATCATATTTAGTGTGCCGCAAGGTAAAAAGGTTGAAAATCACTGCTCTAGAACGTAGCATGTAGAACTGTACACAAATAATAAATACGAACTGGAGCTTTTCTCTATCCCAGCTTTGCCCCTTTTGTACAGTATATACCTTAGCTTTTATAAATTCTATTTTAAATAATAAAATTATATTTTTAACCACATATTGAGCCTGATTCAGACCTGTTCCCTAGGCTGTGTATATATGCAGCCTAGTGAACAGGTAAACGCTGCCCGCCGTTCTTGCCAACATCAGCATATGCCCAAAGCAGTCATAGACATGCCTGCATTCGTGGGCGCACCCCTAGTGAGCGATTGCACCAGCGAGTGTGACACTCACCAAAGCTAATGCGCATATTCGTTAATGCGCAAACCCCGACCATCGGGGATGCAGATGAATTCGGACCTGAGCGATTAGTTGTGATAAAAATCAGAGAAAAACACAGGATAAGTAATTCCATTTAGGACCTTATTCTGGTCCGTTTGGGTCCGATGTTTTTACATTGCACATGCACATTTCTGTGTATGTGCCTCTGCCTGGTGCATGCGTCCCCGGCGACCAAACTGGTTGCTGGGTGTATGCACCCATGCTTGCAAACAGAGGGCGGGGGTGGCGGGCTGGCTGATTAGCATATGGAATGCCCAACGTTTCAACCTTACAGATGCATGCACCTTTACATCTTATGATGGTCGCCGACCATTGAAAGATGTAGGAGGGTCCCAGTTGCATAAGAATGGATGTTTATATAAAACATCCATTTGCAGCCAGTGTGAACGTTACTTGCGAATGGTGGGCAGGCCTACTGCCATTTGCAAGGTGGGATCTGGGATGCAAATTCAGATCTGAGCAAATAAACCAGAATACCCCTTTAGTCCATAAAGTACATAAGAAGGTATTTTCTCACGAATAATTTAATATCTAGTCAGAAAACCACAAGGAAATTTCACTTTACAATACAAAAGTATATGAATACAAAAGTATATGAATGCATCATCAATGTTTTGATCCATGCAAAGCATCGAAACCCCTGACAGTATATCAAGGTAAAGTGTCAACATCACTGAAAAATCACTAACATCACTTTGCAGATGGACCTGATATCACTGTTTGGATAGCCCCAGAATGATAAACATATAGCAATAAACCAATCAAAATTAATCATTTTCAGTCATGCCTAAAACTATAGTTTGCAGAGGACCAATGTCAGCCTGTGCATGTGATCACCTGCCCACCATATGAACAAGTGATTCACCCAATCAACATGATGCTAAGTTGATCAGTCCATGGTATTATATCTAAAGCTGAAACTGTTACCCTCAGTCTGTGTTATAGTATCAGCCATGTACAACATTATATAGATGATAGGTTAATTAAATCTCTGTTACATTAAGATTTTGCCAGTAATACGAAGTGTTTGGGTCATACAGTATAACATTAAAAATAAGAATTTAAGAAAAGTGCATTCCACAGCTCAATACAAATAGATGTCTGCACCTTATGTTGATGATTTTACAAATTAATGATCTATAAACATTACCATAGAACCAGGAATTAATAACGTGTTTGAATTCTTTAAAATCACATACAAAAAACTGTATTGCAGCAATGGTAATGGTAATAAGGATTGTGATTTTACAGATTAACTGTATTATTTCATTATTAATCATTTCCTTTTGTTGGCATCATTCCTCTTTAAGGTGGATTTCTGCAGTGTTCTATTTTATTTATTCCTACCAAAACATTTCTATATTTTGATTTATGCATAAGATTAATGATGCAGATCTTTTAATGGAGTGGTTTACCATCTGGTCAGATGCCTTAGCTAGTCAGATCACAGAGAGAATGAATGTAAAATTAAAATCAACAATGATGCTGTGAGCTTAAAAATCCTTTCATTTTATCTGAGTGAGCAATTTTTAACATTTGAAATCAGGTAACACCTATCCTGCCAGAAGGACCAGAATCAAATTAATATTTATCTGCCTTTGCAATGCACCTATTTTATTGTAGTGACAACAAACAAAGAGACTGGATTTGTTACTCTGCATTTGCTTATTTTTCTTGAAAAGATGGAAGAACTTTGTTTCACCTTTCATGTGATTATTATAAAGCAAATGCAAATTTATTACAGTGAAAAATTATTTTCTTTCAGCTATTTCAATTACTGACAATAAGAAAATGTGCCTTCCTGGAGCAATATCTGGCTATGCGGCTGATGCCTGGGGTAAATCCTACACTTCGCACTATATGTTAATTAAAGATGCGTGGGCTAGGATTTCCCAGATCCGAGCCCGCAAGAACAGCATGAATCCGAGCCCGGATCTGCGCGGCGCTCAGAGCTTCCCGTCTGATCCAGGCGCGCGGGCAAAACGTCATTGCAGGTGCCGGATTCTCACGATATCCGGACCTCTATATAAATTGCGAGCATCCGGCGCCATTTGTCACTCGTGAGTTGAACTTCTTAGAGTAGGAAAGGGATAGTCAGACTCTGTGTGCTGAGCTTTGTAAGGTTAGATTAGGAGCTGTCTTTCTTTTGATGCTGGGGCGACTGCCAGTGCCTAGTGCCACTGTCTGCTCTGCTGGTGCTGGCCAGTGGCTGCGAGCCCAGCCAATACTACGTGGCCACTTCATTGTATATGTGCTAACCACTTGTATACCAGTCTGATTGTGCATCTGCTGTATATTATTATTAATACTTCCCTGCTGGGGCATTTTTGCCTTATATAACGTACACTATATATATATATATATATATATATATATATATATATATATATATATATATATATATACGCTGCTGGTGCATCTACTGTACTGCCATATAAATATTAATAATACCAGTGTACTGGTGCATCTACTGCCATATATATAATAATAATATTATTAAGCATCTACTGTACTGTTGTATATACCAGTCTACTGGTGCATCTACTGCCGTATATATATATATATATATATATATATATATATATATATATATATGAATATGGTGGGGCGGCATGGTCCAAATAATGCGGTGCCCCCCGTGTCAAGATGACCTGAGAGGAGCTCAGGGTATATGGAGCTGGGTTACGGCGGCACTCGTCACAACAAACAAATAAAGGCCAGGAGACTGGAGGTATTCCCAACGTTTCGAGGCGGTGTGCCTCTTTATCAAGGTGCAGAAAGACCAAATATACTGTTGGAGATGATCCACTGAGGAGAGGATTGGTGAATACATGAGATCTGAAATATTAATTGTGACAGGCTCAAATAACAGTGGTGGGATACCACTGGAAATGGTACTGCTCTAAGTGTTGGGGTGCCGTTACGTCCTATATTGGTGGTGGGAGCCACTATTGAATCATTAAACTACTACACTAGTAGGCGCCCATCTCACCATTTTTTCCAGATTTGTTAAGAAGGTTTCCGGGAACAGAAACCAGTAGGAGAGAAGCTGCCGCCCTGAAAGAGATGGAGTGTGTTTGAACTGTAAACACAGGATGGTGTTTGGGGACTTTTTGGAGACTAATATTAGGGTCATCAGCGCTAGTACCACCCATTCTTTATATATATATATATATATTTATATATATATATATATTCTATAGAGATAGACAAAACGGGCGCTTCATAGTGCAGATATCTTTTAAAAAGTTTGTATTTATTTTGAACACGTAGATAGATAAAATAACGTTACCAAAAGTGGCGGCTCCAAATGCCGCACTGTAAAAGCATGTAGGGGCGTGGCTCAGCGTTGATCAGACCAGCGAGAGTCCGGAGGAGTGTAACCTCTCCCTGTACCAGACGCCGGGACGTCTGTGTATTCATGCTTTTACAGTGTGGCATTTGGAGCCGCCACCTTTGGTAACGTTATTTTATCTATCTACGTGTTCAAAATAAATACAAACTTTTTAAAAGATATCTGCACTATGATGCGCCCATTTTGTCTATCTCTATAGAATTTGCTTACCTGCTGGATTCAGGTGCCCTGAAGGGTTTAAACGGAGCAGCCGGGTTTCTATCACCTGAGTGCAACTACCCTACCGTGGAAGAAGCGGCTTGGTGTTCCTGGGACTGATAGTTCCACAGAAGTACTTTTCTATACATTTCCCTCAATTAAGACTTTACGCACAATCTATTTCCATTTGTTATATATATATATATATATATATATATATATATATATATATATATATATATGAAAAGAAAGAGTGGTACTTGTTTCCTAGCACGGCCACAATCTTTGGGATCGTGTACCTTTAAGTTAAGGTACACGATGCCCGCGATGGACCCGATTTCCTTTGAAATCAGGTCCATTTAGCCGGCAAAGGAAAAATCGCGGGCATTGCGTCGGTCGGGACCATTAACATTGGCCCCGACGCGACCGACGCGATGCCCCCGATTTTGCCATAGGCTTCAATGTTAAAATATTTTTTAACATTGAAATCGGGAGCATCGCATCGGTCTTGTGCCATTATAATGGATGGATTTGGGGCGCGGTTCCCCTTGGGTTGGTGTAACCGAGTTGCTTTCGGGGCGGCACACCCTAACATTTATTTAGCACTATTTATTTTCACTAATATTATACTTCCTAGCACTACACTTTTTAACCTCTAGCTCCTGCTTCTTTCTTATTAACACACATTTATAACTTAGTTTTTCACTTGTGTGCTGCCCTGGGGTGATTGGCTTATGCTGGCCTTTTTTGGGGTTCCGCGCCCCAGATTCCTAGTATTAGGGACCCACCAGAAATGAGGTTACCGTGAAGCTGGTTGGTGGGCAAATATTTCTTGGCCAATGAATATACCAAGAACCTCTATTATTGATTGATTTTGATTAATAATATGGAGTGTGCATCTGCACCACATGTCTTTCTTCGCCATTATAATGGCACAAGATGAGATGGACTTGATTAAGTCCATCTCACATAGTAAAAAATGTGAAAAATGTGAAATGGGTCAATATGACCATTTCACATTATATATGGCCCCGTCGTCACCCAACGATAGACGCCAACCCGAAGCGTGGCAAGCGCAGCAAGCCCGCGAGGGGCGGCGGTGCGCGTCCTCCAACCTTTTCATTCCCCTACTATGCACGTCGGCGTGGAGTCGAGAATATATAGTGTGGCGAGCGCAGCGAGCCACCGAACCCGAAGCGTGGCGAGCGCAGCGAGCCCCGCTAGGGGACGCGTATACCTGTGAAGTTATACGTGTCCCCTCGCGGGGCACGCTACGCTCGCCACGCTTCGGGCTCGGTGGCTCGCTGCGCTCGCCACACTTTATATTCTCAACTCCTTGCCGACGTGGATAGTAGGGGAATGAAAAGGTCGGAGGACGCGCACCACCGCCCCTGCGCTCGCCACGCTTCGGGTTGGAGTCTATCGTGGGGTGGGGTTTACGTTGTAAAATTTGGGGGTCTAGGGAATATTTTACATTGAATCCAATGTAAAATCGGGTCCCAGGGACCCTATTCACATTTGATTCAATTAAAAAATCGGGTCGGTCGCGTCGGTCGCATCGCATGCGACCAAATCGCATGCGATCAACGCGATTTTTCCGACACGACCACCCCGATGGAAATCGGTGTGGCCGTGCTAGGAAACAAGTACCGAAAGAGTTTCAGAGGGCACTAAGTTGTACAGAATAAACAGATAACTGTATTTAAGGGTATTTAATACATAAAATATGATTTAAAAAAGCCCTGTGGGCATAGCAATAAGTATACCCAGTTTTTTAGGATCCAGTACACCACTTTTTGGGATCCAGCAGCACACACCCTGACTACAGAGGCTCTATATGATTTGTGACAGTGAATAAGATCATAGAACACAGACTTATCTGAACAAATTTACTTGTCCGGTGAGGAACCCCATTGATGGATCTTCTCCCAAACTTTGTTGGGATATATTTCCATTGGACCATTCTATACCATTTATTATTCACACATTTTAACCAATGTGTAAATCTATCAATCAAACTGATTTATTGCTGCCCCTGATGAAGTCATGATATTGACAAAACGTGCTGGGATTTCTTCATTCATTCAATGATTACTGTCAACATCTTGAAAAACTTCCTTACTGGTTAATTACTGTTTTTATTTGAAAATTGTATACTGATTGCTATGCCCACAGGGATGTTTTTATAATTTTTTATGTATTAAATACCCTTAAATACAGTTATTCTGTACAACTTTGCGCCCACTGAAATTCTTTCCTTTCTCATTTCTAAAATGTTGGATTCCGTCTAATAAGGGGATCATTCAGAGGTGCTGCTTCTGGTTGGAGCGCAGATTGGGGCCCTTTCTATTTTATATATATATATATATATATATAAATATATGTGGATTCAGTATTGAATCCCGGCGGTCGGGATCCCAGCGTTCAGAATCCCGACGCTGGAATCCCGACAGCCGAAATGCCGACAAGGGGGGGACATGGATCGCCCCCACTTGCGGGCTCGCTGCGCTCGCCACGCAGCGGGCCCGGTGCCTCGCTACGCTCAGCACACTAATTTATTCTCCCTCCAGGGGTGTCGTGGACACCCCAGGAGGGAGAAAGTGTCGGCATTTCGGCGGTCGGGATTCCGGCGTCGGGATTCTGAACGCCGGGATCCCGACCGCCGGGATTGTAACTGCATCCCATATATATATATATATATATATATATATATATATATATATATATAAATATATATAGACTAATCATGGTCAGGCACTCAGCAGAGTTGTATAAAAAGTTCATACCGCACGATTTCAACATTTTTGGTTTAATAGTCAATGACCCATCATCTGGGATATATACATACTATATGTATATTTTCCTGATGACGGGTCACTGACTAATAAACCCGAAATGTTGAAATCATTTAATAACAAGTCTGCAGAGTGCCTGACTGTGGACAGTCTACTGCAACCTACTGTATATGGACTATTGTGTATATATATATATATATATATATATGTATATAGCAATCTTTGAGAGCCACTCAAGGGACTTGGTATTTGCAAAAAAAAACAGGACACAACGGTCTAACTGTGCAGTGGTGTTTTGAGCTTAATTTGCTCTCTCTCTCTCTCTCTCTCTCTCTCTCTCTCTCTCTCTCTCTCTCTCTATATATATATATATATATATATATATATATATATAATATATACACTTAACATCGGCACTCACCTTTCCTAGTTTTGGGGTGCCCTATGGCTTGTGACCACATTGTTTAAACAGACATTGGATGGGCTCTGCACACACTAAATTAACTGATAATAAATAGTGGAGATTTGGTTCATGAATTGATCAATGCATTTAAGCCTGCAGGTAGCTGCTCACCTATAAAAGCAAAGTCTGCTGTGAGCTTCAGACCTGTTAGCATGCCTGGTATCAAACATTGATGTGATAGCTATGTGTATTGCAGCCATTTTCAGCGATAGTGGTAGGACCTGCAGAACAGTGGGGTCCCTTGACGGGGGCTGCAGGCTTAAATGCATTGATCAATTCATGAACCAAATCTCCACTATTTATTATCAGTTAATTTAGTGTGTGCAGAGCCCATCCAATGTCTATATATATATATATATATATATATATATATATATATATATATATATATATATATATAAAACATCATCCCACACATCAAAACAAAAATGGACATATGCCTTCGAGTGAGCTTTGTTCATTAATTCCATAATAAATACTTTTTCTATCAAATAATTTATACAAAACCTATACAACCATTTTATCACCATAAGAACATATTCTATGAATTTCATTAGGCTGTACATAATACATAAATGTGCTTCAATGTATAGTAATTATTGGACACTCAGATAATTTGCTGTAGAAAAGGAAAAATACATACTGTATTTGTATGTCATAAGTGTTCACGCAGTTACATAGTACTGTAAGTTATAAATAGAGAAAGGCCCATCGTGTTTGACCTTTGATATATCCTAGTGTGCTAATTCAAATGGACACAAAACAAAACCCCCAGTGTGACAGATACCTATTTAGACTCATGGGGGGAAGAGAGCCAAGAAATTTCCGGGATCAATCAATAATATTAACCTCTACTAATTATAGCTACAGATACAATATCTTGTTATAAAGGTATCCAATCAATTTTTAACATCTGTTAGTGATTTTATATTCAACACCTCCCATGATAAGGACTTCCACAGCTTAATCATTCCTAAAGTTCTGCACTATGTGTTCATATGCACCGTATGATCCTTTGTCCAATAAGTTAAGCAAAATCTAATGAACTGGATACATTTATACATATTAATTAGATAACTCCTAAGATGCCTTTTTTGTGAAGCAAACTACACAAGTCTATATAATGCCTGTTGATAAATGAAATATCTAAATTCCCTTTATTATTGAGGATACCTACCTATAAATCCTTTTGAGTTCTTTACACTAATCTCCATATTCAAAGGTACTGTCTAAATAATGGGCCTAATTCTGGTTCACATGCAGCGCTGCAAAGTTTGCAGCACTGCGTGTGATTTAAATGTCGCTTGTCCAGCCACCCGCCCCCTTCACACATCTAATTCATCAGCATGGCTGCAAATGGGTGAATTGCATAAACATCCATTTGCCACCTAGGGGGTGATGACCACATCATTTAATGGTCGTCGACCTGGGTTTGAGTCAATCAATGATATTACAATCCTCACCCACAGGAATAAAATATCTTTCATGCCCCCCCCCCCCCCCCAATTCCCCTGCTGGAATAAAATAACCCCCCCCCCCCGCCACCCCAGCCCCAATACCAGACTAAAAAAAAAACAGCAATCAGTGCACTATTTGGTAGCTTGGTTTGTTTTTGGCAGAGCAGCAGAATGTAGTGCAAGGCAAGGAGGGCCAGGCCAAGGCACAGTCTCGCTGGGCAGTATCGCTGTCAGGCAGGAGCACAGGTACCATTAGTACTGAGTTCTAGCAGTGGTGATCCTTTTGGGCATGTACTACTACGTGTGGGATACTATCATCAGTTCACCAAATGGGCGCTCGGCACTGGCAGTCCTACTCCAGTTATTAGGAGGTAAGTGGTAAGTGGGGAGGTGTGGCTGAAGTGGCGGGTGGTGTGGGGCTTTGCAGCGTGACTTCACTTAAATCACACTGTGCACAGCTGGGCAGCATCTGAGACAAATGCTGCTAGTACTCATTGCAGAGAAATGTGCATTTGCAACCTAAGCCAGCAAATCCCAAGATTGGAGGCTCCAGTCCCAGGATTCATATCCACATAAGTGGTAAATCTATCTAAACAGCAAATAGGCAGGGAGGTAAATATGTACTAAAGAGAAATAACTAACTGCAAGCACTACATTATAAATCCAAGACAGCTGCCCAGAGTGTACTTCCTTAAACTGATACTTCAGGTCCAGGAGACCTGACAGGTTATTAATATACAATATTTGTACCCAATCTACTGTCAGTTTAAAGGTCAGTAGGCTTATTCCAAGTCCTCCACCATTCATCAATCATATATATTTTGCATACAGTATACTGTATCTATCTCTTAAAGCCACACACAAAACATCCCTGCTATCTATCTATTTATTTATCTATCTATCTATCTATCTATCTATCTATCTATCTATCTATCTATCTATCTATCTATCTATCTATTTATCTATCTATCTGCTGTAACAAACCCTGCTGGTAACTTATAATCATATTCCTAACATCCCTCCATATTGATTATCTTATATTTGTAATTATTAGTCTGTATTTGGGCAGGAAAGGATTGTGTACTAGTGGGGGGTGGGGGGGTTGGACTTTGCTTATTCACACCTCGAAACAAGCCTTCTGCTCGAGGTGGGGCTATCAATTAAGTCCCAGACACAGGTCTGAGACATTTCTATTTAACCTGAATCTGGATGGCTGGTTGCCTTGTGAGGCTGTGTTGTGTGCAGCTGCAGTGGTGCAAGTAGAATTTTTTTCTTGGTGGTACTTATAGCCTCCACCAAAAATGGGCATGGTCATGTGTCATCAGGGGGCGTGGTCACACAAAGCTAGAGGAGTGACTAAATGACAATAGAGGCGTGGACACAGGAGACAGGGAATGAGAAACAGGGAATGAGAGAAACAGGGAATGACTGGGGGTGGGTTGGCTGCGGATGCATTATATTTAGACTTATAATGAAAATAGAAATGACAGTGGATCAGGGGTAAGTGGTACTGCGTACCTGCAACATATTTCTTACAGGTACTCCGTACCACGCCGTACCCCCTTACTTGCAACACTGTGCAGCTGTGAAGTGTGGTAGCGTAAAGTGTGAGGAAAGTTTAATAACATTATCAGAGATATACTGGTGATAAACAGGAGCCTCTCTTATTATCAGCATGACAGAGCTGTCGGTGCCCTTGACCAGATATATTTACTCACCTACTCAATGACTGCAAGAAGTGCAATTTCTGTATACAATACAAATGGCTTATTTTTTAATCTTTGCCCAGTTCCAGTTAAATAAATGTAAATAGCACATCAGAAATATGTTTTCATTGGTTAACATACAGCGCCTAGATCCTAATTTCACTCCTTATGGGCTATTTGTTAAAGGATTATATTTTGTACAGAACATAAAAATGAACAGAATGTTTTCATTTTACATTTAGTGGAATTAGCATAAAATTCCTTTCTTTTTATCATAGAGATTGGGAAGCCGTAACTTTCACACAATTTCTCATATCTTTAAAAAAGCATGGAGTTTTAATTCAGCAAAATCTAGTAAAATAATGTACTTTATAAATGTTGATCAACACAAATGCCATTTTATAATGCAGTTAAATGATTCAATATTTAAAATTCATAAATCAATATGCTCTTCAAGTTTATAGCTAAATCTTTACCCTACTTCTCAGAGATTGCGCTGAATATATAAATGAATATGCCAGCACTCAGAGGATTTATAAAATATGAGACACATTTAAAAGCATTTGAGGGTAGTAATTTTAATGGCATCAGTAACATAGTTTTCTAAACTTATGAGCAGAGACAAAAAAATCACAATAGCATAAGATGCTCACATGTCGTCTTTAGCGGAGTAAGTATAGAAATAGTTTCTCCATTAAAAAGTATTTATTGCAAGCTCTTACACAGTGCTTCATTTTTTTATGTTTTGGAACAGATGTGGAGCACCCATGTGATGAATTCCACTTATTGTTTACTTTCGAACATGAAGTTCAATGGTATATTCATACTATATGCGTCTTATTTCAGCTCGGTATACACTATGTGACTTTCCTAAATGTTATGCATGATAACAATATCGTTAATGATATAATCATGCATATCATTAAGTGTATACCCACTTTGGGGTATTCAATCTGTGATCACTTTTTGCCTGATTTTAGTCCTATTCAATCCAAGTGGCAATTTTTCGACTGTCGGAAAAAATTGTCTCTGACGGAAAACATTGATTGTTGATTTATTCATCGATCCATGTGTTTTAGTGTTTCGTTTTCGACTATTTTCCACCGATGCAGATTCAAAGTCAATCCTGCGTCGGCAGAAAAACTGTCTGCATTGAATAGGTACAGTATGTCATTGAATGTCATTGTCAACAGTAAATACCCCCCTATATGTTTAACGATGTGTGCTCCCAAACGGTTGTTAATGATTCCCCTATTTGTATGAACATGCAGTGAAATCTGACAATACTGCCAGCAACTGCATGTTCAGCGGGGTCACAGTGATGTCACTGAACAAATTTGCTAACAATAATAATCAGCTTTTTACCGCTAGAATGTGTGTCCCGTTGCGGCAGTGCCACATATCATATAGTGTATATCCAGCTTTAGAGTTGGACATTTGTACATACTTTTTGGACTGTGCATATGCACCAGTATTGCTTTATTACAATACACTTGCATTTTATTTTGCCTATATTTGTGGAACAGTGTCAGGCATGAGTGGGAAAATGTAGATTGAACTCAGTTATGCATAGTCATGTAATTGCACAACTATCAGACATAGGGGGTATTCAATCCTCACCGCTATTTCTGGTGGGGGAAATAGCGACGGGAGCCTATTCAATGCTGTCTTGCCCAACAGCATTGAAGAGGCAGATCGACAGAACAGGCCCATCTTTAAAAGCTGTGGGGCCCATTTTGTTGATAACGGCCATCACTGCCAAATCTCGACAATCCATGGCTTTTTACGTGGACATGCGCCCATTTCGACGATTACCAGATGGGACTTTGAATCCCGTCTGGCGATATTCGGTCGAGCAAAAGGAAAATGGGCCAGGGTCACGGACGGATTGAAAGTCATAACCCGGGATTGAATACCCCCCATAAAGTATAAACTGATTGGATTTACAAAGGCTAGTGCAACTACCGCCATGACTATAAGCAACACTATTGAACCATTTCTGACTAACTAATTGCATCCTGAACCATCCTGCTGTTAGTACTTCAATCACTAATGTTGCAGCTATATTATATGAAATTGCTGCTGACTATTGACATTACTTAATTGACATTTCCATTTACATTACTGCAGGTGAAAAGATTCCCATATGATTTTCAAATGGAAAAAATAAATAGATGTCTCTTTTTAATTAATTTGTGTTTGTATAATATGTATTTCAATTTGTAGTTGATTGTATTTTCCATAAAAAATGCAACTCATATTTATGAATACATTTCAAGCCAACATTGTCTTTTGTATACAAAATATGTTATTATATTGTGTACAAATAGAGTAATACAGCTTTTTAATTTACTATTTATACTGTGAAGCTGTTATCTCTACAGTAACCATCCTCTAGCATACGTATACACTATACAAAACTTGAAACTACCCACTGAACAACTTTGTAAATGATTTGAAAGCAATTAGTCTCCCCAATTTTTCAATAGCCTATTTGACAGTAAAAATAGCTTGTTACCCTCCCATATTCAACACACATCCTAGTGAAATGAGCAGGATGGCAGGAGTGATGACACTATTCTCTGAAAAGGACAAGTAGCACCCCCTTTGTTCCCTACAGTGATAGGTTACATCTTCCCTCCTGGAACACTGCCGGAGGGGGGAAATTAAAAGTTAGTAAGTATGAGGTAGACATGAGGGACATTTTCAAAACTTGCTCAGTGAAATACCTCATTCCACATTTCACAGTGATATGTGAATATTTTTTCTGACAGAATCTGGTCTTCAGAACTAATAGAAATGACCATAGATCACAGGAGAATAAATTAAATATCATTTTACAGCCCTGTTTCTAAAAGTTAAATTCAACAGAATGAAAATTTACAAACTGTAATGTAAAATTGCATTCCACAGAATTGTGAGAAAAGGCCGGTCTCAAAGCTTGTATCGCCAGAAACTTGCACTTACAGTATATGCAATGGGCTATTATGGGTGACATCTATCTGCAATTATGCTTACTACAGTACTTATTGCAAGCATCAAAGTAGGATAATGTTCATGACAATAACGTGAGCAGTACATTTTTTGGTACTTGTGTAGTTTCACGGCGGCAGGCTACGCTACATTTTAAGCTATGTTGTCAGCGTAGCCCAATGGCGGCCTAGCGTAGTCAGTGTAGTGTCCCCGCAGCAGCCCTGCGTAGTCAGAGTAGTGTCCCCGTCAGGCAGCGTAGTCACTGTACTGTCCACGCAAGCTGTAGCTCTGTCACTGGCATCCATGGCAAGCCTATTGAGGGCCTCTCACACAGCGCCGGTAACCACCAGATCCCCTGCACTGGTGAACGCCAGCAGAGAGGCAATCACGTGGGTGCCGGCAAAGAGGAGCTACATCTGTCTGAGATGCACGAGCGGACAGGGTTAGGGGTTCTCCTGCACAAAGGGGGGGGGGGGGTTCGGTGCGCAAGTGCGTCTCATGCACAATAAAGAATGCATTTGCCAGTGCTCCATTGCCTCCTTTTCAAACCCCCACTATCTATGCCAGCCTGAAGTGTGGTGAGCGTAGCGAGCCCCGCAAGGGGGCGCACTATGCGTCCTCCTGACCGGTTCATACCCCCACTATCCACGACGTCTGCTCGCCATGCTTCGGGCTCGGTGGCTTGCTGTGCTCGCGACTCTATAAAATCAACTCCACGCCGACATGAATAGTGGGGGTGTGAGCAGGTCGGGAGGACACGTAGCGCGTCCCCTCGCAGGGCTCACTACGCTCTCCATGCTTCGTGGTTAGTGGGGGTGTTTCAGGAACACATTCATACCTGTCAAAGTCAAGCAGGTAAAATGGTCAATGGTTCCCACACAATGTAATAAGCGCTGACTGGTTACGCTAACTGCGTTTCACTGACTGACTACGCTAACTATGAAAGCTCCGGCTAGCCACGAACAGGCTGGAACACAATGCTGATACTGACAGGGACACCTGACTATGCTAACTATGTAAGCTCCGGTTAGGGAACGCTACGCTGATACTGACAGGGATGCTGACTACGCTAACTACGCTGGCCGTGGGAACACTACACTGATTCTGACAGGAACGCTACGCTGACTATGTAAATGCCGCCCGTTAAACTACACAAGTACCCATTTTTTTATGATTTTCAAAGCACGAGTCATGTAATAAACCATCTGACTGATAAATACCAGACATTGCAAAAAGTGGGAGTGGGGAACTGCACTAATTAGTCAGGGAGAGAAATAATTTTTGAAAAGATTGTATTTAAGGGGACTAACTGATCATAATTAAACACTTATATTATTTTCTAATTGACATCACCTAATAGCTTTGACCCTCTTGGATTCTATGCTCTATGTGTGATGCTCAGTGGTGCACCCCCGAGTTATAACAAGTATACAGTATCTGAAAAATGTGCACTCCAAGTCCCCTATTTAAGTTATTCTGTTGGAATTAGTATTTTTGTATATTTTTTTTTCTGCTTGTGCATAAATTTGGTTTGTATGTACAGTACTATACAAAATTTCATGAGAGAATAAAAATTCTGTAAATTACCACATTGCTGTGTGCTGTTGTTATTAATATTTCCTGCGAATATATATTCCAGACAGTACATATTGGTATAATTAACACCCCGCCTGTCTGTTTAACAAAACAAAATTTTGTATAGTACTGTACATACAAAACGAAGTTATGCACAAGCAGAAAAAAAAACAAAAAAATCCAAAAATACTAATTCCATGGGCTTCTACCGTTCCCTTCTGTGAGTGATCCAATCAGATCCCTCCCAGTAGCCCCCGTGGCACACACGGCACTCGGTGCATGTGCAGATAGGACTCACGTTTCTAAATCCGGAAGTGTTATCATTGCAATGGACACCTCTTACCGCAAGACCTGTCTTTTGCCAAATTCTGTATGCATACGGCAATAGCAAATACCAATATGCATGCAGAAAGTGGTGGAATACATTGCAAGCAAATTTCAATGCTTGCTGCATCCCACCCAATTTACGTTATTGCTTATAGATATAATTGCAGTGAATGTCTGGTATTTCTGAAAAACAGGGGGTGGGGGGGAGGAGAGAAAAAGAAACTCGGGTGGGGTGCACTCCAAATCCCCTATTTAAGTTATTCTGTTGGGATTCTATAGGGCAACACTGATCTGAAGATGATGTGTGCCCACCAAATCCAATCCCTGGAATGTATCATATGTGGAAGTTGGTACATATGTGGAGCAAGGCCAAACTTCCGCCAAACTTCGCCCAAACTTCCGAAAACTGCATTTTCTAAAGTTAGGCTACTATCTTAATTTTTTTCATCTCACTCTTTATCTTCTAAATATTGACTTGCATTTTACAGATACAATTAAGCTGAACAGACTTTAGGTATTAACAAAGGCAAACTTAAAGGAGAGCCACACAACTGCCAAACATCATCATGTAGGACATTCAGGGCTGCCAAGAGAAATCCTGGGCCCCGGTACATCAACTTCCAGGGGCCCCCATGGGGGGGGGGGGGGGTTGTGACCACGGCATGTTAAGGGCGTGTTTAGCACATGAGAAGAACCCACTCACAGAAGTATGGCATGCATGCCTCCCAGCAGCTGGGTCATAAGTAATATATATATAGCTTAAGGCTGGGGTAGCCAACTCCAGTCCTCGAGAACTACCAACAGTTAATGTTTTCCAGCTCTCCTCACAGAATCACAAGTGAAGTAATTAGCTCCACCTGTGGATCTTTTAAAATGTTTCAGCTAGTAATGAGTGCACCTTTGCAGCAGCTAGGTTGTCTGGAAAATGTGCACTGTTGGTAGCTCTCGAGGACCGTGGTTGGCTACCACTGGCTTTAGGGGATGCGGCGGCACTCAGAATGAAGACGCAGCAGGCAGTTTTGTCCCCCAACAGTTTCAAAGCCACAAGGCTCCTTTATCAAGGTGCTTTAGAGAACACACACACACACATATATATATATATATATATATATATATATATATATATATAATCCTCCAAAGATGGCAGCACTCGGTCAGACTTCATTAAAAATGTCCCTTATTGCTGCTGTCTTTGGATGAAAATATTTTATGTTTGTATATACAGCATATATACATACAGATCCTTCTTACTATACAAAAGGCCTTTGCTTTATATCATATACTGGGTATATATATATAGATATATCTATATATATATATATATATATATATATATATATATATATAGTGTGTGGGTGGTCCGGCACTCCCAACAAAATTAACAGCGATTCCGGTGCCCTCACTAAAACAAATTGCAGACGCTGTAGGAGGTGCGGCACTCAGGACAAAATATGCGCTGACACTTGGAGACGTATAACCTAGTCTCCAAGTGTCAGCGCATATTTTGTCCTGAGTGAGTCCACTATTATGTCGGCACTCCACCTTTCCAACGTAGTGTAACTGGTGTACTCCAGAAGTCTGTGCAGATAATCCAATGAAGGAGGCACACAAGGAATTATGCAGAAATTACTGTATTAGCACCTAGCGCCTTTCAGGGTCTCCCTTGTCCTCAGGGCGATACAGCATAAATATACACACAAAAAGATATTCACTTACCCCTATAAATACCCCCACTGTAGTCCCATCTCTCCATCCCCGCCGGGCTCCCGGGTCCGACCTACCGGAAGTGCTTTGCACCGTACTTCCAATAGGAAGTAAGGACACACTCACCTGCATTCCACTGATCACCCTCCGCTTTCCACAGGCCGGCAGTACCAAGCTACATCATAAAAGCGGATCCACGGCACTCATTCACTGAGGTCTAAAATCGCCTCTTCTGTTACAGCTGGGTGCCATGGTTCCGCATGTCATGAGCTGGGTACTGCCAGCCAGTGGAACGCGGAGGGGGAGCAGTGGAATGAATGCGAGTGTGCCCTGACTTCCTGCTGTGCGCGATACGGGATGTATGGTGCCAAGCACTTTTAGTAGGATGGACCCAGGTGCCCAGTGGAGACTACAGTGGGGGTATTTATATGGGAAATTGAATGTCTTTTTGAGTGTATACAGTATTTATGCTGTACAGGTCGAGTATCCCGTATCCGAATATCCGTTATCCGAATTATTCCGAAATACGGACATTCCAGAAAGTGAAAAAAAATTTTTTTTTTTGCTAAAAACTCACTGGGGACATATGTAACAGCATCACTGGGGACATGATATGTAACTGGCACTATATATGTGCAAGACAATGATTGCTTGGCATTCAAATTCAGTGCTGAGATAGTACACACATTTTGTTTCACGTTTTGAAACCTTGTTTTTTGAACAATTAAAATATGTTTGTGTGTATTTTATGTGGTAATAAAATATATTTGTGTGTATATTATGTGTTTATACAGCATAAATGCAAGATACTTCAAAATACATCATTGAAATATTAAAATATTCCGAAATACGGAATAATCCGTTATCCAAAATTCTCCTGGTCCCGAGCATTTTGGATACGGGATACTCAACCTGTATCACCCTGAGGACGGGGGAGACCCTGCAAGTGCTAGGTGCTAATACAGTCAATTCTGCATAATTGCTAGTGTGCTTTCTTCATTGGATTATCAATATATAGATATATATCTATATCTATAGATATATATATATAATTTGAGATATATTGAGATATATATATATATATATATAGATATATAGATATATATATATATATATATATATATCTATATATCTATATCTATAGATATAGATATATATCTATATATTGATAATCCAATGATGAAGGCACATATATACATATATATGGAGAACAATTTAGTATTAAGACAGGCAGGGCAGAAAAAAATTGCACTTACAGGGCAGGACTCGAGTCAGACAGTAGATTCAGGAGCTCCTCCGGCTCCAGCCTCCCCTGTCACATGCCGCGCTTCGTGCACATGACCTTCCGACCTTCCCCTCGCTCTCACATCAAGTGTTGTGAAAGCAGCTGCAGTCTGCAGACACACAGAGTTTCTCTGCAGACGCTCTGCAGCAGTGGATGGGGCCTCTGTCACTGTCTGTAGACTGTAACACACAGTGAGTGAAAGTGACAGTCTGCCGCTGCTGACCTGCTCTCACCGGCCAGCCGCCGCCACCCCTCTTCCCAATCACGCTTCTGCTACACCGCTGCCATAAACAAAAAAAAAATGTAAGTGTGACTGTCCCCTTGCCCGGGCCCCCCTGACAGGCCCGGGCCCAGGTAAAATGTACCCGCCCCCCCTGCCTCTCGGCGGCCCTGAGGACATTCTGGGAGTTGGTGTGGCTTCCCTATTTGAACCTTATACAGTGCTGCAGCCCCACCTCTAGAGCCAACACTGTGACAGCCGCTATTTTTACCTGATGTTACATGTTTTAAAAGTAGACCTAGAGAACAAATACAATATACAACAAAATTCAAGCAGACATACATTTATATCTCTAATGTTTTTCCTACAAAATATTTAAAAAGGTATAAAAACACTATGACCAGGTGCATCTAGCCAAATCCCTGATTGTGTATTTAATATGATATGGAAATTTCAACCCATGTTTGGCATGTTATATATTAAAAGGCTAAAGCTGCTCCTCACCTCTATGGGGGAAATTAATGTGCAATTGTTACTCTATTCGGCAGTGCACAGCAATCGGTGCTGACATTACAGTTATGTTGTTCCGCCATTTTGATGAGATGGTAAATATAGAATAATATAAACAATAAACAGTACCATTGCCTGGCATATACTGTATTTCTAACATTTACGAACTACGTGTCATAAATGTTACTTACAAACTACTGTACTGTATGCAAAGATTTAAATTATGAAGAAAAATAATACATGTACTGTATGACATTTGAAGAAATTAATGTTGGTACTTTAGTACTGAAAAAAAAAACCTGCTGTATCTTTCCCTTCTATGATATTTCTACTTGAATAAAACTTTAACATATAGGTCAGCACAGAAATACATTCAGCTGAACAACAGCTTTCTATAAGTTGAGGTCCCACAGATGTATTGGGTAATGGCGAATTGAAGGCCTGCGGCCATGTATCTTTGCCTCTAAGGCATTTTGGGGGGCCTCAAACTCACTGGGAATATTGTAAATTGAAAAGATTTTCAATTTATATCATTATGGCAGAAGTATATGACAATTCTATTATAAAAACACTAAATAAGAACTTAGAGATCTGTGAAGTTCAGTATATATTTTATAGAGAAAGGGTAAATAGAAAATGAGGACAATACAACTGCATTTATTCACAATTAGTTTCAGAGAATACACCCAGAAAGCTAACAGTCATTTTACCAGCAAAGAACAATAAGTCAATTAGGAGTCTATTCATAGGTATTTTTTGTTGGGTTAGGTTATAGTTCAAGTCATTTCCATCAAATAAGATGCATTTTCTCAAATCAATATGGCTCGCTAATGCCATTACGATAGATAGCATAAGTCATAAAATCTCCAATTAGAGCCTTTAGAACAGAGAAAACAATTTTACAGCAAGGAGGACTAACAAGCACTGAGATCTGAAGTCTATCCACATTGTTTTCTTTTTTCTTTTTTCATGGTATGACTTAGTAGAAAGTGGAAACTACAGTACAGAGTATACTATGGCAATTAGAGGCTTAAATTAGCATGTTACAGCAAGGATGGTTTAAAACAGATTATGTTATGGAAAAATAAAAAGTGCTTATAATACCATTTATCACTATAACAAGTCTCTTTGATTACCCTGAGTCACCTTCATCACTGCCCAGAAGTCAGTTTATCCTCCCCCAACTTTTGCATACATGCATAACTGTAATTATGAACATATACAGTATAATATATATATATATATATATATATATATATATATATATATATATATATATATATATATATATATATACACATACATACATACACACACACACAGTTTGAGTAGCCCTTGTCCAAAATGCTCAGGACCAGAAGAATTTTGGATAATGGATTATTCCGTATTTCAGAATATATTTATATTTCAATGATGTATCTAGAGGTATCCTCAATTTATGTTGTATAAACACATCAAACACATGAAATACACACAAATATATTTTATTATTTACAAGGTTTCAAAACATGAAGCAAAGTTTGTGTACAATCTCAGGCACTGAACATGAATGGCAAGCAATAATTTTCTTGCATATATCTAGTGCCAGTTACATATCATATCCTCAGTAGTGCCAGTTATAGATGTCCCCAGTAGTGCTTCTAGCAAGAATTTTTTTTTCACTTTCCGGAATGTACGGTTTTTGGAATAATTTTGATAAGGAATATTTGGATAAGGGATACTCAACCTGTATATATATATATATATATATATATATATATATATATATATATATATATATATATATATATATATATATATATATATATATACACATTGATTGTGATTGATTGCAGTAACATGTAATCTGTAGGTGCATGCAACTTGAAATCTAGCAAAGATATGTCTGGTATAAAAATACAGCCATCAACATCTTGATGCTAGCACAAGAAACAGAGAGTATAAAATGTACTCCATTTGCAATGGAGATTTATCAATACTTGAAGACAGATAAAGTGTAGAGAAATAAAATACTAACCGCTCGGCTTCAATATGATGTTTAAGGGCTGTATTTAATATATGGTAACAGTATAAAGGGTTGACAGTAAATAAATAGACACAAAACGGTTGACATGTACAAGATCGATATAGACAAAAGGTCAACAATAGGAAAAGGTCACTGTGGCAATGGTCGATGCCTGAAAAGTTTGACAGGAGTTCTTTTTTTTTTTTTTTGGTGTTAGTTTGTAGATTTCATCACATGAACCCCATGTCAACCTTTTTTTATGTGACCTTATCTATGATGACCACTTTTCAGAATCATATCAATGATGATCACTTTTCAGAATCATAGTTGTAATATAGCTGCAGTGTCATTCAGCTTCTGAACTTGTGTGCTGATTAATAACATTGTCATTTGGATACGTTACATCATTCACAGTTTATTATTCAATTTTAAAATATATCTAAAATTGTTATTTATCACTCAAATTTGATTTCATTCCATTAGGTTTTGAAATGTGAAAAAAGTGTTTTAGCATTAAAATGTAGTGGCAATTGTCCCAAAGTGTGTTTATTTCTGTGCAGTAATGACAATAATACTTTAATGTTGTACTTTGTTCGCAGACAGTACATTTTTGGTGGTTAAAATATTCAACTCTTAAAAATCAATGTGATAGCAAAAGGAAGGTTAATTGCCAGAGCAACCCCAGGATGATTTGTTTTCAGCAAAAAGGTTTACTGTGAAAATGCATAACAAACTATGGGTTCTGTCTATTACGATTAGGCTTTTTTTTTATATGACCACAATAAAATCACCTGTTATCGTAAATTGGCATTAAAATGTTTCCGAGGGTGCTGAGCAATAATAACTGCATCATATGGCCAGTTTGAAGGGATATGTGTATGTAACTTATTCCCTGTACACACGGTGTGATACAGGGTCAATTTAAATCTTCGAATCAAAATCAAATTGAAATTACAGCTGCATTCGATCCCCAGTTAATGCTGATGCACGCTCCCGTTCAGTCATATCTAGTAGAAAAATAGGTACTTGTTTCCTAGCATGGCGCCTGTAATTTTGATTGTATCCATTGGGTCCAAAAAAATTGCGTCGATCGCATTGCAATCAACCAAATCGCATGCGATGCGATCAACGCGATCGATGCAATTTTTACATCGGAACCAATGGTAAAATGGTCCCTGAGACCAATGGTAAATGCGTGGTGAGTGCAGCGAGCCCCGCGAGGGGACGCGCATTACTTCACAGGTATTACGCGTCCACTCGCGGGGCACGCTGCGCTCGCCACTATATTAAATCAACTCCTTGTCGAAGTGGATAGTGGGGGTATGAAAAGGTCGAAGGACGCGTACCGCCGCCCCTCGCGGGCTCGCTGCGCTCGCCACGCTTTGGGTTGCCGTTCATCGTGGGGTGGCGTTAACAATGGGGGGGCATTTCACATGTAAAATACCCATAAGGGTGGGTATACAAGGAAAAATCGGGTCCATTGGCCCATTTAACATTGTTCCCTATGTAAAATTGCATCCATCGCTTCGGTCGCATTGCATGCCTTAACTTAAGGCATGCGATGGACGCGATGGACGCAAATTTTTAATTGTCGGTGAAAAGGCTAAAAATAGCCCTGAAATCGCGTCGGTCGCGTCCATCACATACCTTAAGTTAAGGTATGCGATAATCTGCGACGGGCGCCCTGCTAGGAAACAAGTACCGAAAAATACACTGTACAGGCAAGACTATATTCAGATGGAGCAGCTCTCAATGGAGTTGCTCCTGATGATAGTATGGCCAATCGCTGCTGTGCACCGTACGACAAAAGGGGCCCGCGCACCATTCAGCCAGATCCCGCCACCGCCCTCCGCTGGCTCCCCGCAGCTCCCCAGTCACCCCCACTCAGCCTTCCCCTCTCCCTGAAGTCACTTCCCACCACTGTGCCGATGCCTGACGGGGCGGTGACTGATGTCACCTGACGTCAGCGTCTGTCCCCTGTTTGGTGGACTCCAACGGAAATAAAAGTCAGTTCAGACTGACTTTTATTTCCAAAGGGGAGACAAATCATTTGATGGTTATCAACCATTGAATGATTTCTCTTCCCTTCGGTTGCATACAAGGGGATGTGTTCAAATACATCCCCTCACATGGTACAGAGGGGATTTGGCAGTGGGGGAATGGGTGTTCAGCCGGGCAGATTTTCTTTGGTCTATTTACATGTAGACAGATTCTTCACATTAATATTGAAAAATGTTTGCCGTGTTTTGACTTGAATGGGTGGTCTTAATAACATCAATAGCAAATGTAATCAAATCCCCCCTCCTCCTCCTGGATTCAGACAGCAATTATATATATATTGAGCTTTTGTAAATTTCTCATACCAATTCTAATCTATGAATTGCTAAGGACAAGCCCCACATGCTCTTAGCAGGGATAATCTAAAGACTGGAAGAATGTAGATCAGTCTTTACCTGAATGAGATAGCATTCCAAAGGGTGTGGGCAGCATTGGAAAACCATGAAGACAAGATTATAAAATCTGAAATAAATAATTTAAAATTGAGAACTTGTACATTTTTATTTTACTTAACAAAAGTGTATGGAATTTAAATATTAACACATTTTAAATGATGCCTGTTCACCGTTTACAGATACTATTATGGAATGTCAAAATTAATTACTATAAGTTACCTAAAGAGAACAACAGACCACCGAACTATGCTAATACATACATTGCCAGTCTCTTAGGGCCTGATTCTGGTTCACTCGCAATGCAAAATTGGGCCCTTATTTTGGTTTACTCGCAAAGGCAAATTCCTTCTCAAATGGACAAAACCATGTGCACTGCAGGGGGGGGGAGGGGGGGCAGATGTAACATGTGCAGAGAGATTTTATTTGTAATAAGTTATTTTGTTTCTGTGCAGGGTAAATACTACCTGCTTTATTTTTACACTGCAATAGGCTGTAGATATCAGTTTGAAGTACAAACCCCACCCAAATCTAACTCTCTCTGCACATGTTACATCGGCCCCACTTGCAGTGCACATGGTTGTGTCCATTAGCAAACCAAATGGTCTTTGGGAGTTAACCAGAATCTGCCCACTGTGTTAGAGGAACCTGCGTTAAAAGTAGACATAAGAAAATATTTACTGCATTCTGAACTTGGGGCACATTTTCTTACATTTCACTGGCAGAATATTGTTTTAAGTATTCTGAAAATTGTTATCACTGTTATTCCAAACAGAATAAATTGATACCTCAGCTCTGTTCTAAGACTGTTCATTCCACAGAATGCATCGATGTAAAATGTGAAATGCCATTTCTCATATAGTTTCAAAACAACAAAATAGCAAAAGTCAAAGGTTGCATCTGCAGAAATTGGCACCTTTGCAAAACTGCTTTTTCCAACTCACATTCGCTCACTTATAGTTACAAGTAAGTAGAGACCTGTTTACTTCCTTCCAATTCTCTTGCACTATGCATGTGAAGACAAGACCCAAAGCAGCACTGACAGGTGTGAGTACACTCTTAGTTGGCGTTGAGTCAGGCTACTGGCTAAAAATGCAATTTGTGAAAGGAAATATCTTCTATCACAAAACTGCTTTACCGAAGCAGAAACTTAACATTTCAAAAGAGATTTAGCTTGATTTATTTTCTATGCTCTTTGCTTGATCACTGACTACTGAACTAATTTTCCCCTGCCACCACACTTGGGAGTTTATTTATTTACGTGCATCATTCTCCTCACTTTCATGTTCATTAGAGCATAAATCAAGTACTTTACAAAACACAACAAGGAACTGTACCAAAGTTCATCACAATGCAAGCATCGCACTCCAACTTCATTTCACATTACCTCTTTAGAGAACAATTCATGCTGGCACCACAAGGTTCAGACAAGGCAGCTCTGGGCTATCTTTAGCACTGTCACGAGGACAGCTGTCCTTTGAATAATCAGATACTAGTACAGACACACACATCATGATAATGATCCACTTATAATCTAATTTCCCAAATATATTTAATTCAATACATAAACTTAATAGAACTATTTTTGTGCCAGAGTACAATATGATACTAATATATTTGAATTTGGAAGGCTTGCTTTATAAAGTATCTATAGTTTAAGCTCCAAGGCAATACTGTGAATCTGGTTTGAAGGAAATAGAAATAAATGTTAAAAGTGATTAGGAAAACTCATGCCGCTAGTTAAATTAAGAACAATGATTGCAATATTACACAACTGATTAACCGTGACACATCAGTCATTATTTATTTCATCTTGCTAATTGCACCTTGTACTGGAGGACATCTTGTAAAGCTACAAGATGAACACTAGGCCGTCTCTTTTTGATGAATGTGTGTTTGAATTCAACACACAGCGGAGTTATTAAATATCTTCTATAGGAAATGAAAGTGTCTTGAGAAAGTGAGAGAACAAATATTGAGCATATTGCAGAATCTACAGTAATAAATCCAACAACCTTTCTTACAGTAAACAGAGATTATGATATCACTGGGGGATATTCACAAACAAATTGCTAAAGTACTGTACAAATGAGCAGTTACCCGAAACAACCAATCAGACAATCACTTTTATTTGCTTGCTTGCTCTAGTTAAGTTACAGCTATGTATGTATTGGTTGCTGTTGGCTAACATACATTTACACATAGACAATCCCTATTGTTTGTAAAATCAATAAAATGAATACAAATTGAAACTACAATAAACATTTGTATATGAGTTTTGAGAGAATAAAGGTAGATTAAAAGGCTAATTAGGTCAATCTTGTGGTTGACCTCTATCCCCACAAAATTCCCAATAGAAACAAATTGGCTCCACTGACAGCTCAGCCAATAAGGAGAGCGCTACTACATGGAACTCCCTGATTGGCTGAAGGGCTCTTCAGTGGTAGAAGTCATGTAAAGGCGAACCATGTGAGGAAGATAATCCATGTATGTGTGTTTGGATCAGGAGATGTGCTTTGTTATTTTTGAACATCTGCTTGTCTAAAAGGATGGCTCTATACTGGATTAGGTGAATACAGATGGAGCTTCTCTCAGCCAGCCCAGGGAATCGCCAGATTCTCTGAGCTGATGCAAGCTGGCTGAGAGGTTCACCATCTGAAGGGGGACGTGTGCGCATCTCTTACACACACACACACACACGTGTTCCCATCAGCACGGCGCAGCACAGTGGCAGGGAGCACTTTTTCTGCCCGTCTCCACTTCAGGGAGATGGGCAGGGAGTGGGGGACCCGGCGGGGGCTGCGCGGAGGGGCAGGGGATCGGCGACAGGCGGCAGAAGGCTCCGACAGAATAGGGCACACAAGCATCTTATGCGCTGACCCCCTTCAATCAGCTGTGGTGGATGGCGGCATCTGGTGAATTTATCACCATGAGCAGCTCAAATGGGATCTGTTCCATCTGTATGTTTTTTTGTTACATGTGTCTTATGGAATCTTCTGGTCAAGAGGACTAAAGGGCTATGGGGATGTAGGTAAATTTGCTTGAGAGTGTGTGTGTGTGTGTGTGTCTATGTATGTATATATGCATGTGAGTGTGAGGGGATTGTGCAAAAGCTAAAGCTATACTGTTATAGTGTGAGTGCAGTGGCACATTTATAATGGAATGGGTGCAATGTGCACAGTGCAGTTGGGCCCCCACACTGCACCCATTTTTCAATACTTGCCATCCAGAATCCTGCGATAAAGGCACTGGAAAGTGGCCGATGCGCCATTTTTTGTGAAGTCTGCACTGGGTGCAAAACCTGCAGTGCAATTTTAAAAATAGTATACAGTCATAGGCAAATCTATAAATATGGTAATGGGTGGTCCCAGATCCAAACAAAGAAGCAGGCTGGATCTTTGCGCAGCATAGCCGCGCGTCGAAAAGGAGGCGTGGCCTCGTGGGAAGGGGGGTGTCATCACATAAAGGGGCGTGGTGTTACACATTATACCACACACGGTAATGCCCATTACACATTTTAGCAAACTCTGTAATACCATTACAAAAAAAGCCACACGCCGTAATGACAATTACATATAAGACCACGCACCGTATTGATAATAACACATTGTGCCACACATAATGATGTCCATTACATACTATATAACAAACTGTAATGCCCATTACATATTTGACACATAAGTGCTGCTTATGTACATGTTCACTACTAGGGGATTCTTGCTTGATGCAAGGGGCTTCGCCTTCATGCTCGATGCCAAGTGGGAATACATGCTTGTTGCCAAGAGGGAGCTGTTAAATTATCATTCCAAAGGGGGAGTGGGGATTGCTCGTTGCTAAGGGGAATGCTGTTGTTGCCAAGAGGGCGTGAATTGTTCCTAGCCTAGGAGGAGTTAAATGATCATGGCAAAAAGGGGGCGAATTTGCTCATTGGGGGGGGGGGGGAATTGCCAGTTGCCAAGGGGGAGGGAATTGCTCGTTGCCAAGGGGGAGGGTACTGCTCGTTGCCAAGGGGGATTGAATGGCTAGTTGCCAAGGGGGAGGGTATTGCTGATTGCCCAGGGGGAGGGTATTGCTCATTGCAAAGGGTATTGAGGGTATTGCTCCTTGCATGACAGCCGGGCAGAAAAGGGCTGTATGCTGCCCGGCTGTATTGTCACTCTCTAACTACTAAGCACAGCAGCAGCTCTGTCCCCATCCCTATCTTCATTCAAAACTCCTGCTGCGCTTGTGGCCAGCAGCCAATCAAAAGCGGCATTGGTGGTATTAATGGCCGCTCCTGATTGGCTGCCAGACCGCAAGCTACTATTGGCTCGCGGTCTAGCAGTATCGAAGGGGACGAACGGAGCTGCTGCAGCTTGTTTTGCTTAGATTGACTCACTATACAGCTGGGCAGCGTACAGCCTTTTTCTGCCCGGCTGTCATATCTGCACTATATTTGTGTTTGTGCAACGGCCAGCGGTCTAATGGGTGGTCCTGTGCACCCCCGTACCACCCCTTAGATTCTCCTATGTATACAGTGAAATTCTTTTTGTGTTGTACGATGGTCACTTCATGTATTGAATGGTGGTCACTGATGATGGGCCAGATGCACTAAGTTTCAAACAGTGGAGAGTGATAAACTAACAGCCAATCAGCTGTTGGTTTATCAGACCTGGACACTGCTCTGCAAAATTGCAGAGCTCTGCGATCAGATATACAGTACACTGCCCAATCAGAGTGAAGTCCTGCTCCATGCAAGTCTGCAAATTGCTTAGCACAGCTTGCGGAAATTACAGTAGCTGCACTGGTGATTCACTGCAAATCCATTCACAAATCACTCACATCTAAAGATTTTTCCAGTGTTTACAGTCTATACGTAGCCAAGGACTTACTCGTGGCTGCGATAGAAGCAGTCGGATCGGGGCCAAAGGGAGGTTACACACCTTTCTCTCATTCGTCTACACCAGGGGTGTCCAAACTTTTTGCGACGAGGGCCAGATTTGGTGAGGTGAAAATGTGTGGGGGCCTGACATTCTTTGAATCAGTAATCACATCAGAATGGTCCCCCACTCTGCCCCCATTCACTTTATGTCCTCCAGCATGCCCCCATTCACTGTATGTCCACCAGCCTGCCTCTTCACTGTATAATCCCCTGCTTGCCCCCCTCCTCTGTATTTCCTCCAGCCTGCCGCCATTCACTGTATGTCCTCCACTCTGCCCCCTTCACATTATATTCCCCTGCCTGACCATCCTTCTCTGTATGTCCCCCAGCCTGCCCCTCCTTCACTGTATGCCCTCCATTCACTGTATGTTCCCCACTCTGCACCCATTCACTCTGTCCCATAGTTTGCCCCCCCTTCTCTGAATGTCTTCTCTGAATGCTCACTCTCCTGAAAGCCGCCAAACACATCTCACTGTGGTGGCCGGAACCTCCTCACTGCTGCAGACAGCAAGGTAAAGGCGTGCTCGCCGGGACCCCACCTTTAGTGTCCTGTGCTGTGCATCCTGCATCTGATGGCCCGCCCACTTCTGACTGGAGGCTGCGGGCCACTTGAAATGACGGCACGGGCCGCAATTGGCCCCCGGGCCCAACTTTGGACATGCCTGGTCTACACAGACGCTCCTAGAAATCGGTTTAAACCCCCAAATGCTGGCTTTCTATCAACCAATTTTGCATACAGCCAGCTACCAAAAAAGTAGAATGCTTGAATTACATGCATGCGCAGTCTATCGATAATGGCACGTACAGCGAATTTGCAGCCTTGTGATCAGATCTTAATAACCTGCCAATGTATTTTCCAGTCATTGCTCTGTGTATTGTATTGGGGTCTACTAGCAATAGGATAATTGAGTAGAAAATTGCCAGGTACGGTAATGTTTGTTCGGTTTAATAATGTAGCAAGAATCCTATATAGTTTACCTATAACACAATATACTGTACTCAAAGACATACAACTGCATGTTGCTTTAGTGCAGCGGTGGCCAACCCGCGGCTCTCGAGCCGCATGCGGCTCTCCCCCTTCTAATGTGTGGCTCCTGCTTGCACTGCTGCCCGACGTGGCGCCCACCGTCCGTCCCCCATCACCCGCTAGCAGTTCCCGAATACCTAAGTTCTGAGGGTAGGAGAGCACGCATTGCGCATCTCTCCTATCCCTCACTGTGCATCCTTGTGACTTGGCCGCCTGCCAATCACAGCTTGCGGGCCGGCAGCCAATCAGGAGCCGGCACGCGAGATTTGATTGGTGGACGGCCCAGTCACAGGGAAGTGAGAGGGGAAGGAGACGCGCTGTGTGCTCTCCTCCCCTCGGCGACATGACAGGACTGCAGGGGGACGCCTGGCAGCAGCAGCAACAATGGTGAGTGCTGCTGCTGGGAAATTATCACTGGGGGCATAACTAGCACTGTGGGGGGGCATATGTGGCATTGTGGAAACATACCTGGCAACCTGCACTGTGCACGCATGATGCCGGCTCTTTGCTTGATAGCCGATATTTTTCGGCTCTTTACCTCGGACCGGTTGGCCACCCCTGCTTTAGTGTATTTAAGAACCAAATTAGTGATGTCCACTCCATAACTTTCCCAAACATTGCTATATTTATCCTTTTCCATATTTGATTATAGTAAAAATACATTGTTTCCCCCAGCTCACTGAATGGTATTAATAACCAGTCTTGAACACTACATGATAATAGAATTCAGAAATATTGGTTACATATACCTGCGCAAATGGGGCTTATAATCCATTTGTGCAAATATGTACACGATACCAATACCAATTGTAACCAATATCTCTGAATTCTATTATCATGTAGTGTTCAAGATTGGTTACTAATACTATTCATTGAGCTGGGGGAAGCAAGTCTTTTTTACTTACTCAGTATTAACCCCTCCCTCTCATGCACCTGAGTGGTATTACTAAACTAATTGAGCATCTACCACTATCCATACTGTATATCCAGATTGGATTATACCCTGCATGCTCTATGTTGTGTTACGCTCAAAATAACATCTGCTATTAGGCTCACTAATTTTGCTGCTGTTTATCACTATGATATGCAGAATGTCAACATTAAACAGCAATTTTTTGTGAGATCTGGTACAATAACATTTACATCAATATATGTTTAAATGTTAGAATAAACAGTATTATTTAAAAGCAATGTAATTGTAATTCACTTTTCACTTCTGATTAGTATCAAGTGTCAAAAGAACCCTCAAACACAGCACAGATTTTTGGCAGCCTCTAGTTTCCTATGGCAGCTTGATATAGATATTAATACCAATTTGTGGGTGGGATTTTTTTCCATACCTCAAATTACACCCACCCATTTGTCAGATACAGGACATGGTTTTATGCCTGATCTGAGATAAAGTGACACTGGCTTGGATATTCTGTGATTGTAAATGTATATTTTTCATATGGAGTTGGGAAAAAGCATAATTCTACATCATTGTTGTGTGTATCAGATCAGGCAGCACATTTTGTTCTGCAATTTCTTTGTGGCTGCATTTCGAACACACTTGTCCATTTTGCTTATTAGTACAGTATATGATAAACTATGTTATATATAATATATTCCATATATAAAACCCTGGAGAAGATGCCAATATTCTAGAACTAAGACAAAAAACACTGCAGGTTCTGGCTGCCACTTCTCTAATTAGCTTTTCAGAGTAGGGAGCATGGACAGTTACTAATTCACACGGACATACTGATTAAAACTGTTACATATATTTTGTAACTGTTTACAACATTGTATTGCGGTGGTCAATATGGCTTAGCTCAAAGTAGGCATTAGTGAAATGTTAAATACTATTCTGTAAAAAAAATCTGCCTAGCACCATGGTTGTTATTCTGTCATACAGGACTACACAACAAAATTAATTATCTGTCAGAATGAGTGTTCTTACAATAGACTATACAGTATACCAAATGCTAATTTAAAATGCACTGCAAAATGGCATTCTGGGGAAGTGCAATCCAAATGCATAACTCAAAGGTTGTTATTACTGGACTTCCACACCTTTGTCACATGGTCTGTACCAATGTTAAACCTGGCTACCCTCCTGAAAAGGCCATAAGGCTCCCGAAAATCGTGTCCCCCTCCCGGCCCCCCGGAAATGTGGGCAACCCTCCCAGATACCGCTGCACCCCTGCATCTCCAATTACCATGATTTGTGGCTTTTCGGGGGATGGGGCAGCGCTAAATATGCAAATCATGTCATTTTAGCCCCTCCCTGAAGACCCGCGAATTTCGGGATTAAACGCACTGGGGGCAGGGCCTCATGACATCTACATCAAGCCCCACCCCCAGAAGTGCTGCTGACAGTCTTCTCTCTGGGGTTCTCCCAGAGAGGAGACTTAAAAAGTAGGAAAGTATGTGTTAAACATGTGCTAGGCTGTGTCTACGCATTGTGTTTTGAGAGTTCCCATTTAAAGGTCCCTGTTTGGCAGGAAGGAGCCTGCACATGTAAATCTATGGTGGCATCTACACATTGCATTTTAGCAGGAAGCAGGAGCTGTTTAGCAGGATGCTTACTCAAGAGGATATATACACAAGCCCATCTCAACCTGCTAAAACATAACGTGTAGACACAAGAAACTGCATCCTGCTAAACAGAATCCTGTTTAACTGCATCCTGCTAAAACGCAATGTGTACACACAGCCTATGTTAAATATTTGTTCAACAAACAGATACATACTGTAAATACATACATGTATAGGCCTATAAGACTTTTCTGAATTAGTGGTAGACTATATATGCCTTAGTGGTGAAAATGTTTTTTTTTTAATTAAAATGAACAAATACTGATGCATGGTGAGGGCCGGATTAAGGGCTTCATGGGCCGGGAGTTTGAAATGTTCAAGGGCCTATTAGGAGAAAGAGAGTAGGTGATACCATGTAGGCATGTAGAACACATACACTATACTCCCCGCAGAGTTCCCTCTAAGCTGTGCGCGCGTGCGAGCGCACACACCTCGACGAGCGTGCGCACAGACATTACAACAGAGCGCACAAAGCAGCAGTCGTCCCTTTTTGCAGTTGTGGACTCAATGAATGTGTGTTTCACCCATTAAATGCATTGTGTGCTGTATTTTGAATGTTTAAATGTTTAATATCATTTTGAAGTAAAGTTAACACAAATGCTGAACGTCATTTTCCAGTTATATATAAGTGACGCACAAAAATGTAAATTTCATTCCAAAGTTGCACAGCCAAAATCTTTAGCCGCACACAGCCTTTGTAAAATTAGAGGGAACATTGACTCCCGGATGTCTACATCAATGTGTAAAATAGGAAGGCAATTATTATACTTATTATTTATGGCCACCCATGTGGCCAGCTGGTGCCTGTCTGGTGAACATCACGCTGTCATGGTAATTGGCTATTCTTATGTGTAGGCCTGGATCTGCAACACCATCCACCCCATTGTTAATCTGGCTCTGGTGAGGGTGTTATCTCCTGGTAAACTTCTCACAAGCTCTCGTTGGATGGAACCTGCACATGCACGTACAGTATAACAGAGATACTTGTCTCTAAGGGTACATAAACTAAAGTTTCTAAAAGTGAAAAGTGGAGATCAGATTCTAGCTATCATTTTTCTGTTGCATCCAAGAAAATTATAGCCAAAATCGAATTGGTTGCTATGGGCAACATCCTTACTTTCACTTTTAGAAGCTTCCATTATTTACTCCTAGGTGTGAGCCGATAAGGTCACACATGTCCAGCCAAAATTTCAACAGCCATCTGTACATTTGCGAAACAGAAATAGACATGCATAATGCCACATTTGCCTATGATTGTGGACAGCTAAATACTACATAACAGCATCTTGAGATGGTGTTATGCTTTTATCTGAAAACTGAGGAAGTGAACTTTGCAGTACCCCATTACAGAAATAGTCTGGTTATGGATTAAAGTATATCCAAACTACAGTAGATAGTCCACATACAGTCACCAGTGTGATGTGGTCAACAGGGTCAAAAGGTTGATAGTTTAATGGTCAACATGGACTTAGGTTGACAGTGTCAACATGTCAACATGCAGCATAATATTTTAACACGAATAGTAACCTTAAACCTAACACTCCAATAGCAACTACTGTAAAACTATGGGCCTTATTCGAGTTCACTCTTTCTGACAAAATCCTTCTTAGATGGACAAAACCATGTGCACTGCAGGGGGGCAGATGTAAATTGTGCAGAGAGAATTAGATTTGGGTGAGTTATTTTGTTTCTGTGCAGGGTAAATACTGGCTGCTTTATTTTTAAACTGCAGTATAGATCTCACTTTGAAGTAAAACCCCACCCAGATCTAATTCTCTCTGTACAAGTAACAAATGCCCCACCTGCAGTGCACATGGTTTTGTCCATCTAAGAAGGAATTTGTTAGAAATAGGGAACCAAAATAACCCCTAAGTGTTTACCCTAAAACTCATAAAATATCATTAAAAACAATGTGTTGCCCTTTTCTATGTCTACCATTTGCTTTTCAGCCTTTTGACCTTGTCAATCCCTTGACTGTAGAACATCTGGTATAGACCTATTGACTGTAGAACATCTGGTATAGACCTATGGACTGTAGAACATCTGGTATAGACCTATTGACTGTCTATTTAATGTCTTTCTTTCACCCGGATACCAAATAGTCCAGAGTCGAGAGAGCCTTTTAGCACTAATATAGGGCTTTTTTACAGAATTTTTTAATAGAGCCTATTGATTTGAATATTAGGGAGTACTATAATTAGTTACATTTGTAATATACTGGCATGATTAATGAAACATAAAATGATTGTCAAAAGAAAATTTGAAGATTAGTTTTGAATTGAATATTAGTGCCTGAAGCCCAGAATTGGTATTTAGAACATGCTTTTTATACAAAATGAAATGACTATAAACCCTACATGTGTATCTATGCATATTTTCTGCATGTGTACAGTATACATGCAGATATATATTGTGCGTATATATATATATATATATATATATATATATATATTTATATATAAACACACACTTGTGGTATGGCGCCTAAATTATGTTATTTTCAAGTCCATGAATGGTGTTTATCCGAAATGACATTAAGTGAAACTGTTGTTATTCTCCAGATATTGTTTTATTGTTTCTCAGAAGTTCAAAGGAAACAAGTAAAAACTCCCAACGCGTTTCGTCTAGCAAGACTTCATCAGGGGAATACAATATACGTCGTTCTTAGTGTGTGTTATTTCTTAACACGTAGATTTACAAAAGTTTTTAAGGTGTTTTGGTCACCTAAGTGCATGGAACCATTAAAAATAATTGAAGACTACTTATCTTCCCCTGTGGTATGATATCCAACAATATCCCAAGAGAAGGTGTAGTGAACTCTCCTTTGCAATTGGGCTGGAATTATCGTCTCTCTCTGGTATGTCCTACTTCTACTGGGGAAGGCAGCTGCCTTGAAAATAACATAGACTTGAAAATAACATAATTTAGGCGCCATACCACAAGTGTGTGTTTAGATTGTTGTATTTGTCCCTCAACCCTCTAGGGACATTGTGGTAAGGCAGCCAACGGTGTAAATTCTTTTTGTATTTAGCGCGATTGGATTATTGGTCTGTATATATATATATATATATATATATATATATATATATATATATATATATATATATATATATATATATATATATATATATAGATCTAGATCTATAGATATATAGATCTATATCTATATATATAGATATATATCTATATATCTATATATATATATATCTATATGGTAAGAAATATGAATTTAGAACACTGATTGATTTGGGTGAGAGCATTGTTGTGAAAAAAATTGAGCTGCATTTGTGAACAATTCAGCCAATGTGACAATGTGAAATTTTAATACTGTTACCTTCCAACAAATTATTATCAATAAAGCCGATTTCAGACATAACTAGCCATCTTTACTTTGCTGATACAATACATCTAGGAACTGTGGTGTATTTTATATTGAAGGACTTGGTTATTATTAAGAAAGCACAACTCCCTGGACAGGCAGAAAATATAAAGAAAAGAGCCATGTTAGAACTCACCACAGGTAGAGTACTTAATTTCCCTTTAAGAGGACTGCAAAGAATAATATCAGTAGGTCCTGCATAGAGGCTGTAAAAATTCCTACTGCTGCACCAGCTTGTGTCTTAAAAACAACTGAGGACTCCAGAATTCTATTTTTGTGTTTTCGTTCCACTGAAAGGTACAGATGTGCCCTACAACACAAAGAGGTAATGAGAACCTTTGAGTGGCACGTTCCTGCTTTTTACAGCTACAGTAAATACACAGGCTAGCAAAATGATATACTTGTACTTTAAGGTGGTGGTGTGTTATAAAATTGATTCATAGGCTGTAAATTTGGTAAGTGTAATCTTTTTTGTCATAGATACTGCTGATTGATAGACAGACAGACAGACAGACAGACAGACAGACAGACAGACAGACAGACAGACAGACAGACAGATAGATAGATAGATAGATAGATAGATAGATAGATAGATAGATAGATAGATAGACAAATGGCTATGATCATCACATGAAGATGTCAACATTTTTTATTGATGTTGTCATGTATCCTTTTCAAAAGAATTACCTGCCAGCCCCTGTCTGTTGGGGACATCTGTGAAAATTGACAACTGGGGCCAAATGTAATAGGGTGAGAGTTTCAAAAAGTGAGAGATTTTGGGAGAGTTTCCCCTTTTTTATAGCAGCAATCAATTACACTGCAAAACCAGGTTGATTTTGCCATGTAATTGATTGCTGTTTTAAAAAACATGGGAAAACTCTCCCAAAATCTCTCACTTTCTGAAACTCTCACCCTATCCATCTGTAGTGGCACCTAAAGAAGTGAGGTGGGGGGGGGGGGTTTCTAATTACCTGGGCCCAGGTCTGATGGAGGGGCTGAGTTTGACCCCTGTTACCTGGCAGCAGAAGCAGCTGCAGAAGCTCTTCTCAACCCTGCACATGCCCCTGTTTTGGGCTGCAGTGTGGCCAAGGAGGTGCTTAAAGTTCATTGTTTCTGTATTTTATTCTAAGGGCGCATGGCCACACCTCCCAGGATCAGGCCATGCCCCCTCAAAAACTACCTTGGCCTGGCCAGGCTCTCTACTACCCTGTACATCTGTCCCCTAGTGAGCTGCAGGCATTTGTTGGTGGTAATGGGCTGAGTGTCCACTGAAATGTGAATTTTTTAATTACCATTTTGGGAGCATATATACAAGGTTACTCAGAATGTCTATTATGGAATGATGTGCAATCAGTGTTGGTGTCTTTATAAAAATGAGAAGCCTCCATTTCAATACATCCTTGAAACAGGCCCATTGTGCAGTAGGAATATAAATGATTTTAACCCCTTCACGACATTTGACGTATATATACGTCATGGTCGGGAAGTACTTCCCGACCGTTGACGTATATATACGTCATGACTTCTAACTGTCACTGCGTCTAGAGACGCAGTGACAGTTAGGTGATGTCTGCTGTCCCTGACAGCAGACATCCCCCCTCGTCGCCCAGGGGGGGCAGGGGTGCCCCCCCCGGTCGGCGATCGCTGTGATTGGCTGTTCAAATCTGAACAGTCAATCACAGCGTTTCCTGTGTTACCGGCGGCTAAGCCGCTCGGTAACACAGAAAACGGTGGTGATCGGTGCAGCACCGATCACCACCGAGCGGCAGCACCCCCCTCCCACCCGCCGGGCACTCACCCGGCAGCAGCAGCAGCTCCAGCGGCTCCACCGCTACGTCCGGAGCGCACGCTGCGCTCCCCTCCTCCCCCCTCCCCCCCGCAGCAGCAGCAGCAGCAGCAGCAGCATCATGCTGCTGCTGGAAAAGTTAAAAATAAATTAAAATTAAAAAATGTGCAAATGTGTGTATATATATATATATATACACACACATATATATATATATATATATATATATATATATATATATATGTGTGTGTATATATATGTATATATATGTATATATATATATATATATATATATATACACACATATATATATATATATATATATGTGTGTGTGTGTGTGTGTGTGCGTATACCGCACCGATCACCAACGATCGCCAGCCCCCCTCCCACCCGGCAGCCCCCCTCCCTCCCACCCACCCGGCTGCCGCAGCGCCAGCACCCCTCCCACCCCCCCGCCAGCCGCAGCGCCAGCCCCCCTCCCAAAGCTGGTGACCAAAATGGGGTCACTTGTGGGGGGGTTCCACTGTATTGGTGCTTCGGGGGTCTTGCTAATGCGACATAGCACCCGCCATTCATTCCACCACCAAAAATCACTCCTTCCCTTCTGAGTCCTGCCATGCACCCAACTGGTATTTTTTGGTCACATGTGAGGCATTGCCGTACCCGGGAGAAATTGGGGCACAGATTTTGGGGTGCTTTGTCTCCTTCATTCCTTGTGAAAATTAAAAATTTTGAGCCAGAACTGCATTTTTGTGTAAAAAATTACATTTTTTTACACAAAAATGCAGATCTGGCTCAAAATTTTTCATTTTCACAAGGAATGAAGGAGACAAAGCACCCCAAAATCTGTGCCCCAATTTCTCCCGGGTACGGCAATGCCTCACATGTGACCAAAAAATACCAGTTGGGTGCATGGCAGGACTCAGAAGGGAAGGAGTGATTTTTGGATTTTGCAGCACAGATTCTGGTTGAATGACCCCCGAAACACCCATACAGTGGAACCCCCCCACAAGTGACCCCATTTTGCAAACTACACCCCTCAGGGAATTCATCTAGGGGTATAGAGTACATTTCAAACCCCCCGGGGTTTCACCAATTTTGATACAACTGAGCTGTGAAAATGAAAAATTATTTTTTTTCATTTTCACTGCCCAGTTGTACCACAATTGGTGAAACCCCTGGGGGTTTGAAATGTACACTATACCCCTAGATGAATTCCCTGAAGGGTGTAGTTTGCAAAATGGGGTCACTTGTGGGGGGGTACCTAACTTTTAGCATCTTATGGTGCCTAGAAACCTACATGGTGCCTAAAAAATAATCTCATAAAAAGGAGGCTCCAAAATCAAGTAGGTGCTCCTTCTATTATGAAGCCTGTGGTTTGGTCACCGTGCACACTAGGGCCACATATAGGATATTTATGAAAACCAAAGAATTGGGGGAATCAATTTTTAGTCACATTTCTCTAGTAAAATCTACTGTGTTCCTTAGAAAAATGTATTAAAATTGCAAATCTGCAAAAAAAATGAAATTTGGAAATTTCACCTACACTTTCTTTTAATTCCTGTGAAACACCTAAAGGGTTAACAAACTTCCAAAATGCTGTTTTGAATACTGTGAGGGGTGCAGTTTTTGAAATGGCATCATTTATGGGGGTGTCTCACATACAAGTCACTCAAAGTCACATCATAACTGACCTGGTCCCTAAAAAAATCAGAGTTTGAAATTTTCTTGAAAATTTGAGAATTTGCTATTCATATTTGAAGCCTCCTAGTGTCCAAAAAAATGAAAATGAGGTTGAAATAATGATGGCAACATAAAGTAGACATATGGTCTATGTTAGTTATTCACTATTTTGAGTGGTAAGATTATTTGTCTCACAAGCAGAAAATTTAACATTTTGCAAATCGCAAAATTTTCCATTTTTTTACGACATTTTGGTATTTTTCACAAAAAAACACAGACTGTATCGACGAAAATTTACCACTAACTTGAAGTACAATGTGTCACGAGAAAACAATCTCAAAATCACTGGGATAAGTAAAAGCAAAAAAAAGTTATCCCCACTTAAGTGATACATGCCAGATTTGAAAAAAAGGGCTCTGTCAGGAAGGCAAAAACTGGCTCTGTCATGAAGGGGTTAACATGGAACACTACTAGCATATTTATTGGCTCTTAGGGTATGCTTGATTAAATATAAAACAACATTTTTTTTAATACTCACAAACCTTTTTATCTTTGTAAACCAGATATCCCCCATACATACAGTACGTCGCATCGCAGTACACACAGATTTAAACTGCATATATTCATGCTTAGTTCATTACTCTATCTTCCTACAAATTACTTATTTGTTTGCTAAGAATTAAACCTTTACTGATATACTGCAAAGTATGTAGCACAACAGCTGCCCAGATCTATTGTAAGTAATTGGTTTTGTGTGACCTGTATATCTGGGTATTACAGTGCCATGAAATCTGTTGTCCTAATAATTCTTACCCAGGTGCTAAAGAGACTTTTCCTATTCCACCCACCTTGTTTTTCCTTTCTGTTCCTGCTGAGACTATAAAAACACCACTATTTATATATCCCTCGTGCTTCCATGAAATGCAAGGGAACAGAAAAATATGTGTTCCTTTTTCCCATAATATGTGTTTTCATTGGTTTTAAAGGCAGCTTATTCCAAGGAACAGTTTGGCATTTCCCATTGAGAGGTATTGTAGAACTGTACTTTCGCCTCCTCTTAATTATTGGATACATTGGTGTACAGTATTAATTAACCATTTTTTTTTTTATTTAACATTTAAACATTCAAAATAATAAATTTTTAATGTGTATTAGGTCTTCCTTATTCAATATTATTTTGGCATGTATAACTGTCGCATATGGCAAACCAAAAGACGTAAAAAATGGGGTCAGCACACTCTAATCTTCATATTCTATAAATATGGAGATGAAGGGTATGGGCTCATATGTCAGCCGCATTACACACTTTGTGTGCCTGGTTTCCATTAACAACTCTGTGTTCTCCTAGTGGTGGGTACTGCCCTTTGTCTGATAATTATGTTCTTGGAAACACTGTGCCAACCCCTCTACATATATCACTTAAACACAGTTTAGCCAAACATGCACACAAGTAATGATTCTTCTACTTTTGCCCGCCTCCTTCCCTCAATCCACACAAGCATACATGCACACACAGTCCAAGGGCGGTATTCAATGCCATGGTGAGGGGGTTAATGGCGAGGATGGCTATTTTTGGGCGAGGAAAAGCCATCCTCGCCTCCCCCCCCCCGCCATATTCAATATTAGGGAAAATCCTCTGATGGTGAGGATCCCCTTAAATGGTGAGGTTTGCTGCTAATGCTGTGAGTCTGCTGCATTTTGTGGCGAATCCCGCTGTTTTAATGGCCAAACTCGCCGTTTCCATCTCACCAAAAGGAACCAGTGAGGTGGAAACAGCGAGTGAAGGGGAGGGAGTGGAATACTCTGACATGTGCTATTGGCACTGCTCACCATCATAGCTTGCTGGCAGGGGAATCGAATATCCCTCCAAGTGTTCACATCATGTTCCATTGGTTCCTAGCCAAGTTTACTATCACTTTTAGTGTCCAGCTGTACCCTGATTCTCTGCACTGGGCCATACTGAGAACAGGAAGCAGTTGATGTAAATATCCTTATCACTGCAGCTCTTTTGATCACAGCAGGGAGGAATAGTGGGCCCTCTTACCATGCAGTAGACCTCACTCATACCTGGATAGGTCTTCCCAGTAGCACTTGTTAATGTAGTACATGCCAAGGCTTCCCCTTAAGGTTCTCCTGGTGGTGTATTTAGAAAGATGTGCATGTGCAGACAAGTGCAAAGGCTCTGCGAGACTGCCAGAGTCATAAATGTCTGCTGTGCTGGTGACATCTTCTGAATACATATTAAGAAATATGAAAGACCAAGAAGACATTTAAGGGAGGCTTGGCATGGCCTATGAAATGGCAGATGGTGGATCTCTTATGGGTAGAGCCTAAGGGGCATAGGGGCATGAGGACATTCAGACCCATGGGCACTTTTGCATTACACACACTTCAACAATTGTTGATACACCATTGAGTAATAGGTCACAAAAAATTTATATATAGGTGGCACCCAGTAATAAAAATTCTGCAGACAGCTGAACAGGTGCTCTATGGCAACATATTGCTGCACAGAAGAGCCCTCCAAAGACACAGAGAGTATGATATACAGGAATAGGGGGAGAAAAACAGCAGATTGAGGAGAAAAATGCATACAGAATTGAGAGGAACACAGTCATGGTGAGAGTATCAGACAGAAAGAGGCAGAAAGAGAGATCCAGAGAGGATTTCAAAGAGGGAGGAACATCTGCCTTGCTTCAACCCACAAGAATAGTGTACATGTAACGGTTCTTCCGGGTTCGGCACTCGCAAAACTTTCTAAAATTAAGTCCATGCCAACGTGAATAGTTCATACCCCCACTATCCACGTTGGCATTGAGTTGATTTTAGATAGCATGGCGAGCCCGTTGCGTGGGCGAGCTAAGCGAGCCCCACAAGGGGACACAGACGTTGCTGCGACTGAGAAGCTGCCACCGTGAAAATAAACAAATACTGATGTAACTACTGATACCCATTGCCAAGACAACATACTGTATAAAACAACTTACAGTACACATTTAAAGCAGAAATAACATAGTGTATACTTATATTGATGAATTTGATCATTTGCATTACAAACAAGTAATTACATATTAATAATAAAAATATGACCATAACTGGAAAATATTCTTTAAAGTTTGATGGTCATAAAAAGAAGATACTGGGGGAAATTTACTAAGATGTGTATTCTACTTCAAGGGCTTTATTCTAGTTCACTCTTTCTGACAAAATCCTTCTTAGATGGGCAAAACCATGTGCACTGCAGGTGGGGCAGATGTTACTTGTGCAGAGAGAGTTAGATTTGGGTGGGGTTTTACTTCAAAGTGAGATCTATATTGCAGTGTAAAAATAAAGCAGCCAGTATTTACCCTGCACAGAAACAAAATAACTCACCCATATCTAATTCTCTCTGCATATGTTACATTTGCCCCCCTGCAGTGAACATGGTTTTTTCCATCTAAGAAGGATTTTGTCAGAAAGAGTGAACTAGAATAAGGCCCCAGAGGTGATGTTGCTATGGGCAACCAATCAGAATCTACAAATTATTTATTTAGCACCCTCTAGAATATAGTAGACAGGATCTGATTGGCTGCCCATAGCAACATCTCATGTGAAGTGGAATACACATCTTAGTAAATTTCCCCCACTATGTACAGCATGATAGTTATAATATATGTCAGTTCTCCATACATCATTCTCATTGGCTGCTTCATGGCAACAATCTTGCTTCCTTGGTAATGTGTGGAGGCATGACCGACCCACATGGAATTGAAGAAGACTTCTGATTATGGCATGCAGATTCAAGTGATGGGATTGCTGTATACAGTAGTTTTTAGGTGAGTGCTTGTATTATATTTCTTGCCCCTGATGATAGTGAACATTTGAACAGCCACTATATACATATTCAATAGGTTTAGATTATAATGGCAACCATGGGCCTGATTCAGACCTTCTTGCTAGACTGCTTATATTAGCGTATGTGTCACTGAAGTAATTTTCTCGTGATGATAAAAAAGTGGAAAAAATGAAATAATTGTGTAAGTGGCACAATATGTAAATATAACAATGTGAAGTTATAAAAAGGGAGAATCCAAGGACTCGTACCAAAACTCACAATTCAATGGGAGTGCACAAGTGTATAAAGGTATCTTTACAATCTTTAAAGGATCACCAATGTGAATCAGATAGGTTCGTGTACCAATATTGAAGTGGTGTTCTCCAAATGCGTACTGTACTCACTGGGGTAATGTGAGATTAAAACATATCTGGGTTTCTTTGAAAAAGTGGAAGTAACTTCATATAGGGTCACCTCATGCAGGTGATAAGATCTACCAAAACAGCTGCATACCATACTCACTCGTAGCAATGATGAAATAGGCACATAGCAGTTTCTTTAGTGAGCCAGCTTCTCTCAATGTCCAATGAGCTATGTCTCTCACATGCAATTGTATGGGGGCAAAAAGAAAGGTAGGAGCTGGTCTCAGAATTTTTTTTTAATGATAAGTTCAATGATACAATTAAACTGAAATGTGGCCAATTGGCCAATGACCACAAATCAGATGAAAGCATATACAAAGACATACAATGGGTTAAAAGCAAAAAAACACTCACTTCTCATCCAACATGTTTCGGCGGTCACAGCCGCCTTTCTCCAAGGAAAAAGGCGGCTGAGACTGCCGAAACATGTTGGATAAGTCTAAACTACTTGGAGAATTGAGAGTGGGCTCTGATGTCATGTGACATCAGTCATCTGCCCAAAAAATGCATGGGTACGCCAACTGTTTCCATGGGCACGCCCAGCATTTTTGTGGGCATGCCCATTAAACACTGGGTGGTCCCCTGCATCTGCCCCATGCCCACCCCCTTCCCACCCACCATGGAGCAAATGCCCTGGTGAGTGTGAAACTCGCTGAAGGCGTTCGTTTCCGGGGTTTGCACATGTTCATATTCAAGCATGCTTATGGGCAAACCCACACCATCGGGGGCTGTGGGCGAATTCGTACATGATCTATGGGTATAGGTGGAAGAGGCATACATAGAGATATAGGAAGCCAACAGTGGATAGGGAAGACATACAACTCCAAAGGCTTACCCCCTGATACACCGGAGGAATAAACTGTTTTCTCTGTGTTACTTCTTATGTGGCTTCAGCAGCTATGATGAACATTGATTATAGTCAGTAATAGGAGGATACATCTAAGTTTATTCCTCTTAATAATATACCCAGTTTATCCCCCTGACAAGAGCTCTAGGTGTATAACTTGTAAGTACCTAAATGTTGGCATAATAATACACACTGGGGGGTTATTTACTAAGATGTTCTATTGAAGCTGGGATGTATCTATTATCTTCTGGAAGGTGTTAAATATATAAGAAAATAATATTATTTGTTGCTATGGGCAAGATCCCAGCTTAGTAAATTAACCCATATAATGGGGAGCTCTCAGTCTAAATGCTGATTGTCATAATGAGAATCAGTACAAGCGTGATCAATATGGTCCTGAAATTAGGTCCAAGCAATCTGTGGATATCTGTGGATAAAATGCGAGGTTATGCATCTTAGGAGACATAACCAGTGTGCTAGTTATAACCTATGCTGGGTTGCTTTGGGTATATCAGAACTGGAAAAGGATCTCAGAGTCAAAATTGATAACAAACTGGGTGGTAGTTCTCAGTGTCATGTAGCAACAAACAAGGCCAACAGGATACTAGCGTACGTATATAAGATGGGGTATGGAGACTAGGGACTCAAAGGTAATTATGCCACACTACAAAGCATTGGTTAGACAGCAAAAATGCAGAGTACAATTAGGAGGCCCGCACTATAAAAAAGACATCCTAGAACATGAAAAAGTCCAAAGAAGAGCAACAAAGCTAACAAAGGGGTTGGAGAATTTAAGCTATGAAGACAGATTGAACAAATTGGGATTATTTATACTAGAAAAGAGACATTTAAAGGGAGACATGCTAAACTTGTACAAATATATCAGGGGCAATATAAGGAACTGCCAGGCAACCTTTTCGCTTAGACCTCTAGGACGGGTGTGGTATGGCGGTCCGACAATCGGGATACCGACGGTAAGTATACCGACATCGGACTCTCAACTGCCGGTGCTCTGACAGGGGGTGTGAGCAAAGAAGCTCGCTGCGCTCGCCAAGCTGCGGGTATGATGGCTCGCATTGCTCGCCACAGGTTCTATTCTCCCCCCACAATGGAGAATAGCCCATGTCTGTCAGTATCCCAACTGTCGGGATTTAAACAGTTGGGATTCTGATGTCAGAGTACTGACCGTCAGAATCCTGACTGTCTGGCAGTCATCTGACACCCCTCTAGGACACGTGGGCATGAGTTTAGACTAGCAAAAAGAAGATTTTGTTTACGGTCAGGGCAGCCAAATTGTGGAACTCTCTTCCTGGAGAGGTGGTGTCGGCAGACACAATAAATACGTTTAAAATAATATTGGACAACCATCTATTGAGTAAAAACATCCAGGGGTACAAACAAAAATCCAAATCTGTCTTTAAATAAATCCACAACATGCACATGGAGCACCTATCTTCCTTGGCCGGGGATCCCCAGAATGTCCTTGCTGGCGATCAATTCAGGGAGACGGGCAGGGATAGGGGGGACAACGGGGCGGCGAGGGGCACCGGGGGAAAGCGGTGAGGACCCGTAGACAGCTCCATAGCCACGGAGCGCGCAAGCATCTCGTGTGCACGCGCCCCTGGCGGGGGCTGCCAATACTAACGCCAACCCCTGCAAGAATGAGGCCAGCTCCATCTGTATAATATGGGATGTAGCAAATGGATCATACACACTAACCAAAATTGTACTCAATGGACACATGTCTTTATTCTGTCTTAACTACTATGTAACTATGTAACTATGTTTAGTATATTAATGGACTAAATAGCACCAATTTTGGCATCTAAATACAGTATAATAATTTGAAAGAAATAAACCCTGCAATTAACCCTATTAACTTTATTTTCTAGTTTATTTTACTTTGACTCTTGCAGTTTATTGCTTACCTTTGTATCATTTAAGGATATTATCCAGGCTTAAATTTATCAAATGTCATAAAAAAAATGGAAAAGCATGGGGCATTTTAAAAATTATTTATTGATACTTTTCTGAACTGGAAACAGTTGCTTTAGAGCTCATTTGACTGGCAATTTTTTTTCTATGCAAGCCTTCATAATATTACAAGACTGGAACTGTGTAATACCCAGTTAAAGTTACCGATATCTTGAACTGACCCAGTGATATACAGTAAGTCATGTTGCTAACCCTTTTAATGTTAATTAATAGAAGAAAAAAAACTGTTTCTATCAGGTTAAATAACAACATTTGTATTTTTTTTTATTAAATAAGAGCAAGTAAAAATAGACATGTACAGTACCTACATCAATACATAACCATACAATTATCCTGTAATTTGGTTAATTACAGTGTTCTGATGTCAAACCATGGCACTGACAAAAGTAAATATATTTAAAAATGATTACCTAATGACTTCAGTTTGGTCTGTTTGTCTTCATATTAAACACACACACACACACACACACACACACACACACACACACACACACATGAACGCATACACACATAAAGATGTATCACTTCTGTAGTCTAAGAACCTCATCAATGTTTCATATCTTACAAAGCATCAGAAGCAGAGAAAATATTCCCTGGGTTTTTCTACTAATCTAATGTTCTGTTTTTTCCACACAAACACATAGGTATGTGTTCAGTATTTTAGAAAACAGATGGCAGTTTGTAAAACTTACACACCATGTGCAGTTCACTGGCAGAATGTTTAAATACCACAGTGTCCTTTTTCATAACTAGTTCTCAGCTGTTTTCATTTTACACACTATAAATAACTGTCTGCTCCTGGCTGACTCTTAGAAAGGTGCTTCTGTCCACACTCCATGTTATATGGCTCTCTAAAGATCACACATCTCCCGTTAATATAAACCTTGCCAATTTGATAATTTGCTGGCCTAGTGCTACTTTAACCCCTCTTAAATATAGAAAGTCTTACCTGTTGGGTATTGTTAAGACTTTTCTAAGCAGCAGTTTATCATTACAAATGGTTACAATATATTTAAAACAAAAATGAAATGTACTCATACACAATGCAGTGAAAAGATAACAATTTAAAGTAGCTATTCATATAGTCTATTTGATGGTTGTTCAATCAAGCCTTGAAAACTGTTCTACTACATTTTACCCCTTGTATTTCTATGCTAAGACTATAAAATCAGTGAAATGCAAATAAACAAATATGTCGGAGGTAGTTATGTAAGAGCCTGCAAGATGCAGGAAGAGATGAGAATACAATTATACGGGAATATCTAGTGGTTGCAAGACTATACAAATAAAGAAGGGAGTAATTTGTAACTGGCGCTGTCTAATTAAGCAGCTAGGTTTCCTTTCCTTTAGGAGGCCATCAATCCTCCTAAGAGACACACGAATATTCATCCAGAAGAGAATAGGGAAGAAAACCAGCGCAAAGATTTCACAGAGACTTGCTTGTGAGCAGGAAAATCGGGACACAGGTGCTGTGCTTTGAGTGGGCTTAATTAACCACACTTACTTTCTGCTCCCGACCCGCGTTCACATAGCAGTTTCTTTAAACACCATAAGCGATAGGTATCACAGGTTTCTTGATATAAAAAGCAAATGAAAACTTACATCAGTATTCTGTCACGCGTTCACGTAACAGTTTCTTTAGGATCCACTGCACGGACTCCAAGATCACCGCAAAAAGGTTTATTTGACAAGCAGGGTATACACACACGATTAAAACCAACAGGTGTCACCGCAGTCTTCCAGCTAGCATAGATGTTGCACAGTCCCCCCGGCGCTGCAGACGCTTGAAGAGGATGCTTGCTTCCAGACCACGGATCTGTACCTGAACATACACTTCTGACGGCGGGTGACGTCAGGATATCACGTCACCCGCCGTCAGAAGTGTATGTTCAGGTACAGATCCGTGGTCTGGAAGCAAGCATCCTCTTCAAGCGTCTGCAGCGCCGGGGGGACTGTGCAACATCTATGCTAGCTGGAAGACTGCGGTGACACCTGTTGGTTTTAATCGTGTGTGTATACCCTGCTTGTCAAATAAACCTTTTTGCGGTGATCTTGGAGTCCGTGCAGTGGATCCTAAAGAAACTGTTACGTGAACGCGTGACAGAATACTGATGTAAGTTTTCATTTGCTTTTTATATCATGAAACCTGTGATACCTATCGCTTATGGTGTTTAAAGAAACTGCTATGTGAACGCGGGTCGGGAGCAGAAAGTAAGTGTGGTTAATTAACCCCACTCAAAGCACAGCACCTGTGTCCCGATTTTCCTGCTCACAAGCAAGTCTCTGTGAAATCTTTGCGCTGGTTTTCTTCCCTATTCTCTTCTGGTTGAATATCTAGTGGTTGATTTGTAATTTTACATTTCCTACAATATCTGTACCTTTGGCTCTGTAGCTAAACTTGATTTGGACTAAATTTAACTAAATCTCTGTTCACTTCTACATGCCCTCTCTAAAAGATGCTATCCATGGTGCTGAAACTGCTACATACTTCAAACAACTTTTTTTCATTTGGATATGAAAAACCATTTAATGCATTGATATCTTCAATAGTCTATTTGCTCAATAAAGTTATTCAAACACGTGCCAGTAATGAGGTAATCATATTTAATCCTTTTACTACAGTGGACAGCTGTTTTTAAGTCCATTTTTCCTACAGACAATCTAACTAAAACAATAAGGTCAATATAAAATGGCTAATACATGTTTTCCAGTACTGAGCACTTAGGGGACTTCTGTAAAATATTTTTACTCAAAAATAGCAAAGCAAGTTAAAAGAAATTCAAGGAAAGCAACATGTATGAAATTATATGGTAGATGTTTTAATCAAATACTCAATTTATTTTAAACACAATAAATGAAAATTACTTTGCTCACACAACTTCACTTGTGCAAAACAAAGATCTATACTGTGTACAAGGATGTTCCTGGAATATAGGTCTTACCTTCAAATTTTCCTCATATTATAGACATATATGCCAGTTTTGACAGCTCATATACCTCATATGTATCATTCTATGTTATTTTTATTTTATTTTAAATGAAATGACCATTAGTAGTGCTGTAATAACAATGGTGGACAATGTATTGCTGTTATTTTCTGCAGTCATTAACAGAATATATAAGCACCCTTAGGTACAGAGTAGTATACCAGGCAAATGAGTGGAGTGGATCTCATTTATCAGTATTTGGTGGTGTTCCCACATAGACTCAACAACAGGGGATGGTATATTTGTTTTTTCTTTTACTTTCTTGTGGAAACGCATGGCTGCTGTTAGAACATTTCTGGAAAAGTGACAAGAGTCAGTTGGATTTCAAAGTATCCATTGTTCAAGTACTGATCAATGCTGACTATGGAGCAACATCAAAAATGAAAACCAAGTGAGAAACATCCTCTGTTGAAGCACATTGCCATATCAAAGCCCCCCTGAAATATGGTTCAGTTTGAGTATATTTTATTTATGGAGAAAATACAGTAGGCATCACGATAAGAACTAAATGGAACCATATAAGACATTTGTTTTTAACTTTACCCTATTTTTTATAAACAAAAATTACCTTTCACAGATAAAATACTGTTCCATTATAAACGGGTCTTTTCTATGTTGCACGTGCATGTTGTCCACTGAAGTGGACACATGTATAACTTCTTTTGTTTTTATTGCTATAAACTATGCATGCATTAAAGTGTTAAAATGGTGCTCTATTTTTTCTTTAAGTGCCAGAAGCTATTTATGCTGGCAGTCCAAGTGACACCAGCCAATCACCTGCTAACTGCCATGTTACAGCCTGTGTTTGAAAAAAGTCAGTAAGGAGCTGATTGGTCCGACGTTTATATCTTCTTATCATCCTTGCATTTATCTCTTGTTAAGGCTTAATACATCTGCCCCAATGATCTTACAGTATGTTAATTCAGAGCCAATGTACTGTACACAGACATTTTTGAAGGGTCATGATGTTTCTCAGGAGCCCATTAAGTGTGCTACAGACTGTACATCAGATTTTCCTACATTCTTTAAAGCTGCACTACCAGCTTATGCGATGAACACTTTCAAATGGCTTCAAAACCAGTGTGTGAGCAGGCAAACCAATCAGAAGTTGCCATTTTCATGACTTTCGCTTCCTATTGACACATTCACACACATGCTCTCTAAAACCATATCTGTGAGACTAATTACGAAGCCTGGTAAAACTTGTTTGGCTGGAAGGAATAGCTATCAGGGCTATGATGGGTGGAGCTTAATTCATTATAGTAGTAGTACATCTTTAGTAATTATGGGGCAGATGTATTAAGCCTGGTGAAGAGATAAAGTGGAGATAAAGTAGCAGGTGATATCGCACCAGCTAATCAACTCCTAACTGTAATTTTTTAAACATAGCTGATGCATTTTTGCCTTTTCCAGTACTTTATCTTCACTTTATCTCTTTACCAGGCTTAATACATCTGCCCCAAAGACTGATACTACTATAGCTGTCCTGACAATATTTATGTAAAAAAGTCAAATAAGAATATAAAAAAAGCTAAACAGCTGTAATGCACCATAAATATAATATATGAGTACTTATGCACTTTAGCCCATAAAAAACATTACTGGTTTAAATAATATTTCTCTTTTCAAACCCACAACATATATATTATACAGTACTTAGTATTTTTTCTGGATGAATTTTGATTTTCCAATAGTGTTTCTTATTAAGACAACGCACACAATGTTTTTTTTTTATTTTTTATGTGGGTTGCACATAATAAACTGTACTTTTTAATTACATGCCCACAGGCTAAATTACTTCAAATTACTGTATGAGTATTATGAACATTTGCTGGTGATATATTCCATTAACCCTGCTGCATCACTATGCTGACAGCATTACTCCCACCATATATTTCTGCTAATTTTGCTGGTAATTGTTGTCATTCTAATTGAATGTTTTCTAGAATATATCACCATAATATAGAAATATGATATTTGTAAGCTAAAGGTCATCACTAGAGTAAGACGTTAGAAAGCAATGCCTTACAATGGCCATATGCTTTGTTGTGTTGTTATTAATATGAACAAGGAGGGTGTATTTCTGACATTAAAGTAATACTCATAAATTGTAACAGGTTTCATAATAATTGCACATGATCTGAGTGTACAAATATAAATGACTGCTAAACATATTTAATGTGCACCTTTGTTTGCTACAGAATTTCAAAGCATAATTCTAAGTGATAACAACTAATTGCTAGTGTAAATTTGAAATTCAGATCTAACACATTCAATAACTAAATACTATATAACCTACACTTACAGATGTGTCCTCGTGCATCTTTACTGCAGTAGTGCCAAATAGCCCCTCTCAGCACATCAGTATCCGCGAAACTCTGCTAGCATTGGGCAGTGTGGCTTATACTGGCTATATACTAGACCAAGTTTTATACAATTAGTTGGTTGAATGGAATAAAAATATGGTACTGGTTGGGAGCAAATTTAATTAGTAATTTAGTAATTTGCTCCCAAAATTACGAAACAATGAAAGCTGTAATTCAGAGAAGGTAGTTTAGGTAAATCTGATTGATATAAACAATTTGACTTTTTTGTCCATTTTCCTGAGTTTGAAAGCAAATTGCTGATTGTCATTTGCTCCCATCCAGTACCAAATTTTCAGTCCAATCAACCAACTAGATGGACGGTTGGATAAAAGACTGTCTAGTGTATGGCCAGCATAAGATAAACCAGCAGACTGCACTGTTTAATTTGATACATGAAACTTGTTCAAGCTACAATGTAGCTGTCACAGCTTTTTTTTTTTCAATTTAAGTTGTGTTGTGCTTCATATACAGACTCAGTTGCATACAATATACAAGTGTATAGACAATTTATCAGCTCTGTCTCTTGGAGCATCCTAGTCCCATCATGTTGTGACTAAGATGCTATTTTTGGCAATAAAAATATGCTGATGCTAACAGAGACTTGAGACCTGACTGCTCACTTGCGCCAGGCATCTCACCCTGTGTGCACTCTGAGACTAGCTGTACGAGGAGACATCTGCAATTCAAAATAAGCAAGAATCAAATAGACAAGAATGATTAAATCAGTGGTGGCTGCAGAGGGGGGCTGCAGTACAGTTCAAATTTCAAATAGGGGAGCCAAACCAGGTGCCATTCCAAACTGACTCACTGGCAGTTGGTGTTTTTCCCATATTTGAATTTTGAAGTGTACTGCAGACCCACCTCTGGAGCCACCACTGATTAATATAAGAAACATTCATGGAGTTCAAATGGAACACCTGGGCTAGTGAGATTTATAAGTAAATGGAGGAAAAAACAGACCCAGGGAGAAGACAGGAGTTTAACACCTAACAATAAGGATAAAGCTGGAGTTTAGCTTAGGGTGCTGTTTTTCCTGTGGTCATGGATATCGATTCAGCACAAGCTAATAGAGAAGTGAAGTTAAATGATTGATAGGGATCACTAAGGGAAAACTGAATGTGCTGTATGCTTACTGTAGATATTACTTTACATCCTGGCAACAAATTGCAAGCTTGTATACCAAAAATGCACTGTGAGTTTTAGCTTGGAGACATTAGTGTCACATGTGTTGTTTTTGTGGAATGCTTAGGAAAGCCAGATTATGTTTCCTATTTGGCTAAACAAAAAATTAAAGCATTATCTAAAATAAATGTTAGAAGTTACTGCTGCACAGTAAGCATGCAGTATGTGTTACAAGTTGCTTAGGCCCATTCGGAGACCACTAGGTTGCTGCATGAACAGCTGACTGCTATACAGACACAGCAATATACCATGCAGAAACCTTAGGAGAGGACACCATTGAGGCATCCTGTAACTGATAGTATTTAAAGAGGAAACCCATGCAGGTACGGGGCGAACATACAAACTTTGCACAGTTTGGGCCATGGTGGGGATCAAACCCATGACCTCAGTGCTGTGAGGCAGTAATGCTAACCATTACACCATCCAAACTGATATATATATATATATATATATATATATATATATATATATATATATATATATATATATATATATATATATATATATATATATATATATATATATATATATATATATATATATATATATATATATAGTAGGTGGACACCAGGTGAAAAGAATTGTATATATACCAAGTTAATAATAAAATAATAAAATAATAATGTATCCTATGCTCTTGGGTTACAAAAGGAAATGTGGCTTGACAGTGTTACAGTACACAACATTGTACTCTTCTCTCCTGAGAAAGATTGTAATCTTTATTCCTGAGAAAGTCCAACATTTACTGCACAAGGACGAAACACGTTGAGACAGATTTCATGGTGCTTGGAACAATAAGCACACTTCGGATAAGCTCTATTTTTTTTTTTTCATTGTAGGCGCAAATTTATACAGTATGTCATCATTGTGTATTAATAAAATTATTTTGGAATATTACACTATTGCAGCCCCTTTTTCTCTTCTATATTTATGTATATCCCCAATTGATTGTGGTCGGAAGAGGGAAACCTATAAGAAGAATTGGCAGTAGAGGTGGCGTGATTGGAAAAAGTGTTAATGTGGAGATACACGTGATTTTGAATGACACTCCATGGTACACTTTCATTCTGGTGGTATTGTTTTAATAATTCTGGTGGTGGCCAAATTGATACCAAGACATATTGCACTATTTGGAGCTTCTTTTCATTATTATTTCTAGTGTTATAGTAAATATGACATTTTCAGTACTGAATTTATAGAGAACATGGTCTATTATTGAAGATTCATATACATATGACATATTGTATATATTTGGACAGTGTTAAAGTTCAAAATGTGAAATTACAAAGTCAAATATAATAAGCAAATAAAGTATTTATACAATTAGACACAAATACAAAACCACAGTACTAATTAACTTTAATTAAGTACAAACATATTTTAGGCCAGATGCACCAAGCTTAAAAAATAGATAAAGTGGAGTGCACCAAGCTTCGAAAAGTGATAAACTGGAGAGTGATAAACCACTAGCCAATCAGATCCTAACTGACATTTTCAAACCCAGCCTGTATGTATCATGACAGTTAGGAGGTGATAAGCTGGTTGTTTATCACTCTCCAGTTTATCACTTTTCGAAGCTTGGTGAATCGGACCCTTTGTTAATCACTAAGAAACAAATAGAAATCTTCTTTACTACCTACAGTATACAGTAGATTTATTAAATCATGTGAAAAGTATATCTAATATACAGTATATCTTTTTAAGACGCAGTCAGCCAATCATAAGCTGCTGCTACTTATCTTTACCACAAGACATAAGCTTCCTGAAAGATGCATATACGATATGTCTGTGTTCTGGTCTTCACAGGTCACATTTACAGTACTTGTATGACCATAGTACACTATACTCAACCTATGCTCCCTAATACCACCTAGTAACAAGAGGCAAGAGAAGCGTTAAAAGTTTTTGTGGGCATGCAACTTATGAAATGAATATTTTAGACCAAAATAATGCTAATTTTGCATCTTTTTTGTTTTATTACCAAAAATTTAGAACCAAAATTTATATCAGTTTTATTATCTGTTTCTCTTTCCATGGTAGTCCAAAGTATATTTCCGCTTGCTTACCACCTGAATAATGGCTGCAAAAGCATAAGTATTTAAATGCTTCATGTACATCTAAAATAATAGCTTTAAACAATTAAGCAATGAGACAAACTACTACATGATATACTACATGAGAATAATAATGATAAAAAAATCTACAGTATGTTAGTCTTACCTTTGTTGTTTTGACTTTGTTCCCACTACTACAACTCCATCCTGTCAAGTCTGGTAGAACTTTGCAGTCTTCTCCTTCTAAACATGGCTGCATTTGACACCACCATTTCTGAATAACTATAGAAGCTGAACACATGATATAGAGGTCAATGATCAGTGTAAGCAAGTAAACAAAAAAGAGAAGTTTACTTAACAAATAACAACATGGTTACTGGAAAAATCTATACATGTTAATCTAATGTGGGCTATATAACTATAGTCCCCACTTTCCCATTCTGCTGATCTGATCCATCAATTGGCAATCTGGCATCGATCATCGAAACACTGGGGAAATAGCAAAATTCAAGATATTACAATTCCTTGAATTTTTTTTTTGTTTTGTTGTTGAAATCAGAAAGTTAAGGAAATCCAACATAAATCTTTCAAATCTCTTATGCCATCCAATCAGATGGAATTACAGTAATCAGACACAGATATATGGGACCCACAGTATTGGTAAACATCAATCATCTGCTGCTTTTTTGCTTAAATCATGATAGATCAGTTAATAATAGACTTATGTGCTGAAATTTTTGCCAGACTTGTTAAGGAAAATATTATACTAGGGGGCAATTTCTATGCTGTAATATAATTACTGCTAGATAGCACAAGATGGTGTGCAAGTTTAAGGCTTACCCCTTGCTTACTACTTTTATATACCTAACAACCTTTATGATTTCTGGATGGTGTTAAATATAACACACTTAATGTGTGCAATTAATCAAGGGCAGTGCTCACATAGAGGTTTTCCTTAGCTTTTTTCATTAGCCAAGATTAGGCATGTACTATTCTAATTATATATGTGGATGGTACATATATATAAATGTTTATTTTATCATGCCAAAGTAGTTTATATACATTTAGGGGGGTATTCAATCCCCGCTGCTATTTCTGACGGGAGTAATAATAAAATATATGACATGAAATATTAAAGTAGGACAAAAATCAAATAATAAAATAACATCAGTTCTTGTCCTATTCACGGTTGTAGACAATGGGCATAGATTTTCAAAAGTGCGGGGTTTTTAGCAGTGGAGATGTTGCTTTTAGCTATAATCTGATTCCAGCTACAATATTATCTTCTAGAAGGTGCTATATATATATATACAGTATATATATAGAGATAATTTGATCGGTTGCTATGGGTAACATCTCCTCTTCTAATAACCCACACTAAAGTAAATATACCTCAGGATCTCAAATGATGAAACAATGCACATTGAGCCTGATTCATACTTTACCTTTTTGCATGTAATTGCAGCTTAGCGAACAGATAAACGCCACCCACCGCCTGACCGAAGGCCAGCCCCCCAGAAGCACATTCCTCTCAAGCATGAGAGGGGATGCGCAAATGAACACATCCCCTTGTATGCGGTTAAACGGTCTGTGTTCGCTCGCCATGTGACATCAGCGGCCCCCGCCCGAGCAGGCAAAGACACGCATGATTTTGTAGGGGAACGCCAAGCATTTATGGAGATGCACATAAAATTCTGGGCATTCCCATGCTGCCACCAACTGCGAACCCCCCTGCCCTCCCTTACCTGAGTGAACTCGCCGTAGCCAAAGCCCTTCGCTCCTGGGGTTTGCACATATGCATAACCGTGCATGCACAAACCCCAAAACATCAGGGACATGGCCAAATTCCGACGCAAATGAACGGGTCTAAATTGACCCCATTGTACAGTAGATGACCTAAAATAGGTTTGTGTTCACACTAATGCAGTTCATTGCCTTTGTTAAATAAACAGCTTGTACTAGATAAGTAATTAATGATTTTCAACCTGTACCAACTAAACATATAGGGTGACATTTAATGAGATGCGAAAATTTTGCGATATTTTCGCGAAAAATGACCGAAATCCCGTTTTCGCATGTTTAATGAGATGCGAAAAACGGCAAAAGATTTTGCAGCGAAACCGCACTTTTAGAAAGTGCGATTTTAACACGCGCCGGAACTCGCATCCAGATGTATTCCCATTGAAATGTATACAATTCACATATTTAATGAGATGCGAATTTGGGAAATGTGTCTTAAATTCGCCAAAAAATCAGACCAGGTTTTGATATGTGAATTGGCCAGAACCCTGCACAGTTCACAGATCATGGTCCTGTGGTAAAAAATGTGTTAAAAAGTTTTTTAGGGAAAATAAGTGCGTGGGGTCCCCCCTCCTGAGCATAACCAGACCTGGGCTCATTGAGCCGGACCTGGTTCCAAAAATACGGGGGACAAAAAGCGTAGGGGTCCCCTTTCTTTCTCTGGTGCCGATAACAGCCTGTGTAGCGCTGACTCCCTGCGCTACACAGGCTGAGAGTGTCTCTGGCTTATGTGTCTCCATGGAGATGCATAGCTCAGCCAATCAGGGCAGAGCTATGCGTCTCCATGGAGACGCATTAGCCAATCACGCTCTCAGCCTGTGTAGCGCTGGGACTGAGCTACACAGGCTGTTATCGGCACGGAGAAAGACGGTTCTGATAGTGCGGGCTGAGCCATCTATGCAGGAGGGTGACCAGTGCTGGATCCTGGATTGGTAAGTATGTTGGTGTAAAAGTGAGGTGTGTGTGTAATAAAGTTATACTTCTCTGTGTGTGTGTTTTCTTTTAACATTCTTTTTACAGGTGGACTACAAGTCCCAGCAGGCCCATTAATGCCCCGCATGCTGGGACTTGTGGTTCTCCAAGTCCCAGCCTGCGGGGGAGGTGTGCTGGTACTTGTAGTTCTCCTGTATAAAGCAATGTTAGGATTGACAGATTTAACCCTATCAGGCCGGCGTCCACTGGCCACGGACACCGGTGACGGCCTGGAGGGGGGGGTTATTGGGGGGTCCCCACTCCTCCAGGTACCCCGTCCAAGGCTGACCAGCCACGGTGCTCATGTTTCGGCCGGGGGACCTTATGTAAAAAGTGTCCCCCGGCTGTGGCATGACACTGAGGGCTGTTGGAGCCCAGTGCTTGTTTCAAAATACAGGGGGACCCCCAGATTTTTTGTCCCCCGTATTTTTGGAACCAGGACCGATCCAAGAGTCCTGGGCTGGTTTCAGAAATACTGGGGACCCCTACGCTTTTTGTCCCCCGTATTTTTGGAAACAGGTCTGGCTCAATGAGCCCGGGGCTGGTTATGCTCAGGAAGGGGGACCTCACACATTTTTTTACTTACAAACACAAAATCGCACATTACCTCAAATTTGCACATTCGTACATTTTCATGCCGAAAAATTGCACATTATCGCACTATTCATTCCGGAACACGCACCTCATTAAATATGCGAATCCGCGGCAAAAATGCGTTTTTAAAAAAGTGCGATAATGGGCGATTTTGAAAAACTCTCTTTTTATTAAATGTCACCCAAATGTGATGTAAAAATTTCTAAAAATAGAAACAGGTCAAATAAAACTAAACTCATAAAGAAAGCATACACATTGATGGAGACTCATTAATCAAATGATAAAATATAGCATGCTTTTTGCATACATACTATATACACTGCATACACAAATAAAAAAAATTAAACATATCACTTACAGCAGGGATGGGGAAACTTTGGCCCTCCTTATATCCCAGCATGCCCTGCTACAGTTTTGCTATTTGGCTATATTAACACTGTTGCAGGGCATGCTGGGATGCGTAGTTTAACAACAGCTGAAGGGCCGAAGGTTCCCCATTCCTGATTTACAGCAATGTTAACACATAATTGACTTGTAATGCATTTTCATATTTTAAAAATTAAATAAATAAAGCACAAGAAATAAATAAAGCAGTACATCTTTTAGTGCTTAAGTCTTTAGTTCCATGATTTATATAGAGATGTTTAGTGTAAATCACAGCCAGTGGGTGTAAGTAAAAGGAGGATTATTATATTGCTAAGTGGCATGCTAATGAGCCCATGTGTACAGTATTTCAAAACTATGCATATGTATGTCTTTCAGGGAAAATATGTTATACAGATCAGGATTGGGCATGGAAAGTATGCTGAAAATTTTTGTTTACATTTACATAGTTATATGTATGCTAGTACACATTAAAGTAAAACCTATTTGCTTTAGATGTTTAAGCTGTATTACAAATACTACATAAGGGGGTATTCAATGGGGTAAATTTATTACATTTTATTGAAGTTGGGTGTCGCCTATAGAAACCAATCAGATTCTACTTCTTATTTATTTAGCATCTTCCAGAAGATAGTAGATAGAATCTTATTGGATGCTATGGGCAACATACCATCTTCAGTAGAACTCCCGTTTTGGTAAATTTACCCCCCATGTGTGCCAATATTTTCTACGGACAGGAATATCTGCACACATCTATTCAATGTTGCAGTTTCCGACCATATTCAAGCCCGTGCAGATTCTACTTTTTAAAAAGTCGTATCTGAATTATCAAAATCGGCCTCTGGGCTGTTGAATCTACGTCCATTTTCGACAAAATACACATGGATTTGACGATCCATGTGCATTCAGACTGTCAGAATGTTTCCGACAGTTGGAAGATTGAAGTCCAACTGTCGACTTAATGCCAAAATTCTAACGGAATCAATACCCCCATTTTGTTGGCAAAAGGGATTTACTGAAACTTCTAAATTATTATTTGATAGTTTCTTGTCACCTTCCTTTGAGCGCTCCACTTAGTTTAGCTGCCCCGGTGTCCTGCTAGGTGTCCCCAACACCCAAAAGCTTGAAATAGAATTAAAGAGGTTGCAGGGACCACAGGCGCTTACTACGTTCACAAATAAGCGTTTTGAGCTATAGAAGCTCTTCCTCAAGGCTGTAGGAAGAGCTTCTATAGCTCGGAACGCGTTGGTGGACACTGCAGCACCTATCCAGGACCAGGACACCTTCCCAGCCTCATTCATTTGTAGCCTTGCAGGGTGCAACCGGAGGCACTCTGCACTTTAACACCTGTGGCTCCATTGCCAGGCTTGGGTAAGGGACAATCCCTGGAACCATTTTCACTTGTTGTTATGTCATTTTATCTTTATCTTTTCTTGTATTGTCATTTTAAAGGTTTTGCTTATCAGTCCATATTGGACCAAGTGTTATTTTTCTAATAAATTCTTATTTGTGAACTTAGTAAGCACCTGTGGTCCCTGCAACCTCTTTAATTCTATTTCAAAATTTTTATATTTATAAATGTACAGCTAGACAGAAGCAAAAATGTTGCACATATTGGGGGTGATTCCATCATTTTTTAAGTGGCAGTTATTAATGGACACCTGATAGAACAATTCAATTGTTGCTCCGATAGGAGGCCATAGGCCAAAGTGAATGATAGGGGCAAGATTTCCATTTTCTGTCTTCTATAACCAGCCTCTCTGTGCTGCCCAGTATTCCCACCCATTACACGATATAGCCTACTGTGGATTAAGTCTGCATCCTTCATTTTATAATAAGGTAATAGTACATAATTAATGATAGCAAGTAGTAAGTTAACAATGTACACCATAAAAAAAGAAAAACAGTGGTGTGGAAAGACTAAGAGCCATCACTGCTACAATGAGATGGGGCCTATATGGTCTGTACACAAAGGTGGGAATAGTAGGGATCAGATTTCTGGTCACTGTCTCCTGATATGGTAATCAGAAATGTGTCTTTTCATGTTGTGCCCATTAGTTTAAATGGATTTAGTCTCTCTGCGCAGCTAAGCCTGGTGCATATGGGCATGTCAAGCATGATAATTACTGATACCCAAAACAATTGAATTACTCTGACAGTTGCACATTAATTATTGCCACAAGAAAAACAATTGACTTGTCCTTCCAATTACAGTATGTTTAATGAATATTGTAGGCTGTTTTGCTGACCTGGAAATAATGTAAGATCTTCAAGCTTTGTCTTTGCATTGCCATTCTACTAAATGCCATTGTTCACTGAATTGGTATATTTGGGAATGGTATAGTAGATCTACACAAAATAGACAGACTTTGTATACCTATTGAATGTCAACCATATTGTGTCAACCGAGTCTGACTATACACTTTCTATTTATTGATGGGCATGCAGTAAATTTGCATTATGTGGAAGTTATAGTCCGTGCATAGAGTTACCAACTGGACTATCAGTTAATTCACTTTGGTTTGGTTAGGGCAGGGATGGGAACACATCAGCTTACATTCGGTTAGTGAAAAGATTTTGTGACAAAATACTGTACAGAACTTCAGAATTGCCCATTCCACCTATGTACAGGTTCTTGTATGTAATTGTCTTCATCAGTATTTCTCATGAACTAACATCTGTTCTTCTATATCAGTACACAAGATACCAACTAATCCAAGAAATAAATACTAGTCTTCTGAAGTTCTGTGAGTTGGTGGCACTCCCAAGAGTCTATGGGGTGTGGGAGTTTGTCCAAAAAGCAGTGGCGTAACTACGAATTGGGCGCCCCCCCCCCCGCCGTTAATGGAGGGCGCCCCCCGCCGCACCCCCCGCCCGCAGCCTTACCTGTCTTGCTGGTCCCGTCAGGGCTCCCTTGCTGGCTTCATTCTTCTGCTAGTGAGACGGACCAACACAAAATGTCCGCCCCCATACAGCAGACAGTTTCAGAGAACTGTCTGCTATATGGGGCGGACATTTTATTGTGGTCCATCTCACTAGCAGAAGAATGAAGCCAGCAAGGGAGCCGGGACGGGAACAGTGAAGTCAGGTAAGGCTGCGGGCGGATGGGAGGGGGCTAACTATAGCACCACAGCCCCCCGGCGCCCACACATGCACAGCGCCCCCCCGCGGCCGCGGGGGCTGCGGTGCTATAGTTACGCCTCTGCCAAAAAGGCTGTATTATTAAAGTGACAATAATTTACAAGGCAAAACCAGGATGGTATTGCCAGCTAAATTATTGTTGCTTTAAAAAATATTCTCGGACAATCTACTACCACTTTCAGCTTTTTGGACCCTAATACACTTACCCTTATATGTTGGCATGTCTATCAAAAGAGAAATAAAACTCTAAATCCTCCACATTATTTCTTATATACAGTATATTTTACCAGAGTTGATATGTATATGGATTGAAAATTACTTTAAAGTATAAATCTGATTTTCCACACACATTTTCACAATTTTAACATGCCTCTTTTATTATGGCAGACTTACATTTGAAATCACAATGTAAAATTGATTAAATAACCCCATTCACATAGTGGGGACAATGCATTTAGTGCTATAGTATGTGTCCCCCAGCTTCTACTTTGTTGCCTTGTGCCCAAGTATTTTATGGCAGATGAGAGCACTAGTTATGGTTCGTAGGGTTGACCCAAATAAGGTTGATACTTAATAGGTTGACTGCTATTGGTCGACAGGACATAGGTTGACACCTTAAAAAGGTTGAAATAGCTTAGGTCAACATGGATATTAGGTTGACACAAGCAATAGGTCGACATAGAAAAGGTCAAAATAGAAAATGTTGACAAAGTTTTGTATCTATATGTTGACTTACATCGACATGGTTAACATATCAGTGTACCGCATCCCATTTACACGATGCTTCAGGCACACTATTAACTTATCCCTCTATGTCCATGTGAATAGTTACATATGAAAAGAACACCTGTTCTGGAAAAAAACATGAAAAACTCATGTCAACCTTTTTCATGCTGACCTTTTTATGTCGACGTATTGCTTGTGTTGACCTTTTGCCATCCATTGGCCTGTCGACCTATTGAACATATACCTAGAGCAATGGGGGTAGATTTTAGCTAGAAAACAAAGTATTTCACCAACAAAACTACAGTACTGTACACAACCCATTGATCCACAGATATATTTGCAGACTGCTTACCATCTACACATGATGGAGCTGCTCTTGTTGTCCCTGCAACTTGTCCAGGGAAACAGGAGCATTTTACTGTCTGTGACCGTTCCTCGATCTTGTTCTTATTGCAGCATCTGTGAGCAGCGATCACTTCGCATGTGCCTGGTTCCACATGAACTGTAAAATCAAATAAAGGGGGACTTCAATAATACAAAAAAGTCTGTTTTTATATAATCATCAATGCACTTGACACAAGAGTGGCTAGCATTAATTTAGCTCATTGAGGTGACTTCTTTGAAAATATGTAGGATGACTTCTCTGCACCCTTCAGTCTAATGCCCCCAACCTCCCCAAGTGACTTTCCAGACCCTTAGGTGAAATTTTGGAGGTGGTGTCGTAAAAAGGTCCAACAGTCGCCACCTGCATTAAGTTCATCAAAGATGTCTCACCTTAATTTTGTGATAGGCAGACTTAAGATTGCCCCCTGGATCCTGGCACCCTAGGCAACTGCCTAAAGCTGCCTAATGATAAAGCCAGCCCTGAGGACAAGTGGCACATATAAAAAGCATACTGTACTTACAGTACATGCATATGTTGATTTGGAGACATCTCAATTTTGTTTCTTATAACGTATAAGATGAATGCAGTGTGACAGATAAGATGAGTGTAGGATGTTTTGTTTTAGAATTGTACTAATATATGTTAATCAATGGTGCTGATCTATACTTTTTCAGAATTTTTAAAGTTTTCTTCAATTCATTTGTATCTGAACATGGGATTATCATATATCTTTGTAAAGTTGCATACACACTGTACAAATTTTTTTACCAACTTTTTTGACCAAATTCATCTCGGCCATTCTGAACGAAATTGGTAAAAATATCTTTCAGTGCGTTTGTGATGAACGACGAATGATAATGCCCATACTCGCCAGTTGTTCATCAAGGTTGTTCGTCAACTGTGCATGCAGCCCAATTTGGATATCTTTAAAAAAAGAGCCCATAAACTGTAGCTAGATCTTTTGTCTTTTGTCTGTCGTCAACATCTTTAGTCCAGGACACTGGGTTCAAGAGAAATGTCTTTCAATGAAATTGGGCAAAAAAATTGTACAGTGTGTATGCACCTTAACTGCTCTTCTTTCCTAATTGAATTACTGCTTTCAGGGTTGCAGTGTATCTCAGGAGGTGGAGTGCTTCCCAAAGAAGGTCCAGCTGTATAATAGCTATCCTGGAATTTGGTTTGCTCCATTTGTATTGTGTTTCTTATTCAATGGTTGAGAAACTTCTATTTGGCTAAAATAGCCAAACAATATATCACTCTTGACCTGTGCCTTTATTTGCAACACAGGCTAGAGTATTGCTGGTTGCCAGTCATAGCTTATTCTAGTTAATGGTTGGTGACTAAGCAGACATTCATCTATTATACTATGCTTTTGTACAGGGGTATATTAAATTCAGTTTCCATGGGTAAAGTGATTAAACCTTACTTGCCTACATTTCAAAGTACCTCTGGGAAAAGCCCAGACAGGTGAAGGTGGGTGGAGCCAAGTGTGCAAATCATTAGGCCCTACCCCCATGATGGTAAATCTTGTGTCCTTGAGGAGGGGGTGGTGATAAAAGGACAGCAATTTGCATAATTTTATCCCAGCGCCCTCAGTAGTATTTCTATGTCCACAACTACTGTTTTTAGTTCCAATATGTTCCATTTTGAACTTCAAATATTCAGCTGCATTCTTGACTAAGGTCTTCTTGTGCTTACAATAACTTTTGCTGAAAATGTAAATGTACAGTAATATCTGCTATTTGGATGAATTGGTTTACATAACAAAGATCTGCAGTACCTAATTATTTTTAGTTTTTTTATATCTTTATGCCGAAATGCACTCTACACTGTCACAAAGCCCTTCTCAGTAGATATGAATACAGTACGTGAAAGATGCAGAATTTAAAACTGACACATTAGATGCAAACTTGATTTTTATGGTGATAAACTAAGTGCAATTATAAGCTGATTTTATGTTGCTTTTGACCCAGGCGTAAATTCACCCTTCATCTCACACTCTGGCATTCAGATCAGGAAGCATGCCTTCATTTTATGATCTGATCTTCCTGTCATTAAAATTTTTGCAGTGTGTTCCCTCTGTTCCATAAAATAATGATGACCTATGATAGCATAAGGAAAGCACGGCAAACCGCGCACACTATGAGTCTGTCAGACTCTAGGTTCTGATCCACATTACAAATTAGGACAGGAGAGCACTTAAACAGAATAGAGCATCATTGCCAGATATTTAACGGAAGCCTCAGATGGTGGGAGACATAAAACCCAAACAATAAATATTCTATAGGAATACAAATGAAAGGAATAATTAAATAATCGAAATTCAGTCTGTTTCAGGTCGCTATATATATATATATATATATATATATATATATATATATATATATATATATATATATATATATATATATATATATATACAGCAGTGTTTCCCAACCTCAAATCCTCAATGCACACTGGGTAAATGTGCTAAAGCATCTAAAAATGAAAAGAGGTTATATTGCCCAAACAGAGATGTAATAGAGAAATGATAGAGCAAATCTGATTGGTTGCTATAGGTGACATCACCTCTTTTAATTTTTAGTAGCTTTACTAAATGTACCCCTTACAGTCCAGACATTAGTGATAGCGATGCATGAGCATAGATAGTTAAATAAAAATAACTTCGGTACTAATCATCATCATCATCATCATCATCACCTTTGCTCAACAGCAAGCCAATCAGCTCCTAGCTGCCATGTTACCAGCTGGGTTTGAAATATGACAGGTAGGAGCTGATTGACTGTTTGTTTATCACTCTCCACTTTATCACTTTGTGAAGCTTGGCCCTTAACCTCTTCCATGTTATAGGTTATGCAGCCCATCTGCATGTGGTATCAACATTGACTCTTCTAAAGTTCCCTGCACTTCAAAGTCATTAACAAACTTTAATTTATACAAGTAGCAACAACCAATTTTTTTTTCTACCAATGCAGTTTTTTTTTTTTATATTAAATTGCCAACATAACCCAATTATTCCTGGGCTTGTATGTTATACTACTATTCAACAGATGGTGACTGTCAACGGACTTGACTTTATTCAAAAATTTAACATATATATTACTTTTTTACATAAGCTAGAATCAGAAGTTCAGATTGTAACAGATTCTTTCAAATCTCTCTTTCGCCCCTGGAGTCTGAACTAACTGCTGTCAGCACCTGCCTTGATAATTTGGACTGGTCTTTTACAGCAAACTCTGAACTGTATATTCTATCCTTTTCTGAAGCAAAAATGTTCTAGCTAGAGAATCAGCAGTGAATGCTACATACGGTACTTATATGTACAATGTCAGACAAAATGGCTTACAGAACAGTGCATTCTGTGTTCTCAACATTATATATGGCTAGGACTCACAGGGGCTTCTACTTTTTTTGGTAGGAGGTTGCCCGTACCCCTGCCTGAAGAGGAGTAGGCAAGAAGACTGCCAGGTCCCGGCTCCTGTGCGATGGATCTGGTAGGTGTCAGGATTGACGCATGCACACAAGTGGTGTCTTGATTACACATGCACAAAATTGTGGCTGCTATAGACTGGATTGGCTTCAGCACATAGAAGCTGGGCAGGACTGCCTACAGGATAGAACTATCTCTGGCAGTCCCAGAGGGAGAAAGCATGCTCCATTTTCATATGCAGCAAAGCCCCACCGCCGGGGCTTGGCTGCGGAGGGTTATGCCAGTTCTAAATGGCATAACCCCATCGAAGCCTATGGGCTTCCCTTCGCGACCCCTGCTGCCCCGCGCACCCCCTGCCGATCTGCGCCGCCACCCCCTCACCTGTGTCCGGGCAGTATCCTGCTGTGCTGGCCGGACCAGTGACCTCCTCCCTGCCCAGCTTCCAGGTGCAGGGAGGAGGAAGCAGAGCCTTGGCAGCCAGGTAAGGTTCCAGGGTGGGAGGGGGACCCACTGCATATCGCCGGCCACAACGCAAAGGACAGCTCTTAACGCAAGAGCTGTCCTTTGCTATAATTATCGCATATGTTAGTGCAAATGTGATAATTATGTCTGCGGTAGCCGGCGACGTGCGGCTGTGGATATTTGAGAATCCCACCCTAGGAGAGAGATGTGCCTCTACAGTATATAACACTTATGGAAAATATATTGTGAAATTATATTTGAGGATCCTGTGATTCGTCCTGTCAGAAAGAGGGGTGGAGTAATACAGTTCTGTGTGATTCAATTTGTCAGAGCAAGAAGGGTAGAGTGATACTGTACATCTCTATGTGTCAAGGAAAGAGGGGTTGGATTGAGATACAGTGGGAATGCTGGGAGGGGAAGTGAGCCAGTGAAGTTGCCCATAGCAACTAATCAGCACTGACGTAACATCTATAATTTGTATACTAAAAAATGATACAGAGCAGCTGATTGGTTGCCATGGGCACTTCTCCACAGGCTCACATCTCCCCCTTATCTCTGCTTCATCAATCTGCCCCACTGAGCCTGATTAAGAGTTGCACATGAATGAAATTGGAATATTTTTAATCTACGGATCTGTTAGCAAGTGAAGCTCCGGTACATGAATGAAAAGTGACAAACAATGGAGCCATCACAGCTAATACTCAATTGTGTACACATCTGTAGCCTATACACAATAATGAGGAACATCAATTGCTTGAGTAGATCTGTGGTTACGCAGACTGGATGCGACAGTATCGTAGCAAGCACAATGTTTTTCTGCATAAACGATCGCTGTTGACATCAGATACATGCAGAGCAGTTGAGGGAGGTGTGGCCATGCACCCACAGAATAAAATACAGAAAACATTGGTTATTTAGCACCGCCCTGGCGACACAGCGGCCTAGCACACAGCTGCAGATAGAATCAAGCATCCTTTTTCATCGCGATTGACAAGAAAATAGTAGCCAAGCAATAAGTTCTAAATAACCCAGTAAGGTGAGAATCCTATTATCCATTGTAATTTGCTGCATGAAATAAAAAATGGGCTTAAGTTATTATCGGACTATCCAAGTTAGAGTTATTTTTGTGAAACAAATTACCATATATATATATATATATATATATATATATATATATATATATATATATATATAAGGGTGGGGGGGCGGCGGCACTCGCAATGAAGAGACCACACCAAAATAGGTGATAACTCATTGCACAATTTATTGTGCAATTTATTGTTTGTGCAATGAGTTATCATCAAAGTGTATGCATATTGTTATGAAGTTTACATAAACTGTACATTTTTCAATATACTGACTTATGTCAGCAATCAGTCTGGAGTCCTCCGCATGATTGATGCGATTCTTTCTATTTTTCTATTTTTCTATTTCCCTTGGTGTGATCGGTGTATTGTTATTGTTTTGTATTTGGTACCATGGTGACAGCGTCTCCATCTCCCTGACTACAGGTAGTTGGTGATGACATCATTATGGAGCGCCCCGGCCGGGTGCGTGGTCCCGTGTCCGGAAGCCGCGCTGTTCTCAGTGGGTGATGTCGGCTATTTAAGGTATGTAATTTCACTGTTTGTGTTGTATAAAGCCTGATGACAATGAAATAAATCATTGAAACGTTGCTGCATTAATACGTGTCAGCCGTGGTTATGTCGTTGAAGTCGTCCAAGAGTGCCGGCAAATACTGAGGTATATATCCACAACATCGTGGAGGACGGGCACCGGGCGCAAGTTCATTTGTACAAGCAGGGAGTGCCGGTTCAAGGACTTTGTATATATATATATATATATATATATGTATATAGGTTGCGGAAAAGCCAGGGATTTACAGTATGTGTTTTTGCGGCAGTGATCCCAGCAAAGAAACATACTTATCAGGAATTAAATTCTCCCATAAGTACTGGCATCGGGGCTAAGAGGATAACTAGTTATAATTTTGCATTAAAATAAATTATAGGAAGTATGTTTTTGAAAGTCAAATAAAACTCATTACAATGTACTGTATGTCAATGTGTTGATAGCTATATGGTCTCCTATACAGTATATTGCAACACTGCATAATTCTTAATTGAAATGTCCAATTTAGTGCTTGCTGCTGGAAAGAACAGGTTGGATTCATTTCATATGCAGAGCAATAGACCTTGTCTACTATACAGTATGTACAGTACTGTATATAATCTTACAGTGCTATTTAGCAACATAGACTGCAACTACAGTAAAATGAAAGCACTAAGTCACCCACCACTTAAAAAGCAGCAGACATATGCGTGATATCAAAAGATTCTTGATTCATTAAACATCAAGGAAAACTGTTCTGACCATATATTACAAAGATAGATTAAATATTTATAACAGCGCAAAGAGAAAAATTCTTACTACGGAATGTGCCACGAGGATTAGAGATTTCAGTGATACTAAATATACTTAGATTAAAATCATATATTTGGCTAACAGCTCTGCTTGTCTCGGACACAGTTGCGGCTGTATTTATCCAATGACATATGCCTAAGGCAGCATCATATGGGTAATCCTGTAAAAAAGAAACTTTATTTTGGTGAATTATGTTGAATATATCTACTTTTTTTATTGCTTTGTGTTGGTCTTTCTATTGTTAGCTGTTTTTTGCTAACTGCAGTCATTTTTAGGTGAGCAGATGAGTGTAACATGTGTGGGGCAGAATTACATATTTGTGACATATGCGAAGCTTAGAGTAATGTTAATAGAGTAAGGTCAAATGAGAGGGCCTGACTCACACTGGACGCAGATATAGTTGCAATTAAGCAATGTCTTTATTACAGTGCATGTGCTTGTGCCGCTGGGTACATGTGCTGTGACAGTGCTGTGGCTCTGATCACTGTGTGAGTGTACCAGTAGCCTGATTGACAGGCTGCTGGCATTTGGGTTCAGAGACACGGGCTGTGAGGCATGTAGACCCTATGTTGCACAGATTTCTGATGGCACATGTAACGGTTAGGATGATGATTCGATGATCTGAGAAGTGTTCCATTGGTGTGTTTTGATTGTGTATGCAGAATTACAGCCTATGCAGAGGTAAGTGTGTTATTTCAGACAGATTTCTTACATGGATATGTATGGTGGACTGCACACTGATGTGTCGATGTCTAATTTTACAAATCGATGGACAGCAGCACTGGTGTGGTCAAAAATATGTAACCAGGTCTGAAAACAAAATAAGTCTTAACCTGTAAAATCAAAATATCCATTTGGCTTGGGGGTGAGTGGCAATTGCCCGATCTTCCCAATTGCATGCCATCCATCTATCTCTCTCTCTCTCTATCTATCTATCTATCTATCTATCGATCTATCTATTTATCTATCTATCTAATTATGCTCCTACAAAAATGAATTCCTTATTTCTCACTGTGAAACAACATTGTCTGTAATATTGATTCAGAACTTTAATGTCTCTTGCATTGCGATACAAAGAATTTCCTTAGGAATAATACGCTTCATATGTACATAACATATTCCGCATGCATTCATTTCTGAATAGCAATAGAGACACTATCACTTGTAATTATATTCCTGTCAGGTACAAACAAGTACTGTGAGAGCAATGCAATTACCCAGGAGAAACATAAACCTGCATCACAGCTGCATCCAAAACGTAACATCTGGAAGCTGTTGGGCAAGCACATGGTTACTCACTTGGCAAAGAGCAGCAAGCCCAGTTGTTATGTGTTAATTGTAAATCCCAGGCATCGATGGAACCTTGTCAATGTGTCTGGATGTCTTCCATGCATACACACACTCAGTGGTCAATCTGCAGGTGAGGATTTGTTATAATATGTAACTGATAAAGTAGCCTAGGCTTTTTATCTGCCCCTCTTCACATATGAAAATGGATACATTTATACCTTAATTTTAGGCTTGTAGACTTGCTCTTGCCTGTCTTCGGCAAAGCGTTATACTATTATCCCATCTGAAACCTTCACTGCCGCATAGTATGCAAATGAAACAGTGCTCCTATATAACTCTATTGTATTTTTTGCAGCAGTGAAATGACTGAATCCTTTCTGCAAGATCCAAGCTTTTACATTCATGCTCATGGGAGTCTTTGTTGTCTTTTTTTTAATATGAGATGTAAAATAGTTTCTTACCACAGAAATGTAATCCACAAGTGACCCTTCTGATTCACAGCACAGCACTTCATTATATTGAGGGCTGGATGTACTTGAAGGCCATATAGGCCTGGATATAAGGGAATCTCAAAGGCAGGGATCACTTTACTGCACTGTTATACACCAATATATGATATATCCATACATATAATAAAACTGTAAGGGGTCTCTTGTACATACACTTTTTTGGAGAAATATACTGTACTTCTAGGTACTGTGGAGATTGGAAATAAAATGTTGTCTTTCTGTTATGGCATTACACAGGCTACTGGATGAATTTGGATAGCATTTTTACTATTGAATACTGTAGCTACAAATAAACTGAGGTATGGATTCCAAATGTGACATCAGAGAGAGGGGAAATAAAGGAAAAACCAGATGCATGACACTTGGCATGTATTTTTTAGGCTCCTCAAGTCCCAAATAATAGATGGCATGAAGTGGTACAGTATTTTGGACCATAGATGTAGGGAGTATTCAATGTAGGGTTCCCAATGGAACATCCCGACAGTCGAAGTACCAAGCCGTTTTCAGCCAGCTCGCCTGCAACTCGACAGGCAGAATTCAATGTTCATTCTGTTGAATGGCGAAAAGGGGGTAGTGTCGGTGAAAACGGCCATGGAATGTCAAGAAATGGCCGTAAATTTGACAATCCAAGGCCATTTCTGACAAAACAGATCCAACTGGTCAGAAATGTCAGCACTGAATAGGCCGTGGGTGCTATTTCCCCATTCAGAAATAGCGCCCGACATTGAATAACCCCCAAAGTTCTTTGCCTCCCAGTTTTAAAGCTACTGTGAATAATACATCTACAACATGTGGTCTTCAGTTTGCTCTGTTCAGTGTTAAAATGGATGTGTACAGCTGCACCTGATCATTGTTGCATTACTGCACAGTAATGCAAAAAGACACTGATGAATTTAAGGCTTTTTCACGTACTGTGTTGTACTCCGATGTAGTTTCATATAAGTGGTCATGAGACACAGGGGCAGATGTATTAAGCCTTAACAAGATATAAATGCAAGGGTGATAAAGAGAGATAAACGTCCAGCCAATCACCTGCTAACTGCCATGTTACAGCCTGTGTTTAAAAAAAGTCAGTAAGGAGCTGATTGGCTGGACATTTATCTCCCCTTATAACCCTTGCATTTATCTCTTGTTACGGCTTAATACATCTGCCCCTTTATTTAAAAATTCATGTAGTCATAGGGATGATTGTGACATAAATAATGCAGGAAATTGCACTGATGATTCCTTATGATTACATGCCTGATTTATTATGCAATAGCTACATAATGTGGACAAGGTACAATTAGGGAGATTACTAGACTGTTTAGGTAGTCAGGGAGATTTCTGCTATTTCAGGGAGTCTCCCTGGCATTCAAGGAGAGTTGGAAAGTATGTCTTACCTCAAATATAATTTACTATTAAGTGTCATTTAGGGCCAAATGTACTAAGCTTGAAAAGTGATAGAATGGAGAGTGATAAACCACCAGCCAATCAGCTACTACCTGCCATGTCACAGGCTGTGTTTGAAAAATTACAGGTAGGAGCTGATTGGTTGGTGGTTTTTTTCACTTTTAATTGTATCACTTTTCAAGACTTAGTACATCTCACCCTCAGTGTGTGCCTGTGGAATCTGGATTCCAGTTTGTATTTTTTGTTTCACATCATTTCTTTTTTTGTAAATAAAGATCCAAACAGAAAATCAACATCTATCAGACATGGCAGTTGGCATTCTGGCATTATATGGGTAACTTCAATTAAAATTGCCAATATCCATTTAAATGTAGAACCAGACATGTTTTTCTGTCAATTTAAGCTAATAAACCGCACTTAAGTAGATTATTATTATTATTATAATTTTATTTATAAGGCGCCACAAGTGTTTCGCAGAGCCATACAAAGGAACAATACAGGGAGACAAAGCTTGGCATAACATTGAATAAATAACAAACATACAGTACAAATAAAGAGCGCCACAGATCAATACACATTACAGCTTAAAAGTAAGAGTGAGGACTCAATCAACATACAACTAGAGGCTTGAGGCCAATGATGGAGATGAGTATGCAGACTAAGATGGTCACTGAGTGTTGGAGTATAGGAGAGCTGTGAGTGAAATGTGAAGAGAAGTGGGCTTTGACAACAGGAGGGAAGAGGGCCCTACTCGGAGGAGTTTACAATCTAGTAGGAAGGGGAGACAGACAGATTACAGGAGGTGCAAGCAAGTGGATGGTGGTTAGACAGCAGGATGTAAACAGGCAAGGGGTCGGAGAACCAGCTGGTTTATGCAGTGGAAGGGTATGCTTTGATGAATAGGTGAGTTTTCAGTGCCCGTTTGAAGCTTTGCAAGGTCGGGGAGAGTCTAATGGAGCGAGAGAGTGCGTTCCACTGAAGGGGTGCTGCACGGGCAAAGTCCTATACTCTAGCATGGGAAGCAGTGATCAGGGTGGAGGAGAAACGACAGTCGTCAGCCGACCGTAGAGGGCGGGAGGGTGTATGAATGGATATGAGGTTAGAGATATATGGAGCAATGGAATTAGAGATGGCCCTGTATGTGAGTGTGAGGTGTTTGAAGAGGATTCGGTAGAGGAATGGAAGCCAGTGCAGATTTTGTTGAAGAGGAGTGGCAGAATTAGAGCAGCGGGAGAGGAAGATAAGCCTGGCTGCAGCATTGGGGACAGATTGGAGAGGAGCCAGTTGGGATTGAGCGAGGCGGGTGAGGAGAGCATTACAGTAGTCAAGCTGTGAGATGACCAATGAGTGGATGATCAGCTTAGTTGCACTCTGTGAGAGAAAGGGCCTGATGCGAGCAATGTTGCGTAACTTGAACTGGCAAGAATGGGCCAGGGCTTGGATGTGGGGTGCAAAGGAGAGTGACACCCAGGCAGCGGAGTTGGGGAACGGGGGAGATGATGGTGTTGTTAACAGTGATAGAGATATTAGTAGGGGGCATAGCTCTGGGTGGGGGAAAGATAATAAGTTCGTTTTTGTCCATATTCAGCTTCAGAAATCGCTCAGACATCCAGGTGGAGATGGCAGAGAGGCAGTTGGAAACTTGAGAGAAAACAGTGGGGGACAGATCAGGAGAGGAGAGGTAGATTTGGGTGTCATCCACATAGAGGTGATATTGGAAGCCAAAGGAGTTAATGAGTGCACCCAGAGAGGAGGTGTACAGAGAGAACAGAAGGGGGCCAAGGACGGAACCCTGAGGGACCCCGACAGGAAGGATGGAAGGTGGTGAGGTGGAGCCAGAGGCAGAGACTGAGAAGGAACGGTTGAAGAGGTAAGAGGAAAACCAGTTGAAGACTGTGCCAGAGAGGCCAATGATTTGGAGTGTGTGGAGGAGGAGAGGGTGATCCACAGTGTCAAAGGCAGCAGATAGGTCCAAAAGGATAAGCAGGGAGAAGTGACCCTTGGATTTGGCTGACAGCAGGTCATTGGTGACTTTCACTAGGGCAGTCTCAGTGGAGTGAAGTGGGCGAAAGCCAGATTGTAGGGGATCAAGGATAGAGTGGTCAGACAGGTAGCTGTTGAGATGCCTATAAACCAGCTGTTCTAGTATTTTAGAGGCAAATGGGAGAAGAGAGATAGGGTGGTAGCTTGTGGGAGATAAAGGGTCCAGGTTTGGTTTTTTTAAGAATAGGCGAGACCAGAGCATGTTTGAAGGGTGAGGGAAAGATGCCAGTAGAAAGAGAAAGGTTAAAGAGGTGAGCAAGGTGGGAGCAGCCAGTGGGGGAGAGGGAACTGAGGAGACGGGAGGGGAGAGGGTCCAAGGGACAGGTAGAGGGGGGGAGAGGATGAGATGAGGAAGCAGACTTCCTCAGCTGTAGTAGGGCAGAAGGATGACAGAGTGGGGTAGTTGGGAGGGGAGGATGATTGGGGTGGGTGGGCAGCAGAGGGGGTATGGGAGGAGATATCATGTTGGATTACCTCAATTTTAGAGAGGAAGAAGGAGGCAAAGTCAGTGGCAGTGAGGGATGAAGGGAGGAGGGGTGGTGCAGGGCGAAGTAGAGTGTTGAAAGTTTCAAAGAGACGTCGGGGATTGGAGGAATGGGAAGAGATGAGAGATTTGAAAAAAAGATTGTTTGGCAGAGGAGAGAGCAGCGCTGTAGGAGGAGAGAATAAACTTGAAATGGAGATAGTCTGCCAGAGAGTGAGATTTCCTCCAGAGGCGTTCAGCAGAGCGTGCACATTTTTGCAAGAATCGTGTTATTTTGTTGTGCCAGGGTTGGGGTTAAGAGCGTCGGAGGGGGACAGTGTGGAGGGGGGGCTCCAGAGTCGAGAGCAGAGGTGAGAGAAGAGTAATAGAAAGAGGCAGCCTGGTTGGGGCAAGTCATGGTTGAAAGAGGAGAGAGGAAAGTCTCCAGGGAAGACAGGACAGTAGGGTCAAGAGACCCGAGGTTACGTCTGGTGACTGTGGGTCTGGGCAATGAGGGGAGAGGGGAGCATGAGAGGGTGAAAGAGAGCAGATTGTGGTCAGAGAGTGGGAAGGAAGAATTAGAGAAATCAGAGAGATTACAATGGTGGGTGAAGACTAGGTCAAGGGAGTGTCCGAGATTATGAGTGGGGGTGGATGTCCATTGAGAAAGTCCAAAGGAGGTGGTAAGGTCAAGCAGATTAGAGGAGGCAGCATTATTGATGTCAATAGGAATGTTAAAGTCACCGAGGATGATAGAGGGGAGGTCAGAGGCAAGAAAGTGTGGAAGCCACGCAGCAAAGTTATCAAGGAAAGGGGAGCAGGGGCCAGGGGGGAGGTAGATTACAGAGGTGAATAGGGTAGAAGAGGCAGATAGTGTGTACCTCAAAGGTGGAGAATGTGAGGGAGGGCTCAGGTGGGATGGCGCGGAAGGTGCAGTTGGGGGAGAAGAGGATGCCCACTCCTCCACCCTGGCGGCCATCATGTCTGACAGAGTGTGTGAAGGAGAGGCCTCCATAAGCAGATGAAAAATATGTATAAATGTTTCCACATGTCCACATTGTACTGTATTCCCAGGTATACCTAAATTATGATAGGCCTGGCACAACATGCTGCATTAGAGTCCTGCTAAAAAAAAATTAACGCTGGCCATACGCAAGTTGATTGACACAAAGCCGGTATTTGGGGGTGGAAACCATGCATTTTTTAGGAGTGTCAGGGAAAACGCAGGCATGCCTAGGCATTTGTAGGGAAGTGGCGTGACTTCAGCTCCAGCCACAATCAGCCTTTTTCTATCACAGCCACGAGTAAGTCCTGGACTACGCACAGACTGCATAGAGTGGAAAAATCTTTTGATGTGAGCAACTTGCAAATGGATTTGCAGCGATTTGCCGATACAGCTAATTTTCGCAAGCTATTACATTCTATTATATTACATTTAGTGGTGAAAAACTGGAATGACTGAATCGAAAATATTCTATTTCCCATCCTTTTCTTTTTATGGCAGAAAGTTAATAAGCACAACTCACAGAAGAACATTTATTTCTCTGTACAAAATGTACGCCTTCTCTATGTACAGATATCAAGCCTGCAAAACTAAAAAATTGCGTTCGTAGTGCTTCCACATATTAAACTGCTATAATACTGGAATGCATGACTAACACATTGATTTCAAATTAATTAAAGACAGCAGTCACAGAATTGCTGGGTTCTATTTCATCCAGACTGTTACGCTACAATTTTAGCCCCTAGTTTAAGTGGCAGCCTTCAATTGAGTTCAAGATTTCCCCCGAGGAAGACTTTCCCTTAAGAAATGTACGACTTTCAGTGTGTAGGAGTGTAGCACACTGGCCCCAGGCCTGTGTTCAAGGGCAGCCAATGACATTTTAGCCAATTAAGGTGTTGAGTCTGTTTGAATGAAAAGATGTAATTGAGACGATAAAGGCAGAGAATGTTAAGTAATTACCACTACCTTTTAGTTATGTAAAACCCTGGATGTCTAAAAAATGCAGTACAGTCCACAGTAAACGTCAACAGCATTGGTTACTTTAACACAACTATAATGGGTTTTGTTAACCTCTTCAGTACCAAAAAAACAAATGTGCACATTATGCTGAATTTAAAGCATAATACCTCGATTCTAAAAGACAGTGGAGAGGTTGTTGACCTTAGCATGATCTAACAGTCATTCAAAATGTAGCTAAAAAAGTTCTAGATTGTTACATCTGTTGCTAATTGGAGTTTACCTCTGTATAACATTTTTCTGTAATACTTCACAAAATTTCCACATGCTCAGACAAACATATTAGGTCAGCATTCGGAACAATCAATATCCTGTATTGTGTATATGATTTAAGTTCTTGTTGTATACACAATAATGCATATCCTATACAAGTCATAAATTACATTTTTCAACTTTCAGGCATTTAACCGTTAATCAAAATTCCGTGGCGCAGGAATTTAAGGTCTACGTATGTTCCAGCAAAAACTTTAATGGACAATTCACTCACAAGGTTAATAATTGCTGAGAGTAAGACTGTATTGAAAAAAGCATTGTACAGCTTGCACAGTAACATTACTCAAAGGTCAGCATCACTCAGACTAACTGCATAAAAAGGAACACAGGAACAAAAAGTTCTTTCCTATTTAATTCTTTCTTCTGATATTTCAAATAGTGAAATTGTTAAGCCTATTGGAATATTTATACAAATGGTGCTTGTAATTATTCCTTAAAAAGGAAATTGTTCTTCATACTGTTGTTGTTAGAATTGGCAATTTATTTTTACAAAAGTTAAAAAAAAAACATTGCCCTTGCTGAATCTTCATAATAATGGGCGCTAGTGAAAAAAAAGGAATCTGAATTATTTTTTTCTATTATAAAAGACTTAAAGAACATGGAGGTTGTCTGAGCCTTGGAATGAGATAAAGTGGACAGTGATAAAGGGTTCAGACTTGATTACAGGGCACATTTTGTTAGCAAATGAGCAAAACCATGTGCATTGCATGTGGGGCAAATGTAACATGTGCAGAGAGAGTGTGCTGAGCGATCTGTCACGGACAGTGAGAGAACACTGGCGATAAACTCTCTGGTGAGAGAACACTGGCGATGATTAGATTTCTACTGCATGCAGTATAAATCTAGTCAGAACATACATCGCCTTTGCCGGGGGCCATAAACACGGAATGATCTGTGCTTCATTTCTAAGCAATCTAGTCAGACCGATTACAAATGTGGCTTTAATTGCACCATGTGTATTCCCCATTAGATTTGGGTAAATTACTTTGTTTAAGTGCAAGGTAAATACTGGCTGTTCTTTTATTTACACCGCCATTTAGATTTCAGTTTGAACATACCCCACCCAAACCTGCAGTGCACATGGTTTTGCCAATGTGCTAACAAAATGTGCATTGCGATGTAAATTAGGCACAAAGCACCAGCCAATTAGCTATTAACTGTCATTTTTTAAAACACATCATGTAATATGGCAGTTACGAACTAGTTGGTTGGTACAATGGGGCAGATGTATTAACTTTCTCTATGGGGGAGAAGGGATATCAGCACACATTATGTGCACTTAAACAGCTTCTCATTCATGTAAGAAGTAGCCACTGTTCGGTAAATGACAGTATGTGCTATGCTTACTTGTCCATATTAGCGCTGTTTTCAAAAATATAGCAGGCTGATGTGCAGGGAATATGTATGAACGTTCCACCCTCTGCCGCTATTGACTACAACAGCTGCAGGGCGGAGATGCCCTACCACGCAGGGATTATGTGTGAGTAGCGAGATCTTGCGTGGTACGTGCCAAGATCTCCGTCAGGTGATGAGGCAAAGCAGGAAGTGTTATCGCTACATCTACCCCTTTATGAGTCTTTGATCTCTCGCAAAAGCTTTGCACATAGACCCCATGGCTTGATAGACTGTGGCAGTACCTAAGACACTTACAGTACATAAAACATTTGCAGCTGCAGAACAGTGAGACTTTACATTATTGATTGTTTATACAGGGCACATACCTTCTTATAGGGCACTGGAATTTGTTTGCAACAACCAACTGATACAAGTAGTGGTGAATTATCACTGTTACAGTTTAAAACAAAAAAATATCATTACATTATTGTGGTATTATCACTATAAGTTGATTATATAAAACAGTGAGCTTGTAACTTATTGCAGTAAGCATAAACAGGAGCAATCCATATGTATACTATAATAATATACAGTATCTCATAGCCAGTCAACTCTAAAATATTGCTATACCTGGGTCTAATGGGGCACTGATGATGTAGGTAAAGAGAATAGCAATTGAACTGCTTTGCTTCAATCCACGGCAACTGGGCGTCTCATTGGTGTGATAATGGGCTGTAGAATTAGTATAATAAGTAGAGATGTGCGGTGGCCACTTTTTCGGGTTTTGGTTTTGGATCTGGATCTCCCTTCGTGTTTTGGATCTGGATTGGTTTTGGCAAAACCACCCTTGTGGGTTTTGGTTTTGGTTTTGGATCTGGATTTTTATGAAAAAATGCAAAAAATGTGGGCCTGTTTTTGCCCCTAAAGTATTATTAACCTCAATAACATTAGTTTCCACTCATTTCTAGTCAATTTTGATCACTTCACAGCTTACAAAATTGTTTTCATTTACTGTAGTTGGGCCAAAAGGGTATACCGAGGTAGCTGGATGACTAAGCTAAGCGACAGCAGTCGGCATCACATACATGTGGACCTTACACTTCCAACCTGGCAGAGCGGCTATGCAGGGGCAGACAGGGTGGCAGTTTAATAAACTATCCCAAAAAAAGAGAAATGCTCCAAACAGCAAATACAAAGAGGTATCGGCCTTGTCATGACTGGTGGTAGAAGCTTCAGCACCTCTATCAGGTTGCTGATCTCCCACTATTTCCTCCTCCATCATCCTCCAAAAATGTGTTTTTATTTTATTTATTACTTTTATTTCTTTTTCTTACTTTACACTGGACACAGCCTGTCACACTGGACACAGCCCCTTGGACACTGGAAACTGCCCCTGGACACTGCCCCTGGACACTGGACACAGCCTGTCACCCTGGACACAGCCCCTGGACAATGGACACAGCCTCTGGACACAGCTCCTGTACACTGGACACAGCCGTCACACTGGACACAGCCCCTGGACAATGGACACAGCCGTCACACTGGACACAGCCTCTGGACACCGCCCCTGGACACAGCTCCTGTACACTGGACAATGGATATATGTCACGCTGGACACTGTATATATGCCGTCACACAATGGTTAGATGTCACACTGGCCACTGGATATATGTCGTCACACTGGACACTGGATATATGTCGTCACACTGGACACAGGATATATGTCGTCACACTGGACACTGGATATATGTCGTCACACTGGACACTGGATATATGTCGTCCCACTGGACACAGAATATATGTTGTCACACTGGACACAGGATATATGTCGTCACACTGGAGACTGGATATATGTCGTCACACTGGACACTGGATATATGTCGTCACACTGGACAATGGATATATGTCACGCTGGACACTGTATATATGCCGTCACACAATGGTTAGATGTCACACTGGCCACTGGATATATGTCGTCACACTGGACACTGGATATATGTCATCACACTGGACACAGGATATATGTCGTCACACTGGACACAGGATATATGTTGTCACACTGGACACTGGATATATGTCGTCACACTGGACACTGGATATATGTCGTCCCACTGGACACAGAATATATGTTGTCACACTGGACACAGGATATATGTCGTCACACTGGACACTGGATATATGTCGTCACACTGGACAATGGATATATGTCACGCTGGACACAGGATATATGCCGGCACACATTACATGTCACAGGACACAGGATATATGTTGTGACTTGTGACACTGGACACAGGATATATTTTCGTCACACTGGACACTGGATAGATGTCGTCACACTGGACACAGGATATATGTCGTCACACTGGACACAGGATATGTCGTCACACAGGACAGGACACAGGATATATGTCGTGAGTGACTCGTGACACTGGACAATGGATAAGATATAGGCCGTCACACTGGACACAGCCCCTTGTATCAGTGGCGTAACGAAAACTTTTGCTCCCCCCGCCGGGACAATTTCGCCACCCCCCCCCGGGACAATTTTGCCGCTGCCCCCCGTTAAAAGACCCCCCCGGGGAGCTGGCAGGGGGGTCCGTGTGGCGCGGAGGTACCTGTATTCAGGGAGAGCCTGGAGGTCCCTGCGCCTGCGGCGCTGAGTATGATGTTGCCGGGGTCTCTCCGGCGGAGATAGCATGTTATTTCCACTTCACTGCAGGGACCCCGGCAACATCATACTCAGCGCCGCAGGCGCAGGGACCTCCAGGCTCTCCCTGAATACAGGTACCTCCGCGCCGCACGGACCCCCCTGCCAGCTCCCCGCTGCACCCACAAGCAGTGGGGAGCTGGCGGAGAAAAAATAGCGCCCGCAGACCCCCGGCGCCTCCCCGCCACAGCGGGGGCTGCGGCCTTATAGTTACGCCACTGCCTTGTATTACTGCAGCCCCTTTACACAGTGTACTACTCAGCAGCACTGCAGCCCCTGCGTGTGAGCACTGCAGCACTGAGTTAGTTAGTTAAATCACAAAAAACACAGGGTTCAGGGCTAAATAAATCACAACACAGGGCTTAGGGCTAAATAAATCACAACAGGGCACGGGCCACAGGACAGCCCCTGGACAGTGAGCACTGCAGCACCTAGTTAGTTAAATCACACTACAGGGCTCAGGCCTATAAACAGTCACTGACTCTCAAGTCTACAACACAGGGCAGTGAGGGCACAGGGCAGGTCACGGAGCACAGCACAGGGCAGTGAGGGCACAGGGCAGGTCACGGAGCACAGCACAGGGCAGTGAGGGCACAGGGCAGGTCACGGAGCACAGCATAGGGCAGTGAGGGCACAGGGCAGGTCACGGAGCACAACACAGGGCAGTGAGGGCACAGGGCAGGTCACGGAGCACAGCGCAGCACAGGGCAGTGAGGGCACAGGGCAGGTCACGGAGCACAGCACAGGGCAGTGAGGGCACAGGGCAGGTCATGGAGCACAGCACAGGGCAGGTCACGGAGCACAACACAGGGCAGTGAGGGCACAGGGCAGGTCACGGAGCACAGCACAGCACAGGGCAGTGAGGGCACAGGGCAGGTCACGGAGCACAGCACAGGGCAGTGAGGGCACAGGGCAGGTCATGGAGCACAGCACAGGGCAGTGAGGGCACAGGGCAGGTCACGGAGCACAGCACAGCATGGAGCACATGGCACGGAGCACAGCACAGGGCAGTGAGGGCACAGGGCAGGTCACGGAGCACAGCACAGGGCAGTGAGGGCACAGGGCAGGTCACGGAGCACAGCATAGGGCAGTGAGGGCACAGGGCAGGTCACGGAGCACAACACAGGGCAGTGAGGGCACAGGGCAGGTCACGGAGCACAGCACAGCACAGGGCAGTGAGGGCACAGGGCAGGTCACGGAGCACAGCACAGGGCAGTGAGGGCACAGGGCAGGTCATGGAGCACAGCACAGGGCAGTGAGGGCACAGGGCAGGTCATGGAGCACAGCACAGCACGGAGCACATGGCACGGAGCACAGCACAGGGCAGTGAGGGCACAGGGCAGGTCACGGAGCACAGCACAGGGCAGTGAGGGCACAGGGCAGGTCACGGAGCACAGCATAGGGCAGTGAGGGCACAGGGAATGTCACGGAGCACAACACAGGGCAGTGAGGGCACAGGGCAGGTCACGGAGCACAGCACAGCACAGGGCAGTGAGGGCACAGGGCAGGTCACGGAGCACAGCACAGGGCAGTGAGGGCACAGGGCAGGTCATGGAGCACAGCACAGGGCAGTGAGGGCACAGGGCAGGTCACGGAGCACAGCACAGCACGGAGCACATGGCACGGAGCACAGCACAGGGCAGTGAGGGCACAGGGCAGGTCACGGAGCACAGCACGGAGCACATGGCACAGAGCACAGCACGGAGCACACAGAGCTTCCCAACCACCCTCTTCCCTCTCCAAGATTGGAGTGAAGATGGCGGGGCGCGCGTGCGTCTTTTATAAGATCCCACTCCCGCGAGAATCCGACAGCGCGATGATGACGTTCGGCCTCGTTATTGGTCCAGAATTCAGGTGGGAACTCCCGAGCCGGCTCGGATCTGGCCCGGATCCCCGATATTCGGATCTGTCGGATCTCGGGGATCCGGACCCGCTCATCTCTAATAATAAGCAGAGATAACTGCTGCAAGAACTGCAACCACGGAACATTTTGCACCCAGCTCAGAATTAGGCCCCTAAGGATCCTTTTTAGCTAAAGGGAAATTATTTTTTATGACCTGTACACAGCTAAACACACAACGTGTGGCCAATCCCAGTATTCCTGAATCTTGAATTTGTAATAATATTAATAACAATATGCTTTATGTCACTGCAATCTTTTCTCATAAACAGTTTTTAGTAAAAAAAAAAAAAAGACATAGTCCTAATACAAATGGCTGCTCAGCAGCCATTTGTATTAGGACTACAGTATGTCTTTTTTTTTTTTTTGTCATTTACTTACACACAAAGGTTCTGTCAAATGCTGTAGGGTGTAAGGTCTCCAATCCCAGAAGTCCCTTGCTCTACTTTTATATTTAATTAATACAGTAGGAGGACCAGTACTTTAAGGGGTCCTTTAATTTTTGATTCAGCAAGAATTCCCCTGTGATCCCCTAGGAATACGCACTCTTTCTGTTATCCCAGTCTTTTTTATTAGTCATCTCTCAGGGATCATATAAGTCTACTGAAATATTCATTACAGGCAGTACAGATGTAATGTGCGACAAGAAGCACTTTCTATGGCAGCAGACAGACAAGAATGGCAGATGATGCTTACAATTCTATTTTAAATGAATCGCAAGTATTGTACTTTCCATTAAAAATTGCTAAATAAAATACTGTTTCCAATATTAAAACAATATTCTAAAGAAATACTGTGCCAACATATTGTAAAACATTAAGTAAAGATGGTTTTTTTTTCTGTGATGAAAGCAACTAAATGCAGACGCAATGTTTCTCCTGTATATTAATATTTTGAATATGAGTGGAATTTGTCATATCTACTGGGCTCTGTGACTTAAATATGAAACTTGTTCATAGACCAAAATAGAATGCACCACCTTAATAATTAACACCATTAGTAAACCCATAACCACTGCTTTCAAAATGAATATTAACCCTTTGAGTGCCAATATCTCTGGGAGAGATATGCAAAATATCCAATAAAAATTGCAGTCTATCACATTTGTTATATAAATTCAAACAAAAAATGTTATGTAAAAAAATATTGTATTTCCTATATAAGGTAAGCATTACATGTCATTTTGATGCACTGAAAAGGTTAAATGCTTCTGATTGTTATACAAAAACTTTTAGGTACAGTAATGACCCTTTCCTATTTGAAGAATAGAATTTCTACATGACAAGGAAGAAAGCTGTTGCTCAATAGCTGTCACGTAATTGCAAGTCACACAGGATTTTATTTTCATCACCATTACCTTAAGTTTAATAGTCATGCATGTTACTGTACACTCATACGTCCAACACTCCTAACAATAACAATATGTAACGGTAAAAATGGTTACTATTATTATTATTATTATTATTATTATTATTATTATTATGTAACAGTTTCTTATATAGTGCAACAGGTTATTTTGCTCTTTACAATTAGAAATAGGGATAAAACAAACTGGGTAGTTATAGGCAGTCAAATGTTAGGAGGGCCCTGCTCTATAGGGAAATAGGTATTGACAAACAAGGATAGGCATATTGTATTGCCTAATGGTCCACCAGATTGTAAAGGTTCTTGGTGGGCTGAATAATATGGTGACAACAAAGTAAGCCAGGGGTCAGGAGGAAAATAAGAGAGCAAATAATTGAGCATGTTTGTGCTATATGGTGTAATTAGATGGGAAAGATTTATGAAGGTAATGTGGGCGGTTCTGGAATCTGATACGCTTGCTTTAAGAGGTGAGTTTTCAGGGAACATTTGAAGTTTGGAGACTGGAGAAGAGTCTTACTGTGCATGGGAGTGCATTCCACACAGTATATGCAGCCCAAAGAAAGTCCTGCAATCGTGAATGGGAGCAGGCAATGCATGTAGATGAGTAATGGCGATCTTGTGAAGATTGAAGAGGATGAGTTGGGAGATATTTTAAGATAAGAGAAGAGATGTACAGTACATTGGTGTCGTTTGGTTTATGACCTTCTGTGTAACTAAAATAATTTTATATTGAATACGGTAGAATACAGGTAAACAATATAGGTAAATACGTGAAAACAGTTGCTTCTATTTTATTTCAGCATGCAGAGAAAAAAAAACATTTAAAAGTCTCAGCTCCAGGTTTCGAGATATAACCCATTTATAACAATGTTGTCATTTTGTTAAAAAACTAGGAAATGTTTGCATCTAAAGAAAATATATGGTTGGCAAGTCTATAATGCAGGAATGCTGTGTTTTTATTGTCTGAGTTTTGTGGTTATAAATTATGCTAATAGACAGAATGGCATTTAAATATGCTAACAATACGAACATTATTATGTGTGTGGTGATGTGACATTTTTCACCCAGAAACACGAATTTACTCCACCTGTGAAGGCAGCCTACTGTTGATCAATATTTTGGCATCAAGGTGGGGAGAACTTTAACTACTCCATGTTAATGAAAAAGCAGCATAGCAAGCCTTTAATGTTGTTGTGTATGGCTTCTTGGGTAAAATAAACTTTGTTGTATATATATATATATATATATATATATATATATATATATATATATAATAAAATAAATATAGCAATAGAGGGTGAGAAGCAGCACTCCAGGCGACTTGACAAAAGAGACTCTTAGACAGACATCTGTAGACAAAAAAAGAGGACAGTGTGTGTGTGTGTGTGTGTGCACTGCTGGATTCCAAAAACTGGAGTTTATATAATTGACAGAGATTTTGGTCACAGAATTACCTGAGCTAATCTGTGAGCTTTTGAAAAACCAGCATTGGTGGTTTCCCTCATATAAAAAGATTGTTCTCATTGGACCATCTTATCTTTTTTGATGATCTTTTTTGATGTTCTACACCTCTGACAGCAAATTGGTGTAAATCTCTCAATGAAACTGATTTATTTCTGCCCCTGATGAAGTCATCCTTTTGACGAAACACATCGGGCTGCCTACACGAACTTGATGATCACAACTGTCAATATCCTGAAAGTATTCCTTATTACTGTACCTTTTGATTTTATTAAGAGTTGTATACACAATTTGTTATTAGAACAAAATATACGAATAATGACTGCGCCCTGGATACTGCAGCCCTTGGTCATCCACAACATTCCTGAATCTTATACCAATAGCATAAACAAATAACAGATGACCATAGGCGCTGTATCCCCACTCTAAAGGTGTGATGAATCCTTGGAGTGGGTTCGTTCACCACTACACATAGATTCCAATATTGTGTATCTTCCGTCTAGACGTCCCCAATAGGACACTGTTAACTGACCTTTAACAAGTGCCCTATGTGCATGTAGCAGTTTCTTTAAATCTTCTTTAATTCAACATACACTTGCAATAGATAACTTCCAAGGTCCCACAGTGGGTGGCCGTTGGGTTTACACTCACCAGAAATCTGGGCCCTATGTTCCTTGAAAGGTATCTTTCTCCGGGTTACACCACAGCCTTTAATTCAGGACGTAGTTGACTCCAAACGTTCCATAAAAAAGCTTTATTTTTCAACAACATGTTGAAAAATAAAGCTTTTTTATGGAACGTTTGGAGGGCACTTGTTAAAGGTCAGTTAACAGTGTCCTATTGGGGACGTCTAGACGGAAGATACACAATATTGGAATCTATGTGTAGTGGTGAAAGAACCCACTCCAAGGATTCATCACAATTTGTTATTAAATACTTTTTACTACAGTAGTTTTTCCATTAACTACTTCATAGCACCCTCTGAACCTTTCTTTCTGTCATGTATATATATATATATATATATATATATATATATATATATATATATATAAACGGTTTGTATGGCCAATTCAGGTCCAATCAAGGGTACCCTGGTCTCTGGAGCTGAACAGTTGCCTATTGCTACATTGTCTTGAAAAAGGCCATTCGTGGCCGAAACGTCGACCCCTGACCTAATCTCTGTGATTAAACAGATGGACTGGTAATAAATTCTTTTTCATTACTTTATATTTGGTGAGTGCCCTTGATTGGACCTGAATTGGCCATACAAACCGTTTATTTGTGGTGCAGCCCGCTGCTACCTTAAAGGAAGCACCCCGCTATTGGACATGGGATGGTGAGAGTGCGGAACTACTTTACGTATATATATATATATATATATATATATATATATATATATATATATCAACGAAAGTGGTGGTACTAGCTCTACGATAAATCCCCTCTATTTTGGGTTACAAATATCAGTTCTGTCCTGTTAGGAGTAACATATGTGTTTTTTACACATGAATGCACAGTTCCTCCTTCCTTCAGAGTGGCAGCTCCTCTCCTGGTGGTTCCTGTTCAAGGGAACCTCTCGGTAGAGATCTGGAAAAAAAGGTGAGATGGGCGCCTCCTAGTGCAATGCGTTTATACATTACAGTGAAACCCTTCACCGTCCGTGAGACAAGCACCCCAACAAAATTTAGGTGTACCGTTAATAGTGGTCTCCAACCACTATAATATGAGCTTGATCGTATATAGACCTCGACTTTCAGGAATGCTTGCTTCCCTTTTAGATCATCCAGAGTATTTCTCAAAAGATTCAGATCTCAATCCGTGCTATTGTCTGCTTTCCATGCAGCGCACGGTCATGCTCGTACTATAAGTAGTTTGCGGCCAGTAAAGACAAGAGGGAGAGGGCCTCCCTGTCTAAAGTCACCCGGGCCCCCCAAAGGCTTAATCCTTACCTATCTTTATCTATCCATGGTCTTGTAATCTTATGTATCCTTTCGTGTTAGTGAGTATAAATACTGTTATACCGTGTATTTAAAATACACAGTGGAATTCTAAATAAGCTAAAAGGACGGGCCTTCTGAAATTTTTATATTGGAACAGACACAGAAAGTGATTATGCCCATGACATTATTTTATGACACTATTTAGAAAGTTACACACTTCTTCTCTGCAACCAGTATGTGACAATCAAATTATAGGGGGAATGCAACTGTCCTCAAAAATGTAACACTGGTAAAAAATGGGAGGATGCTCTGTGCACTTTTTAGCTTTGCAGCCATAACATGTTTGGAGGGAATTCAATTATTAGAGCCAGCTGTCTCTCCTGATGGAGGTAATCAATTGTTGCCCCTGATGGGTAGGACCAGCTGACAGCGCTAGCATTTGAGCACTTTAGACTGGAGATCAGGCAGTGATAACAATTGAATTCCCCCTATAGAATCCATGCTACGTTCAAGGACTTATGTGTTAATACAAAAACCGGCTACTTATTGAGGATTTTTTTTCCTGAAGCCTGATGAAGTCCTAATAAATAAAATATGTGACAGTTGCCAGTGGCCTACATTTGGGGCTAATTGGTTAGCCCCAGGGGATCAAAAGGCCCATAAAAAATTACTGCAGCTAAATTAATTCCCCCTAGGGTTATTATTAAGCAATACTTAATTATTGTTATTGCAACTTATTGCACAGAATTAAAACTCTTGTGTTGGCTGCAATTTATTGAGAAATATATTGTTAGAGCAGCTGATGATGATAGCAGTCTGGATGCCCCTGTCTTGCTTTTTTTTTACACACGCACAGTGGAACTGGAGCCCAGTCTTTGACTTCCAACAAAAAATGTATATGTGTAAATATATCTTCATAAGGTGGCACTCCAACTGTGCTCGACTATAAAAAATGGTGCCCTCCGTGTGTGGCAGCTAGCATGCTGACACAAACATATTGTGAGGGAGATGGTGGTTCTGAAATAAATGGACACCAGGCCGATTTGAGACAACATTTCAAAGCCGACTGGCTTCTTTGTCAAGGTTTATTATATAAATAAATAAAATAAAAAGGCCCATTCCATTCAAGCATTTGCTCCAGTGTCTATTTTAGAGAGTAGCCCTGACTAAAATAAGCTGTCCTTTATAAGTTTAGAAGCATTCCAGAACTTGTCTGAAACCAATGGAAATTTAAAAATGTTGGTTTAATGGGTTTATGCACTGCAATGTCTACATCAAGAACCAACTAATGATGCCCTTTTTTGCAATAATTAATGGGATGATTTATTTATATTTTTATTTGCTAACATAGTCAAAAATTACTTTTGTATCTCATTAACACATTAGATGGCTTCGACTGGCGTAATCACAGGACTCTCTGTGAATTCTAGCTTCTGCACAGCTTTCTGTACCTTTAGGTGGGGTACTGGGCCTGTGTGATCAGCTGTTTCTGATCCTACCTACCCAGGGACCACTGATCAGTACTCCAGTGAGGGCTGCTGGTCATAAGGGCTCCAAGCTGCTCCTGTGACCACCTGTGCAGTAAAGTGATGTAAGACTGTTCTATCTAGATGTTAATAGACAAGTAGAATCCAGGCTTGTGTGTGTATGACAACAATCTGTATGTGACATTTACATAGGGGAATTCATTTGTTGGTGATGCCCAAATTTTCACCTTATGTTCATGGGATGTTAACAGTGACACATGTCTCCAACTGAACATACAAGAACCGATCAGGACAAACATGCCCAGTAAAACACTTTCGGGACTGTACTACAAGTGAATGAGACATCATTTTGCATGCGTAGCACTACTTTTTGCAGAGATCACGGACAGGTAAATACAGCATAATGCCATTAGAACAACTCACAATTCAGTGCTATAGCAGTTTACATTATGAGGATGAAATGCTGTAAGAAATCACACAATCGGGGAAAGAATACAATGATTTCCCTGCAGTAAATTGAATAGATTCACAACTCATGCAGGCATATTCAAATTACATAGTGGGCATGCAACACTTTATCAGACATATGTATGGCTGTTGGATGGAGGAGGAGCTTTGCATATGCAGTCACCCAGAGATAGAAAAGTATGGCCGCTGGATGGAGGAGGAGCTTTGCGTATGCAGTCACCCAGAGATAGAAAAATCCCTTGCATTTAGGCATTGCCGTAGCCTGTCATATAAATCCACTATTGTGTCTTGAACATATCCTTAACGAAGCATGAATTAATAAAAGTTATTGCATTTGTGGTCTATGCGGCTCACGTCCTGCTGCTACCTTTTTAAAGTGTCAGTTATTCATTTACTTTGCTGTCAAACTGAGTGTACATTTTCACCAAAGATCATATATTTTTTAAACTGATGCCAAAAAGCAGGAAAGAAAAGCAGATTGCCTTTGTCTCCGTTTATCATCAATGGGCGCATGCTACGACCTAGTGACTTGTTTATAGATTTTTTATCGACTTTTATTGTTTTCTGCTTTCCTCATAAAAGTGTCACCTTCATTGTGACTTCTGTGACGGATGTCCCCATGATTTCAGAGAAATGACTCCACCGGGATGCTCGGCAATATTTTAGAACTTATTTACTGTATCTAACGGGCAAAATCTCTCTGTTTCTCAGACTGGCTGTCAGTAAATAAGCATTGACTGCACGTACCATGACATATTTGCATGCTGTTGACCAGGGATGAATATATGCATTACAGCCCTGTACAGAATATAGCTTGAGATTGCGGTTGCACTGAAATAAGTTATTTATTTCAGTAGTAAATGGTATGAATTATATTTATCTAGTAAAGAAAATAACTTTTTTATTTAGAACAAAAAATGTAAGCACTGTGGAGGTCATTTATGAAGCACAAGACATCCGCTGCATAGTATAGAATCAGGTTGTCTTGCTATGTGTCTCCAATTCTGCAATTAGCTGTCTGCCAAGGTGCATTGGTTTGCAGAACAAAATCCTTAGGTAGAGTTAGAGCAGTATGGAGCTGGCTCACCGGTGGTCCAATTTTTTTGAGCAGTGCAGAAGGCGGATTTCTTTCTGTGCTATGAGATTACGAAAATTAAATAAAGTGATAAGGAAAAGGCAGACTTAAGGATGGTATCTAATTAGCTGTGGAGATGAATTTAACAGAGGCTACCTAATACCCAGCAATTATTGGGAATTATGCTTCAGGCATCTCAGGTACCTAAACATAGTCCACAAAAAGCAGCCCTCAACACCGTAATACCACATGGGATTGGGGGTTTATCCTAGATCCCATTTGTTATCACCTGAAAATGGGTACATTTTCAGCTGAAAAAAAGAGAGGCTTTAATTGGATAGCCCGATATTGACGATCGGGCTAAAATCATTATAGTAGCCTTTTACTATTTATATACGTTGGATATATCCCGAAAATATTGTTCCTTTTTTGTGTCACAAGCCCCTGATCAGTGCAGGTCAAATCAGCATACCACTGGTGACTATAAATACCATCCTCTCTCCCACTAGGTCCTATTGTTTTTATATATTTTTCATGTGATCATGTATGTTAGGAAATTATCTTAATGTGTTATTAAATATATTATTTTACTGAATTGATGCATGCACTTTATTGGTGTTTTTGAGCGCCGCTTCCTCTTTTCTCTTTGTGTGTCAACCAGACTCACCCCTTATATCTGGACCACAAAATGTAAACTGAACATAGTCTGAATAAGTGGTACAGTATTTTACCTTCTATTCACTGTGGGAGACCCCACTGTGCATTCACAACATACAAGTACTCTGATACAAGTACCGCGACAAAGAGCTCTCGGGCAAATCCAAAGGAGGGGGCATCTGTCTGTACATTAACGACAGGTGGTGCACAGACATAAAGTCCCTGGGCAAGTCATGCAGCCCCCAACTAGAGACTCTTACCATCAAATGCAAACCTTTCTACTCCCCTCGGGAAATTGCCTCTATTATCCTAGTAGGAGTATACATCCCCCCACAACCAAGACCAACAGAAGCCCAACTTCAGCTGGCCACTCTGATAACGGACACCGAACTTAGACACCCAGACTCGCTGCTCATTGTGCTTGGTGACTTCAACTGTGCCAACCTGAGCCAGGAGCTCCCAAAATACACCCAGCAGGTCACATGCCACACAAGAGAGGGGCGAACGCTAGACCACTGCTACACCACCATAAAGTCTGCATACCGATCCATACCCCATGCAGCACTGGGTCTCTCCGACCACTGCATAGTCCACCTTCTTCCGACATATATCCAGAAGCTAAAGTCTGCTAAGCCTGTTACCAAGTCTGTCAAAAACTGGTCAATCGAGGCAAAAACAAAGCTTCAGGCCTGCTTCGACTGCACTGACTGGATGGTGTTCAAAGCCTCTGCCTCTGACATAGATGAACTAGCGGATGCAGTGACATCCTACATCAGCTTCTGCGAGGACTTATGTGTACCAACCAAGCAAATCCGATCCTTTAACAACAACAAGCCATGGTTCGGTAGCCAGCTCAGGAAACTCCGCCGAGCCAAGGAGGTGGCATACAGCAGCGGGGACAGGACACAGTACAAAGAAGCCAGGAACTCCTTGACTCGGGGTATCAAACTTGCAAAAAGGGAATATACAAACAAGCTGACACACAACCTCACAGCAAAGGACCCTGCGGCAGTATGGAAGGGCATGCAAAACATAACAAATTACAAGAAAGCCCAAACACAGTCTGAAACCAGCCATGAACTTGCAGAAGACCTGAACAAGTTCTACTGCAGATTTGAGCAGGCCGTACCTCCCCCACTCCATCCCAAAGACCACCACACCCAGGCCCTCCACTTGGACCAAGGCGAGGTAGAAGCAGTACTCAAAAGAATAAAACCTAAGAAGGCTGCAGGACCGGATGGTGTGTCACCATCCAGCCTTAGGACCTGTGCAGCTCAGCTCGCCCCCATCTTCACAACGATATTCAACTCCTCCCTGGACTTGTGCAAGGTTCCTGCCTGCTTCAAACGCTCTATCATCATCCCGGTCCCTAAGAAAACACCCACGAAGGACCTAAATGACTTCAGGCCAATTGCACTAACCTCAGTGGCCATGAAAGCATTTGAAAGACTAGTACTGAAGCACCTGAAAGAAGTGACAAACTCTCACCTTGACCCCATGCAGTTTGCCTACCGGGCGAACAGAAGTGTAGAGGATGCGGTCAACCTCGGGCTGCACCATATTTTACAACACCTCGACCACCAAGGCACCTATGCAAGAGTCCTATTCGTGGACTTCAGCTCAGCATTTAATACTATCGTTCCCAGCATCCTGCAGCCAAAACTCCTCTCCTTAGGAGTCCCAGGATCAACATGCTCATGGATAGTGGACTTTCTAACAGCAAGGGAACAGGTGGTCAAAGCCGGCGCCTTCTCGTCCAGCACACGAACAATCAGTACTGGAGCCCCCCAAGGATGCGTCCTCTCCCCTCTGCTCTTCTCTCTCTACACGAATGACTGCACCTCAGCTGAGCAGTCAGTGAAAATCATCAAATTCGCAGATGACACCACTATCATCGGCCTAATCAAGGATAGTGATGAGACCGCGTACAGGCATGCAGTGGAGAAGCTGACACAGTGGTGCAGCAGCAACAACCTCAATCTAAACCCCACCAAAACAGTTGAGATGGTGGTCGACTACAGGAAAAAAACAAATGCACTAGCCCCGCTAACAATAGCCAACGCAGTGGTGTCGCGGGTTGATTCCTTCAAATTCCTAGGGACAACCATGTCCAGAGACCTAAGATGGGGATTAAACATAACCACAAACATCAAAAAGGCCCAACAGCGCCTGTTCTTCCTGAGGCAACTCAGGAAATTCAACATCCCAAAGGAGCTGCTGTGCGTATTTTACACCGCCATCGTGGAGTCTGTCTTATGTTCCTCGATCACAATCTGGTACGGTGGCGCAAGCGAGAACGACAAACAAAAACTGCAGAGGGTAGTGAAGACTGCGGAAAGGATCATAGGGACCGACCTCCCCCCGATAAGGGATCTGTTCTCATCCAGGGTAAGGAAACGTGCTGAGAAGATTGCAAACGACAAGCTGCATCCCGGTCACAACCTGTTCGACATCCTACCATCCAGAAGACGGTTCAGGTCCATCCCCGTCAAAACGTCCAGATCAGCAAGAAGCTTCTTTCCGTTAGCCGTCCATCACCTGAACAATCCAACCAAAGCGAATGCAATCCCAATATCAACAGCCAAACAACGTGTCCCTACTTGGCGACCTGACCACCATAGTCGTAGCTAGAAATTAAATGCTTGTAATGTCTTTATGTAATATATGTAATGTCTCCCTCCCCCCCTTTTTCATCCCTGCTTGATGCTGCACTGTAATCCACAAAAAATTCCTAGTGTGCGCAAGCACACATGGCCAATAAAGTTGATTCTATTCTATTCTATTCTAAGTACTCTGAGAATGCATGGTGTACCACTCTGCAGTCACATAAGCGGTGTGACTCACAGTGTCATTTTCTCTGTAAAAATGTTTCATACAGTAGATGTGCTACAGTATAAATTACCATGTGTTTGTGCTGCTGCTCTGTTGCTCAGTAACCACCCAGCTCACTGCAGCCTTTGGGCTAAAGTAAATGAATACAATATTGTGAGCTGTAATATGTTCAAAACTATCTAGAAAGGAGTGGAAATGAATGTTTTTTTGTGAAAATTTTTGGGAAAATTCACAGCCAAAATCCAAATCCAAAATTTGGACTGCAAAAATGGTCCAGTGCACAACTATAGAATAAATGTTGGTAATTAGATGATTCGGTACTTATGTAGTATCTGGGCTGCCGATTTCTAAATCGGGTCGAATCGGGCACATCGCATCGCATCGCATGCGACCATCGATGCGATGCGATGCGATGCGATGACCCGATTTTTCCATAGGAATCAATGTTAAAATGGACTGAGTCCATTTTAACATGGAATTCAATGGGAAAAAGGGGTCCTTTTCATACCCCTACTATCCAAGTGGGCATGGAGTTGGATATAAACCTGTGGCGAGCGTAGCGAGCCACCGAGCCCGAAGCGTGGCGAGCGTAGCGAGCCCCGCGAGGGGACACAGAATACCGGCCATTTTAACATTGATTCCTATGGAAAAATCGGGTCATCGCATCCGATGGTCGCATGCGATGCGATGCGATGCGATATCGCATCGCATCGCATCTGATTGTATGCCTTAACTTAAGGCATACAATCAAAAAATCGGCAGCCCAGATACTACATAAGTACCGATGATTCTTAGATATAAATATGAATAAGGGTTTTATTTTTTCCCACCTGAATCCAGTAGTGCTTATACTGTAGATGTCAATGGTTCATGGAACATTAACAAGTGATCTTCTGGTGTGGTAAGCATTCTCACTTTGCAAACGACCAAAAATGGGATATATCCTTACTGTGAAGGCATGACATAATGGAAAACCTATATTTACTGCAAACTGAGGGCATGAGCTCAGGGCGAGAAGAGCATGTCCTCACATGAGGCTCCCCATTACATTGCTGTGGATGATTTCCAATCATCATTAGAGTGGTAGGCTGCTCCAAAATCTCTGGCTGCACAACTTGCTCTTCTTCAGTGACAGAAGCTGGGCACTGCTTGATAATGTCAGAGTACATCACCAGCTCCCTGTCACTGCAGGCCAGCTCTCTGTCACAGCATTTTGGTGTCACCCCCTGGATCGGTGACAACCGGTACCAGTCCTCAGCCCCAGGGGCGTATCTAGATATCCTTAGGCCCAATAGCAAAAGTTTGTAAGGGCCCGCTATTTAGCAACTGATGGTGAGAAATGTATGTAAAACATATTACTTACTTACTTATTACATAGACAGTAAAGATGGGCCCCCCTTCAGCTTTGGGCCCCATAACAGCTGCACCCCTTGCACCTATGGCAGTTATGCCCTTGCTCAGCCCTCTTGAGATGTCTATGCCTTTAATGTGAACTGTTTTGGTAACTGGTCTACTTTTAATATCTATACATTATAATGTTTTAGGAATATTATTATTATTAATCTAGTCAGTGGTGTAACTATATTCTATGCGCCCCCCAGCCGATATTTTGGCAGTGTGGCTGTTCCCCCCCCCCAGCCGCCCATGCCCCTCTGTGCCCCCCCCCCCCCCGTGCTTTACCTCTCTATGCAGCAAGGACCCGCAAGTCTTGTCATTGGTTCAGTCCCGGCTACCCTCCTGGCTTCTGCAATGAAAAACGACCATTACAAAATGTCCGCCCCATACAGCAGACAGTTTCAGAGAACAGTCTGCTATATGGGGGCGGACATTTTATGATGGTCTGTCTCCATAGCATCAGAACGAAGCCAGGAGGGGAGCCGGGACCGCAGCGGAGGGGAGCCGGGACCGCAACAAATACAATTAAATCTGCGGGTCTGTGGCAGCGGCGTTACAATAGCTATTGTTACACCACTGAAACTAGTCTCATATCTCATTCATTCATATATATATATATATATATATATATATATATATATATATATATATATATATATATATATACAAACATATATACAGGGTGATTCAAAAAGTCAAAGTACACACTTTTGTTTCAAAAACTGTGAAAGAAATGGGAAAACTGAATACGCCAGCAAGGTATGGGTGAGGTGGGCTATCTTTTATCTTTTAGGGTATGTACCAAACATACTGTACCTTACTGGAGTATTCAGTTTTCCCATTTCCTGCACAGTTTTTGAAATAAAAGGGTGTACTGTGACATTTGATTCACTCTGTGTATTTATTTTTTTTGCATGGAATGTAGCATGATTTATATTTTTTTAAGAAATTATAGGTTTCTTAAGGCAAACACAGACATTTGCCTGCCATTAGACAAGGCACCAAAGGTCATTATGTATATTGCCCTTATTTAAAAAGGGCACACAATCCAGAATAAAGAAATGTGTCAAAAAGCACTTAAGATCTAAAGTGTCACCAAACCTAAAATGCAAGTCCATAAAGCATAACTGTATCTCTTATCATTGCCTTTATACAGGGGGTATTTTAGAAAATAGAAAAAAAAAACTAAAATTTTCATTTATTCCCATAATTATGTTCTTTGTTACTGTCACAAAATTGTTGTAAATTCATTCTACACTTTGAAATGTGTCAGTGATGGTAAGTTAGAACGTATGTCTACTAGGGGTGTGTCTAGGTACCCGGATTCCCCTGCTGTGCCATATTTAGAATAGGGACAGCACAAACCTACAGCATATGCCAAAAGGAACATGGTCTTGTTAGGAAGGTTTGTGCCCCCCACAATAGTACACACCTTATCCACATAACATCACACAGAAGTGTCTCTTGTTCACATTACGCAACACTGTAGTATTGCCCCTTAACATAGTAGAGAACCTTTTACAGTACATTATGCCCTTACAAGGCAACATGGTACAAAGAATGCTCTGTTTTCTTGTAAGTGGCAGATGTGGGGCTACAGTGCAGTCCAGAATTCAATGAGGGGAGCCAAACCACCTGCCAGTGTGTCCCAGACAGCAATGTTTAGCAGTGGCAGGGTGTGGTTCTCCTATTTGAATTTTGGACTGCAACTGCCACTGTCAAGTTAGTTCAGAAACAAAGTATTTTGAACCTGGTGGAATGTGTCATGTTGGAGGGTATGCATGCCAACAGTAATTAAATCTCTCATATAATATGCCCACAGTAGCTGAACCCCTTACTCAATATGCCCACGGTAGCATAGCTCCTTACACATTATGCCCACAGTAGTATAACTCATTACACATTATGTCACACAGTAGTAGTATTTTTTAAACATTATGCCACACAGTAGTAGAGCCCTTTACACATTATGCCACACAGTAGTATATCCCCTTTACATTTCGCCACACAGTAATAATGTTTCTAATACATTATGCCACACAGTAGTAGTGGCGTGCTGCTTAAGATTAGGTCCACAGTAGTAGAGTCCATGGTAGTAGATCTCTTTACCATTATGCCTACAGTAGTAAAGCCTCTTATACAGAAGTATACCCATCAGGGCCGGTGCTAGGGTGTCCGGCTCCCTCCTGCAAACCATACATGTTGCGCCCTTTCACATTGCCATTGCAACAAGCTGCAGCCCGATTGTGGGAGTGTATGCAACATGCGATCCTATGGAGGATCTCGGGTGCATGTACATGTATGCATACACCATCTCAGTGCTGTGTCCACAAAATGTTTCAGGCACTAAAGGTGTCCATACACGCTGCGAGCCCATACACGTTATGGGCTAGATCACATCGCATCGCACGGCATGCATGCAATGTGTGTGCGATGCGATCCGAAAGCAGTACAAAAAGTATGTGCAGCACTCGTGACTGAGGGGGAAAGGAGGGGAGAGAAGAAGCAGATGGAAGAAGAGGGGAGGAGATAGAGTGGGCAGAGTGTAGTGTTGAGGACTGGCAGCGGCACTGGCACAGCACACTGAGAAGAGGGAAGGAAGGGGAGGCGGCGCTGCTGCCTGTTCATCATTTGATTGACAGCTGACAGGGAGCAATGGTTAGGGGGCAGATCCGGACATGACATGTCATCCAGGCATTCAAAGACAGCGCTACATGCCTCAGCGCAAGTGTCCGTGAGGAAGAGGGGGCAGGTCGCAGGAGGAGGACAGTGTGTGCGCAGTGCAGGGAGCTGCTCAGCCTCTCCATACTGCCACCCACTGTCAGACAGGCACTGCGGGTGGCATGCAGGCTGTGTGCCCTCGCGGTGCAGGGAGCAGCTCTTTATACTGCCGCCCCTGCTGTCAGACAGGTGCTGTGGGCGGCGTGCAGGAGGCAGTGACAGTGAGGGCTGAGGCAGCTTTAGCAGAGCAGGGAGGGAGAAAGCACCTTTTCAGCATGGCGCCTCCCTGCTTTGCAGGAGCTGCTGAGTGGGTAGCGCCAGCCCTGATACCCATTATTTTGTGAACTATCGACCACTTCCTTTCACTTACACACTTCCAGGTCCAGCTCCTTTAAAAAAAAAAACAAGCAGTTCTCAGTTATATTTCAATAATAGAGTAATTCATTTTTGTCTTGTTTAATGACAATAAATCTGCAACTAGCTGGCCTGGTATCTGCTGCTGGTGATTGTGGGCAAATGTATAAAGCCTGGTAAAGTAATAAAGGGGAAGGTGATAATGCATCAGCCAATCAAGTCAAGTGCTGCCCCATTTGAATGCGCACAGTCGGGGGCGATGACATTACTTTTATGTTGCGCTGTCATTTTGGCTTGCTGTTAACTATGGAAGGTATTTATACAGAATATGAATACTATCACACATTTATTGTATATATGCTGCTACAGTATCTGATGCTGAGTTATTGCAAGTAAAACAAATGAAGTGCATTCATTATATTTTTTATATTATGCTGCAGCTGTTATTTTCTTTGTATCTGCTCACATGGGTGTTATGGCCTGTTTCCCACTGGACAGACACAGCAGTGTAATGCATCCTGCACTGCCAATTATGCTTCATAAAATATTCAAAGATCTGTGTAGCTCTTAGTTTGTGTGCAGAAGTGTATTTTAGAGAACACCATAAAAATAGCTGTCATCCCATAAACCAGGATATTCTTACATCATCTGCACCCGGTGTACTGTAACATCTAAGCCCTCTCTTTCATCTTAATGGAAGAACAACAACTCCTGTGCTTGTAGTATATTTTAATATCTCTCTCCTGCAAGGTACTAATGAATTCCTCGTAAATAAGATAACCTGTAAAAAATGTTACCACCAATATTAACCACTTGCATTTTAGAGGGCTTAATAATATATTTTACATAACAATATAAAAAAAAATCAGAACTATTTCACATATCAGATATTTATACACGTTGCAATACACCAAAGTCAGTTGCATGATGGGATCTGTGAATGTGAAAGTGATCTGTCCCCTCTCCATCACTGACCCAGTTTTGGTAACATGTTAATAAATAAAACCTTTGAATTTATTGTATTATATTGTTATAGGTACACAGTTTTGCCAGAATTCCAGTAATACCTTGGATATCCCATGGTTGTAACATACAGTATTATTTTTGTCCACTACAAGCTTATTATTTGTCCTGGTTCAAGTTGAACATCAGCACTTCTCTCTCTCTTCAGAGGGTTATCCAAATATCAAACAGTTACAGTGTATCACCAGCTGATAAATGCTCAACATGCTGTACTACACTAAAGTGAAATCAACCAACTGTAGCAGTAAGTAACAATCAGGTTGTGCATAATATACTGTACATAGCAACATCTATGGGTCTGCATTTTAGGGTTGGAACCAGATACACTTTGCATTTCATACTGTGCAATAGATAATGCAATTGTACATTACAGTAGATAGATCATCAAACATGTGCTGTATAATAAACTGGGTACCATACAGGGCCAGACTGGGACTAACATCCACCCTGGCATTTAAAGTACTGTATATAGACCCACCTAGACAATATTATCCAGCTTCTGGCATCCTCTTTTTGGCTACATTCCTCATCCAGTATGTGACATCATGACTTACAGTACATCAATCCCCTAAGCTAGAGCAGGGGTTCTAAAACTAATTTCTCAGGACCCCAAACAGTTAATGTTTTCCAGGTCAACCAGCTGGCGTACAGGTGCACTCATTACTCACTGACACGTTTTAAAAACTCCACAGATGAAGATAATTATTTCACTTATGGTTCTGTGTGGAGACCTGGAAATCATGAACTGTTTGAGGCCCTGATGACTGAGTTTGAGAACATACAGGTATGAACTACTGTAGCTGCTTGGCCAGACCTCTAAACAATTTAGCCTCTGACTGCCAAGGCAGGGGCAAATTTAGACTATTCTTTTAAGGGGACGTTTTTAACAATTAATATAGACTTCTCGCCTTTATATTCCTGACAATTCCTACTATTTTGTCTATGTTCTTACTATACAAATATAATTACAATGAAAACATACAAGTGTGCATCATTCTAATACACACATTACAGGTCACCTAGTAATTGATTCTAGCTCCAGACCACATGTGGCAAAGCCAGAACGGTAACTGTAGAGCTATCTGTAATTACATAGTACAGTATGTACTTGCACAAAGATAATGTTAGCCTTCATTGACTTAATCTCATTATTCAAAAAAAATGCAACATATTTAGACACTGCTTCCGATCTAGCAGATTGAAGCAGAAATAGACTTGCCGTGCATTGGGATTGAATCCTCATTGAATGCTGCTAACACTGTGCGATTCAGGGTCACCTTCAATTCGATTTGGACTACTTAGTCCAAATCGAATCAAAAGCGGCATTGAATCGCACCGCGTGTACGGGGAATAAGACTTACAACTAGCTAATATATAATCAGAGTAACTAGGCTTGCTACAAAGGAGCAAAGAGCAAATGTGTTATGTGTCTGAGTATGGCTCATTAGGTTTGGAGTTTGCACCCCCTGTGTGGCATGCTGAACAATGGGGGGAACTTTACTGATAGTTATTAGTTAAAAGGTGCACACTTCCCCTGCCTGTGTGTGTGTGGGGGGGGGGGGGGGGGCTAAATGGCTAAATTTACTCAATTTTGTTGCTGAAATATGTCTTGCAGACTTTTTGTACTAGGGGGTACAGGAACATAGACCCATCTTTAATTTGCCAGAAGTGTTATGTATGTTAATCTTTATAGATGATGTTGGTTTAAATTCAGTACTGAAGAATAGATTAAGGGGCTAATTCTGGATCACACACAGTGACCCAATTTCAGCCCCTGCCCTGATGGTCATGGTTTGCGCATGTGCACCTCTGTGCATGTGCAAACCTTGACAGCGAGGATAAACCTTAAATAAAGCTAAAACTCCCGTGAAACGCATCAGTGTTTATGGTGTTGCTGTAGTGCCCGAGGTAACCCAACAAGAAACCCATTGAAGCAGTGACCAGACCAGTCTATTTTCCTTCTCTGGATTGGCACAAGACACTCCATTTATTGCCATACCCTAAAGGAATTCTTAACCTTGCCAGGCCCATTTCCATCATGGGAGGAATGCCGCCTCTCTAAAGCTGGATGAAAATAAGGCACTCCATCTCTATCAAATGAGTCAATATCCATAAGAGGGACTTATTTAGGAACAGACACTTGACAACCCAACATTGTGGACTAAGGGTGACTAAATCAGAATCAGAATCAGAATCAACTTTATTGGCCATGTATGCTTGCGCACACTAGTAATTTTTTGTGGATTTTACAGTGCAGCATCAACCAGGGAGGGGGGGGGGACATATACCCACCGAGCTGCACAGCGCCTAGGCAGCCATCAGCGGCGCCACTGGTCGTTGCAGCAGCCGGTAGGTAACAATATAAGCGGGGACAGTACAATATCACACAGGGAACATATACCCGCCGAGCTGCACAGCGCCTAGGCAGCCATCAGCGGCGCCACTGATCATTGCAGCAGCCAGGTAGGTAACAGTATGAGCAGGGACAGTACAGTTATCACATAGGGAACAAATACCCGCCAAGCTGCACAGCGCCTAGGCAGCCATCAGCGGCGCCACTGGTCATTGCAGCAGCCAGGTAGGTAACAGTATGAGCAAAGACATTGCAGTTATAGCAGAGATAGCTTAGACAGTACAGTTATCACACAGGGCACACAAGGTTATATATGGTTGAGTGCACAGATCCTTGGCAGCCATTTGAGGCGCCATTTGCAGTGGTGGTGATGGTGGTGGGGGGAGGGGGGAGAGTCATTGAGGCCTGGGGAGAGACAGTGAGGCCTGTGGCTGGAGTTGGTCTCCCACATCTGCTGGTGATGGGGGTCAGCGGCTGGGGCCTGATCATTTCCAATGAGTCCAGGGGCCTTTGTTGGGGGCCGCGGCAGAGCAGTAGGCCAGGGTGTGCAGTAAGCCAGGGTGTGAGACAGGGGGGCCAAGGCTGGGCCTGCAGTAAGCCAGAGAGTGGGACAGGGAGCCAAGGCTAAGCCTGCAGGGAAGGGTGGCTACTGCTGGTGAGACAACCAGGGCAGGGGCCCACCTAGGTGAGGCAGCGGGCCAGGGGTGGGCCTGCAGGGAAGAGAGTGCTCGGGGTCCTCCTCACCATCCTGACCTGCACCGGGCCCTCCAGGACACTCCCATCCATGTAGAGGGGGAGCTGGAGATGATCTTCCTCCTCCAGTGGTCCCCCCGGGCCGATGGCAATGCTGGAGGCTGCAGTGTTGGCTTCCACTGGCCGGGTGTCACTGCGTCCTCTTCGTGGTTGCAGTGCGGCCCGGTCTCTCTGGCAGCCTCTCCTCCAGCGAGCGTCGCATTCTTCCCCTCATCAGCGCCTCCCCAGCCGGCGAGCAGGCAGGTCCTGTGTCTGCAGGGCTGCTCCGATATGAGCAGCTGATGCCTGCGCCGCCGTGAGGGAGCTCCGTCGCGTCATTCAGCTGCCGCACAGCAGGTCCCACAGCCGGTCCGCTGCTCTCCTCATCCCCGGTATGCGGGGAAATCCTCAGCGCACGGCACTCTGTCCCCCTCCTTCCTCCCCACGCCACGCACTCATCTCCGGGGCCGAGGATGGGAGCCCCGACCTAGGATGGACGGAGCTCACGTGGGTGCAACCATCCCCAGCCCCCACCGGATGTAAATATGGGGCCTAGCACACCGATACATTACTGGTTTTTACTCACAACCATTTTTTTTATAATTTTTATTATATATTTTATTGTGTTTATTAAACATTTATTTACATTTTGAAAATGCAATGCATATCTTTATCTCAGTGCAGCATACCCCCCTTTTGTTTTTGCTTGTATCCATGTAGGATTGTCTACCCACCGTATTTTGCTGCTGCTTGACAAAACAGCACATATTCCAGCGTCCCTCATGATAACGTGTTATATTTCCTGGCAGCATTAACATTGAACCTAATAATAATAATAATAATAATAATAATAATAATAATAATAAAAATATTTATATAGCACTTTTCTCCAAATAGGACTCAAAGTGCTTTACCATTGTCTTTACAGCTCAAAATACAAAACAAGCTTAACAGTAGATGCCAGTGAAATGCTTGAGTAAATAGGTATGTCTTTAGTCTATTTTTCAAGGATTCTATAGTGGGGGCTTCTCGCACTGTGCGAGGAAGAGAGTTCCATAGAGTTGGAGCAACAAAGTTGAAAGCTTAACCCCCAGATGAATTCAGGGAAATTCTGGGTACTGTTAGTAGTCCTTCTTCAACGGATCGCAGTAATCGAGTAGGACAGTAAGGAATCAGAAGCTGCTGCAGGTACCTTGGGCCCTGGTCATGTAGGGCCTTGAAAGTGAGTAAGCCAATCTTGAAAACTATTCGCCATTTTACAGGTAGCCAGTGAAGGGCATACAGAATGGGAGTTATGTGGCAGGCGCGGGGCTGGTTAGTTAATAGTCTGGCGGCTGCATTTTGTACCAGCTACAAGCGGCGCAATTCTTTTGATGGGAGACCCAGGTAGAGGGCATTGCAGTAGTTTAGGCGTGATGATATAAATGCATGTATGACTTTAGGCAGGTCTTCTGAGGGAATTAAGTGCTTGATTCTGGCTATGTTTCTCAGATGAAAGAATGAGGCTGGCACCTGATGTTTAAGTGTCAGGTCACTATCCAGGACAAAACCCAGATTCTGCACATGATCAGAGTTTTTTAGTGCTGTGCCCCTCAGTGTAAGACCTGTCAGTTGGCTATGCTGCCATCTTGTCCTGTGATTTATCATCAGGACTTCTGTTTTATCTGGGTTCAGTCTCAGCCACCTGGCACTCATCCACTCCTGGAGCTCACCTAGCAGCCATTTAAGGTTGTTATTGTGTTATCAGTGCTTGGAGCGAAGGACAGGTACAGTTGTGTATCCTCTGCATAGCAGTGGTAGACCAGGCCAGGTAGACATACTGTATATTGCTTCTTAAACTGATTTGTTTGATCAGTGTGAATATTTATAAAGTTCTGTAAAATTCATACAGGTTTGGGCGAGGTTTGAGCCAATTTGATTGTAAATGTTCAGCCTATTCCAGCGGGTTGTATTCATAATAGTGGTATCACACTAACAAGAATAGGCTGAATCTGTGCTGCCCTTATACATGTTTATGGATTATAAAATAAGAAAATTGGTTCTGCATATGGTCAACATAAACAGGGTGTTCCTACCTATACAGATTTGGTTTTATAGTGCTACCTTATTGGAGGGGCCTAATGTAGCTCAAGTATAGTAAGCACATGTTAATGTAGTGACAAGTAAGAGACAGACCTGCATACATAGGCCTGTCTCTGTTGCAGGCAGTGGTGTTGAGAGAGGAGGGAGGGGGTACTAATTACCCCCGGCCCAGGTCGGATGGACAGGCCCAGTGGGGCCCTATTACCTAACAGTAGGTTAAGTGCCTAAGTGCCAGTGTAAATGTTCATTGATAATGGCAGTTGCAAAGAATAGCCAGCAGCTTCTGATTGACAGATTGTGGGGGTTTTATTAACCCCTTACCGCCGCAGCCGGTTTTTGCCTTCCTGACAGAGCCCTTTTTTTCAAATCTGACATGTATCACTTTATGTGGGGATAACTTTTTATTGCTTTTACTTATCCCAGTGATTTTGAGACTGTTTTCTCGTGACACATTGTACTTTAAGTTAGTGGTAAATTTTGGTCGATACAGTCTGTGTTTTTTTGTGAAAAATACCAAAATGACGTAAAAAAATTGAAAATTTTGCAATTTGCAAAATGTTAAATTTTCTGCTTGTGAGACAAATAATCATACCACTCAAAATAGTTAATAACTAACAAAGACCATATGTCTACTTTATGTTGCCATCATTATTTCAACCTCCTTTTAATTTTTTTGGACACTAGGAGGCTTAAAATATGAATAGCAAATTCTCAAATTTTCAAGAAAATTTCAAACACTGATTTTTTTAGGGACCAGTTCAGTTCTGATGTGACTTTGAGGGACTTCTATGTGAGACACCCCCATAATTTATGCCATTTCAAAAACTGCACCCCTCACAGTATTCAAAACAGCATTTTGGAAGTTTGTTAACCCTTTAGGTGTTTCACAGGAATTAAAACAAAGTGTAGGTGAAATTTCAAAATTTCATTTTTTTTGCAGATTTTCAATTTTAATACATTTTTCTAAGGAACACAGTAGATTTTACTAGAGAAATGTGACTAAAAATTGATTCCCCCAATTCTTTTGTTTTCATAAATATCCTATATGTGGCCCTAGTGTGCACGTTGACCAAACCACAGGCTTCATAATAGAAGGAGCACCTACTTTATTTTGGAGCCTCCTTTTTATGAGATTATTTTTTAGGCACCATGTAGGATTCTAGGCACCATAAGATGCTAAAAGTTAGGAACCCCCCCCACAAGTGACCCCATTTTGCAAACTACACCCCTCAGGGAATTCATCTAGGGGTATAGTGTACATTTCAAACCCCCAGGGGTTTCACCAATTTTGGTACAACTGGGCTGTGAAAATGAAAAATTACATTTTTTTACACAAAAATGCAGTTCTGGCTCAAAATTTTTCATTTTCACAAGGAATGAAGGAGACAAAGCACCCCAAAATCTGTGCCGCAATTTCTCCCGAGTACGGCAATGCCTCATATGTGACCAAAAAATACCATTTGGGTGCATGGCAGGACTCAGAAGGGAAGGAGTGATATTTGGATTTTGCAGCACAGATTCTGGTGGAATGAATGGTGGGTGCTATGTCGCATTAGCAAGACCCCCGAAGCACCAATACAGTGGAACCCACCCCACAAGTGACCCCATTTTGCAAACTACACCCCTCAGGGAATTCATCTAGGGGTATAGTGTACATTTCAAACCCCCAGGGGTTTCACCAATTTTGGTACAACTGGGCTGTGAAAATGAAAAATTACATTTTTTTACACAAAAATGCAGTTCTGGCTCAAAATTTTTCATTTTCACAAGGAATGAAGGAGACAAAGCACCCCAAAATCTGTGCCGCAATTTCTCCCGAGTACGGCAATGCCTCATATGTGACCAAAAAATACCATTTGGGTGCATGGCAGGACTCAGAAGGGAAGGAGTGATATTTGGATTTTGCAGCACAGATTCTGGTGGAATGAATGGTGGGTGCTATGTCGCATTAGCAAGACCCCCGAAGCACCAATACAGTGGAACCCCCCCACAAGTGACCCCATTTTGCAAACTACACCCCTCAGGGAATTCATCTAGGGGTATAGTGTACATTTCAAACCCCCAGGGGTTTCACCAATTTTGGTACAACTGGGCTGTGAAAATGAAAAATTACATTTTTTTACACAAAAATGCAGTTCTGGCTCAAAATTTTTCATTTTCACAAGGAATGAAGGAGACAAAGCACCCCAAAATCTGTGCCGCAATTTCTCCCGAGTACGGCAATGCCTCATATGTGACCAAAAAATACCATTTGGGTGCATGGCAGGACTCAGAAGGGAAGGAGTGATATTTGGATTTTGCAGCACAGATTCTGGTGGAATGAATGGTGGGTGCTATGTCGCATTAGCAAGACCCCCGAAGCACCAATACAGTGGAACCCCCCCACAAGTGACCCCATTTTGCAAACTACACCCCTCAGGGAATTCATCTAGGGGTATAGTGTACATTTCAAACCCCCAGGGGTTTCACCAATTTTGGTACAACTGGGCTGTGAAAATGAAAAATTACATTTTTTTACACAAAAATGCAGTTCTGGCTCAAAATTTTTCATTTTCACAAGGAATGAAGGAGACAAAGCACCCCAAAATCTGTGTCACAATTTCTCCCGAGTACGGCAATGCCTCATATGTGACCAAAAAATACCATTTGGGTGCATGGCAGGACTCAGAAGGGAAGGAGTGATATTTGGATTTTGCAGCACAGATTCTGGTGGAATGAATGGTGGGTGCTATGTCGCATTAGCAAGACCCCCAAAGCACCAATACAGTGGAACCCCCCCCCACAAGTGACCCCATTTTGCAAACTACACCCCTCAGGGAATTCATCTAGGGGTATAGTGTACATTTCAAACCCCCAGGGGTTTCACCAATTTTGGTACAACTGGGCTGTGAAAATGAAAAATTACATTTTTTTACACAAAAATGCAGTTCTGGCTCAAAATTTTTCATTTTCACAAGGAATGAAGGAGACAAAGCACCCCAAAATCTGTGCCGCAATTTCTCCCGAGTACGGCAATGCCTCATATGTGACCAAAAAATACCATTTGGGTGCATGGCAGGACTCAGAAGGGAAGGAGTGATATTTGGATTTTGCAGCACAGATTCTGGTGGAATGAATGGTGGGTGCTATGTCGCATTAGCAAGACCCCCGAAGCACCAATACAGTGGAACCCCCCCACAAGTGACCCCATTTTGCAAACTACACCCCTCAGGGAATTCATCTAGGGGTATAGTGTACATTTCAAACCCCCATGGGTTTCACCAATTTTGGTACAACTGGGCTGTGAAAATGAAAAATTACATTTTTTTACACAAAAATGCAGTTCTGGCTCAAAATTTTTCATTTTCACAAGGAATGAAGGAGACAAAGCACCCCAAAATCTGTGCCGCAATTTCTCCCGAGTACGGCAATGCCTCATATGTGACCAAAAAATACCATTTGGGTGCATGGCAGGACTCAGAAGGGAAGGAGTGATATTTGGATTTTGCAGCAGATTCTGGTGGAATGAATGGTGGGTGCTATGTCGCATTAGCAAGACCCCCGAAGCACGGTGAAATGATGAACCTAATAATCCATAGATGTGTGGTATATTTTAAAACACTCCTTCATACATAGGCCGGGTTTGTCGGGGCAAGTTTCACAGTGGAAAATAGTTTGCTTTCTTATTCCCTTTTTATAGCAAACTTTGCACCTTTTTTGTGTCCTGCCCTTTTTTCCAGTGGAGGGGATTTCGTTAGGAAAATGCTGCCCTGATACAATACGGGGGCCAGTACTAGAAGTACTGGGCCAGTACTAGAAGTACTGGGGCCCTCTGCTTGCTGGTTCCCAAATATTTGGCCCTTTATGACTTCCTCTTGAAAGTGCATAAATGTCCCCGTCTGGCTGGTAGAACAGAATAGTACGTAAGCGTTATACAGTGCCATCTGGATGATATACACGGCCAGCTTCTTGTACCAGATTTTTGTTTTCCGCAGGGCACTGTACGGCTTCAGTACCTGATCTGAAAGATCCACTCCGCCCATGTACTTATTGTAATCTAGGATACAAATAGGTTTTGAGGTGTGGGTACTGGTACCTCGTACAGGGACGGAGGTGGTACTGTCTCCGTGAATTGTTGTCAGTATAAGGACATCCCTCTTGTCCTTATATTTGACCAACAACATATTTTCGGTGGATTGTGCCCTGATTTCACCCTTTCTCAGTAATTGGGCAACGTGCGTTTTTGGGAGGCCTCTTTGGTTCTTGCGCACAGTACCGCAAGCTGCTGTACCTCTTGAACCAAGGGCCTTAAACAGGGGGATGCTGGTGTAAAAGTTATCCACATAGAGGTGATAACCCTTATCCAGGAAGGGTGCACTAAATCCCAGATATTCTTTCCACTAACACCTACGAGGGAGGGGGGGCATTCTGGCGGTTCAATTCTTGTGTCCTTCCCTTCATATACCCTAAACCTGTGGGTGTACCCTGAGGTACTTTCGCACAGCTTATACATTTTTATGCCATACCTTTCCCTCTTATTGGGAAGGTACTGGCGGAATTTAACCCTTCCTTTAAAATGTATAAGTGACTCGTCTACACAAATGAATTTTTCGGGGATGTACATCTCAGCAAATTTGACGCTGAAATGATCAATGACCGGCCTGACTTTGAATAGCCGGTCAAAGGTGGGATCATCTCTGGGTGGGCACTGTGCATTATCGTTGTAATGCAAAAATTTAAGGATCGTCTCAAAACGAGTCCGGGTCATGGCCATACGATGAAGTGGGGTGCTGTACAGAACATCTGTACTCCAATATTGTCTAATTTCTGGCTTTTTAACTATGCCCATATGTAACACCAGACCCCAAAACGTCATCATCTCTACTGCATCTACAGGGGTCCACCTAGCAAATGATGACGTGGGGTTTTGAGCAATAAACTGCTGGGCATATAAATTACTTTGGTCCACCATTAAATTTATAAAATCATCAGAGAAAAATACTTTGAAAAAGTCAATTTCTTTGAGGCCTGTAGTATCAAATTGGATTCCTGGGTTGGCCAAAAACTCAGGAACCTGGGGCTCAAAATTGTCTGGTGGTGGGGTCCATACAGGATCAATCATTTGGGGGGGGGTCTCAGCTGCTCTACGGGGGCGTCTTTGAGGGGGTCCCTCATCACTAGAGGAGGAAGAGGAGCTTAAGACGAATGCAAATTCATCGCTTACTTCACTGGCTGTGTCAGTGTCAGAGGCAATAAGGGCATATGCCTCCTCCGCTGAAAACAGTCTTTGGGATGATTGGGACATTTTTATTATTTTTGTGTTTGTGTAAGTGTAGTGTTTCAACACGTGTATAGTGTAGGGGGGTACAAACTTTATTTCAACACGGGGGGTATGTAGTGTGTATGTAGTGCTTTAACACGTGTAAGTGCACTTAAGGGGCAGCAGCTTAAGGCAGCTTTTGGTACAACCTTGAAGGGGTTAAAAGAAAAAAAAAAAGCTCCTGCACCAAAAATTGAGCACAGATGTTGGTCAGTAACGTCCGTCACTGATCAGCGCTCAGCGGCCACAGGACACCCACAAAATCACCGTGGGTATAAAAAATTTTTTAAAAAAAAGACCCCACAGCACCCTCAAAAAAAAAAAAAAATGCTGATCAGTCAAAGGCAACAGGAATTTGATGCAATAAAAAAAAATTAGATCAACCCTGTGCCAAAAATGCTGATCAGTGATGTATGTCACTGATCAGCGCTCAGCGGCCACAGGACACCCACAAAATCACCGTGGGTGTAAAAAAAATAAAAAAAAGACCCCACAGCACCCTCAAAAAAAAAAAAACTGCTGATCAGTCAAAGGCAACAGGAATTTGATCCAAAAAAAAAAAAATTAGATCAACCCTGTGCCAAAAATGCTGATCAGTGATGTACGTCACTGATCAGCGCTCAGCGGCCACAGGACACCCAGAAAATCATCGTGGGTGTAAAAAAAAATAAAAAAAAGACCCCACAGCACCCTCCAAAAAAATAAATAAAAAAAAAACTGCTGATCAGTGATGCAACACTGATTAGCAGTGAGGGGCAGCAGGCGCACAACTTTTGGTGCAACCTGACGGGGTATATATATATAAAAAAAAAAAAAAACCTGCACCCCAAAAAAGTTGCTGATCAGTTAATTTATACTGATCAGCACAAAAGGGGGGCAGCAGGGGGCAGCAGAGACAAAATGATATTACACAATGACGCTGCAGCAGCAGCAGCACAAAATTATATTACACAATGACGCTGCAGCAGCAGCACAACAGCCAAGAAGCACCAGGAAGCACCAGCAGCAGGCAGCATGGATGCCACCACACCACCAACGCTGATCAGGTCAGTATAAGAGGACAGATGGGCACGGAGACCGCTCTGCACGCTGTTTCTGACCGGAATGGCGGCTGCAGGGCTGTCTCCGTTATTTTCTCTGAGGTGTAATGGCTGTGATTGGTCCGTCGGTCCGACGGACCAATCACAGCCTTAAGGGCAGGTGGGGTGAGGTGGGGTGACCACCAGTGACCCCTTTACACCTGGTGGTGATTGGTGCTGTACTTAACAGCACCAATCACCACCGATCCCTGTGTTACCGAGCGCCGTTATTCGCCGGTACACAGAAAACGCTGCAATTGGCTGTTCACATTTGAACAGCCAATCGCAGCGATCGCCGATGGGGGGGGCATCGCTGCCCCCCCTGGGCAATGAGGGAAGATGTCTGCTGTCAGGGACAGCAGCCATCTCCCCTCTGTCACCGCGTCTATAGACGCGGTGACACTTTAAATGCATGACGTACATTTATGCCATGCGTCGGGAAGTACATCCCGACCATGACGTAAATGCACGTCAAATGTCGGGAAGGGGTTAAACAAATTGATGTAAGAGGAACTGAATGTATTTGCTGTATTTGAGAGTTATTTATTAAATTTAAATGTAGCAAATGTATATTTCACTATCAAAACAATGGGGAAAAAACACTGTATATGCTATTTTGGCAGGAGGGGATTTTGACCTGGCAAATCATAATGCAGGTGTCCTGAGGCGAGCTCAGAGAGGACAGAATCCTGCCATGGAGCAGAAGGGCAAAAACTTGCTGAGCCAAGCTTTTACCTTTCTGCACCGTGGAAGGTTTCTGTCCTCCTTGAGCTCACTTTAGGACCCCTGCGTTGTGGTTTGACAGGTGTACCACCCAGAGGCATAAGTTCACCCCAGTTGCCCAGAGACAAATGGATATTTGGTGCCCTCCTCCCCCTTTTTAGTGGATACTTTGCACATCTCTCACAGAGATGTTGGCACTCATATTTTGTTCATCACTCACAGAGATGTTGGCATTTTTAGAGAACACTAAAAGGTTTAAATAAAGTTTTAAAGGGTTAAATGAAGTGTGTGTGTGTGTGTGTGTGTGTGTGTGTATATATATATATATATATATATATATATATATATATATATACATATAGTATGTGTGTGTTTGTGTGTGTGTGTGTGTGTGTGTTTGTGTGTGTGTGTGTGTATCTAAGTTATTGAAAATTCTCATATAATCATACAATTTTGCTTGCTTCTGTAAATGGTATACCAAATTGTCCAGACTCTCTGTTTCACCATGCCCATTAGAGTGAATACAACTGTGCAAAGCAGAACCATTTAAACGGCTGTAAACTAAATTTATTCTTATTTACTGCTATTTCATGGTCATTTTGTCCTAATGAACCATACCTTTCATCCCCGTCTCTAATAATTACACAATTACCCATCTCCAAACTAGTATTTCGTAATCACAACTCTTGAAGCATATATTACTTTCTTTCAGAAGCTGTCCCATTTCACATTTAATGAGGCTTCTCATTCCAATAAAAAAAAAATTAGACACCTTTTCTAAAGATAACACAGTTCATTATGTGAAGATGTATAGAAAATACACACATTCAATATATAAATATGGAGTAGAGTTCATTGGAGTGAATAGTTCTAAGGGAATCTATAATAGCTAAATTAATCAGAGATCTGTTACAAGGTAACAACAGCTCAGGAATCAGAATATATGAGTTAATTAAAATAAAAATAATTTTGTGTTAGATAGTTATATTAGTATAAGGAGTTTAATCAGCCATAGTATAAAATGACTTTATTCCGAAGCTGTGTTTGTATATCAGGTATTTTTATTGTATTTTTGTGTTTGCATGGTAAAATAAGGTGAAGACATAAGGAGAGGAGGAAGGGAATAGAAAAAACAAAATACACTAATCAAATTACTGCGTGGGACCCTCAGGTCCATTAACACTTAAGCCTTTTTTAATTTCCTTGCTCAGGTTCCGAAGAGAAGGAGAGAAATTAAACTCTGTGTGTCAGGGATGTCTAATTACTTTTATAAGTTAACTGAAATGTGAGCCTAACAAATCCATTACGGTGAGCTCGTTTATTTTTTTTTCTCTCTCTTATTTATTTTTTTTCCATCCCTGACACCTCCAATTACTGTAGTAAGGAGATAATGCTCTGCTCTTTGATTCTCTCTCAACACCTTAATACATAATGGATGGAGTCAGACGACCCCCTCACTTTTAAGCTGCTTAGTCTAATCACTTTGCCCTTCTTTATTTCCATAGCAACCTAAATGTTGGAAGACTATATCACTTTTACAAGTATATTGGCTCCTCAATATTAAAGAATTCAATTAGAAGATTGAGCAATGTTTTTTTTTATTGTTTGCATGCAGTGACACCATTTTATCTCATACCAAAAAAGCTATTCTGTGATTGGCTAGACGTTTGGGTTTTTTCTACTTAGTGTTGAGCTCTAAAAGACAACACTTCCAATCATTTGTATATCCAACATTTTAATGGGCATTGTTTTACTAAAGCCCCATACACACTAAGCAATATTTTAAATAATGTCGCTCAATTTGCCCTTTCTGGGTGATATTATTTATAATATTGCTTATTGTGCATGGTCAATATCATCAACAATGCGCACTCCCGAAGTTCATTATTGATCGACTCTATCATCCTGCATGTACAGATGATGGAGCATATTCTTAACATGGGCTATGCTGCAGAAAGATGAGGATGGGGAAAATTAGGGTTAGGCTGTGGGAGGTGGAGTTTAGGGGGGGTAGGCTAAGGGAAGGGTGGGTTAGGGGTAGGATTATGGTGAAAAATACTTACTGGGATGTGTCTGGATTCTGGCTGTTGAGATCTCGCATCGGGTCTTCTGTTGGGATCCCATCAGCAGAAGCATTCATTCATTCTGTAGTCATATCAGTGGCAAAACCTATGAGTGGCAGGCCCAGGTGCAAAAATATAATCTGGGCCCCAGTGCAAATGCAAATGCACCTGCCATCCACAAAGTTCTAAATACTGTATATGTAAAAATGTTTAATAGATCTAAAGGTTTTTATATATTGCAGAAATGTAAATATTTATAAAGTACAACTATACTGGATGAACTGGTTTTGAATATATAACTTCTACTTCTTGTAATTATGGGTCCAATTTGATGCAGTTGTAATAATGAGACATGTCCACTCAAACCAATTTCACACTGCTTTCACAACGAGAAACATTTAGATCTAGCTATCGACTATTTGAAGATGCTCTTCTGTTCAATCAAAACTACTTAATTAAACAAATCCAAATTAAAAAAGAATACTTAGACGAAATATCAGCATAACCAAAGTCTCTTCAGTAGACCAGAGGCTCAATTAGAGCACAAAGGTAGGATCTACTAATAGCGAGGCTTATTAAATTGTAAATGTAATGTAGCAAAACATAAAAAAAAAAGCTTTCAGTGCTTGTCTAAAATGAAAAACAGGTTGCAGTGTCAGTGCAATTATATACAGAGGAATCATTTCAGCCTTATATTAACTAGATGACGCAAGACATTAATGATCACAAAGATGGTTATTAACCCTTTGAGTGAGAACATCTTTGTTAGAGTTCAAAATATCCGCTAAAAATTCCATTTTCCAAAAATACATTTGTTATATAAATTCAAATAAATAAAGTTGTGTTAAAAAAAAAAAAAAAGATGATATTTCCTATGTACTGTAAGGTAAACATTACAGGTCATTATGATGAATACAAATATTTGCTGGGCAATTTTCACACCTATTTTGACAAGTTCACTTAGCACTCAAAAGGTTAAATGAGATATAAGTCAAAGACCACTCCAAATAAATTAAATGAAAAATTATAATATTATGAAATATTGGATTTGTTGGTATCTTGATGGTGACAATTTTTATGTCGACATTCAATAGGTCAATACCGTATGGCTAGCATACAGATGGAGCGCCTGTCAGCCAGCCTGAACTATCGCCAGATCTCCTGAGCTGTTGCAGGCTGGCGGACAGGAGCGCCATCTGACGTGGATGTGAGCGTCTCACATGTTCATGCCTTCCCATCAGCACGGATGCGGGGAGCAGATTCCCTGGCCGTCTCCACTTCAGGGAGATGGGCAGGGCGAGTGGGGGGCAGCTACGGGGGAGAATGAGGGAGCAGCGGGGAGCTGGCGGAGGTAGGCGGGCTCTGTCATATTCATACATCTTGGCAGCTGTTATTGGCGGAGCCCAGTAAAATTTGAAATAGGGTTAAGGTGCGTACACACGGGGGGAGATATATTGCTAGCAATATATTGCTTGCAATATATTGCTGAGCAATATATTGCTCAGTGTCTCCTTTTCAACAAGCGACCAGAGATGGTCGCTGTTGAAAACGAACCTCTGCTGGGGGTGCCGCAGAGGTAATTAGCTGGTCGCAGGAGCAAGCTCCTGCGACCAGCGATTACAATGGGGCAGAAAACGGGAGCGCGCACCCGGCGATTTATCGCCGGGGCACACTCCCAATCACTGGCAATATGGTCGCCTGCGACCATATTCCCAGCGATTATAACCCCTATCTCCCCCGTGTGTACACAGCATTACAGTCTCTTATTGGATGGACTTGAATGGTCTTTTATTACACAGTACTATTTCACACATTTCCATCACTGTCAAACAGCCCTGGCAAATCTTTCTAATAACGATGGTGAATAGAACTTTGCAAAGTATGTACAGTATGCCAAATATCCTCGCTAGTCCCTTACTGCATCTTTACAGTCATATCTACACACGCAAGTCTGTCATCTCTACAGTAGTTACACCTATTTCCAGATAAAACGCATGGGCATCTATTAAAACACAATAGACTCTGCAATCCCTGAAGCACCGCAGATGGCTCAATTTATGCTACAATTTTTCGAAGCAGATATGAATCATTGTCATCAGAAACGCATAAAAGAAAAACTACACAGGCATTTTATTCCAGAGCTAAACCTTTAAAAACAATTTACTAACAGCCATTACAGATTGTTGCCATTGTAGCTGCTATCTGTAGTTTCACTCGTATTTCCTTACCTCCCTTACTCATCTTATTCTAAGTACTAAAAATGAAATATAAATATTTTTTACTAAGTATGCTTTCCCTAGTGTGTTATTTTTACACTGCTGTATTTACTGCTTTCAAGGAAACTGTAAGTGTACTGACCATTCACGTCATATCACAATAGAGGTACAGATTCAGGTATTCAAATATACAGTATAGAAAATAAATACAGCAAACACTTTAATGTAATCAAACATTACATCCATATATAGTACATTCAGAAGCTTTCACTCTCCTAATATTATAGAAATAGGGATATTCTCAGGAGGCATAATTGATAGCCCATACCTCATTTTCCTGTTAAGGACGTACAGGGCTGAGCACTTTCATATGTATACAAGACAGAGTTACTTATGCCATCATTAATAGGGTCAAAATAATCACAGTCGGTTATTTATTAAGAAGCAGCTGCCAGAAATAGCTCTTGTAAAAACTCTAGACATTTTCACTAATGACCCTTTTAGTGTAACAAGCATGAAGGAGCTCCACTCGGCATGTTGAATATAGCGCACACCAATATAAATAAGGGGATATTTTATGATGACTTGCCTTAAAAGCTTACCACGTTTCATCCATTACTTCCACGGACTAGAGTTATTGTACGCTGAAGCATAATCCTCCAATGGGGAAAACATTTCCAAATATGTGCTCATACATGGATCTAATTTATCTCACAATAAGGTAATGGAATTGAGGATTCTGTTTTATTGTTTAAAGGATTTTCAACCTCAAAATGTGTTTTGGATTAATTCTGCCTAGCATATGTGGGCTACTGTGTAAATACAGTCTTATTCTATCATTTTCTGCAGACTATGAGAAAACTGTGTCTGCCACTTTTTTCACTGCTCTCTGACATAATCTGCGCACTTTTAGAGTCAGGCCATGCAAAAAATAGCGTTATAATAACCAACCCTTAATAATGTCACACATATACTGCCCATTGCTACTTAATCGTAAGAGGAGTATTCTTACTAAGGCTCATATTTAATAACGAGTGAAAATCTTGTTTTCAATCATTACTAATCTTAAAGGGGGCTCCAACCAATCAGCTCCTTTGATATGTTCAAGAAATGACAAGAGCTGAATAGGTGGAGCACCACTTAAGATTAGTAAAGAATGATAACAAGAATATCGCTAATTATTAAATATGTACCTTAATATTATAGTCACTTAGGGGTCGGTTCAATATGGTGCACAGTGAATAGCGCCGGGAGCACCTATTCTAACCAACTCCAACTAGTGGATTTCTGCTCACAACCCTTCTGGGGTGCGAGCCGAAATCTCACTAAACTAGGCCGGTGATGCTGTTTTAAGCCCTAGCGCTGTACAAACATCATTACCTCGGGGTACTTAAATCAGAAAATGCTGCTAATTGTGACTAAACACCCCCTGAGTATCAGCATTCTCCAACTTAGCAGCACGCTGATTAGAAATGCTCTGGGAGTTCCTCCTGGTGCTATTTACTGCGCACTGTATTGAATCGACCCCTATGTCTTCAGGATGTAAATAGGGACTACAGTTATGGAAAGTCAAAGAATGACATTTTTACTACAAGAACTGTATTCTAATTTGTAACAAGCATATTTGTATATTTTCACCTATGAACATTAAAATGTAAGGTAATTTCAAGGTAAAATGAAAAGCATATTGTAGTATTTTAAGGCAAATGCTCTCAAGCAAGCCTCACAGCTGTATCTTTTTACAAAAGAGAGCTATATATTTTTTCATGCTAAAAGGAATAACAGCTATCATACTAAACTTATACCTAATGTCAAGCACAGCAACTAATATGGAGTGTTCCAATTTTCAAGCAGAGCATATCATTGGGTTTTCATTAACTATAGCAATGAGACTGTCAGCCAAGTGGAGGTATCGGGAATTGCCATTTGCTTGGATACAGACTTCCCAGCTGTGTTTGAGTACATTTCTTGTTGACTGATGCATGCAGGCTTTTCTGGTCTCTATAAAAGGTTTAAGCTGTGTTATACTGTAGCTATTCCAGTGTTTGCCCTTGTTCTACTGTAAAATACTGTATACCCACACTGACCTTTCTTAGTCACTCTTAAGTAGTATTACGGATGTTATGTATAATGAATTCCTGCAATCACCCATATGGCCACATTCAGAGATACAGAAATGTCCAAACACTGTATGGTGCAATACCCCTGGTTCTACCGAGATGCTCCAAGATGAGTAGAAGACCAGATTTTTCTTCAAATTGTGCATAATAGTTACATTGCAGATGCAGCGAGAAGCCACTCACAGGGTTCTAGAGATACCAGGATGCACACAGGAATTGCCTTTGCACAGTTACAAAGTCACAGATGAAGCACAATGGAATGTGACTTTAGGAAAAGCCACAACCAATCACATTGGAGCCTCATTACACAGATTCAGACTCAGTCGCACATACATATAGAATTGTTGTACAACAAACTGATATGCTAGCAATGGAATTGTTTGCTCCTCTGTGTTTTAATTATATGAAGAAAATGCACATTTTCAAGGAAAAAGGAGCTTGGCATGGCAGAGACTCATTGGAGCTGGTGCACCAAGAGGGCTATTTGGTGTGACTAGGTAACAGTTAAAAAATGTCACATCTGCACAGGTCATAATAAGGTAGAAACATTTACAATCAAGCACAAAGCTTTAAATAAATTACTGGAGTCTTTGGGGGTTATTCAATCCTGGGTCATGACTGTCGGTATGCCCCAACAGCCGTGACCCTGGCCCATTTTTGTTTGGCTTGACTGCAAATCTCCAGACAGGATTCAATATCCCGCCTGCTGATCGGCAAAAAGGAGGTGTGTCCACCTAAACGGCCATGGATTGTCAATATCCAGCCGTGATCCCGTCAATTTATGGCCATTCTGTCGATCTGCCTCTTCAATGCTGTCGGTCAACACAGCAGTATAGTATTCAATCTCCGCCATTGTCAATAGTGGCGGGGATTGAATATCCCCTTTATGTTCTTTACACAAAGATAAATATTTCACACTTAAGTATGTAACATTGACCTCCCAGGATCGCAGGTTCAACAAGAAATATTAACAATATGCTAAATTAAATGTATTTAATTTGAAAAATATTTCCAAGGTTTGGTTACAATAAAATATTACAAACAAAATACAGATTATAATCCAAGTAGTTTCAGAACAATAAAACGGAAATGAAAATAACATTTGCTACCTTACACAAGAGGCTTGGGGGGGAATTTACTAAGATGGTAGTTCTATTTCACATGGGATGTTGCTATATACAGCCAATAAAAATTTACTTCTTATTTATTAAGCACCTTCTAGAAGATAGTAGATAGTATCTGATTGGTTGCTCATAGCAAAATCTCATGTAACATAGAACTCCCATATTAGTAAATTCCCCCTAGGACTCTGTGAAAGGAGTCACAAGAAAAAGGTGTGATACTTTATCTCCTTAAACTAATGGATACATTGAGCCAGGATTATCCCACTCCTATCCTCTAACAGCTACTCCACAGCTTTCACCTTTGGGATTAACTCTCTCAGAGCCAAGATTAATTGATCAAACCTGGTTTAGATGTTTTAATGGTCCCTTTGTTCTTACAGCACAGGGTTTTCTTGACAGAGTCACCTTATCAAACTAGCACGGTCTACTTAGAAGTTGCAACATAATGGTAACATAACCCCTTGCATATTGAACTATGACTGCCTGCTTGGCAGAATGTAAAGGCATCATAGACTTTGTTATCTGCACCTACCTTTAAAAGAAATAGACACATCCATAAACTTAGTGGAATACATTTACTAAGAGTTCAATTTAAGATAGCAACCAATCAGATGATATCTATTATCTTCTAGAAGGTGCTACATAAGAAGAATCTGACAGGTTGCTATAAGCAACATCCCATCTTAAATAGAATTCCCATACTATTAAACTTACCCCAGTGTCTCTTGAGTGGGGATAGTAAGAAGACAGTGCCCACTACATATGGCCTCCTGCTGTAATAAAATAACATTTTCCATACAGAATACAAAATGGATAGGTCATACAGGGCTTAGTAAAATACTACTTCATATAATGTTCCTTATGTCCCAGTACTTGTCTTTAAGACGGTGGAAAGTTATGTCAGACCCTATGATGTACCAAAGTTTGCATGTGCCATGCTTGAATAAGGTAGTGAGCAATGCATTGATGCAAAGGGCTTCCATGGAAATTGTGTTTTCAGGGGTTACAGCTCTTGTAATGGAAACTCTTATTTGCTGTACAATAAAAAAAAGTAGAAAAGCTTCCCGACTTGCAGGAATCAAATATCTCTGAAATCTATATAATAACTTTCAAAGATTGTCCCATCACTGACATTTGCTGCAACTTCTCCCACTGCTGTTACTGGAGAGATGTTCTTGTATGTATTGATAGTTGGTAAGAGCTCTCACCTCTCCTATAAGTGTCAGTGATGTCACTACTGTACCAGAGAGTTTGGTTACTGCAAACATCTTCAGTCGCCATATATGTCTGTAATAATCCCATACTTAAGCTGAGTACACAGTAAAAACATTGGGGGATGTTGTTATTTCCAATTGAATTGGTCAACAAGAACTACCATCATTCTGAGAATACCGGTAATTAAACATGTCTACAAAGGAAATTTTCAACTATTGAAGTGACAGAATTGACCATACATATTTATACACTTTTGATGTATGACTAAGTGATTTACATATTTTATAATGTTTAGACTTGTTTATAGCATATACATGTCAATAGATAAATGCTTTTGTAAAAAAAATGAATTGAAGTCATATTAGTAAGTTTTATATACTGTAAATTACTTTTATCATATTAAACATATATACATTATGGTTCTTCTCCACCTAAATCATAGGTATAGCTTTTTTATTATTATTAGTATTAATATTATTATTTATTTATATGGTGCCACAAGTGTTCTGCAGTGCCTGACAATACATAGATGAGCAAAGAACAATACAAGAAAGATTGTGATTTACAGTACAAATTAGGACAAGTACATGGTAAATAAAAAAGACTGTTGCAACAGTGGACACTGATGCAATTCTAAAAGTGGCAGAGATATATTCTAAAGGTGCCCACAGACGCTACAATTATCGAATGCGTTTTGTACTTTTTAAGCACAAATTGCATCTTATGTACAATTATTGGATGGTGTTTATGGGCTTGTGCGATGCTGTATGTCTAAAATTGTATGTCTAAAAAAGTATGTGCTGCACGTACTTTTTAGACTACATCTGAAATTTAACATTACAAACATGGGTTCATCACATCGCATCGCATGCATCCAAGTGCACATCTCATAGCAAGCTGGAAGAAAAATTGTATAGAACCATTGTACAGTCAAAAACGCATAGCACAGTACAATTGTAGCGTCTGTGGGCACCTTAAGAAAAGCACATGAGGAGAGAGGGCCCATGAGGAGAGAGGGCCCTGTTTGTTAAGCAGCCCATACACGCTGCTATTTAGGGCGTGCTTTCCGTGCTGTACTAGCACGGATCACATTGCATTGCATGTGCATCCGTTGTGCATGCAATGCAATGCAATTTGATGAAACCTAAGTACAAAAAGTATGTGCTTTCACATACTTTTTGTACTTAGGTTTCATCACATTGCATCGCATTGCATGCACAACGGATGCACATGCAATGCAATGTGATCCGTGCTAGTACAGCACGGAAAGCACGCCCTAAATAGTAGCATGTATGGGCTGGAGCTTACATTCTAATGACTAGAGTTAACTGAAGGAAATAGTAAGTTAAGCCTAATGCTGCCCATACACGCCCCGATACGGGCGTGCATTCCGTGCTTAACAAGCACGGATCACATTGCATTGCATTGCCGATGCATGCGTTGTGCATGCAATGCGATGCAATGTGATGAAAACAAAGTACAAAAAGTATGTGCAAGCACATACTTTTTGTACTGTGCGATGAGGTTCCGCGGGAGCGCGCACCTCAAAGCACAGAACGCACAGCCCGCATCGCAGCGTGTATGGGCTGCTTTAGTGTAATTATTCATATTGGCTGGCATTGCTGTTTTTTATTTGTAATTTGTTTATTTTCTCAAACTGTACCTCAGAAGAACTAGAGTTATTGCCAAAAAATGTATATGAAATAAAATCTTTGCAAACATTTCAAGCACACCCTACAAAGTATATGTCAGTCAGACTATACTGCATTTCTTCTCCATCCATGAAGATAAGTTAATTTCTATTCAAACTCACAGGTTTGAGATGTTTTCCAGCTCTGGAAAGATTACATTATACAGTAGTATACAGAATAAGTGCATTTGGTTTTTGATCTGAGCTCTCTCATTGACTTTAATGCATCGGAGACTTTGATATATAACCTGTGCATTCACTACTACATTATCAGTAAACAGATGAACTGCTTAAATGCCCTGGCTGTGTATGCAGGAAATGTTTGTAACTGAACCAATCTTCCTGGGGATTCCGATGTAATGATTTAGGGTTAACACTAAGATGTAGCTGAGAGGATTTGTGTGTGGGATTCTCAGCCTTGCAGAATACTAAAACCTGCTTAAATTGCCTGGCAAACTCCCATGTCCTGCTTGTTTAATGTAATCCGCCAGGTGCCTATCAGAGTTCAGTTTTAATAACCTATGAGAGATTTAAAGCTGATACTGCCTCAGGAGGAAGGCACCCATATTTCACTGTTCAGGATCTACTCCTGTTTGAGCAATGTACATTCTGTGGTTCTCTCACACTCATTATAAATAAAGATGAGCAGGAAGAGAAACTCCACCAAATAAATATTCATTGGGAACCACTGATTTTTTTTTTTTTGTTTCTTGGCAAACTGCATAGGAAATTATAGTATCCATTAATAATGCACATATCTGTCTCTACTTACAGTATCCTATTAACATATATACAGCTACACTGCCAAGCTTACTATAGGTGCTTGCAAAGTAATCGTATGATAATAAGTTATACTGTAATCATTATATGTCTACAGTATGGTGTCTCACACTTTGTATCACTATGGAGTATTTCATAACATTTTACCTTTGTGTCTAAGGGCCTTATTCTAGTTCACTCTTTCTGACAAAATCCTTCTTAGATTGACAAAACCATGTGCACCGCAGGGGGGCAGATGTAAAATGTGCATAGAGAGTTAGATTTGGGTGAGTTATTTTGTTTCTGTGCAGGGTACTGGGGCAAACGCAGGATTTTCAGAAGGGGGTTTCCAGAGGGGCGGAGCAAAGCACGGAGATGGACACTTAGGTGACCCAGTATATGCCGGGTCAGTTAAAGTATTATAGATAGCCCAAATGTATATAAATAATAATAATAATAATACAAAATATATATATATATCTATATATATCTATGTATACATATATACACACACACACACACACACACACACATATATATATATATACATACATACATATACATACATATATATATTTATATATATATATATACACACATACAGGGGCGTCAACAGCAGGGTAGACCCCTTGGCATAGCAATGTCTTGGGCCCCCTATCGATCCTCCAACGGTAGGGGTGGGGGGTGCTATGAGCAGAAGCTTTGATGTCCCGCAGGTGGTAGGGGGTATTATATCAACCGCTCAGCATGTAGGGCCTGGATCAGTAATTTCCAGTAATTACCCCTTTACTGCACAGGTGGTGGGAGATAGGGTGGGAGAAGGGGGCATTGGTCTGAATGAAGGGGCCCTGATACATAACTTCCAGGGTGGTAGAGGATGTTTAATATGCAGAGGTGGGCTTATTATTCACAATTTTCTGGTGGGAGGACAGCTTGCTTAACTGCAGATATCTCCAGTTTCCGGAAATAGATTTCTTAAATTTTAATGGAATTAAAAACTAGAGAATCTCACCTACCAAATGGTATTGGTGACTAGGGGATCAGAGTTCAGGAGGCAGAGCAATCTGCCAACGAGTATATACAACTACATACCAGGTGTGTGCTTCTGGATCAATAACCAGCTGCTGGAAGGCTGATGTCTCTGGTTCTGGGAACAGTAGAGACAAGCTACTATTGTCTATCAAAGGGGGAAAGTCCCAGCTTTTGGAATGATTCTCAGACAGAACTTGAAGGCCAGTATTCAATGCCTCAGATTCGCCGTTTTTTTCAGTGAATCTGGCAATTCCCTGGTTGAATGGCGAATTTTCTGTTAGAAAAAACAATTCGCCATATTCTATGGAGGCAATTCGCCATAAATGAACCACGAATGTCTGCCGATTCGCCGAAAATGATTCTCCACAATTCGCCTGTGATTTTCAATGGGGTTTTCAGTGGAATTCGCCGACAGTGTATTCAATGCTCAATTCGAGTGCTGTATTCTCCATTGAAATTCGCCATGATTCTCCGTTTAGCATTCGTCATCTTTTTTAGGTGAACTGTAATGTGATCTTTTAAATTAAAGCGTTTTTAATTTTTTTTTGGTGTTAAAAAATCAGAATATTTTTCCTATGAAGGGGCATGCTATTTTTATTCATATACTTGCAGCACATGAATATATTTTTAATATATATATTTTTTTTTTTAAACAATATTTTTTTTTTTTTTTTTTTAAACATTCGCCAGCAGGGGGCAGGGAGCCGGAGCCGCTCATTAATATTCATATATTCACTGCACACTGATCCCGATGATCGGGACCAGTGAGTGCAGCGGCTCCGACCCCAGCAGCACCCTGCAAGTGAGGTGAGGGGAGGGAGGTGAGGGGACTGGACGGGAGGGGGGAGAGATAAGCTGACAGGGACGGGACCAGCAGCAGCAGCAGCCTGAATCTCTTGCAGATAGCAGCCACTGCTGCTTTCAGTGAGCAGAGGCGGGGGAGCTGTGCGTACTGAAGTGCTCTCCCGCCCTCCGCCATGCCACATTCGCCCGCCCCCTTCGCCATGGCACTTTTCCCCTGCTGCTGACATTCTCCAGCGGGGGGCTCACTGATGTCGCAGGGAGCCCCCGCACAGCCTCAGAACAGGGTCCCCAGCAGCAGTATACCTTTGGCTCTGGCAGCCACAGCACGGTGATGTCAGCGCTGGGGCTGCCGGAGCTTGAGGACTGCTGCTGCGGGCTGTGCGCGCTGGGGGGGTGGGGTGGGGGAATCGCCACTTCCATTCCCCACTACCATTCGCCTGTATTCGAAGTCAGGGGCAGCGAGCCCCTGACGCATTGAATAGTGTGGGCTGGGGGAGCCACACGAATTCAAGATCAGCGATATTTGCTGGCGAGCGCACAGCGAATCCAAAACAGGATTCGCTACCTTGCGCTCGCCAGAGCATTGAATACCCCTAGAAATATCTGACTGGGAAGAGCAATTAACAGGCTTGGATGGGGAACACTGATTTTAAGTCAGATATCTCCGGTTCCCAAGGGCCGATTTTTTAAATTATTGTGCCCATGGAAAGAGGGGACCCTCAGCTTTCAGCCTAGTGCCCTTAGACTCCTGTTTTTTTGGGGGGTACTCAGAAACCCCCCCTGCGTGCGCCACTGGGGTAAATACTGGCTGCTTTATTTTTACACTGCAATATAGATCTCCCTTTGAAGTAAAACCCCACCCAAATGTAATTCTCTCTGCACAAGTTACATCTGCCCCACCTGCAGTGCACATAGTTTTGTCCATCTAAGAAGGATTTTGTCAGAAAGAGTGAACTAGAATAAGGCCCACCTGCTGTCCATAATTTGGAGAAGCCTTGGAGAGGACAAAGACAAGTATGGCTAGGTTAAAAAAATGAACAAAAAACTTTATAAACACACTTCACAAAGTGTAATTGGCATTAAAAAGACCAATCTTCTACCACTCTGGTATGCAATAATAATATTTTCTGGTTTTACCTACAATGCTGTTTAGTTTAGTTTCTTTCTATAGCTTAAAATAATCATGACAGGCAGGCTCAGAAGACATAAGGAGACGGACTGTATTTATTATGATTGTTAAGTACATTTTGTCTTTGTAAAGCAATAGTATAACAAGTTCTTTTCTGGAGCAACGCACACTGCTGACAATGTAAAACCATGATTCACATACATAAGTGGACACATCTGGAACATTGGGGCACATTGGACCTCTAAGCAACACTTAGGGGGTATTCAGTGTGGGATTCCAACTGTCAGAACGTCCTGAGAGTTGGTATCCTGGGCCATTTTCGTTCAGCTCGTCAGGATTTCGACAGCAGAATTCAATGTTCCATTTGTCAAGTGGCAAAAAGTGGGCGTGTCAGCAAAAACGGCTGTGGATTGTCGAGAAACGGCTGTGAATTCGACAATCCAAACAGAACTTATTTTAAAGTTAGATCTATTGGGCAGTTATTAAAGTTAATAATTGGGCAGCATTGAATAGGCGGTGGGCACTATTTCCCCTGTCGGAAATAGTGCCCGTCATTGAATACCACCCTTATTGTCTCAAACTGAGCATCTGTCCTACAATGCTGTGTTCTCTCCAGCTACATAAAAATTAGCTGCAGCTGACTAGGGCACACACAGAAAATGGCCCTGACATGCCTGAATTTTTCGACTCCCATTACCTTCCTCAAATGCTGACCAGCAGTTACTCACTTTTCCCATGCACTGTGTTCGACATTCTGTGAACCTCTAAATCCGGAACACTATATGCATCTGCAAGGTGATAGTGGGACCATCTAATGTAGGTTCTTTCCATGTAAATCTAATGCTGTTTGTATAAGCAATCTGAAGAAATACAAATGACAAATGTACTGTAATCTCCCAGTGCCCGATTTTCAGTTTGAAGTAATACATCAAGAAGTCTGGATGCCCGCTGTGAACAAATTGAGAATGATATGCAAATACAAATGCAATTAGCATCTATTGTGGATATATGTGACTCAATATAAGCTCTGGCTACTGTGCAAAAGGGCTGGCTGGAGTTGTAGATACACTTAGAGGTTTGTTTGACAGTAGGGATCTGGCTAGGGAGACACTGGATAGCTGAGAGATGGCAGGTGAGTGGCTGGAGCAGGAGAGACAGAAAAGCCTAGAAAATGCTGTCTGGAGCTGGGGAGAGAGGGACTGGGGAGAGAGAAGGGGTCTGGCTGTAAAATCATTGGGAGCTGTAGAGACATGGGGGGTGCTGCAGAAACTGAAAGAGACTGAGGGGTGTTTGCTGACTTGAACAGTAGAAACACTATGGGGTTGGAGAGGCACTCGGGCTGAAGATACATTGGGAGACTGGATGGAGAAACAATGCAGGGCTTTAGAGACAGAAGGGTGCTGGCTGGAGAGACAGATTGAAGCTGGAGATAAAGGAGAGGGCTGGATAGAGCTGGTGAGACATTGGGGGCTTGGAAGACACTTCAAGAATGGAGCTGCAAAAACATGGGAACAAGGCTGGAGAGACATGGGGGAATGAGAGGGAAGTGGTTGGAGATTATCCACAACTGGCAGGATTAATGACACATTATTTCCTCTTTTGTCCACTCAGCTGTACATCTACACATACAAAGGCTGCAAAAATAAGCCAATAAGATGTGGCTAAAGTTGAACTTCCCTGCAAATAACAAAAGAGAACTACTGTATGGTGTATAGTGTCTCTTATCTACACCAGCGGCTGCTATATATATATATATATATATATATATATATATATATATATATAGAGAGAGAGAGAGAGAGAGAGAGAGAGAGAGAGAGAGAGAGAGAGAGAGAGAGAGATCTATATAGATAGTGCCTCAGGAAGCTTTACCTTGTTTCGTACATGTGTGCATCTCAGATTAATACCACACTGTTTTATAAAGGAGAAAACCCTTTTTGATAAGGTCATACTCACTCATTAATACAATACATTATGAACCATTGCTATATATAGTATGTAATAATATACTTCTATAACAACTACATTTACTAGATATACAGCATGTGTCTTATTTGTAATATATAGATAGATAGATAGATAGATAGATAGATAGATAGATAGATAGATAGATAGATAGATAGATAGATAGATAGATAGATAGATAGATAGATAGATGATAGATAGATAGATAGATAGATAGATAGATAGATAGATAGATAGATAGATACAGTAGATATATCATTATGGGAGGCAGATGGTGTCAGTAATACAGTGCATAATACAGATGGTGTATGTCTTATAATACAGTGCATTATAAGTAATAGCCTCTAATGAAAACTAACAAAGGCAGAAGCAGATTGAAACATATGTTGGTCAGAACAGGACTTTCTTAAAATAGCATAAATATGTTCCATTTGGAAGTGAATCTGTTAAATTCAAGTCAGTCATCTCTGTCTACAGATTTTGCTAAAGTGCGATGCAACTTCAAGCAGACAAAACCTACTCAATGCAAGTCACGCGTCTCTACCTTCAAATAGCTGAAAATTGCGGCTGTTCTTTCCACCTGATTCTTAAATTTAGGATTTATCACTTTTTTTTTGCAATCTGACATAGAGGTAGAAGATGCATAATTTTTATGGAGCAAAAGCACAAGACTGGTTATAGACACACGGAAAATTGCTATATTATACTGTCTTTTAGAGAACAGCCACAAAAAATATTTCCATGTTTCCATTATGTGTATAATATTTAACTCAGCTAGAGGTGACTTCAATGCTATACTTGCAAAAACATGATAAACAAAGTGAGACATTTTCCTAAATATAGTAATTTTTATCAGGAGAGTTAAAGAGTAAGGGAATCCATATAAACAAAGAGAGGTCAGTCCTGGATTTACAAACATCCCATATTGACTGGTAATTAACATGTTTCAAATAAGATGGGGACATATAGTTGTCTACTGGATGGATGGTCAAATTGTGTGTCTTAGGGTTCCATGGAAAATGTGGGCAGGTTGTGATTGAAGTGAACATTGGTGTGAATCAAGGAGTTAGAAGGAGACAGAAAAAAGTTATAGTGGTAAATACAGTAGAAATGCACCATCTGCCCAATGTGAGTTGGGACATACACTGTATATGTTTACATTAACAGTGTTATTATGCTTCATGAGTAATTTTCTTTCGATTTCTTTTTATTCTAAACCATCTGTTTTATTCCCATTTGTATGAATTATTATTTTTTTTTTCATTTCAAAGCACGGAAATACATTGTAGTTTGTATATCCATACTGATTTTCCTCCAGATCTACATTTGAATGTGTTCAGGTTGTAGCAATCTTTATACGGCTTGCTATATTTCAGTGCATTCACAGTAGTGGATGGCGGGGCTAGTTGTTACACAAATATAGAAATGAAAATATCTAAAAACTCTTTAAACACAACCAAACAGAAATATGTACCCACAAAATAGTACTCTTTCTTCCTTTACTGAGTGTAAGTAACATCCAATAATTATAAATTAAAAATTATTATTAACAATGAAAATAACAAAAATAACCATAACAAGTTGTTACAGGGTTGGGGCAAATTTTTATGATAAAATAATCTATGCAAAATTTTATTATAAAAAAGCGTTTATTATAAAATTTTGTACGTTTGTGACAAAATCCCATTTGGCATATATGTGGTTTATAGTCTGATGACAATGACAGACATCACTCACTGTCACTTTCTAATCTGTAATTAGTGTAAGTAAATGCTACTGCATCCCCTCTTATGCAAGCAATATACACCCACCATTTACATCTAATGCATTGGACCCACGCCTGGCCAGGTTTCAACAGATTGGAACTCTTAGCACACATTATACAGAAACAGTAGCCTTCAGAACTCAACAATGTTTTCGCTACTTTCTTTTTTAGATTTTGATGTCATCCTCTAAGTCTTTTTATGTTTGCATTAATTCCAAAGTAAAGATTTCTTTACTTTCTGTAGTTTTGCTTTTTTTTTCTTTCATTTCTTATATTTGCCTACAGTTTAAGTTGGTTTAGTTGGTCTTTAATGGGAGTGTTAATGAATATTGCAATTTTACATTTACACCTGCGTGTGTGACCTTTACTTTCTTTCACATTTGCAAATGGGCTAATCTGCTCTGGTGTTGTACTATGCTTATTATTGGTTCCATCTGTAGATAGTTGGGGTTCTAGCTTAAAATATTGCTGGTCTACGGACTGTTGCTCTTCATCCTTGCCTAATGGTTGGGGTTTGGGGTGATCTGTAACCACTGATGGTGAAAAGTCCTAATGAATGAATAAGACACAGTTAAATGACCAAATGCCAGCGACTTGGAAGAATGACATCACTGGCGGGATGTTTTTTAAAGGTATAATCAATTACAAGGCAGGTTTATGCATTGTAAATGAGCGCCCCTCTAAAAAAATTGAGTTAATCCGGCATCCCACATGGCTGCCAAATGCTTTTAGGTGTTACCGCGAGCAGCAAAGTTTGTTGGACAACATTCAGTATCTTGCACATTTCCATTAATATCCCAGGATTGCGCTTCATCCATCTATCTGTAGCACTGTTAACATATCATCGACATAAGCCATAAGCTGACTTAGCCAAAGGCTGCAATTTAAGTGATGTGTGTTGAGGAACGAAAGCATAATTATGCCATTGTCTGTCGCATACTTTATGACTGTAATTGAAAAATGTGTTGTATTTGTGTTGTGTTGTCATGGGGAAGAGTTGCTTTTTCTGGAGTTAATTTTACACATTTCATGAAGTGTTTCATGAAAAGTAAAACTGCCTCATCGTTTACTCATACGCTTTGATTTGTGGTTCCTATACACCATGGTGGACCATCTGCTATAAATATGGCTTAAAAATTTGTGCAGAAATATGAAAAAATTTGGAACTGAATTTCTACTAGAACTGACTTCTAAAATCATTGACACCAGCGTTCCTCTCTCTGCAGATGTAACTGCCCCAATTTGCTTCTCTCCTTTAGTGTTAAAAATGTTTGGCTTTGTTAAGTTCCATACCTTTTGACACCCACAATGAAATATTATATACAGTACATTAGCGAGTTTGTCATAAAACTCGCCAACATTATGTTTATTAAAGCTTCTTGCTTGATTTAAGCTTCATGCTTCAAGTGTGTGGATATATAGAATTGGATTTTAAGTCATGAGACCTTTCAAACAATGGGCCTTATTCAGATCTGAGCTCAGTACACATTTGTTTGGAAAATGGGCAAAACCATGTGCACTGCAGGTAACATGCAGATGTAACATGTGCAGAGTTAGATTTGTGTGAGTTATTTTATTTCTGTGCAGGGTAAATACTGGCTGCATTATTTTTACACTGTTTTAGATTTCAGTTTCAGCGCACCCCACTCAAATGTAACTCTCTTAGCACAGGTTACATCTGCTCCTCCTGTAGTGCACATGGTTTTGCCCATTTTCCAAACAAATGTGTACTGAGCTCAGATCTGAATAAGGCCCAATCTGTGGTAGCACGTCTTTAAATTTTGCAGTTACCATGAGTTTGAAAACTATTAACAAAGCAATATTCATATGCCAGTGTTTTGACATCATTCATAGTTAATCCCACAGGCATCACCAGGTGTGGTGACACCTGTTGCACTCTTTGCAGTCTCACCCTTGACATGGCTGAAAAGGGGTGTGGCATGTTTCAGAGTGGCATGGCATCACAGGAGCACACTATTGGCACTCCAGGGGCATGGTTTGCATCCCCAGAGATGCTGGCTTCCTCAGCTATCTGCAGTGGCAGCACTTTGTCGTCACCCCCACACCCGGGTAGTGATGCCACTGATTAACCCATAAAATATTTTAGAGCATATCTGTATGCATGATGCCAGTTTATCTTACTGAATAATTGCCTGGATTTAGTATATCCTACCAATTATTTTGTGACTAGCTTTCTCTTTTCGCTTCGTATACCATTGTAGTGGCATTTAATAAATGTTATGAAAAACAGCTGCTCTTCATAAAAATTCCATTGATGATATAATTTATGGCCGTCTTGTAGGTAGTTTCAGGTATTGACTTTTTCTGTTTTCTATTTTAACTTTGAACCATGGTGAACCCATACAGAAAAGCAAAAAAAAACCTTGCCTTTGATTTTGTGTAACAACTTCCCACAAGTGACACCAGATAACCAAGATTACCATTGTTTGATTTCCATGCTTATTCATGATTATAGCATTGATAATAAATATAATGGTCTAACAAAATTCATGATAAAAAAACCCTTACCTTTAAAAGTCCAGCTAAGATACAACTTTAAATATAGATGAAGAATATTACTTTGGAACAAGAAAAACTAGTTTGTTTAGGTACCTACTACATAAACACTTTTGTGTTAGTGTAGTTTTGCTGAGCACTGACGGTAACAAGTTAAAATATTTTCCCAGTCGAATGAGCCACAGCAAGACATGGGCGTGGTTCTAGATGCATTGTAAAAATTGGCCTCTGTAACAACTAGCCCCACATTCCCCCACTTAAAAAAGTAAATTGATTTCCAAGAGAGTACCCTGTGTGTATACAGACCAGTATACAAATGGAGCCCCTCTCTTCTTTGCTCAGCTCTCGCCAGACAATAGCCGGCAGAGAGGGACTCCATCAGACTCAGACGCGCGTACCAGTCTCTCGGTGCCTGGGCAGCGGGAACCCTGCCTGTCTCCGCTTCAGGAAGACGGGCAGGGTTAGGGGGTAGGGGAGGCGGTGGATGGCGCCGGGGAGCTCACGTCTCGTGCACACACACCCCTTTGTGATGGCTGGCTGGGGCTGGTGATTGCCCCTGCAAAGATGGAGCTCGCTCCATTTGTAAGTTAACATGTTGTAATGTATTGAAATATTCTGACTACAGCGACTTCACAATGGTTTCATTGAAAGAGTCCACTAATTTTATTAATTCATCCATATAAATGAAGAGGTCATTAAAATAAATGAATTTACATAAATGGAATGCTTCAATGATGTTGATTTTTTTTACCCCAACATAAATAGATTGTTTTCATTTCTTTGATGTCTCATTAATGCAGTGTATCTCACTGCCAGCTAATCATACCACAGCTATCGTGTTAAACCATTTGTAATTGGTTTAGCTTCTAATGATGGCAAGTTAATTAGCTGGTGACTGAAATAAACTGTAGTGAATTTTGACTATAAACTTGAGTGTAACAGGGACCAATGTGATCATTCTCAAGTTTTATTAATTTATTTTATATATACTGTAGTACTTTTCCCAATCATTTCCATACCCCATTCATTTTAGGCATTCTAAAAAAGTACAGTAAATATCACAAGCTGAGATCCAACATTGCGGCCATCCGTTCCATGCAGAGGACCAGCTGAGTAAGCTCGAGCTTACTCAACTGACCAATGGAAGTGGGGACTATGAGGCCAGGAAGTCTGCGTGATAACACCTCCAAGAATTCTGTGTCCTTATTCATCTATCTTCAATATGTCATGCAGCATAAGATGCCTGGTGCAAGTAACCCACCATGTTCTGTGCAACTTTGGTAGCATTGGGCCTTGTGACTAAGACTCACTAGGAGACTAAGCTGTTTTGTGACACTCCTATAGTGGGTGTGACTGAGTCTGTATACACAGAACATGTAATGGTAAAAGTTGTACTGTAGAGTCAGAAATATAGATTGATAAATAACAACTACAGGATTACCAAGATCTTCAACAAATCACTGGAGCTATGCAAGGTTCCCTCCTGCCTCAAAAGCTTCAATATTGTTCCGGTCCCCAAGAAATCAACTATTACAAATCTGAATGACTACCGGCCGATACCTCTGACGTCTGTGATCATGTAAACATTTAAGCGCCTGGTACTGAATCACCTGAAAGCTGTGTCTGGCCACCAGCTAAACCCCCTCCAGTTTGCCTACTGAACTAAATGATGCATTGAGGATGCAGCCAACCTGGGCCTGCACTACATTCTGCAGCACCTGGATATGCCTTGTACCTATGCAAGGGTCCTGTTTGTCAACTTCAGCTCGGCTTTCAACACAATCATCCCCAACATCCTCCATCCCAAACTACTCCGCCTAGGAGTCCCTGAAGCTACATTTTCTTGGATTGTGGACTTTCTGACCCATAGAAAACAAGTTGTGAAAGCGGGGGAATTCACCTCTCAAGTGCGGTCCATCAGCACAAGAGCCCCCCCAGGGCTGTGTACTCTCACCCCTGCTCTTCTCCCTGTACACCAACGACTGCACCTCAGAGGCACAATCAGTAAATATAATAAAATTCACAGATGACACTACCGTCATTGGCCTTATCAAGGACGGGGACAAATCAGCCTACAGACAAGAAGTGGACTGATTTGCCCGGTGGTGCAGAAGCAACCATCTAGAGCACAACCCACTCAAAACCGTTGAGATGGTAGTGGACTTTAGGAAGAAGGCTGTTGGTGTTCCTCCGCTAACAATTGCTGACAGTGTGGTGTCGCTAGTGGACTCTTTCAAGTTCCAAGGAACCACAACCTCCCGGGACCTTAAATGGGGGCCCAACCTTGATACTATTGTTGGAAAAGCACAGCAGAGGCTATTCTACCTTAGGCAACTGAGGAATTTCAATATCCCACAGAAGCTTCTGCTCCTCTTCTACTCCGCAATTGTGGAGTCTGTACTGTGCTCCTCAATACTGGTCTGGTATGGCTCCGTCAATGAGACAAATGCAGACTCCAAAAGGTAGTCATAACTACCAGACTTTCCCTCTGTCCAAGACCTGTACCTGTCCAGAGCAAAAAAGCGGGCAACGAAGATAGTCAAGGACCAACTACTTCCTGGCCATGGCTACAGGGCTATTCCCACCAGGGAATATATATATATATATATATATATATATATATATACATAAATGCTAAATATATGTATGACAGGGAGAGAAACAGAGGGTAACAGGAGAGAGGGTGAAGGGGAGACAGTAATGAAGAGGAAAGGCTGGGAGGATGATGATAAATAGCGGAAGACGGAGAGGCACTGGGTGAGAGTAAAGGGTGACAGAGAAAGGCAGTGGGTGGCAGCAGAGAGAGTGTGATGGGGAGATAGTGATGGATGGGGAGAGGCAGAGTGTGAAAGGGAGATATAGTGGAAGTGGGTGACAGGAAAGGGTGACAGAAAGGTATTTGGTGCAGCCAGGGAGTAGTTTACAAGGGGTGACTCAATATATGTCCACCCCCTCCCAGAAAAATATTCAAATGAGAGGGTGTGCAATGAGAGGGTTTGCAGTAGAGGAGTATTGCTGTTCTCTCCTGCTACAGTAGATGGGACTTCTGCAGCTGTTGATTGTGACTCCTGCCAGGCTGCTGGTAACAGGAGTCCCCTCTCCCCCCTCTTGCACTGTGCTGCACTGCACAGGTGTCCAGCTCCCTTGCGCATGCTTCTTATTCCCCCGGTGGTGCTGCAACCATGCTATTGCTTTCAGCCGGGAAAGAGCTAACAGCTTTGCTGTAAGGAGCAGAATTTAACATTTAGTATATGGGTATGTAGGGGGCATTTTAATATCATAACGGAAGTGTGAAATAAGTATATTAAACTATTTTGGGTAAAATTGGAGGAAAACAGGGTATAAAGATTTATTTTATTTTATATTCAATAAAAATGTTTCTTTACTGGAGCTGTTCAAGCCTGTAATTTGTCAGTAACAAGCAAAGAAACACATATTTTTTGTTTTCACAAATATTCACCAGGCTTTTTTCAGCTAAGGTCTGACATTATTAATGGGTATTTGTCTTCAGCCCTCAATGATGGCTGATTTACAGTATTGATGGCTATTCTACCCCGCATGTTGCTATGGTAATGCTTGTAGAAGTTGATTGGGCCTATTTTTTAATGGTCAAAAAATAAGACCTAAAGTGAAATTTTGCCAGCTTAACTATCTAAGTTCCTGCAAAATATATATCTATATATATATAGATATATATATATATATTTATCTATATATATCTATATATAGATATATATATATAAAATACGAGTTTGTATATAATCGCTGGATTTTATTTCTACATTCCTAATATTTGTAAATACAGCGTATTCCCCCGCGTAGCACATTTAATGACCAATTGATTTTATTACATGTTAGAAATTAAATCAATTGGTAGGACAAAAAGGTAATATAGTTCATAATTAAGCTATAAAATATTTATACAACATTATAACTCTTCCCCTACACAACTTAAAATAGCTCTTGTTCAGAAAGAATTTCAAGAATAACTTGAACTGCATTTCTTTTAAGAATATACAGTATTAGGGCAATTTTGCTATATGTGTATGTGTATATGTGTATTTATTTAATAAGTATATGTATTAGTTTTTGTGCTTATATCTCAATACTGAGTTGATAAAATTTATGTTCAAGGGCATACATTGAATTATTTCCCTCTTTTGTCTAGAAAACAACAACTTTTCTGATTTTTTTTTAAAGATAATTTAGAAAATATTCCATGTGGAATATGATATGAAAACAGTACTCAGGAAATCAGAACCTGCCCATCATACTGACAGCATGAGAACAAAATGAGGTACTCTTTACCTAGAACGGCGCCCACGATGTCCATCGCGGTCATCGGGTGTAAAAAATCGCGGGCATCGCATGCACTACAGTAACGGGTGCGACGCGACCGACGCGATGCCCGCGATTTCCCATAGGGATCAATGTTAAATTTTTCAATGGACGCGATTTTTCAGTTCAATGCCTCAATGCCCGCGATTTTGCCATAGGAAACAATGTTAAATGGGCCACAGAGCCCAAATAGGCACCCTTAGCAGTGAAATGTCCCCCACAATTGTTAACGACACCCCACGATCCACGCGAACCCGAAGCGTGGCGAGCGCAGCGGTACGCGTCCTCCGACCTTTTCATACCCCCACTATCCACGTCGGCGTGGAGTTGAGAATAGAATAGTGTGGCGAGCGAGCCCGAATGAGTTTTTCACTATTTTTTTAGCCAACATGTGCCGACAGGCAGTATTTCATGCCCTACCATCCACTAGGGCGCGGTGGGAGAATAAAGTAGTGTGCCGAAGCATGCGGTTCAACTTCAACTGTGTTCATGTCGACTGTGTCGACATTCGGGTAAAAAAATCCAGTGGAAAACTCATGTCGACCTAATGACTGTCGACCTAAACCCATGTCGACCTTAAGTCATGTCGACGTTGACCCATGTCGACCTTTAACCCTGTCGACCTTGGGGCCAGTCGACCTTCCGGGGTCGACCTAATGACTGTAGATCTAAGTCTGTTCTGACAGATTTACCGATTCCGTTATAGTAAAGGAGAACCAGTAGCAGTAAATTTAAACTGGAGATCAGTGCCTAATTAACCAATATGCTGATTAGGCTGCAGCCTAGGGTGCCAGGAGTGTGTGTGTGGGGGGGGGGGGGCACCTTGCAGGTAACAGTTGAGGAATAAAAAAAATTAAGGCCTAATTTATTCCATGCAGCTTTCACCAGTCCCAAAGTATTGTGGGGTAAAGTTTGTAAGGTAAATGCCAGATAGCTGTGCCAATGTTACTTACTGCTTGAACCATTACTTTATGTAAATTGCGCTACAATGCCAGCTGGGCAGCCTAAAGCCAAAGTCTCCTTCACATGCCACAAGCATTAGATCATACATGACAGTCGTATAACCTTCATTACATGTACATGGGGAGTATGAATGGGGAGTCCCATACACAAGTGTTCAGCAGCATTACAAGGCGAGCTACATGTGTATTAGCCTAGGGCACTTGGAACCTTTGATCAGGCCCTGCTGGAAATATTGGGAATATAGTGCAAGTTGTTTTTACTGGAAAATTCTGATAAATCAGTAAAAGGCTAAAACTTGCAGAGGACTCTATCTACAAAGATACAGACAATACTGTTGATGTGTATTAGTGGTGACTATAGACAAAAGGTACTAGGACATGCTACGTGCAGAAAATGACTAGAAATGAGAAGTTGCAGGACACACTATTTCAACTTACTGTAGTACTGACTATCATACTGTAGCTGTTTCCCTGAGCCATAATAGACAAGCATAAGCTGATGCACCATGACAGGATTCATCAAATACCTTTGAAACTCTGAGATAAAAGCACTGGAATTGTGGTTCATCACATATTTTTTCTCCAGTATAGGAGATTCCTAAAAAATGGCCAGACCAGACAGCAAGGAAATTATGAAAGCCATGTTTTATCTTCATTAACAGTTCTCAGATATAACCTCACAAGTAGAAGTTAAAACATAAAAGTGAATCGATTATTGATTTGACAGGCTCCTACAAGTCTGTAGTTCTCCACTTTAATGAGGAGGTAGAAGGATTTCCAGGTTAACCACAACTGAGGCAGGGTTAGGCAAAAGCAGAGACTGATTTTGCAGTGGAAACCATAATTCAAGAACAGAGTGACTGCATTGTATCCACATGGTAACAGGGATGATTCAGAAAATGTATAATTGGCTGTTATATTTGAGCACATCTCCACTCCATCTGGTAGGTCCTGCAAGGTTGTTGAGATCATAAACAAAATATTAGTGTTGTCCTTGCCTTGAGCAGACTGTAACATGCAAACTTTTTTGCACATATTGTACAAGCATCAGAATAACATTCATTTCTTTCCACTGGTGTGCTAAAGGCTTATGGGAGGAACAGTACCTTGCCAGTCCTAACAGCAGAAGTTGTGTTACGATCCAGACTATTTGAGCATGCAGATGTCTGGTGTGTGTACTGTAAAACCCATTGCCAAGGTTTCACTATAATTAATATATTATGTTCAATCAATAAGAATAAATGATACTCAAGGCAAGGAGGCAGGATCTAAAATACTAATGGATTTAAACAGAGATCCCCACAATACAGTTTGGGCTTAGCTTTAGGTTGCCGCCCCATGTCTCATTTGCTAATGTTATAGCCTGGAGCTAAACATATAAAGTTGACAATGAGCTGAGCTCTGTTACACAGATTAGTAAGTAATAGATATGTGGTGCCCCACTTCTGAGTTACCCCTGTTTGTGTGTTTAAACTGGGGCTGCAGGAGCTAACTGCCCTTCCTGGTTGTCTGGTAACAGGAGCAGCCAAAAGAGAGAGAGCATCTGTAGAGCACTAGGACCCAAGGGAGTTGTCAGAATCCCTGAAAGAGAGGGAAACAGAGCTGTGCTGCTATTGGGCAGAGGTCAGAGAGGAAAAAAGTGGAGTTGAGAGAGAGAGTGAGGAGAGCAGTAGGGATGGGACATCGAAAGAAAACATCGATCAAATGATGTTTTTCAACATTGGTTGCAAAACATCATTTAGACCTAAACATTGGTACTGTGAACCCGATGTTAACCGATGTTTCGATATTTTTTAAATAAACTGGTTACCAAAGCATATAATACACTAATAAGCTTCTGAAATGATAAATAATCCCTATATTAAGTTTATCTTGTTGGAGGCTTACAGTTTATACACACACAATGGATATATGATTCATGTTTTGTGGTAAATCAAATTTGTTACTGAAGGAAAAAAACATGAAGCATTAACTATCAAAACCTTATTGCAACAACTCACAATCTGCTATTTTTACCTAGATTTTTAACTGTAGCAACAGGCTAATAACTTATGTTGATCATAGAAAATAACAAACAAAACTGTACACACAGTGCAACATAGAACATAGTACAATCACATAGCACATTGAAAAAAAACTCTTTGTAGAAAAATAGGAATCTACTATTGAGGTACATAAATTATGGGCCTCACAATACAGGTGGATAAAACAAAATAAAAACTGGGAGGGGAATAACAGAACTTGGGGAAGGGGAGACTCCAGTCCAGCATACTTTCAAACTGGCTCCCAAATTTTCCCAAAAGCTGCAGTCAGCCATCATAGTAACCAGTGAGTCACTAACAGCACCAGTTGCAGTGAGGCAGGGGTGGGGCTGTCCTGTGTGCTGCTGCTGAATGGCTGACCAGACTGTCTTTCACTGTCAGCTACCAACCACAGCAGCAGCACACAGCCACACACACATATGAAAGCCCAGCCAGCAGTGATACTGTCATGTTTGTTAATGGTTTTTTTTATCAGTCTCTTAAGTTTTTAATGAATATAAATCAAGGAGAGAGTGAGCTGGCTGCAAACACAAAAGAAAAAACATTGGAAGATTGAGAAAAACATCGGGGGTAGAAATCTTGCGATGGTGATGAAACATTGGATCCTCAACATTGCAGGTTTAAACATCAAACATTGGAACCATAAATCCGATGTTACCGATGAAACATCATATGATTACCCATCCCTAGAGAGCAGCAGCATGACATGGCTGCAGCAGAGTGAGAAGCAGTGTGGCAAGTGAGGACAGGACCACATGTGGAGAGGACACAGCTTGGCATGCTATGGAGGACAGAGACAGCAGCTGCAGACAGAGTGTGTGCCTATGGGAGAAAGAGCCACAAGTAATAAGTGACTAGTAGGAACCAGCAACTGCAGCAGTTAGTACAGGTACTCTGATAACACACAGCCCTTGTCAATGAACCCCTTCAGAATGTGCCCTGAGAGACTGACCCTGTATCCACCTGAAGGCACCCCACAGTATCCCTGATGCCCAGGCAGTGCCTGATATCAGCACTGGCCCCTTCTTGTCCCTGTACGTGCAGAAGCCACAGATAGCTCAGCCCAGGCCACACAGTTGCAAACCAAGTTTAATTCCTCACAGTGTGGCCTGAAAGAAACACTTACTCACCTCCCACTACAAAGGCCTGTGAGCACATAAGGCTGCAGGAAAAGGACACCTTAGTGCAAGCAGCCCAGAGAGGGACAGAGACTGTTCTAGTAGATTTTGTTTATATACAGTACCCTCTATTGGAAGCCTATGCTGTACATTGCAAATAACTGCTCCATAGCACCACCACTTCAAGTGTCTGTACTAATATACCTATTGGATTATAAATACTGGGCACCATACAACCATACTTTACAGCGCCCTCTGTAGGACATCCACACATGGAACAATATATTACAGGTTCATTCATACTTCGCAATATATCTCCACCTTGTGAGCAGTTTACTCAAGGGATTGATAGACTGAAAAGTTTATTCTTATATTTGTGCTGTGATTGATGATTATCTTTGACGTTATTTTATGATATGTGACTATTGCAGTTATTTGATATTATTCATATTCTAGTGAGATGTTATACCTGATAGTTATTACAAGAGGTGATTTAACCTGAGTATTACATTGATACAGAATATTTGAAATTGGTAGTAACATTTGCAGCAGTGACCAGTTAATTCCTTAGTTAATAAATATTGTTGTCACTGTCACTTCGTGTGCTAGTTGCTGTGTGGGTGTGTTGCTTGGGGTATTCATCCTTCTGCCACAGGCTCCTGCTAAGGAAGAAGAAAACCAGGTACGACACGACACCAGCGACCCCGGTGAGTGCATTACATCTCACCCACTGAGCAGGGTGTTACACTTGGCGTCATACCGAACAGGATCGGACATGGAAGTGCATAAAGGCAACCCCACCGCATATGACCAGTCCATCAGTGAAATGTCTGTCACACTGGATGGACTCATCAAGATGATGACGGAGATGAGGAAAACCCTAGCTGATCAGAGAATAGAACAGGAGGAATATGAACATAGAAGATGGCGACGCGAATGCGGCAGAAGGCGCAGACAGCAGTGGAATCCCCCATGGAGGTCAGAACGACTACGCACTGACCGAGCCAATGTATGCCCACGAACTGTGAGAAAGCACGGGAGAAGAGGTCCACCGGCAGCGTTCCAGAACGCGTCAAGAGCATCCGGTGTAACTCATGTGGATAGACCGCGAACCAGCCCAAGAAGATTTACAGGTCGTGTCCTGTGGTTTGATGTACCACGTGGCTATGGATTCATTAGACGTGCAGACACCAGGCGTAGCGTGTATGTCCATTATACCGCCATCCAGTATGCCGACCCCCAGAACTGCTTCCGGAGCCTGAGCGATGGTGAAGTTGTCGAATTTGAATTGACAAGCGGGAAGAAAGGCATCAAGGCTGCAAAAGTGACTGGGCCGAATGGAATGCCGGTGCTACGCAATAGACATGCCCCGGAACAACAGTGGCACTACCCGCACCGTAAAGAGCCTCCACCATACCACCAATATAGCGGAAGCAGAGTTGAACCGAGAGAGGTCACGCAGGAGAATGAAAGGATCAACACCAACCCTCCTCGACCAGGACAGATGCCCCGCCCACCAGAACCTGGCATCCCGAAGCAACGTGAACTGCTGGGAGAAAGGGAGAAACCAGTTGTGCAGAGTGAGGCAGTACAGCAAAGTTTGCAAGGCATAGCTAGGCCTCAGCTTACCCCTGAACCAAAGCAGGAGTGCATCCCAAGAATGGAAGATACAGGTTACCGGGCAACAAACATTGTGTGGACAGAGGCTTTTGCGACCGACTGGAAAAGGTGCCCTGAAGTTGTGGTCCACATGGCCGTAACAGAGACCGTGGAGCCATCAGAACCCAAGCACCCAGAGTCAGCTATGCCACCGCCTGAACCGAAGGCCAATATGGAAAACCCAAAGACAGCTGAGGAGGCCGCAAACCATTCCAATGAGGAGAAGCCTGGTATAGATCAGGAGTATACAACGATTACGGGAGAAGAGTTTGAATACCGTATACAACAGGCTATTCAGAGGTCCATAAGATGTGACAAAGGGGCAAAACATGCTCATCGCAGATTGCATGCCGGGATCTAAAGTAAAAGTCCATGTGAATCTTCTGAGAACCTTTGCCGCAGAGGGATGGGATTTCTGTGGCGGATGGATGGATGCCCCAGTGAGCACACTCTAGCAATTTAGGTAACAGTAAAAAAAAAAAAAAGGTAGAAATGCATATATTTGTTCATGCTTAATTTTATCGCTGTTAAGTGTTTGAAGTCTGTTGAATTTATGTGATATTCCAAAGACTTTTGCTCAGGACTTCAAGTCATTTTAGTATGCATGGGGACATGCATAATTTCAGAAGGGGTATTTGTGGTGCCCCACTTCTGAGTTACCCCTGTTTGTGTGTTTAAACTGGGGCTGCAGGAGCTAACTACCCTTCCTGGTTGTCTGGTAACAGGAGCAGCCAAAAGAGAGAGAGAAAGCACAAAATAGAACTGCGCAGTGAACGGGGGAAATAGTACATGCAGTTTATTTATGTACCAATATAAAACACATATAAAACATACACAGAAAATTAAAACACAATATATGCCATGAAAAAAACAAAAAAATATGTATATATGATGATATTACATAAAAAAGGGGGGAGATAGTATAAAAAGATTTTTGCACAACCGGTTGTGTCGAAATTTATAGGTTTAAAACCAAATAGATTTTGCTTCCCTTTAGCTTATCATGGTCGCATTAGTGTGTTAGTAATGATTAGAATACTGGTTAGGTAACAGTCTTTGTATGGATTAGTAGATATAACTGTCCAGGTTTTAATGTCTGGCCAGACAGTATTGCATTAGGGGTACCTTACAGCTGCCACCTGTAATTCCTCCGGTCTCCCAGTGGATGGTGCTGAATCACCTGTCTTTTTCCAACTATGTCTGGAGTCACCTTCGGGCTGGTGGGCTGATAGTAAGCCTGTATGGGTTCCCCTATGGTGCAGAAAGAATTTTTGTAAGTATCCAACGCGTTTCCCCGCCTCCGTTAGCGGTCTCAGCGGCTTTTTCAAGGAAAGAAAAGGAAGGTAGCAAGAGAGAGAGCATCTGTAGAGCACTAGGACCCAAGGGAGTTGTCAGAATCCCTGAAAGAGAGGGAAACAGAGCTGTGCTGCTAATGGGCAGAGGTCAGAGAGGAAAAAAGTGGAGTTGAGAGAGAGAGTGAGGAGAGCAGCAGCATGACATGGCTGCAGCAGAGTGAGAAGCAGTGTGGCAAGTGAGGACAGGACCACATGTGGAGAGGACACAGCTTGGCATGCTATGGAGGACAGAGACAGCAGCTGCAGACAGAGTGTGTGCCTATGGGAGAAAGAGCCACAAGTAATAAGTGACTAGTAGGAACCAGCAACTGCAGCAGTTAGTACAGGTACTCTGATAACACACAGCCCTTGTCAATGAACCCCTTCAGAATGTGCCCTGAGAGACTGACCCTGTATCCACCTGAAGGCACCCCACAGTATCCCTGATGCCCAGGCAGTGCCTGATATCAGCACTGGCCCCTTCTTGTCCCTGTACGTGCAGAAGCCACAGATAGCTCAGCCCAGGCCACACAGTTGCAAACCAAGTTTAATTCCTCACAGTGTGGCCTGAAAGAAACACTTACTCACCTCCCACTACAAAGGCCTGTGAGCACAGAAGGCTGCAGGAAAAGGACACCTTAGTGCAAGCAGCCCAGAGAGGGACAGAGACTGTTCTAGTAGATTTTGTTTATATACAGTACCCTCTATTGGAAGCCTATGCTGTACATTGCAAATAACTGCTCCATAGCACCACCACTTCAAGTGTCTGTACTAATATACCTATTGGATTATAAATACTGGGCACCATACAACCATACTTTACAGCGCCCTCTGTAGGACATCCACACATGGAACAATATATTACAGGTTCATTCATACTTTGCAATATATCTCCACCTTGTGAGCAGTTTACTCAAGGGATTGATAGACTGAAAAGTTTATTCTTATATTTGTGCTGTGATTGATGATTATCTTTGACGTTATTTTATGATATGTGACTATTGCAGTTATTTGATATTATTCATATTCTAGTGAGATGTTATACCTGATAGTTATTACAAGAGGTGATTTAACCTGAGTATTACATTGATACAGAATATTTGAAATTGGTAGTAACATTTGCAGCAGTGACCAGTTAATTCCTTAGTTAATAAATATTGTTGTCACTGTCACTTCGTGTGCTAGTTGCTGTGTGGGTGTGTTGCTTGGGGTATTCATCCTTCTGCCACAGGCTCCTGCTAAGGAAGAAGAAAACCAGGTACGACACGACACCAGCGACCCCGGTGAGTGCATTACATCTCACCCACTGAGCAGGGTGTTACAGATACTTCCCAATTGACCCACTTTTCACGGGACCGTCCCAGTTTTCTGGGATGTTCCTGCATCCTGTCTGGGGCTGGCAGTGCCCCATGGTGGGGGCATTTGGGAGTCCCCCCCCTGTCACCAGTGAATAGACGCTGTGCCCCCACAGGGGTGAAAAGGGGGCATGGCCTCGCTGAAGGGTCACGAGTATAGACCACACCCCTTTTTGCTAGGTCACGTCCCGAAATTTTGGGTGCGAGCCAGAGGCACGTGAAGTGTCCCTCCACCAAGTCTTCTAAAGTTGGGAGGTATGAGTAATAGCCAAGGGAGTAAGCAGGAGTAAAACTTGAGAGCACAGCACATGGCCTGGTAGAAATGGACAGAGCACCAGCACAGGCATGGAGCCCATGTGGTCAGATACTATACAGCATGTAGTGGTGAAATATCAGATAGAGCATAAGGCTAGATATACTTGAGAACATGTGACTTAATTAGTATCATACATCAGTAGTTTTGATTTAACCATCTGTGCTCAAGCATAAATATTCCCTTTCCCCACAGCAAATAAAAGCTATAAAGCAATTCATTACCATAATACTAGGCATGTTTTGGGTAGCTGTAATGAAGGTCTCCAGTACCGCATGTTCATTAATGAATGTACAGTATGTAGACACTGCAGTATACAGAAGTATGCATACAAAGTTAAATAAACATGTCTTGTGAAGTAGTAAACAGGAAAAGTAATATAATCTAGTCAGTGGCTTGCGGTGAGGTCAGTGGCTGGTGAGGCACCCGGGCCAATCTCCCGTACTCCACCCTCAGCAAATCAGTGGCTGAGTGCCCGCACTGGCAGGGGTGACAGAACGTTTTTGTTTGGCTGGTGAGCTGCTCCCTTGCTGCTCCTATTCCGACACCCTTGTACATCAGTGCTGCTGGACTCTCCTTCTCTCCCTATAACAGTACTGACAGTGACAGCCGGATGCAGTCACTGTCAGTGCTGAATCTGCTGCCCGTGCCAGAGGCAAAATAGATGTTGCCCCCCTCACTCACACACACGACAATGCTTTGTATAACAAATTTAGGCCCGACAAACAATTATGCAAACTTCTTTAAACAAGCCTCTAGAGTGCCATTATTTCTATTGGATTCTGCATGATTTACATTACAATGGGAACATACACACACAAAAACAGGATGGCACAGTATATTCATACACACAAAGCTAGCTTGCACAATACAATATACATATACAATGGATCGAATACCTCAGCTCTCAGGACAGTTGCCAGAACAACTCCTCCGCGGAAAAAGAAGCAGCAGCCAGCAATCACCTCCTCGCCCACACCAATGGCAGCCGCCAGCACCCCTATCCACCTCTCCCTGTCGGGACACAGCCGCAGCCAGCACACTGCTACCTCCACCACCAGCTGTGGACACCTTTGCCTCCCTGTTGGTTTACAGCTGGGGCGGATAACTTTCCCCCCGCACAAAACAGCTTTGTGCACTGTGAGTCAATTATAGCAGATTATTACCTGCACTCCCGCAGCGAAGCGCACTCGCAGCCCGAAGTCAGGAAGCCTGAAAGTGTCAGAGCGGGTGGAACACCAGAGACAGCTGGGACAAAGCTTGTTGCCCGGCGGGTACCCCAGCGATGCGGGGGGGGGGGAGGGAGAGGGAGGGAGAGGGAGGGAGAGGGAGGGAGATAGCCACTACTCTCCACAGAGGGGAGGGGGGAGATAGCCGCTGTTCTCCCGGAGTAGTTCTGTCACTGCCCAATTAGATCAGGTTTAGTGATGGGGACGTGCTCTCTTATTGGTTAAAAGCACTCCCCTGTCACTGAGGCACCTGTTAAGGTGCCACTTCCAATAGATTTTTTAATGGACTTTTAAAGTCCTTTGCGTGTCCCGGCCCCCTGCCCACCCCCTGCTTCCAGCTATTCTAATGGGCAGCAGGAGGCACTGCTTTTGGTGCCTCCAAAATAAATAATGCAGTAATGAAAATGAATAAATGTGTCATAAGTATCTCTGTTACTGTATTATTTTAATCATTAATGACAGGGGAGGCACTGCCTCCCCTGCCTCCCCTGACTGCACGTCCCTGAATCTAGTATACTTTATTGAAGATACAACAATTATTGAAAGAAATTACAGTACATTGCTCCTTAATGTGAAACCTAGGGTAATAGCTATGCAAAACATACACCACTAGGCCATGAAGGCCAGTTAAATGAGCAGTCATAACTTTTGTGTATGTCATGTTAAGCATGCGATAACGTATATATTACCTCTACAAGTTTTACTGTGAGCTGTACCTTTACAATGTTATGCATCGTGTTGTTCAAGCTACAACAGTAAGGTACACTGTCTATCGCGTTTTAGAATGCAATACAGCTTGGTGAAATTAAAGTTTAGGGGTAATTTCCTAACTATGCAGTGAGTACCTGAACATCACTGAAGATAAATTAATCTAATTTTATAAAAATCTGCACATGTGTCTTTGCACCATCAAAGTTATCAAAATAAATACCCTGCCCAATATTACAGTATTTGAAAAAAAAAGCTGTGGGAACATGCAAAATGCAGTAAAAATCCAGCACAATAGTGACTGCATGAATTTGATTAGCCAGCCTATCAGGGATAACCATCCACTGCTACAGGATTGTAATCAGTACTGTCGTTTTCATCCATGGAGCATTTGCCCTCCAGTGGTTAAGCTGTGTATTGCACAGCATTATTTTTTTGGTGGCATACACCATGAACTGCACTGGTATGCCATGCCCTTACATGCTGCGCCTGGGACACGTGAATGCCATGCTGTGAGCAAAGATATAAACGGACACCTATGTATTCTGTTTGACTAGTAACATGGAAAACTTGATATAAATATAAATTACATTAAATATAAATGTAATATTTACCTTTTTATGTGTCGTGCATAAATTTACATTATGTATACTGTATGTTACCATAAATGGGAGCGTCATGAGATTGCTAAACATAACTTGTGACTTTACCTTTTTCAAATCAATCGATCTACTATTAGCATCTGTTACTTCGCAAGCCGCTGTAGGACAAAGATTTCCCTTTTTCCAGTAATTCCAGTAATTCCAGGCTCTTTTGATTGATTATAAAAGGTTGAACATTGTTGAACTAATTTTCCAACCTTTTACTTGATTTTCCTATTGCCTCTTCTTCATTGTTCTTAAAAATATACAGCCGCCTATGTATACAATACATAACTAAATGATGTAAGTTTTAGCTGTATAAAGAAATATATTTATGAATTATTTGAGCGATCCATAACGCGCCATTAATTTCAGTAAACAAACATATCTGGGAGTTCATTGGAAAACACAGTGGAATAGGGGGTTACCAGTTGCCTAGAATCCCCCTTCTTCACAGGCTAGCCATCAGCCTGAATGGATCTGCTGCACATTGGAAGCACATGTTCCTGCCATGGCTGCCGTGTGTGTGTTTGTTTGTGTGTGTGTGTGTGTGTGTGTGTGTCTGTCTGTGGATCTCAGTGCTCAATCATCACACCAGATAAAGAATATGGTACTGCAAGGAGCTTACTATGTTTTATGGGCATGCATATGCCTGATGTACTGTATTGCATAAACTACACTTTGTTTGGTGTATACTGAAGCTTGTTACATGCTAATTGTGCATCCTTCATGGGCAGGCAACAATCATTCTAAAACTAAACATTTGGAACCCCCTCTCCAGAAGTCCTATGTTTACCACCGGCAGGGGTGGATTGGCAATTGAAGCTACAAGGAAGACCCCTGGTGGGCTATGACTCATATGGGGCCACCTGTGGCTAGGAGAGGATAGAGGGTGACTGACTGGTGGTGTGGGTTGGTTATTGGTATAGGGTGTCATGTTGGTGTGGGTGTCTTATTGAGTAGAAGGTGGCCCTGAGACTGATGGGTGGCCTTGTCTTGGGTCTGCAGCTGCTGTCTGCGCTAAAACAGCTGACATGCGGCTGACAGGCGGCTGAGTGTCTCGGCCACTGGGGAGATCTTTACTCTGTGGTTAGCTCACCACAAAGGCTCCATTCTCTCCTCTGCAATGGAGCATGTCAGGGGAAATCCGTAAATTATGACAATGGGACAATCACTGTGATGGAATACAGAAAATAACCACGTGCTGCAGTCTTTTCGTCTGACCTGTTTAGCACCACTTGGGGCATTTCAAAGACTCTCACTCATTGAAAAGCCCCAAGACATAAGTTACAGTAAGTATGGTTGCAACTGTGTCCAGCTCAGAATCATGAGAAGGGATACCACCCCTTCAACAGACCACACCCCACAACAGACCATGCCTCCACAAGGGCTGCTTTAATCAATTACTTGAGATCAATTTCCATCTTGGGAATTTATGGTTTGGCTTGGTATTTGCGGTAATGTCACTTCCATGTCCGGTTGGCCGCATCTGGTTGGCAATCCGCGGCTCCTGTCATTAACCTCCAGTTTTGCATGGTGACTTATTATTTGAGGCAACATCACTTACAGTTTCGGTTGACGGCATCTGGTTAGCAATTTGCAGCGCTTGCTGCTAACTTCAGTTTTTGCTTGGTGACTATACTTAGTGTTTGCGGCAGCCTGCCTCTTACTTCTGCTTCCGGTTGGCATTAATATTCACAGTCATTTCTTTGGTTAGCAAATGGTGGCTACTTTCTACTTCCAACCAGACACGGAAATTACATCACCGCAAATATCAATCAAAACCGAAAGTTAATGGCCTAGAATTGGCAACTAGGTGCCGCCAACCAAACCCGGAACTGGCGTAGTTCCTGGAAAATAGCCAGGACCAGAAATTACCGATTGTTCAATAAATATAGTATGTATATGAGGATATGAGAAGGGTCCTACTACACTCCAGACTGTCCTAAAGAAGCACATATAAATATATAGAGGAGGAATGTGACACAGCGCCAGATGTACTAAGCTTGAAAAGTGATAAAATGGAGAGTGATAAACAGTCAGCCAATCAGCTCCTACCTGTCATGTCACAGGCTGGGTTTGAAATATGATAGGTAGGAGCTGATTGGCTAGTTGTTTATCACTCTCCATTTTATCACTTTTTATGGCTTAGTACATCTGGCCCATAGTCTGCCAGCAGACCCACCATCTTGTCCCCATTAAGGTATTACTGGAACACTTAAGGGTTAGAATAGCACCAATTGGTGTTCTCCCCACAAAGGACTTTTTACCACGGTAATTACCACAGACATTCATGTTATATGTTGTTTGTCATGTTAAGGTAAATGTGCTATACCGGTATTAGCGGATAATATTATACATGTTATTTATACATCTTAATAAAATTCCTTAAAATTACTGAAAAGAGTCAGTAACTATGCTATGATGTATTTATAACATACTGAACAGTTTCTCTGGAATCAGTTTATACCCTTTTCGTATACACTACATATCACATGACCTGCAGGCACCACTGGGTTTCCAGGAACATCATGTCATCATACTCTCACCATGTCACCATTATTTCAACATGTCATGACATGACACCATGTCATCATGTCATGAATGTATACATGATGAGTGTCGACATGGTCATATGAGTGTCGACATATGTTAAGCTTGAGGCATGTTGCATGTTGACATTTGAGCCACATCAGCATTCTGATACCGACATGATAACTGTCAATATTACAGACAAACACCCAATTAACCAACCAGAATAAAATGTGCTATGTACTGTACTGTATGTATCGAAATACTCATTGCTGTACTGTTATATGAGATGTACAATATATATATATATATATATATATATATATATATATATATATATATATATTTATATATATATATAGATATATATCTATATATATATAAATAAAACAACAAAGCAAAGAAGCGCTCCATAGTGCAGAATCACTTGATAAAAACTTTTTTATTGTATCCACCCTGGATAAAAGGTGAATGGGTAGAACGTACCCCAAATAGCGGTTCACACAACCGCAGATGTTAACAGCATGGATGTTTAAACTGTATCACACAGTACTTGCCAGAGCGGTTACACTCACTGCACACGATCAACGCCAGGCCACGCCCTACGCGTTTCGTCACCAGGACTTCGTCAGAGGGCTCCTGGTGACGAAACGCGTAGGGGCGTGGCCTGGCGTTGATCGTGTGCAGTGAGTGTAACCGCTCTGGCAAGTACTGTGTGATACAGTTTAAACATCCATGCTGTTAACATCTGCGGTTGTGTGAACCGCTATTTGGGGTACGTTCTACCCATTCACCTTTTATCCAGGGTGGATACAATAAAAAAGTTTTTATCAAGTGATTCTGCACTATGGAGCGCTTCTTTGCTTTGTTGTTCTAGAGATTTCGCCTGTGGATCCAGGTGCCCGCAAGGGATAATTGAAGAAGCTGCCGGTCCAGTTGAGACCTAAGTGCGGTGCTAAGGAGATTCAGACAAGTGGGACTTAATTATCCTCTATTTGAAAAGGAGGATTTAAGGACTTGCGCACTATTTTTCTGTGTATATATATATATATATATATATATATATATATATTGTAAAGGGCATGGACCTATGCGCCAAGTGTAATCTCAATATAGTCCACCAGTATGAAATACCCTTGTATAACAACAAAGGGAAGGGGCACCAAAGTCACTTATAGACCTGCAGCTGCTTCACTCTCAGGAAGGACCTCTGGAATCCACAGAGAAAGGCAAATCTAGAAGAGGGCAGAGAGAAGGCGCTTCATGGTGCAATATAGCTTTAAAAGATTTATTGGACAAGTAACAAATCCAGGCACAGGCAAATAGAGACTCGTACCACAAGTAAAAGCACTGTGGACTGGGTACCACACGATTTAAAACAATAGCCACGGGCTAAGCTGCTCACACGTCTGCGCAGGAACTGGATCCACCATAAACACCGCTATGCTGGCTTGCAGGGAGGTATGCAGGGGGTATCCACGGACCCAAACAGCTGATGTGAGGAGAGAAGGAGCGTCGTAGGCCACGCCCTGACGCATTTCATCGCACAGACTTCGTCAGAGGGTGTGGCTACTACGAACGAGATAATAATTAAATAAACCCATCAATAAGCGGCATTGGATGCCGTTCTATGGTGGGCGTACACACGCTATGCGTGGTGTACGTGCCTCCAATGACGGAGAGCCAGATTAGAAGGAGTGGAATGAAACAAGCAGGACGCGTCATATGACACGCCCGGCCGTGAGTGGACGGCTGTAGGGGTCCGCGATAGACGTGCATGTGACGCGTCGAATGACGCGCACGTCACGCGACCTCCAAGATGGCGCACATGTGTAGCGTCAAGTGACGCACATCGCGTCAGATGATGTCGGAAACGTAAGGTGCCGCGTCTTCAGGGCGCACAGAGCACCAGCGTCATATGACGCGCTAGGCGCTGAGTGGACAGAAGGAGCCTGAGCGGCCATACGTAAAAAGCGTCAAATGACTCGCACTGAATGCTGCAGTCGGGGAGACCCAGGAGCGTGACGTCAGATGACGCGCATCGCGTCAAATGACGTGGGAAACATAGGGTACATCCCGTATCCAAGGACGCCCATACGTCTTAGTGACCGGAATAAACAAGAAAGGAATATAAAATAATAATGTGGCAAATGGACTGAAGAATAAAAATATGGCACAACTGTATATAGGCTTAAAAAAGCCTGTAAAGCACATAACCTGAACATAACCTGAACAGGTACTTATGTACGTGACTCATCCCACCTTCTGCAACTTCTTGACAATGTGGAATGGAAGGAGGGCTTTGGTCTAGCTACTATCGATGTGCAGGCCCTCTACACTAGTATCCCCCATGATAAGGGCATTGCAGCCGTGGAGAAGCGTTTAAGCCTCGATCCAAATATTACTGAAGTTAGAAGGGACTTCATTTGCGAATGTCTAAGGTTTGTGTTACAATTTAATTATTTTGAATTCCTGGGGGACTGGTTCCTACAAACGTGTGGCACGGCTATGGGCACTATATGTGCGCCTAGCCTAGCCAATCTTTACATGGCGGAATGGGAGACCAACACCCTTATAGGCACCCTGATGGACAATGTCATTCTAATAAAAAGATATATTGATGACATTGTCATCATTTGGAATGGTGACCAGGCCCTGTTTGAGACATTTGTGGCTGAACTGAATGTGAACAATTACAACCTTAAGTTCACTTCATCCTTTAACAAAACCAAAATTGAATTTTTGGATATAATATTGGATGTCAATGATTTCTCGCCCACTAACACCATCAACAAAATATGAATCAGTAAATCTGCCCTATTTACGAATTGTATTTTGCGGAAAATATCTTGTTTTATAAGTATGCAAAATGTTCCAAATATATATTTGTCAATGTTAATTAGCTGATCTTTCATATTCGGTAATTTAAAGCATTTCACAGTACTTTGCATCTAAAAGAGAATTCTTAAAAATGGAGATGATTTACAGAGTTAATAGAACAGAGTGTTAAAGTTGACTCATAACTTACGGTTTACAGCCAAAGATGCAATGTAGACAAACCCAATATCCATCTCAAACTTATTATGACACTGTCAGGTAATTATGACACTGTCACGTTCCTTTCACATACTGTGGATTGAGTGTAAATTAACTGTTATTCCATCATGCCTTAATTATGGTAATGCAAATTTGCAAATCAGTATACACAAAATTAACAATGAATAATTAATTCAAACTTAACGAACTCATACATTTTAGAATGCAGTATGTTGTGAAATGAAACAAATGAAAGTTGAAGCAGATACAGTAGGATATTATTGTTGTCAGCTGAATGTGCTAACCAGAACCATGGAGAGAATCTGGCTGCAAGTGACAATATCAGCGATTTCCATTAATTGAGCTTAACATTGTTATCTCCTTTTTCTCTGGCATTTGAAAGTGTTACAAACAAAGGATGTACCACCAAGTTTATTTGTGCTAAAGCATGCCATTTGTGTTTTATATCTGGTAGTAGAGTATGGATTGTTCTGTTTCCCTAGGTATGTGATATACTGTACAGTATGCTACCATTCTTTTTATTTCAGGACAATGAGTTACATGGTTATCCTGCACATACAAGCAGCATTGGTGTGCGTTCAATGACCCTGGTGCATTTACTACTGGACTTAATGGATTGTCAGTGGGTTAAATCATTACTCTGATGCTGATCAGAAATCCACAGGTATTTTAGTTTGGGACTGCAATCTGCCTAGGGAGGGTGAGGCTTGTGACACTCACACCTTCAGTCCCGGAGCTTCTACCCCATCTGCGTTATCCACAGTTGACTGTGTCCAGACGCGGCGGCGCAAGCCAGCGCTAAGCGGCCTTGGGCATCCTGACAACCAAGGACCTAGCAGTGGAGCAGTTTGCTCTGGTATTTTATGTAAAATCATGTGGTATCCAACCCACACTGTGGAATATTTTGGTACGAGCAAATGCTTTTACTGTTCATTGGAGTTAATTTATATTAAAAGTTTTATCTGCACCATGAAGCGCCCCTTTCTCTCTTGTTTTGCACAGTTGTACAAAGCCGGCACTCTGAGACTTGATGATGAGGTGAAGATAAAGTTGGTGATTTAATCCAGAGGTATCTAAGATCAAGAGGATACTGACGACAGGGTCTGCATACACCGAAATGATACCTCTTGAATAAATCATCAACTTTGTTTTCACCTCATCATCAAGTCTGAGAGTTCCGCTTTTGTACCACTGCTCTACATCACATCTCTCCTCCATAAGTAGTATTACACATAACATGTGAGCGCCATGTGCCTCGGTAGCACACAGCATCATATTTGTAAAATTGTGTAGATTGCACAAGCAGCTTCTGCTGATTACATTTCTATGTGGCATGACTTTATTCTGTGTGTGGCTGTGTGTGTACTGTATCTTCATACAAAATACTACATTACAGTGTTTCACTGGAAAACACTGTAGCATGGTATTTCATATGTAGATACAACCATAGTCACACACAGAACATAGGTATGCTGCAAAATATTTTAATCAGCAGAATCCATTGTCACAACATTTTGCAAATTCGATGTCATGTAAATGGAATGGGACTGCTCATTGGGTTAGATGGGATGTCAAAGACATGCAATTTGATCTATTTTATAAGTCCGATCCATTGGAATCAGGTCAAATCATTTTTAATGCACATGCACAGTACAAAAAGTTTTCTTTTACAAGACGCATTTGTTGGAAACCATGGATCTGATCCTGATCTGCCTGGTAAGCTGCGAAGCAGTTGTGGTGCCGCCCTGCCAATTCTGCCCCCCACCACCACCACCACCACAACCGCAAAATCCCCTCGCAACCATGTGAGGGGATGGGTTATGAAATCATTCCATGGTCTGCGATTTCTCTTGGGCTTGCAAATGTAAGTCAATGGAGAAGACAGTGCGGGCAGCTAACGTCATGTGACGTCAGCTACCAACCCCGGCACCATGCGTCACGGCCGCATTTACATTGGGACACCCGAGAAGCAGCGGCCTTTCCCAAGTCGAAGCACCATCAATGCCCCCCGTGTGAGTGCTACACCGACATTACTGGTCGTGAAGGTGCCCGCACAGAAGCCCTGCACATGCCCATATGAGAATATGCACATATGCAGGCCACAAACATTGGTCCCCCGTGCAAACACATGGGGGACTGATGAGAAAAGAATGAGGGCCCATATCTATTCAAATGCAAGGTGCTAAAATACAGGCTTACAATGGCCGTAAAGGATTTTTATATTTAAAATAAATGTACATGTAACTCTAAATACAAACGAGACACTGCGAAGTGCCAGGGTAGATTGCGGCTTTAAATTAGATGACAGCAGTGTTGACTAAGGTTCCTGCGAGACGCTGATACTAAAAAAAAGCCCCATTCAGCAAATGATGACATGTTTGTTACTGATTGAACCCCTTCCAGAACAGATGTTCACACTATCCCATAAGAATCTCATAATGAGAAAATCCTGTGCTTCGGTTTGTTAATGGACATAAATTGTTGACAGTAACTAGGGAAAGGTGAAAAATCTGGTTATAATGTTCATGCTTAGTTTACTAGATGTAGTTCATTTTTTTTAATGTTCTGCAGTTTACTGCACAGTGAAAACAGCTTGTGAGGATAGAAATTGCATCTTTTCATACTAAATTGTTCACAATTTACAGGTCTCCATTCTGAATGTTATGAGTAGAATGTCTGTGCTACAGGTGCTTAGCTAGTTATATGGTTATTACACATGACATGTGTATTATCTATAATATGCATACTGTATTGTACAGTTGGAAAATGTGCCTACGATATGTACTACATACATCATGAGGTTTTTGTAACATCCCGTTCCTCCCTGCAGTCCAACTTTTCATTATGGTCATTTAATTGCACGTGGCTAATAATTTTACCCAAATATGTGCCAAATATTTTTTATATTGTATGTTTATAAAAATAGGAGAAATTGAAAACTTGCTGTGGAGATAACGAACATCCGATTTTGTGACATATGCTTCTTAGATCCAAGACAAGATAACTTTTACAGCATACGTGCCTACTTTTGAAAACTTGTTTCAGGGAGAATATAGTTGGTAGTAGAATTTTGCAAAGAGCCCCATTGTGTGTGTCTTGCTCCTCCCAAAGGGCGTGTCTAGTTCCATATATGGAGATATTGTGAAAAGAGATTGTGAATGTGGCGCCTAGAAGCGTGGGTGTGTACTGCTACATCTGAGAGGAATCCTTTAAAATTACTTATATCCAAATGTAGATGAGCCCCAATGCAGTTAGTAAGAGCTACTATACTTGCTAAAGTGCTGGGAAATGGTGCTAATGATTCAATGTGTATGTATCTGTCTCTCATAACTTTTTCCCCCCAAAATGTAACAGTGTAATGTGGGCTAAGTGAAATGAGGGAGATTGGTAGACTAATGAGGGAGAGAGAGAGATTGCTGCTATTTAAGGGAGTCTCATGCAGAATGCAGTAGTGTAGGAAGCTATGTTTTACAGCATGGGTCTTCAAACTGCGGACCTCCAGATGTTGTTAAACAACAAATCCCAGCATGCCTTGCCACAGTTTTAACACTCCCTTATAGCAAAAATGTGGCAAGACATGCTGGGATTTGTAGTTTCACAACATCTGGAGGGCCGCAGTTTGAAGACCCATGTTTTACAGTGACACACAGGATTTCTCTAGGTGATGTGTGCATTGTGGCATTCTGTATGAAGAATGATTAGGGATGAATGAAAATTTTAAAACTGTTCTGCCAGATATTCTCCTCGTTCCGCCTTTGCCTGTAAAATTTCACACAATTCACTAGCATAATATGAACTTAAGTGTTCCCAGTGCTATAGCACAGCAGAATAAATTGATCAGCATCATCTGAGCTATACTCCTAGACTACAAATGTAAATGTCCAGTTATAGACAGTCCATGGAATGACAAAACAAAAGTGGAACGCCAGCATTGTAATGTATTGCTGAAACTTTGCACCTCTGCAAAATGGTCTGTTCTCTTGGAAAGTAAACATTTTACAGATACTTTGCTAATCTATAATAATTAATTAGTTGTTTAAGGCAGGGGTTCCCATACTTTTTTAAATCACGGCACCCTTGAGCCTCAACATTTTTTTCAAGGCACCCCTAGACCAAATGTTTCTATTGAAAAATTCAGAAACAAATATTAAATTGAGTCAATTTTATTTATATATTATCCTTATGGCGTGGGACAGGATTTGCTTCTATTTGTCCACATATGTTATGACTGATGGTCACTAGCACTGGTTTTGCCTGTTATATTGACCATAAATAATTAGAATTGGTCTTGAACCACCAACCAGAGGCACCCCTGAAAGTGTTCTGAGGCACCTCAGGGTGCCTAGGCACACAGTTTGGAACCACTAGTTTAAGGTCATTGTTAATACAAAATATTTAAAGTGGTAAAGCAACAATTTTATAAATAATATAGTAAATAATATACAGTATGTCAAATGATGTGCATCAGGGCCGGATTAACAATGAACCTGATGGAGCTACAGCTCCAGGCCCACTCTCCAAATAAGCCCATTTTGTAGATGAGGACTGGGGCTTTCCAACGAGCCTAGCCCCGTGTTGCTAGCCCCCTGGGAACCAGAGATACTGCCGGGCAAATCTGGAACGTTTTCCCCATAGGATAACCTGCTAATTCCAAACCCCAACCAGTTCCGATGGCTGCCAATTCCCACCCTGGCATCACAGAAGAGATTGATCTCATTGAAACCCAAATTGCTGGGCCTTCAATCTGACACCAGGCTGGTTCATATGGGTTAATTGGTACCAGAGATATTCTTTGAGGGCAGATTTCTCTGGAACCAAATGACCCAGTTTCTTGGCACCAAAATCATTTGAAGCCCACTTAAAATTTCTTCAATATGATACTGGTCTCATGTAAACGGGTCTGTTGGTTCCGAAGATATAGCCGGTTAAATGATATAGCTGGTTAACGATATAGCCAGGGGATGATGGGACCATATTTCCTGGGACCATATTCCCTGGTGTGTCCCTCCATTTTCTGGTGTGAAAGGGGTATTATTTCAAATAGCTGGGACCTGCAGTGCTCTGAATACAGCCGGGCAGCCCCCCGCTCTTTGCCTGGCTGTCAATGGCTGTCACTTCTGCCCGGCGGCAGCTGCCCCCAGTTACCACGAGCATGTATTTCCCCTTAGCAAAGAGTATATAATCCCACATGGGAATGAGCATGGAACCCCTGGCAATGAGCATGTAGGTAAGCAGCACTTATGTAGCATAATGTTTAATTGGCATTATGGTATTTTGCATAATACATAATGGAAATTATGGTGTGTGGCTTAACATGTAATGGGCATTATAGTGTACATTTTTTATGTCCCTGTTTGTGAAACATATTATGAATTTTGTCTCAATCCATGTGACAAAATGTGCATTTTGCCTTAATCTGTGTGGCATAAAGTGAATTTTGAATTTGGGGCCCAAAAAACACTTACCTGTGTGTAAGAAGACGAATCCTTGGAAATAGTGATGTAAAAATAAAAAAAACTTAAAAAAAAAAGTGGCCCTTAATTGGACCCGTGGCCCTATGGCATAATATCTATCTATCTATCTATCTATCTATCTATCTATCTATCTATCTATCTATCTATCTATCTATCTATCTATCTATCTATCTATCTATCTATCTATCATTAGTTGAAAATATTTACACAAATAGAGATACACCCATGAGCAGACCACCCAAACAGAACACTGGTCACGCCTCCACATTATTAGGTGCTGGCCACAACCCCTATTATTAAGCATAATAGGCCCTTGATAATTTTCAGCTCCAGGCCCATTTAGACCTTAATCTGGCACTGATGTGCATAACTGAACTGAATAATAGTCTTAGTGATCTAAACCCATGTTGTGCTCTTTCACTCTTCTACAACAGTTTAGCCACATAAGGGAACAGTATGGACGGTGTAATGGTTAGCAATACTGCCTCACAGCGCTGAGGTCATGGGTTCTATTCCCACCATGGCCCTAACTGTGTAGAGTTTGTATATTCTCCTTATACTTGTGTGGGTTTCCTCCGAGTACTCCGGTTTCCTCCCACAATCCAAAAATATCCGGGTAAACTAATTGGCTCACAACAAAATTAACCCTATGCCTGTGTGTGCGTGTACATGTGGTAGGGAATATAGACTGTAAGCTCCCCTGGGGCAGAGACTGATGTGAGTGTTCAAATATGTGCTGCGGAATATGTGTGTGTGCTAAATAGGAAACTGTTAATAAATAAATAAGAGAGAAGTACTTTTCTAACTAAACAGGCATATAGTTACTGACAGCTTGCCAGACTAGCTTGCACAGCGGCAGGGCTAGAGAGATGTCACCATAACTCAAAAGCTTGCAGAATCATCTTTTCATTTTTCCTTTTTTTAAGTATTAGATCCCCTTAGGACAAGCATATGGGAAAAGTGTCATCTGAATATAATGGAATGGGGAGTGATATTTTAGTTGCAGTGTAGAGAAATTGACATTTTAAAAACTGTTCTGTAATAGTTTCCTTGTTCTGCACTTAATTGTAAAATATGGGCCTAATTCAGTAAGGATCACTTATGATAAATAAATCAATCTGTAGATGTTTGCCCAGCTTAAGTCTAACCTTGTGGTGCAGTCCTTTGCCTGGCCACTGCAGGAACATGTGGGCGGCACATTCCCACTTCTTGGAAATGTTAGCAGCCCACATCTCATCCCTCCCTGCCAATGCCTCTGCCTGTCACTCAGAGGCATCTGCAGTTTTGCTATGCACTTACTCTGCTTTCACAGAACCCATCCTGCACATACACAACATGGGTCCTGAGCTTGCGCAGTTCCCCCACCATCAGGAACTGCTCTGCGAATTGAAGAAGCGATAAAAGCTGAATGAGACCCTACTCCAACCACAAAATATTAAAACAAATTGATCATTGTGTTTCATTCCACAAATATAAGAATTTACAAAAACAATTCTAAGTGGCAATATGCAACTAGGGTGGTTAGGCACTAGGGAGACACATGCCCCAGGTGTTAGATTTGCGAGGTTAGGGAGTAGGCTTCAGTGGGCAGGCAAGGGATGCATTGGGAAGGTGTGGTGGTGCACAAGGTTAGAGTAACCCCACGCTCCCATCTCTCAGGGTGTCCTCTAGCCAGAGCCCTCATGAGTAATCTTTAGTGGATGTCTGGTCTGGTAATTGTGTCTGGCTCAATACCCAGCGCCGCTGTTCTAATTAGCAGGGCACAGGTATAGGGGGACCAGGATGCCCAGAATAACACAACATTTTCTTTCCCTATCTCCCCTAAAGGCCTGTCCAACCCTGCCTGCACTTTAGGTCATGGGTCGCCTTTATACAACCTACAAGTTAAATGTACATATTTTTTTATAACAATGTTTTTTTTTGTTTGTTTTTTTAAACAGAAAAAGAAATCCACCTATACAAAATGATGAAACACGGGTTTTTACATACATTAATACACTAACTATTGTTATCAAGTACTTTGGGTGGTCTATTGCCGGCCATATACCACCGGAACAATTACCTAGTCTGCCGATCAAAAGTGCTGATCATTGATGATGCTAGATTATTTGAGGAATCAGGAAAATGTCTACATGTCAAAATCCAAGATTTGCAAATCTTGACCATTTTTTGGTACGAACCCTAAAGCAAAATACTAAAGAAATATAACATACCACATAAATGCATTATGTTGGATTTTCCCAACTTCATAACCCAGGGATTTTAGCATTAAGGAACTTTGGCAATTAGTTGCTGATGTATTGACGTCTTTACTTAAAAAAACATATAGTTTTTACTTTTTTTCTGTCAACACGTTTGGGCAAAGGAAGCATTTTCCATTGGAATGGCATCCTGACATTTTCTATTCTTGCTGGTATTGTTTTAAATTTCTTTAAACAAGGATTGCAATGTAAAAGAAGGGTACTTGTTTCCTATCTGGGCGCCCAGGTTTTCTACGTACGGCGCCGTAATGAAATCGGATCGCATCGCATCGGATTCGGTACTCGATGATGTACGATGGCATACGATGCTATCCGATCCGATCCGATTTCATTTTAAATCGGATCGCATCGCATGCGGTGCACAATGCTGTACGATGGCGTCCGATCCGATCCGACTACATTTTGTATCGGATCGGAGTGGATGGAAGGGTGGCACTTGGGAATCAAGGGAAGACACTTTGGTACCCAAGGGAAAATTCACAATTTAATCCCGAAGCGTGGCGAGCGCAGCGGTACGCGTCCTCCGACTTTTTCATACCCCCACTATCAACGTCGGCGTGGAGTTGAGAATAGAAAGTGTGGCGAGCGCAGCGAGCCACCGAGCCCGAAGCGTGGCGAGCGCAGCGAGCCCCGCGAGGGGACGCGGATACCTGTGAAGCCTGCGAGGGGACACGGATACCTTCACAGGTATCCGTGTCCCCTCGCGGGCTTCACAGGTATCCGCGTCCGCTCGCCACGCTTCGGGCTCGGTGGCTCGCTGCGCTCGTCACACTTTCTATTCTCAACTCCACGCCGACGTGGATAGTGGGGGTATGAAAAAGTCGGAGGACGCGTACCGCCGCCCCTCGCGGGGCTTGCTGCGCTCGCCACGCTTCGGGATCACATGGATAGTGGTGGTGTCGTTGGTAATGGGGCGGTAAATTGCCATTATCAGTCCACTAAAAATTGCAATCAACTTTTATCGCATCGCATCGTTCAATATCGTGTATGTGCATTTGTGGTATCCGATGCGATCCGATTTTTATACGGAGAATAGCATGGTGCGCAATTAACGTAGCGGGCGCCCAGATAGGAAACAAGTACCAAAAGAAGTAATGGAGTGGAATAGCAAGCTAAACATTTTGTTCAGTACTGTGAAGAGATCTGTATCTCTTCTGTACAGGTTCTTCTGAGTTTTAGCACAGTCACTTAAATATGAAATTTAGAATAGGAAAGTATACAGAGGGAAGAAAGACTTTCACAAATAAAATATCTGACAAGAGAAATCCCTTTAGACATATGCCAAGGCACCTGCCTTCAAATCCCACGCGAAAAATCCCAGGTTTATATAATATGAGGGTGGCACTGATGCGTATGATGACAGGGACTGTGAGAATTTGTCAGATGTCAAAAAGAAATACGTATCATTTGGTATGTGCCAGATTGTGAACACAAGGAGGAATACTGTTGCTAAGGCATATACAGAAATAACTATGTTTGGTATTTCAAATACAGATACTGTAAGAACTGGACAAGTAGAGCACTAATTAGTTATGAACCAAAGCAATATAGGAGCCATATCTTTTAACCAAAAATATTAGGAACAGGTTTATTTTGTTAGAGTTGGGAAATTTAAGTCTCATAAAGTCATATGCAAACAAGTTCTGGAAATAATGCAACACAAAAAGATACATCACAATTTTTTTAGCTGTTGGAAGAGACAAATACAATTATTTAAAGATGCAATGACAGAAACTATGTGTAACAAAAGGGGGATTGTTACTATGCACAAGCTGAAACAATTTCAAAAAGCCCGAATTTTTTGAAAAATAAGGGTGTATCCTATTAGTTTATGGAAACCCTAACCATGTTATATAGGATTATTGAACAAGCCTTCAAGGCGAAACGATATCGTCATGAGATGAATATCCCTGTAAGTCTCTAGGATTGCATCCCCACCACAGGATAGACGGACTCCTAATCGTCCGCTTACAACCTCACAGTACCTATAGTACATTATCAGGATTTCCGTTCAGACGCAGTCTTCTACTACCATACAAGCTGCGAGCGCTCCAAAACGCTGTTAACGCGAGCGGCAGCATTACCCACGGAGACAGCCTTCTACCCCCAACAGGCTGAGAGTGCTTCATACAAAGCTGACACTGCAAGCGGCAGTACAATCTACATGATAAGTCCAAATACAGCCTTCCACCTTGAAAAAGCCGAGAACGCTCCATAAGGCTATCAGTGTGAGCGGCAGCAGTTTTCGATTGAAGGGGACACTGTAGAAGGACTTATACCCGGTATATACAGCTCAGGGAAGTGGTAATGTAAAAAATCACTTTATTCATAAAACAATCTACCTTTCACTACTATTGTATAAAAGTTTGATGTGATTTTTCTGAACAGACTGCATACAGACTGTGCAATATATTGGATGATGATAGTGGTGATATAACAGATATCACTACTATTACTAGTATTTTTCTCCCTCACAAAACTTTAAAGTGCATGGGATATTAATTCACCCATATGCACTTTAGAGCTTTCTCTAGTCTGCGCATATAACGTCACTATATAGCAGATGTATGTATTGTCTCATGTAAATTTATAAACTTGCTGAATTTGAGCGCAGGACCTGTGTCGGTGTATATATTTGAATATAATCCAACCAGACTTATCTCCTGCTTATCTATATATATTGATTATTGTTCTAAAAAATTTGTAAATTGACTGAATTTTGTGTTGCATACACACTGACCAACCTATAAATTTCATGCTCCTGCTTCTTTGCACATATTGTTTACTGTTCTAAAATTTGTAAATTTACTGAATTTAAACGCGGGACCAATGTCGGTATATATATGAATACAATCTAACCAGACTTATATTGTATCAATTCCGTGTTTCATACACACTGACCAATCTACAAATTTTGTGCTCTTTGCTTCTTTATATATATTGATTATTGTTCTAACCCATATACGGGCGGTCTAGTCCGATAGGGAAATTTGATGTTATGTGTGCTTTTTCTGAGATAGTAATATATGTAAAGTAATATATGAAAATTTAATTAACTGAGCAGAAACTTTTGTATGTTAATTCACAGAATGAGAAACAGTAATGCATAAAAAAGCCAGCAATCTGAGCCTGTATTTCTACGAGTAAACTTTGTGGTTCCTTTTTAAGTATACTTCACAGCGATATTAGAACGCAGGAATAATGTCGGTATATATTTGAATATCATTCAGACTTATATTGTACTAATTCTGTGTTTCATACACACTGACCAATCTACAAACACTAGAATCCCCACATCCTGTGGACCTTGTCAAATTTTTCCTTTTCTGATACTTATTCAGAGTTCACTCATCGGCGGTTTAACAAAGGGCAAGATGCCGACAGCAGTAACTCCTTAAGAGCTGTCAGGATTCTGAGACACGGAGCTTAGACACGGAACCTTCCTCTCCGCTGTTTACATACATGAGAGGAACCAGTAAGTGTTAGTGGCTAGTCCTGTACAAGCTCCCCTTTAACATTCTCTAGTTCTTATTCTGTTTTCTATATTTACTAATATAAGGTTTTTCGGTAAGCAGGAAAAACTCATGCTGTATCCAATGTAATTTTATATGATGCAGCACAGCAGGTAATCTGCCCCGATAGCTTTATCTTTTCTTACTTGTACTATCCACTTTACTCTCTCACAATAGAATTAAAGCTACAGTGCAATTTGTTGCAACTTTCTTTCTTTCTTTCTTTTTTGTGATACATATTATCCAATCTTAGACTTACCAGACCACAGGGACATCTCTAACTTATTAAAGTGGTAATACATCTTTACCCATATCTCCTTCAATTTAAATGTATATTTTTTCGCCTAGCACGGTTCATCTTACCAGATTTTTGTGCTACACACGTAGATAAAGCGTATATATTAGCAGCACTATTAATCTCGCACTGTATGTTTGTCTAAGTTATATGTGATGTACGTCTTTTTATCAAAATTGAATAAAATATTTTAAATATTGTACTGATTTAGTAAGTAGTGCCCCAGCCAAAAAGAGTTTCTTTTCTTCTTCTTTTTAATGACAGAAACTATATAAGTACTGCTTGCATGGAGTGTTGGTATGTTAGCAGGTAAATGCTGTTTACAAATCTTGAAAGAAGAGGCATTTTGGGAAGCAGATTGTAATGTGACTGGTGGTGAAACATGACCACCAAACATAGTGTTTAGGGGTGTGGCCAGATGTAGAGTTGGTGTGGCCAGCTGCCACAGAGGCTTTGCTAATGATTAAAGTGTGCACGGTCTGAGCCCCTTCAGAACCAACAATCAAAACACGACCACAATAGTGTCTTCAGTGCCCTAATTGTGTACTGTCTTAAAATATCTAAAATGAATACACTTGTAGCTTCTCTTTTTGAAGGATGTTTTTATTTTTATTTACAAAGAGCTATAATCAATATTCAAAGAATTTCGTCTCCATCAGAGACTTCATCAGGGTTCTTTTTACAATCTCGAATAATATTATTATTTCTCTTTGATTCAAGAGTATCTGGGTCTGTTATAGTGAGACTCCACGTGTTAATAACCGGTAGATATATACTTAAATATACTTAAATTCATTCACAAGTGAATTAGAGTAGGAATGGAATCCTCAAGTACAGGTAATTATAAGGTGATTTATTCACCCCCTGTTCATTCACCTCCAAGTTTTTTGGAAGAACAATCCAATCACATTAGAATTTTTTCAGCATTAAATACTGAAAACAGCACAAGTGTCAATTAGGTGTGTTTAGCATGTGTTTGGATGTGAAGTTTCACAACAGCCGGAGGGCCACAGTTTGGCCATGCCTGCCCGAGACCAATCTTTGCCAACCTTTGGCTCCCGAGCTGTTGTTACTTCTCATATATCAGCATAACCTGCTACAGTTTTAGTATTCCATAATAGCAAAATTGTGGCAGGGCATGCCTCAGATGTGTAGTTTTACAACAGCTGGAGAGCCACAGGTTGGACAGAGTTGCCCTTCATCGTAATTCTGGAGAGAAAGAAGAACTTACAAGCCTCCTGATAAAAATTACTTTTTGTGTAAAAAAAACTATTTATTATAAAAATCTTAAAATTTCAGCTATATATATATGTGTTAGTTGCAGAAATTAAATTTGAGTTTACCTATATTTGCTGAAATACATGTAAAATCACATTTATACGTAGTAGAAGTCTCTCATGAATGTGTTTTGTCATTGCTTCTTCAATGTTTAAGCACAGTGTAACTAAGACTTTAAAAACACCCTAGACAGCATTTGTCTTATTCACGGTGGATTGAAAGCAAAGCTTAGAGAAATACATGGCAGAGATGCAGAGGCACGCACAATGCACAGAGGACGCTGCCAGCTGTCTGTGACCAATGGACTCTAGTAAGCTGGATCCCATGGGCACTTGGTGGAGAGAGTTTTGATGCATGGTCATGAGACAAGACAAGCTGTTCTCCCTCGTACACTGTTGTACAGATAACAATGGCTTTTTTCGAAGGGGGAAATACAAAAGCTGTCAAACATTTTACGGATTACACCTTCCAGAGACTCAAGGGCAAAAGAGAGGGAGAGATATATAGCGCTATATTCGTAGTAAAATGCATACCTAAAGATACTTGGATGGTATAAGTTCATTGTAATGTCATCTCTGCAAAATAATAGGATAAGTGCAAAGACATGTATTATAATAGGTGAGAAATTCTGCAAGAGCTACTGTACATTATAAAGCTACGTACTGTAGGCTGGAACATTAAACCCCCCAAAAATGAAACACTGTATTTAATGGTAAATTACAAGTATTTATCACTTAAATAAGCAATAATGCTTTCGCAATGTGTTATATTATGTCTAGATCAACACTAAAAGGTCAACCTGCACAACGTCGACATTGGGAAAAAGGCTAGCACTGGAGAAAGGTTGGCACAAGTAAAAGGTCGACATGTGAAAAGGTTAAAGTGAATTTTTCACTTTTTTGGGTTTCACTGTCAACACTTGAGAACTCACAATTAAGTTGCCGCATACTCTGGTTGTACCTGCTTTGCTTGCTATGATTAAGGGGCAGGTGCCTTGCTGTGCTTGGCACACTTTACCGTTCTCTGACGGAGTCTGTGTGGATAGTAAAGTATGAAAAAGTATTAAAAAAAGAAACACTCCCCCCCCCAAAAAAAACAACTAATTTTGACCTTTTCATACCTTGACCATAGTCATGTTGACTTTTGCTTTTTTTGACCCTTTAACCATTTTCACCATATTTATGTCCATCATATGTTGTTAGCCTATTGATTGTTGACCTAACAATTGTCTGTCAGCTATCCAGATACCAAGCTTTTGGTCATTTATGAAAAGCACAAGAAAACAAATAAGGAGGATGATTTGCCTAGCGCCAGGATTATGCACACCCATTACATATTGTCCCACATCGCAATACCCATTAGCTATTATGTGGCACACCATAGTGCCCATTACATATTATACAACAAACCATAATGCCCATTACATTCTAAGCCACACACTGTAATGCTCATTACATATTACACAGCACACTGTAAAGTCCATTACATATTATGCCACATCGTAATGCCCATTATATGTTACGCCACACACTGTAATGCCCATTACATATTATGCCGCACAGCATAATGACTATTACATATTATGCTACATAACTGCCATTTACCTACATGCTCATTGCCAGGAATTACATGCTTTGTCAGGAGTTTCTTGTTTGATGTCAGTGGTTACAAGCTTGTTGCCATGGGTAATATATTACTGTCTGGGGGTTATATGCTCCTTGCCAAGGGTTTTAATGACTATTACATATTATGCTACATAACTGCCGCTTACCTACATGCTCGTTTTCAGGAGTTCAGGAGTTCAGGGGGGCTGTTATTGTCGCCCCACTCTCAGTAGCAGCACAAATCTACAGCATGTGCTGTACTGACAGCAGGCTCAGCATGAGCTCTCACGCTGTCAGTGAGTCGCTCATGCTGAGCCTGCTGTCAGCACAGCACATGCTGTAGAGGTGTGTGCTGCTGCTGCCCGGGAGGGAAGGAGGGGGGGTGTACCAGGCCCCTGCCGGGCCCCTCCAGCAAGCCCGTGCCCAGGTTATTAGTACCCCCTTGGCAGACCTTGTTGCAGCTACTACTGTTAATGAATTTAAATAAAAACTGGATACATTTTTGGCCACTAAGGGAATCCTATAGATTATAAAGTATAATTACAAGTCATATAGGTTGAACTCAATGGACTAACATCTTTTTTTGCCATAATTACTATGTTACTATGTTGTTGCTAGGAGTTTTTTCCGGTTGCCAGTGGTTTCATGCTTGTTGCCAGGGGCTACATCTCATTGCCTGGGGGTTACATGCTCCTTGCCAGGGGTTTCATGCTGACTGTCAGGGGTTTCATGGTTGTCGCCAAGGGGGATTAAATGCTTGCTGCCATGGGGAATAAGTGCACATTGCAAGGGGGAGTTACATGCTTATTGCCCAGGGAGGGTTTCTTGCTTGTTTCCCCAAGGGGAATTATATGCTCATTGCCATAGAGGAATATATACTCCATGCCAGAGGGAATACTTGCTATGTGTATCCAGTGGCTGTGTCCTATGAGCGAAGTCGGCAGGCAGCAGGGGACCAGCGGCTGTGGCCTATGAGTGGGGAGTAGGCGGCAGCAGGGAACCAGATGCAGTTTGCGACAGCCATTGAGTAACCTGTGGCCTGATGTGAGATGCTTTACATTAGAGCATTCCGGGCCCTCCCCTGTCTTCAGAGCTGCCACCCACTACTTTTGACATATTGTGAACTTGGGTTGGAGTGGATGAGGGGGCCCAAATTATATTCGTGCAATTGGGCGAACCACTCACAAAAAATCCATACACAATTCACAACAAGACCCTCCCTTTAAATGCCTGGGTACGCCTGTGTTTTTTCAGTTACTCCGTGAGAACACCAGCTTCCTGGCAGTCAAGCTCTGGCCACATTGTATTTACGATCCATACAGAATTACCCAGAAGTGACAGATTCCAGGAACACTTGCACACCTGCAAGATAAAACCTCTAGCTTCAAGCAACAGGCATGTAACCCCTGGTAATGATCTTGTAACCCATGGAAACGAGCATGGGAGGCGAAAGGAGAATGTTGTCTGGCCACCCTGATTGTATGTATTCCCAATCAGAACAACCAGGCAATATTCTCTATGTGGCTTCCAAGAAACACTAAAGGCTCCAGTCCTAACAACAGATGGTCCTTTGCCCAGCGTTCTCCTTTTTGAAGGTTTCTAGATGTAAGAGGCCCTGGGCAGTTTCCCAGTACATGGTCCTGTATGTAACATGGAAAGTTTTGTAAGCGATAAACTGCTAAACATTCCCCTCCTGTCATCAAACACAAACTGCACAATGTAAGGTAGCAGCTGATTGGCTAGTACTTTTTCTCTTAGAATTGTATCAGACATACATTACTTATGAGTATTTTAGACCAAGATTATTAGAGCATGAAGTTATCTCCTATATATTTGGCTACATCTGTCACTCAAAGTGGGTGTCTGTGTCTATAACGCTCTGTTCCTGGACTTTCCTCTTAATGTGTGATTGCCTTCATCTGTGCTGAACACCTTTCTGAGAAATTAACCTGTTTAAAACAGGTGATGGCAATCATACATTAAGGGGAAGTCTAGAAACAGAGCATTGTGTCCCTCCTGGAGAGGGTCATGTTGGGAGGTATGTGACAGAGAACCAGCCCAGTGAGCCCACAGACAGTGCCAGACACCCACTGCCTTCCCATGTTGCCCAGCACTGCTACTCCACAGCCACCAGGTGAGCGCCCCCCTCCCGCGATTTGCGGCAAAACCTCCCCCCCGCACGCCCCCCCCCCGCGATTCGCGGCAAAAACACCCGCTCCCCCGCGACCCCCCCTACCACGATTCGCAGCAAAAACACCCCCGCGACCCCCCCTCCCGCGATTCGCTGCAAAAAGAACCCCCCCACGACCCCTCCCGCAATTCGCGGCATAACCACCACCCCGCGACCCCCCCTCCCGCGAATCGCGGAAAAAAGACCCCCCCCGCGACCCCCCCTTGCACGATTGGCGGCACCCCCCCTGCGACCCCCCTCCCGCGATTCGCGGCACCCCCCCCCCGCAATTCGCAGCAGCCCCAGAATTAAATTGCACATGGAAAACACTGACATGGCTATGGTCGACAATGAAAAAGGTTGACATGAGTTTTTGAAGATTTATTTTTAATTTTTTCATATTCATTGTCATGTGTCGACATGGACACCAATGAAGTGGCACACTTATGTCAACATTTACATGTGTTGACCTTTCTGTGTTGATTTTTTCTTGTGGCGATTCGCGTCACACCCCCCCCGCAACCCCCCCTCCCGCGATTCGCGGCACCCCCGTGACCCCCCACCTCCCGCAATTCGCGGCAACCCCCCACCGGAACCCCTGTGAACCCCGCCCTCCCGCGATTCGCGGCACCCACCCCTGCGACCCCCCCTCCTGCAATTCGCAGCACCCCCCCGTGATTCGCGGCAGCTCCAGAATTAAATTGCATATGGAAAACACTGACATGGCTATGGTCGACAATGAAAAAGGTTGACATGAGTTTTTGAAGTTTTTTTGTCATTTTTTGAATATTTTCATATTCATTCTCATGTGTCGACATGGACACCAATGAAGTGCCACACTTATGTCAACATTTACATGTGTTGACCTTTCTGTGTTGATTTTTTTCTTGTGGCGATTCGCGTCACACCCCCCGCAACCCCCCCTCCCGCAATTCGCGGCAACCCCCCACCGGAACCCCCATGAACCCCGCTCTCCCGCGATTCGCGGCACCCACCCCCGCAACCCCCCCCCCCCTCCCGCAAATCGCGGCACCCCCCGCGATTCGCGGCAGCCCCAGGATTAAATGGCACATGGAAAACACTGACATGGCTATGGTCGACAATGAAAAAGGTTGACATGAGTTTTTGAAGATTTATTTCATTTTTTGAATGTTTTCATATTCATTCTCATGTGTCGACATGGACACCAATGAAGTGCCACACTTATGTCAACATTTACATGTGTTGACCTTTCTGTGTTGATTTTTTCTTGTGGCGATTTGCGTCACCCCCCCCCCACCCCCCCCACAACCCCCACTCCCGCGATTCACGGCACACACACACACACCTCCCCCGCGATTCTCGGCACCCCACCCCGTGACCCCCCCTCCCGTGATTCACGGCACACCCCCGCGACCCCCCTCCCATGATTCGCCGCAACCCCCGCCCCGTAACCCCCCCTCCCGCGATTCGCGGCACCCACCCCCGCGACCCCCCTCCCGCAATTCGCGGCACCCCCCCCCCCCCGCGATTCGCGGCAGCTCCAGTATTAAATTGCACATGGAAAACACTGACATGGCTATGGTCGACAATGAAAAAGGTTGACATGAGTTTTTTAAGTTTTTTTTTTCATTTTTTGAATGTTTTCATATTCATTCTCATGTGTCGACATGGACACCAATGAAGTGCCACACTTATGTCAACATTTACATGTGTTGACCTTTCTGATTTTTTCTTGTGGCGATTTGCGTCACACCCCCCCCACCCCCCCCACAACCCCCACTCCCGCGATTCACGGCACACACACACACACCTCCCCCGCGATTCTCGGCACCCCACCCCGTGACCCCCCCTCCCGTGATTCACGGCACACCCCCGCGACCCCCCCTCCCATGATTCGCCGCAACCCCCGCCCCGTAACCCCCCCTCCCGCGATTCGCGGCACCCACCCCCGCGACCCCCCTCCCGCAATTCGCGGCACCCCCCCCCCGCGATTCGCGGCAGCTCCAGTATTAAATTGCACATGGAAAACACTGACATGGCTATGGTCGACAATGAAAAAGGTTGACATGAGTTTTTGAAGTTTTTTTTTTCATTTTTTGAATGTTTTCATATTCATTCTCATGTGTCGACATGGACACCAATGAAGTGCCACACTTATGTCAACATTTACATGTGTTGACCTTTCTGTGTTGATTTTTTCTTGTGGTGATTCGCGTCACACCCCCCCACCCCCCCCCCCGCAACCCCCACTCCCGCGATTCACGGCACACACACACCCCCCCCCGCGATTCTCGGCACCCCACCCCGTGACCCCCCCTCCCGTGATTCACTGCACACCCCCTGCGACCCCCTACCATGATTCGCCGCAACCCCCGCCCCCCCTCCCGTAACCCCCCTCCCGCGTTTTGCGGCAACCCACCCCGCGACCCCCCTCCCGCGATTCTCTGCAATCCCTCCCGCGATTCGCAGCATCCACCCCCCCACAACCCCCCCTCCTGCAATTCGCGGCACCCCCTGCGACCCCCCCTCCTGCAATTCGCGGCACCCTCCGCGACCCCCCCTCCCGCGATTCGCGGACACCTAAGTTGCAATACAGGGCATCTTTCATACAATTCTAACCAAATTTCTCATATACAAACGTTCACAAATAAAGGGGGCGCAGCCCCTTACGACGGTGTGAAGAGCGCCCGTAGGGCGCGATGAATCACCTAGTGTATATATAAATAAGCCCCTGTTACACTGTTGACACCTTGGATGTTATACTTACATTGCTGTACTGCCTTGAGAATGGTCCAAAGGGACCGAAACATCGGCAGGCAATCTACTTGACTGAATAAACCTTTTTGGGACAGAAATCCCGGTGACCATATCTACAAGTCTGGTGAGTACTGTTTTCCCAAATTGGGAGTCTCTGTATTCATATAGCAGTGTGAGTCCTGACCACACTGCTATTTATACGGCACCCCAGCAGCTGCCCATTTAGAGGGTGAGAGTGCAGGTTTTTGTGTGTGTGAGTGTATATATATATACACACACATACTGTACTGTATACAATATGTACATGTGACATATTCATGTACATTACAGCTACTATACTGTAGTTCCAATCTGAGGTTTCTGGCTTTTAAAAATTGCAGAAAATGATCTTTGTGTCTTAGAAAATGACAGAGATTATTCACTCTCAATGATGAAGTAAAACTCTACAAAATTAATCATTGTTCCTCTTTCATCCTAAAACACAATAAACATGGGCATAATTAAAGACAATTACACAGCACCTTTCGAAAAGCTTACACTAATTAATAGCTTCCACGGTTGTGGGGAGAAAGAAAAAATCTTTTGTGCAGCCATGAAAAAGAGTCATAACCATGTCATTCCTGGCATTGTGGAAATAACACCCATTAAATCATTAACCAACCAGACATGTAAAAAGACACATATACAACAATGGCATTAAGCAGTTAGTGGTAGCTAAGCAGGAGCCGCAGTGAATATACCCATTTACTAGGGCACTTGAGAAGTGAATTGTCACTTATGTTTTCAATTCTTGTCATGAGAAAATTATTGTTGAACAAAAAGAATGGCTTGAATATATAGAAGAAAGCTGACATGTATAGCTTAGAAAGGCGGGAAACAGAGTAGATGAATAACATGTTATTTATATGAATGTCTGTAACAGAGTGCCTATTTATCAAATATAAAATGTTTTGGCCTGAAGTGAATAAGTAGCACCACATAACACCATATTGCTGTTGTGACAGTGATCAAGGTTTTATTCAGAATGTTTCAAACATCACAAAGCATGCTTAACCTGTGGTTTTCTTTTATTGTTATTTAAAATGTAACTGGATTAGGGCACAGTGAAAATAACAAATGAAACATATTGTATTAAATGCACTTAGAAATAACGGTGAAAGCCATATGTATTAACAATAAGGAGAGCCGTTACTCGAAGGGCCGTCCCTAGCGCATGTTAAGTGCGCTGTTAATACAATTGAAAAAACTGTAATCTCCCCCAGTTATCCAGCATTAAGTGCAGCATATGCTCCTAACGCTGGTTAATACATCTGCCCGTTAGTGGCTTATTTACTAAGATGGGAGTTCTTTGCTGTTTCAAGGCCCACATTGGCCTTTTCATCAGGTCACTGTATATGACCTGAAGAAAAGGCCAATGTGGGCCTTGAAACGTTGTCCTTTATATTATTAGCATTGAAATTTATGATAAAGATTTATTGAAGACCCTTGAGTGCCGCCTCTGTCTCCCATGGGAAGTCTCTCAAATGGAAGGTAAGGTCCGAATGTCCCAAAAATGTGTGCTGCTCCACTTGGGGACCCAACCACGAATCCCAAGAAGGTATGCTTGTGAAGAGAAAAAGGAAATTAAGCGCACCAATCAGCAATAAATAAATAAATACAAATTTTACTGAATATATGCTGACATACATAAGGTTAAGAGAAGAAAGCCTGCCGCGTTGACCAGGCGGTATAGCAGGACCAGGCGCCGATGATAACCGCAGGCAGTGATCAGTTGCAGGCGGAGCGCAGAGGGTACACAGCAGACGACCAGGAGCTTCCACAAACTTTGCACGGACCCAACCAGGACGTCACCACGTCGGGAAACAGCAGCCACGCCCAACGCGTTTCGTCACAGCTGCGCACTTTGTAAGGGGGTGTGGGAAGCCCATCAGCAACCACGGGCTAGGAATATATATATATATATGTCCAAATCAACCGGCACTCAATGTGTCTCAATGATAATAGGCCCCGGTGCCCGTAGAAAATAGGCCCCGGTGCCCGTAGGAAAAACAGCACTCAGGAGTCAATATAGAACGTGAAAAAAATACTAGTCTGTATTATAATACTAGCTTTCGGGGTGTGACCCCGTTCATCAGGTACAGACAACAAGTAAGAGACAGTTACCTTACCACTAAAATACCCTCAGTAAGGTGAAGCTCTCCCCAGCACGCTGCCGCCGGCGTCCACAGCACAGCCAGGAAGTGCGCGTCATATCCAGGACAGAAGGAACCAGTTGCTTGGCAACGAATACAGCTTGCGTCTTAGGCACAAGGAAATGTGCGTCTCAAGCACAGAAGAGAAGTGCGAGTCACTTTCACAGGGCAATGTGCGCTTACTACAAGGCGCAACAGAGGGTACAGAGATGCGCATCTACAAACGGTAGAGCTGGGCAGAAGTGAGTCTCCAGCCATCTACCTATTATTTGTAATTATATGTCAGGCCAGCTCTACCGTTTGTAGATGCGCATCTCTGTGCAATGCACCAGCTGCACCAATAGTAGTAGCGCTCTCGTACTACTGTAGGTTACAAAAAACATGATTTATCTCTTTGCTTGCATGCAGTAAAAAGCATGCATCACCCTGTCATAAAAGGGTTAATAAAGAAAAATAACGATTGTAGTAGAAAACGTGAAACAAACTACTCTTCAGAAATGTGCTTCACAGAGTCCATTTACCATGCAACTTTCAGATGCTTAATAGACAAAAAAGCTTACTGCAATTATATGTTCTTTAGTTTTCTAACCTTTTTCTAACCTTCCTCTACAAATAGAATGTTCAAAATCCCTGACAAAAACCATAGTCAAAACTTCAAAACGCATTTTTCTCTATTTTCAGCAAGAAATTCAAAATATAGTAAGAACAAAAATGAATAGAAGGGAGCTGAAGTGCTTCAAGATATGAAAATATGGATCATTTTCAAGGCATTGAATTTTAGTGTGAAAAATGCAAATCAAATATAACTGTCACACTACAATGAAAGCAAGGTGACATGGTGCTTAATCTACATGGGATTTATGCAAATTGTTAAATAATCTAAATATACATAGAAAGCAAATAGTGAGAAAATAGAGTTTATGTTGAAAAAGATTCAAATATATTAAAAGATAGTGGAAAATAAAATAATAAATATCCATTCTAAACAGTAAACACAAAAGCAAATACATTTTTTACATTTACATGAATAAAAACAGTAAATTAAAAAATGTCACTACATTTAAATTATTAGATAAGATTATCAAGTTAAGTGGTCGGCTTTATCAATTATGATCAGTTTAATAGAAATCTGGATCTTTAATAAAGGTACATTGTCAGCGCTCGCCAGAAGCTCCCCACTGACGAGCGCTGGTGGAGAGGGACTCCATCAGACTCGGACGGCCGTGCATTCGCGTTCTAGTCACTGGGCGGTTGGACGGCGTGGGCAGGGTTAGTGGGGATTTGGGGCGGCGGTGGGGACCGGCAAAGTTGGCGGGGGAGGCAGTGGATGGCAGCAGGGAGATCCATTGAAACGGGGTGCGCAAGCACCCTTTTGACAGCTGGCAGGGGCTGGCGATAGAATCGCCAGCCCCTACAAAGATGAGATTTGCTCCATCTGTACTTGAACTACAGGGGCATTTTAAGAGAGGAAGAGGCCTGTGTGCATCCTCTTCCATCCGAGCCCCCTCCTCTCTGCTGGCAGTCCTGTAAGCAGCACTATAGAGCCTTTAGCATTAAAAAGTTAAGAGTGTAGACTAATGCGTATGAGCAGATCTCCAGAAAAATTGCGCTGCAGACATTTTTCCAGCAATTTCTACATTACTGGCTATTCATACTCTAGATAAGCATACACAGTGATACAGCTGATTTCAGATGGAGTGCCTGCATCAAACATAGGGACGTTAAAGGCCACACTGATAGTCATGGTGGATACCTTCACAAGCAGATGGTTGGATATGGGTATTTACAATTATTGCTAAGCACAATACAGACACTTTGAATCAGGGCATACAGTACTGGATGTCTCTTACTGTCTCTGAAGTGCATTTTAAAATTGCTCAGTCTGTTTACTACACCTTGTAATAAAATTATGGCTCTTATTCTTTTTCACTCACAAAGGCAAATTCCTGTTCAAATGAACAAAACCATGTACACTGCATGTGGGGCAGATGTAACTTGTGCAGAGAGAGTTAGATTTGAATGGGGATTTACTTCAAAGGGAGATCTATATTGCAGTGTAAAAATTAAACAGCCAGTATTTACCCTCCACAGAAACAAAATAACTCACTCAAATGTAACTCTCCCTGCACCTGTTACATCTGCCTCGCCTGCAATGCACATGGTTTTGTCCAGTTGAGAAGGAATTTGCATTTGCTAGTGAACCAGAATAAAGGCCCATGTGCACCAGTTTCTAATCCCCAGGATGAGAGAAGTGCCATTTGGGGCAAGCAGCCACAACACTAAAGGCAGTGCCACTCATAACTAGAAATTTTCATGTCAAGCGCAAGAGTGAACACTAGTTATTCAGTCCCAGCAATTATTCTACTCATTATGCCCAGTGACTATTCTCTAATCTTCTCCCCATGCCCAGTGACTATTCTCGAATATGCCCCTCATCCCAAGTGACTACTCTTTAATATGCCCCTTGTGCCCAGCGAATACCCTCTAATATGCCCCTCATGCACAGAAAATCACTATTCTCTAATATGCCCCTCATGCACAGCACCTATGCACGGGAGGCAGAGGGACAGATGGGGCATGGCCAGTGGCTCACACAAAGCTGGCCATGCCCCCACAGTTTAAAAAAATGGTGTGTGGCTTCACGGTCGTGGACATCAACCACACCCCTTATGCTCAAAACCACACACCCGTCTTGGGCCTGCACACGGCGGGCTGCACAGTAGTCCCAACCGGGAACCTGTCAAATTTGGGAGGTATGTGCACCCATTATAGATATACCCATGCATGTAGCATTTCAATAGTTTCATCATATCTTCTAACATTAAGATATTTGCTTTCTATCCAATAGGAAAACAGGAAAAAAAATATTCTGAACCAAATAGTGGAATGCCCACTCCCCCCTCCCCTTGTACATGTATGCATGCTCCGCCGCTCCCCTGGTACTTGTATGCCCGCTGCCCGCACCCTCCCCTTGTACTTGTATGCCCACTTTCCGCTCCCCCTCCCCTTGTACTTGTATGCCTGCTGCCCACTCCACCCCTCCCCTGGTACTTGTATGCCCACTGTGCACTCCCCCCTCCCCTGGTACTTGTATACCTGCTGCCTGCACCCCCCCCTCCCCTTGTACTTGTCAGCAGCTCACAGAGGTCCGGGCAGCAGGGATCAGTGTGCTGTGGGGTCCATTCGGCGAATGGGATATCATCGGCGGGGTCCCTGTGGCACATGGGAACTAGTAGCGCTACTAGTTCCCATCTGCCGCAGGGACCCCGCCGATGATATCCCATTCGCCGAACAGACCCCACAGCACATTGCATGATCCCCGCTGCCCGGACCTCTGTAAGCTGCTGACAAGTACCAGAGGAGGGGGGGGGGGAGTGGGCTCTGCTGCAGCTCATGAGATGCTGATGCATCAGCAGCAGCATACAGGAGTTTTTTGCAAAAAAAATTTTGCAGTATTCGCTCCATAAGACGCACACACCTTTCCCCCAACTTTTTTTTTGCATCTTATGGTGCGAAAGATACAGTAATTTAGCCACTGTTGTTTTACCCGATTCTTTTGTTTAATATCCATCTGTAAATATATTAGCCCTGCTGCTCATGTTTAAGAGGACAGTATCGGATTCTAGGCATTATTGAGCTGATTACACGTAGACATAAAAAGATGTACTTTAAAAAAATACAACCACTATTTTTATATTTGTCTATCTTCTATACCAGTGTATTTTATGTGTATGAATAAACCACACATTATTTTAAATTGTGTCCATTTGCAACTCTGCTACAGTATGTACTGTATGTGATGTATAATTTACATGGTTGTCAAATAATGAATGCACAGAAATATTGATGCGTTTGACAATCCATAGTAAAATCACATTGCCTATCTATCAACTGTCACAAGGGTTGTTTTTATTTTAACGAAAATGTAGTGCCTGTCTGTACAGTAACCTTGAATTGTATAAAGTTTGCTGCCGGTGTGAATAACAAGTTTTATAATGATTTCTGCAAATATGTTTATGACATTATAATTCCAACAACCCTCGGCCTGATTCACAGTGGTATGCAAATCTCATGTTTTTGCAGCTGAAGGATTATTGTCCAACTGTGCGGGTATCTGATTTGTCCTGTGATTGAGCTGCAATGGTCTTGCAATGGCAGTCAGTCGCAAAGAGGATTTATTTGGAAAGTGACTGTCCGTCAGGGACTATTGGTAGGAGGTAAATGCAGGAAAGTTACCATATGGAGTTACAGTGGCTTCGGTGTCTTACTTCCTGTGGTCATGCTGCACTACCACAGGGCTATTCAGAAGTTTGATAAACAACTAATCTCATAGCTGCCTACCCTCCTGATTTCACCTTACACACATTGTGCCAGGGTTGCCTACCCTCCTGGAATGTCCAGAAGGCTCCCAAATATTGAGTCCCCATCCCAAACTGCCAGAACAACCCCCCCCCCCCCTCCCAAGCCCCCCCCCCCCCCCCCCCCCCCCGCAATTTGGTGTTTAAATTATGTGATTCGTGGCTTTTGGGGGACGTGGTCCGGGATAAAATTATGCAAATTTGCATTTTACACACCCCCTTCTTGGAAACCCACTACTCCAAGGCATTTGCAGTACTGGGGGCGGGGCCCTGCCCCCCAAAGTGCCGCTGATAGTCTCTGAGACTCTAAAAGTAGTTAAGTCTGCATTCTGCAAATGTTACCTTTTGGGGGGGGGGGGGAGAATTTTCAAATGGAATCATTAGTTGCAATTCCATTTATTGGTTATAAAGTAAAATGCGGTATTTAATAAGGTTTCTCATGGACACCTACTGTATATGGAACCACTTTTAACATGCAATACATGAACAAGCCCTGACATCCCTGTCTTTTCTTCAACAAGTACAGTACTGTACTTCATCCTAAATGCTTTGGGCTCATCTAAATATGGATGTTAGTTATATTATGACACACAAACTGTAGGTGCTGGGACTACAATGCCGCGAATGTGCAGGCTGGACGTTAACTGAGAAACTGTGCATGCATACAGCCTGTAGTACGCATGCGCAAGGCCATCCTGCGATAAATTCCTGCTACTTTTTTGATTACTGGTTGTACGCAAGGTGAGTAATAGGAAGCAGGCAATTGTGGGTGGTAACTGGCCATTTTCTGGTAGTGTCAGGCAAAATGCATACGTGCCCAGGCGTTTTAGGGGAAGGCGTGTGACGTCAGCTGGTCCTGGACTACGCACAGACTGCACACACTGGTGAGAGGCTTGCAAACTGATTTGTTGCTAATAGCCGATCCAGCTAATTTTCATAAGTAATGCTAAGCAATTTGCAGGCTTACCCAGGGCTCCAAAAATTTGCAGCATGTTAGTTCCCTTTGCTTGCTGTGCCATTATATTGTAATTGTCATTGTATTAAAATGATGTATGCAACTATTGCAAATGTTTTGTGATGCCTTTTGTTGTCATGCTAAGCTTGGTTTGGGGAACTGGATGTAATGTATAGCTGAGGAAGCGGTAGCTAGACGGGGATGAAAAGTAAATGGACGTATATAATGCTTACTCATGAAATGGTTGAATGAGGTATCCCAAGGGAAGTATCGCTATAAGAAGATGGAGGACACTGAATAAACAATTTAGTTGATTTAATGAAGAATTACAATACAGTTCATTCAAGGAAGGCAATATGAGATGAAGCATATATGGTACACATGAATAAACATAGGCACTTGGAAACTGTGAAGACGCGTACTGTAAGTTATGGGAGATGTCCAAACTGATAATTACTGTAAAGAGTTTGCTGACTGGGGATGAGAACAAAACTGAAGAATACTGTGAAGAAGTTGAAGACGGTGGCTGAAGACTGTAGCTTTTATACTGAAAAATAAAGGACTGTAGCTATGAGACTGTAGAAATAAAGACTTCAGCTTGAAGACTATAGAAATGACGACTGTGGCTTAAAGACTGTGGGCTTGAAGACTGCAGAAATGACGACTGTGGCTTGTAGACTGTAAAAATGAAGACTGCGGCTTTAAGGCTGAATAAATGAAGACTGAGACTTTAAGAACTGAAACACTAAAGACTGTGGCTTGAAGACTTTAGAAATGGAGACGGTGTCTTTAAGGCTGTAGAAAAGAAGACTTTGGCTTTAAGGCTGAAGAATTGAAGACCATGGCTTTGAAAACTGTAGCAATGCAGCTTGAATACTGAAGAATGGAGACTGTGGCTTTAAGGCTGAAGACTCAAGAAGGTGAAGCACTGCCAGATCCAGTGGGTACAGCGGGCCTTCCTGTGGCAACTTGTGGGACTAGTGAGAATGCAGAGCTGCAAGCAGAACACCAGCAGAGAACAGGAGCTGGACTGGCAAGAGTTAACCTGGGAGCACAGAGTCAGAGATTCTTACTGCATGAAGTAACCTGGCAAGGTACCTGAGGGCTGAACCCCCTTTAAGAGGGAGCACTGCACTGGATTGTCTGGAGAACTGCCCTAAGCAGCAATTGGGCAATCCTGTTCTCCAACATGGCGGCTCCCTGTACAGGAGACACATGTAGAACAAGGACACATCCACCATACTACCCAGCCTCCCAGCACAGCGTGAACCTTCTCAGCCAGACTCCACAATGGCGGCTGCGACATGCTGTGACCTGGCACCCAGACTCTAGCTCCTAGCGAACTCTGTTCCCCATACCGCAACCACAACACGTGCCTAGAGGCAAGACCGCCGGACCCAGAAACGGAGGTAAGCCTCCTATTACTGACTCCTTTTTTTGCACTTTGCCATTAGTTATTTTGTTTGACGTTAATCAATCAAAAATATCTCTTGGCCCTGCCCTCACGTGTGGGGATTTGCGGTTGGGTTTTGCCTTGTTTGGGGTTTCTCTGTCCTTCTACCCACCAGCCACACAAGTTAGTGAAGAAGACCCTTGGTACTGACATAGGATAAAGAAGAAAGATTATGGCTATGGGCCACTCAACCACTGCAGGACTCAACGCACTAACCCATGTATCCCTGTGTTACATGGACACTGTATAAGTGTACCGTGTACCATCGCATGCCATACTTCAAACACACTATTATAATCTAGCTCTATGTCCATATGGATGCCATTTTATTTACCACATAATCATGAAAAACCTCATGTCGACTTTTGTCAATCTTTTTCACATCCACCTTTTGACTGTTGACCTTTTGACCATGTTGACTAATAGTTGTCGACCTTTTGACTGTTGGACTACATTTCACTACAATCTCCATGGAACCCTCCCAGCAATGGTCACTGCACAAACATAGTCAGTGTATCGCACATGTAGAGTAGTCTTGGTACTAAAAACATCACATTGATGAGCACCTTTCAGGGAGACTGTTGGCTTTGTATTCTCCTTCATACATATGGCCATGTAATCATATTGTGCATACAAATGTTGGTGCTTACATCTCTATTATTGATAAATGGGCCCTTAAATCTTTTACTGCATCAACCTCCAGTATGATCCACAACTGATCACCATAAAGTATCTACAAGCACCTTAAATACTTTTTGTTTGTTTCTTCTGTTCCTGAGATTCGATTTAGCTGATATTAGACTCTGCATTTACTCAAATATGTTTCCCTTCTTGATCCTGTAGTCATTGATGGACTGTTAAGAGTTCAGAATAGAAATAACCACTCCAATATGGTGTTATTTCATTTTAGTTCTTGCTTTTTTGTTCGGGAATGTAATCCACATGATAGGTAACAGTTATTTATGACAATTCCAAAGTAATATGTCAAAGCAGCCTCAAAAATAGTTGCCAGCCATCACTATTGGAAGCCAGCACATCTTAGAAAACCTTAACCAAATGTGAATATACCAAAAATAATAGCTTTATAAAATAGACCCTTTTTATCTATGTCATTGATGGCTTGTCTAGAATGAAGATTGTTAAGAACATCAATATTTATTTATATATCAGCAGCATAGACTGGATATATAAACTAATATACAATGAGGACAGAGGGCCCAGTGGTAACTAGTTTTGATATGTTTTTGATCATTTTCACAAATACTGTATGTGCTGAAGAAAGGAAGTGGTGAGTTGCATCAAAGCTGCTTTTCCAGATGTATGGAAGCTGAATTTTCAACTTGTGCAATTGCAATTCTTTTTCTATCCTGAAGTATATGTAAAATGGTCTTGTCTGTGTAGGATTAATGAAAATGAGAATTTCTTTTGTGCATTGGACAAAATGTTTGCACATCTTGACACTTCTGCAAGTATCAAGTTACAATAAGATTCAGGTCATGAACACACTGGAGAGGAAGTTAAGTTCACCCTGACAAAGGGAAGTTTCGGCAATCCGAGAACGCAGCAAAAAAAATGTTGAATTTCCTACATTTGACATCTCCAAAAACTCATGCTTGGTCTGCATTTTACTGTTTATGTTTGTGTATTATTTTGTAATAATGTACATTAAAAAACACAAACATGATCTAAACATATGTTATTAGGAATAAAAAAAATTGCCATACATTGGGGTCTCAGTCCCCATTACTGAGTCTGGGGATGTCACATCATAGCCATCCATGTTCCTCCAGGCCAGAGGTGGCATCCTTAAGGACTTTACTTGCCGATCAGCATGGCAGTTGGCATTTTGTCAAGATTTGCTTAGAATAGGCACCACCATACCTCTATACTATCCTGATAATCCCGCTTATTGGACACTGTCCCACATGCGAGGCACAGTGTGCCTCGGGCAGGGTGGGGGGTCAGTTGGGAAAGCCGGTAACCTCAGTTCCGTCATTACTGAATAGATGCCATACACATGTGCATGGCATCTATCAGTGCAGGGAGGGGAGTTAGGAGTGCTCGTAGAGTGCTGGACATGCCTCCAAAAAGAAATAAATGGTTTTATATGTGCCAATAGACCATGCCCCAAATGAAGGCACTTCCTCCCATAGTCTGGCCCACTTTTTTGGCACGTAATTTTCAAATCAATTAAGAACATGATCATGACTGCAGAGACAAACCGAAATCTAGCCCCATTGGTCATTTACTCAGGCGTGCCTTTTGACACACAGAACTCACCTTATTTAAATTTTGTACTGTGTCCAGTGCCAGAACAGCTTCAAATCTCTGAAGATCAGCTTCCTGTCTTCTGCATTGCTATACAGCATTCAGATTCATACATCACCTGTAGCCTATTTTTATTGTGCGTTGCAGTCAAACAGCTTCAAACATCACCAGCATCCTGCTTTCGTTGTGCACAGCAATCAGCATCAAACATCACTTGCAGCGAGCCTTCACTGTGCACAGCATTCCACTTCAAACATCACCTGCAGTCTGCCTTCAGTGTTCATAGCATAACACTCAGCATCACATATCAATAGCAGCCTGCTTTCTTTGTGCACTGAATTCAGCATCAAACATTACCTGCAGCTTGCCTACAGTGTGCACAGCACTCAAATAGTCCACTTTCTGCAGTCTACCTCTATTAAGAATGGCATACAACTCCTATATACAAAATTAGCAGCAGCCTGGCTTCACTATATACTGTATATTTTATAGTCCAGCCCTCCATATTTACTGTCATGCTTTCCAGCACTAACTCCAGTGTAAGCTGGGTACACACTGGTGCGACAAAGCAACCAGCTAGCCCTTGCGCTGAGCCGCTGACTAAGTCAGCCAATGAGGTGCAGTAAGCTCTATGCACTCACCAATAAGCCGATTGATATGTTGGTCCAGAAATCTGGATGGCCACTGCAGAAATCTGGTTGGCCACACCCAGCTGTGATATTATTGTATGTGAGTTGGCCATGCACACAGCCAGAGATTCTAGAATGCACTTAAAGAATGTTACTTCAAAGCTGATTGGCTGTGATGTCAACTTCCCCACTGACTCAATTCTCCACTATTATTACTGCATCACACACCAATATATTTTTTAAGTGTGTACCCATCATTTATTTGCTGCCTCTTCAGGATATCCAGATATGTACCTGTCTCTGCCAAATATTCAGAAAAAAATATTTAATACTTGGTACAATTACCTGCATGAGGAGAAGCATCACCAGGCCTTTACATTTCATATACTCCCTCTGCGCATGAGCAGATTGATGCCTGTGGCTGCGGGGCATGTGGGGAAATAGGTGCACTACAGGGGTATGGATTGTATGGTCGACCTAGAGATGGTCGGCAGTAATTAGGTCGACACCACTTGGTCGATATACTGCAAGGTCGACATGGGTCTAGGTCAACATGGGACAAGGTTGACAGGTTATCAGGTTTGCACAAGCATTAGGTCAAAATGGTCTAGGTCGACAGTCAAAAGGTCTGTTATTATATTCTCCCACCGCTCCCTAGTGGATGGTAGGGCATGAAATACCGCCTGTCGGCACATGTCGGCTCAAAACAACAGTTAAAAACCCCATGTTGACCTTTTGACTGTTGGCCTAGACCATGTTGATGCTTGCAATATGTTGACCTAATGGTGTAGATTTAATGACTGTCAACCATTTTTAGGTCGACCAACCGCCTGTATCCCCACTGCAGAGCCAGGTGTAAAGAATGAGATAGCTACAAGAGATTAAGGGGGTAATTCTGTACTGCTTGCTAAGCAGCGGTTCTTTGCTGCTCAGTGAGCAGCTTAACACTGTCCAAACGCCAAAACTCTCCCAATCCGTTTGCTGTTGGCGTTTGCACATGCGCAGAAATGCACATACGCCAACCCCAACCATTGGGACTGTGACCGATTTTGGATATGCTGCAAGTGATCCTGAATCGTGGATGGCATCTGCGCAGTCCAAGATAAGCGGTGGTCAGCCGCTATAAATAATAAAAATGATGACAGTAGTGATCAGACTATGGGAGGGACCAGTGGTGTCATATAATAGGGATGATTACAATCAATCAGGAGTACATTTATTAACAATATTACAACAATACAAAAGAGATAAAAGATATCCATTCCTGACAGTAACAAGAGCATAAAAATACGCCTGGCTAAAATACTATAAGGGAATACTAAAAAAGAGGGGAGGAAAAGTGTTAGAATCCCAAATATTTAGAAATCTTAACTCAAAACGTGGTTAGGTAGGCAACAGTAGATACTCTCTCTATATATATATATATATATATATATGTATATATATATATATATATATATATATATACTGTACAAGATCATTTGAAACATTGTGTTTTTTGTAGAAAAAAAGCAAAACAACTTCTAAGGTGAATTACATATGCATAAACAAAGGCAAAGAGGAATGCTAAATACTCATTAATATTTGGAAGACACTATGATAAGCACTAATGAGTTTAATGTAAAGTTCCTGTCAACATTCTTCTAATGGGTATATGAGAAGATACAAACTCCGAGCAACAATTACAGCTTGTCAACTTGTGTGGAATTAATTTCCAGATGAGTCATTCTAGAGCAAAGCATTGCCCTGTTTCATCTCAAAATGTCTTAATCTCCGATCTGCAGAGACTCTTTGAATGCGGAAGCCAAATTAAAAAACGCACTGCTAATCAGGACATTTAAAATCCTTTGTCGATAAAGGGGAAGAAAGGAGGAGATAGGTTGGATGTTAAGAGTACACAGGAGTTTCCTGCTGGGTTTTGATGTGGAACAGGTTTTATAGAAAAATACTGAAACAAGAACAAATAAACTGCCTTGACACATTTAATGTCATGACTGCAATAGTTCAAGAATAAACAGTGAATATGAATATGTATTAAGAGTAAGTTCTGGTATAACTGCTGTGAGTTTCATTCTTATCAGTTCAGCATTAATTAAGAACATTTGTACTACTAATCAGCTTAGTGGAAAAGACTGTAAATATAGATATCAGAAAACAAATCTAATTTCTGTGACCTGTAGAATATCCCTTGGCCTGTGGTTTATTGTTTTTGTATCATCTTGAAACTCCTATATTTTTTAGTAGCCTATAGCCCCCCATACATTTGTCTGCTTTGTCCTAAGGACAAGTCAAACTCAATTTCCCCTGAGCTCCCCTGGCAGCACCCTGGGAGGCTCACTTACGATCTGGCACTTGATGTGATCACATGCGATTTATACTCCCAGGGAGCTGATGGCGGGAGGCTGGAGAATTGAGAAAAACAGCTGGGTTTCCATTGATTGCTGTGTACTGAAGCTGGCTTTCCATTGATTGCAATATCAACTGTAATGTTAATGTCATAAGTAGTACAATGCCAAACAGTGGTAAGCTAAGCTTTCTGTGGCTTGTTAAAAACATAATGGAGGATATAACTCCATAAGAAAGTGCTAAAGAGGTTATGCAGTTATTCCAGCGATCTAGTCAGAAATGGGGTTTAAAACGCCCCGTGTGTGCCCTTAAAACTGACCCTAATGGCAGTGACATAGCTACATACTGTAAGTGGCAGACCCCGGGGAAGCTTGGGGGAGCGGCACCAGCACTCATTAAATATGCACAGGGTGGCACCAGCTCAGCGCTCACTGTTGCCTGGGTCACCTGTCAGCTTAGCAGCGGCACCCGTAGTCCATCGCCTCGCCCCTTCTTGAGGCGGATGGGGCGGGGGGGGGGCAGGATTTTTTTTGGCAGGGGGGAGGAAAATTTCTGGCTATGCCACTGACTGATGGTGATCTGGAACTAAGACGGTCTAGTCTATGCTGGCACTGATTCAGCAAAAGCGAACTTTCACCTCTACAGAAAATATGTTGTAGTTATGCTGTAAATATGCAACAAAGAAGTTATGAAAAATGTGTGATTTTTGTATATCATGCAACAATACTTTGTAGTGACAAAGGTTGTGTATCTTGGAACAAAATGTCTGCTACCTAACTCAAAATGGTGTCTCTAAATTAAACACAGAAAGACCTGAATTTAAAGTCCTTGACTGTGAGATTTAATTTACCGGGACATAAAGGAGAAGAGCTGTATTTGAAAGATGGATTAGTTCACAGCTTACACATGAAAGAATTGATTAGTAAGTAATATTATTTTTATTTATTTCAGCCAAGGACATTGGATCGCTAGAATCCATAAACTGTTTTTGCAGTGATGACACAAAGTCACAATTTACAAACGTTGTTAGAGTGCTAACAACTAATTTGTAATTAAAGCTTAATTGCCAATAATTCTGCTGATTTGCAATATCTTGTCTTTATGCTAATTTTAAATGCGTCCAATATGATAGTTTGCTCAGCAACATGTAAACTAATTAAAATATAGATGGACTTCTTATCACAACATAAAGATTCAATTACATTTTAATAATCCAGTTCTAGAATTTTCCTGGTTAATATAATGCTGTCACGGTCTAAAGTCACAAATGAGGGAGATTTTGGGGTTTTGGACCGAGAAATGACATTTTAATGGAATGGTTCTAAGTTCAATGAGTGGCACTTCATTAATGTCTATGGGGTTATTGATGCAAAGAATTATAAAGACAGTCTACGAATCAAATATGTTTTGTTCTTTTCACATAATACCATAGTTCTGTTTTTCACAACAAACTATCTATGCAGAAAAATACAATTTAATGCACTTAGCGGTACTCAAAAGTACAAGCAGCATAAACAAAAAAGTGTTACACACTAGACCAGGGGTGGCCAAACCAGTCCTCAAGATCTACCATATTTCATGGGTTTCAGGCAACTTGTGGATCTATAGTAGGAATTAATGCAGCATGTTTGAAAATGTGACAGTTAGTAATGACTATACAGTAGCTGTGCACCAGCTAGGTCATTTGGAAAATGTGGTCCGTTGGTAAATGTTGAGGACCGGGTTGGTCACCCCTGCACTAGATAATGCTTTCAGTGAAAGATATTGTTAACCAATTTCCCTGTCTCCTGGACAAATCATATTGTGTATACAGACTGAAAGATATGCCAAATGATGAACAATCTAGATAGCGTGTAGCGTTATGCACCTTTTTGTGAACGATAGACAAAATTGAGCTACAGGTACAGATGACAGAAAACCTACTTAAGGACCCACAGAACCATTCCTCATTCCTTGCATATAGACTGCAGATGTTTTGAACGATGTTGCTCAGAAGGGCCAAAATGAGCGATATTGTTCAAAATATCGCCCAATGTGTATGCTTCTTTAGTTAAACAGCTCATTTATAACCCACCATATCATTACTTTGAGAATGGAAACATAATGAATAATGGAAGAATTCTGATAGCATATCCAAAACAAACACCACCTACGTGCAATAACTATTTTAATGTGAACCTCAGTTAGGGTGGGATAAAGGAACATGTAACTTAAAAATAAAAGACATGAATTATTATTTTAAATAGTTAAACCTAATATAAAATATTTTAAGAAAGGATAACATCAGGGTATACAACTGGTTTTCCAGGGTTCAAGGGCTCAAGTGGTTGCTTCCCAGATGGTACATATCTACATTAAAAAGTGCTGGGCATCTGGTTAGGACACAAGGAGGCTCCATTAATAGAATTTGCTGCGCTATAAAAGAAACAGGTTTTTTTTTAAATTCTCCACTAGTGCTTTTTGTGTCATGATGATGTCACGTACGCTATGACAAAGCAAACTAGCACAAAGAACATTGGGATAACAATGTGACAATGCATTAAAATCATTGGCCAAACTTTTGCCACTTTTCCAAATTCGATGCTTTATTAATAAATTACACTGAAATATAGTAAAACAGAGATTTTGCTCAGTTTTTAAATTAACTCTTTTTTCACATAAATAAAGTTAACATAAAGCAAACGACTAGACTAGGCAAAACCGTAATGCACTGCAGTTCGGCTATGTTTATAGACGTTCATTGCTATTACCCAGCCACATAACACCCACTCTCTACTCTCTTCACTTGCTCTAAGATGGTGAATCACTTTCAAGATTGGCTTCCCGACTTTTAAAGCCCTTCATGACCAAGGCACAAGGTACTTAAAACAGCTTTTGATTCCATACTGCCCCACCATACAGCCCCACTTGATAACTGCAATCTGTAGAAGGACTACCAACTGTACCTAGGATCATATTCTAGTTGGCACTCTCCCCTGCGCGTTCGCACAGAGGAGCGATGATGAGCAACTGCACATGGGCATAAACATTTATACTCATGTGCAGCCACTTGGTGCGAGCGGGTGCAGCTAATTGCTTATTTGCCGTCCTGTTCATACCTAGCAGTGCAGGTGGGGGGAGGCAGTGAAATTTGCAGCTTTGCGTGTCAACCAGAATAAGGTCATTAGTGTGGCTCCAACTCTATGGAATGCTCTTCTGCACACGCTCCTAATTCAGCACAGATCGCTAATTAGAGAATTCACAAAATCAAACGATTTTCAAAGGACTTTGCATGCCTACTATTTACATTGTGCATATGGAAGGGGAATCATCATCTAAAAATGTGTATAGATCTTAAAGATAACAAAGTCACAGTTTAACTGACAGAAAGTCATTGTTTGGGGTCAGAATCCTGCTGTTTTCAGTGTGTGTTTTAAAAAAACACAGGTGTGCCCAGGTGTTTTGGTACTTGTGTATTATAGCGGCGCCCCCGATGTTTTCATTGCGTTGCATCGCATGCATCTGATGGCATGCGATGCAACGCGATTTTTGCCCCCTATGCGATGAAAGATTGTATAAGCACCATAAAGGGTGCTTTTAAGCACCGTAATGGGTGCTTACAATGTGAAAAGCACCCCCACGCCACCCCCCCACTATAAACGTGAACCCGAAGCGTGGCGAGCGAAGCGTGGCGAGCGCAGCGAGACGCGTCCTCCGACCTTTTCATACCCCCACTATCCACGTGGAGTTGAGAATAGAAAGTGTGGCGAGCGCAGCGAGCCACCGAGCCCGAAGCGTGGCGAGCGCAGCGAGCCCCGCGAGGGGACGCGGATACCTTCACTGGTATCGGAGTCCCCTCGCGGGCTTCACAGGTATCCGCGTCCCCTCTCGGGGCTCGCTGCGCTCGCCACGCTTCGGTCTCGGTGGCTCGCTGCGCTAGCCACATTTTCTATTCTCAACTCCACGCCGACGTGGATAGTGGGAGTATGAAAAGGTCGAAGGACGCGTACCGCCGCCCCTCGCGGGCTCGCTGGGCTCGCCACGCTTCGGGTTCACGTTTATAGTGGGGGGGTGGCGTGGGGGTGCATTTCACATTGTAAGCACCCATTAGGGTGCTTATACAATGTTTAATCGCATCGCATCGCATTTTATGGCATTTTATGCAATGTACAATGTCATACAATTTTAAAATTGTATGACATTGTACAGTATCGCGCGATATCGCATCGCATCGCATACCATCGGATGCCTTATGGTATGCGATGCGATGGGTGCGGCCAAAATACACAAGTACCGGTGTTTTTGAGGAAGGTCTCTAATGTCCGCGCTGACCACTTCCAGTCTGTCTCAGGTACAGATTAGTGGACACCTTAGACCAACTTACATTCTTCCAGATGGCAAAGTCTTTTCAATGTTTCAGGAATTGCGTAAGTCGGATTTGTGAGTGGATGGCGCTTAGTGATTCTCTAACAATTTTGCATGGAGTGTATTTTCTTTCAGATTGGGCAGAAGCTTTCTTCTTCAAAGTCCACTGCAAATTCTTCGATTAGGCCCACAGTTCAAGAAGCCTCCACTTGAAATATAAAGAGCGGGATGTACTATGACGAAAATGCGGTAAAACCCCCGTTTTACTTAATTTTCAAATTTACTAAGACCCGACCACACCATCTTCAGCGGGCAGGGTATCACCACCTTTGGGTGCCGATACCCTATAGAAGCCTATGGGCTTCTTCAATTGCTCGCTTCCCACCGTCTGCACCCCCCTCCCCTGTCCTCCATGCTGCTCCTCCTCCCCCAGCAGCATGTCACAGCCGGGGATGTCCTTCCGGCAGCAGGGGGAGGAGGAGATGCTGGGGACGCCGCAGAGCCCAGGAGGTGAAGGAGACCCCATGCAAACAACATTAAAGGTATCGCAGGGGACCTCCGTCACCGCACCGCAATGCCAGCCGCATATGTAAGTACATATTCGTTGGCATCGCGGCAGAAGCGTGGCGAGGGGTGGCGATGTATGTTAATACATGCCGCCCACAATGTGATAGCAAGCTGTTCCTTGAAGAAAGCATTTTAGTTTTGCAAACTACGTATAGTGGATATCTGCAATGGTCATAGAAAATAACTCTTCTCTTTTTCTTTTTCTATAGGTGTGATTATGTAAATATGCGGTACTACTATTTTTTTTTCTATTGTAATTGACCTCTTCTATCTACTTTCTGTCAGGTTCATGTCATTTGTCCCATATCCAGTAATGCAGCATAATTCCCTGCACACAGGTCCCCTGCAATGCAGCATAGTTACACACACACACACACACACACACACACACACACACACACACACACACACACTGTAATGAAGTAAACAGGAATATTTTTATGTAGCATGCACACACACACACACACACACACACACAAGCATAACTAAACTCACAGACGAATGCATGCTTATACACACTGTAATGGAGCATAGTTTTTCAGTTAATCTGCACACTTTCATTGCTACAAACAGAGCTGGCTATAGGCATAAACAAATGCCTACAGTAGGGTCAATCAAGCCTGCCTATGGCCGGTGGAGGCTTGTGGCTGGAAACAGTCACTTAAGACAGCATGAAGTATCAAAAATGGTCTTGCCGACTTAACTTAACTCACTTAACTCGACTTGCAGCTCGAGTTAAGTGACTGCTTTAGGCTGTGTGTCATCAGGTCCACTATGAGAGGGTAAGTGCAGGAATCAATGAGTTTTACTCTCCCTATAGCACCAATAGCGACCGGGGCACTTCAAATTTTAGGGATCCACTGCACCGAGGAGGGGGGAGGAGTCCAGTGCTGTTACACCGGGTCCTCGATCCTACAGCTGATAATCAAAATCAGATGTCTTTACAGCCACATCTCTGAATGTGGTCTCTCATTATTCTCTGTGGTCCCTATTCTCTGATTCATAAACTGTTAGTCCTATGTGAGTTTCGCTCATTTTCATATCAAAGTTTTTCTTGTGTCAAACTTTTGTCAATGTGGACCTAAAGCTTGTCGACTGTTTTCATGTATCAATCTTTTGATTGTTGGCCAATAGTGGTTGACTTATTGATTGTCAACCTACAGATACAGCCATCCTCATCTAGCCCTTTAATATGACTAAGAGCCAGATGTACCAAGCTTCAAAAAGTGATAAAATGGAGAGTGATAAACAGCCAGCCAATCAGCTCCTACCTGTCATTTTTCAAACCCAGATGAGGATTGCTGTGGATGAGGGGTTGCAGGCTGCTCTTTGATCAGTTTTTTTTATTTTTTGTATTTATTATTCTTTTCATTCAATCACAAATATATATTAATTTATTGGGCCAAAAGTGGAACTAGCAGAGGCACTAGGGGGCAATAGACAAAATCTTACCTAGGGCATCAATTAATGAGTTGAAATGTTACAATTATTCTGAACAATACTGCCTCATATCAACAGCAATCATATGTGATAACACATACTTTTAATTTTTTATATTATTTATTTTATTAAACTCTGTATTGTAATATTTAAGTATTATATTTATATTATTTATTATACAGTATAATCAATTAAATACATTAATTTTCAAAGATTGTGAGATGCCACCAGTTGCAAATTGTAGGTAACGTGAAAACACAGCAGGAAACTATTATCTCAAGTGTTAAGACAAGTGCTATATATGATGCAGATTTTAAAATCGTCTGCCCTCCCTTCCTCCCTTCCGCTGCCACTACTAATTCACATGCCAGATGGATCTGCGCCTCACCTGCAAATTTCTAATGCATTATTTTCCTTATTATGCCTTTTTAACTTAATTTGTTTGCTAATAAATAGTAACGTGTTCTAAAAGTTTTCAATTGCTTTTGAAATGATAGGAGAATACTAATGAGCTTTACACCCTTCTGTTAAGAAATCTTAAGACACAGTCTGCTTTCCCTGCTTGTTAAGTCAACCTACAGCCGCTGCTGTGCTCCACAGAATACCAACATTATGCTAAGTCTGCTTTTCAATTCCTCTCTGGAGTTGGAAATGAAATGTTCTTAAAACCAGAAGGGCGTTTGCAAATCACATTTTCATTGACTTTTGTATGTACAACTCGAAAGACAAATAAGTCTGCAGTGATTCAGCAAAGCACTGCTGACAATATTGGAACCAATATACCAGACAATGTATGATGCTTTTATTGATATTAAGCTCAGTTTTCTGGCGGTGTGAGTTGTTCCTCCTAATATACTGCAGCAGTATATTGAACAGGCGATAATATAATGTATAAAGTACGCCTCAAGCTTTTGATTCTCAGCACTGGTGCATTACGTAGCTGAAAACATGCAACATGCACTAATTGCACTAACTGCTAAACAGATTCTTTTAATATAATTTGGTGAACTGAAGAAATTTGGTGGTGTTACGTTTCAATATTTGGAAGATGGCCACGTTCAGGTTTCATGACTTAACTTAAAGTCACAACGAAGGGAAGACTAGTAATACAAAGAGAGTACCTGCCTATCTCCAATAGTCCTGATTTTCTTAAAGCAGTCCAGAGCACACCATGTAGTGCAAAGGGAAATCATTAAGCACATATACACATACATGCTATCATGTATGTAATATAGGTAGTAGCGATGAGAGGGGGGGTATTGGGGCACTTTTTACCCGGGCCCAGGTTTGATGGGGGGGTCTATTTGATTAGCTCTATACTCTTAAGGGACACATTTTGTGTCTTATAGTGGAACTTCAACGGAGAAACCAAATTTCACCCAATATGAAACAAATAATCAAACATGCACAATTATAATATAATGATATATTCACAAATATAGACAAGTATACTGCAACTACAGTATATACCCACAAATGTAATATACTGTACACAAGTATACTATAATGATGTACACAAAAAATACACAACTATACTAAAATTATATATACACAAATATAGGTACTTGTTTCCTATCTGGGCGCCCAGGTTTTCTACGTACGTCACCGTAATGAAATCGGATCGCATCGCATCGTACACATACACGATATTGAACGATGCGATGCGATGCGATCCGATTCGATTTCCCATAGGAAACAATGTGAAATGGCTCAATTTAGCCAAATTCTCATAGGAACAATAGTAAATGGGCCAAAAACACCCCTGAACATTGAAATGTCCCCCCAAAAGTAGTTGACGCCACCCCGCCATCAACGTGAACCCGAAGCGTGGCGAGCGCAGCGAGCCCGCGAGGGGCGGCGGTACGCGTCCTCCGACCTTTTCATGCCCTACTATCCACGTCGGCGTGGAGTGAGAATAGAATAGTGTGGCGAGCGCAGCGAGCCACTGAGCCCGAAGCGTGGCGAGCGCAGCGAGCCCCGCGAGGGGACGCGGATACCTTCACAGTTATATGCGTCCCCTCGCGGGCTTCCCAGGTGTCCATGGCGACGCGTCGGAGGACGCGTACCGCCGCCCCTCGCGGGCTCGCTGCGCTCGCCACGCTTCGGGTTCACGTTGATGGCGGGGTGGCGTCAACTACTTTTGGGGGGACATTTCAATGTTCAGGGGTGTTTTTGGTCCATTTACTATTGTTCCTATGATAATTTGGCTAAATTGAGCCATTTAACATTGTTTCCTATGGGAAATCGGATCGCATCGCATCGCATCGTTCAATATCGTGTATGTGTACGATGCGATGCGATCCGATTTCTCTACGGAGAATAGCATGGTGCGCAATTAACTTAGCGGGCGCCCAGATAGGAAACAAGTACCCAAATATACACTATTCATACACAAATATATAGTCAGTTATAATGTATCATCACTTTCATGATCTATTGTGACAATAAATGCAGCTAAACATTGCAGTAGGCTGCAACACTGCTAAGTGGACAATCATTTGACGCTGGTGCAAAACCAAGGTGTTTGCCACCGCACTCCCAATGTGCTCTGCGAATGACAACTTTGGTATGCATGAGCTACAACCAGGGGTTAAAGTGTGGGGGAACGGGGTGGAGCTGAGTACCACCACCTGTAATGGTGAGGTGGAACTAATTTAACCTCCACCTTGGCCCTGCACAGTAATTCTATCAGAAAAGCATTATAGTTTAAGGTGGGTGCTAAACACCCTACCACTGTCCTTAGCTCTGCCTAATGGTTGGAGGGGGGGGGGGGTAATTAGGTGCTAAAGGCAATGAGGTCCTCCACCTGTCTAGGACTAATTGAAGGCCTTGCTACAACTGTATTCTTTTAACTTATGTGTATAACAAAACTGTAAACTGTAAACTCAATTGGATATGAGCATCTTTATTTTTTGTTTCATGTCAGTATTAGTGTGATGTACTAAGCATTACTTCCACAATGTAGAATTTCTAATCACTTACCGCATATTTACCGCATCTATATAGTAATCACATATGTACTTTGTTAGATATGTGACTAATAACCCACAGGACAGTTCTCTGGATAAGAGATGTCCTTTATGATTACTGCACTTCCGGGTTTCAGTCCTGGGAGTCCCTCTGCTCAAAAACTGTCATTACCCATCGCATAAGTATAGTAATAATAAAATATACAGTAAATGTACAGAAAGTGCCACAGCAAGCTTAGGTTGAGCCCTATTTTTAACATGTTGGAAGATAGCACTAAAATCTTTCATCGGAATAAGCCCTTATGGAATGTAGCATGATTCCAATAACCGCAGGGTCAATCCTGACAATAAATCAGTAATAAGATAAATGAGAAGCCATTATAGCCCATTTGTTTTATTATTCAGCTCCAACATGTCTTATTGTCGCTGCAATAAACCTAAGATATTTTTTAAAGAATTATCAGTTTAATAGAACACTGAATACATTTATATTCTAATTTACAGCAGATTCAAACATTTTAGGTCATTTAGGTTAGACATTATATGTTTAACAATTTCACTGAAAGAAATCAGCCTTATTCATTTCTAAGAAAAACACATATATACCATATTTATGGGTAGAGATTATTTTGCTGAAATTGGCAAGAACATAAGAGTTATGTTGACAGGTCCATCGCTGCGTATGAGAGAACCACTTCTGATTCTGTGAGGATTTGCAGGAAAGGTCTATACTTGCGGACATTAAACACCGGATTGCCAGGCTCTGCTAGAGATTGTCAAACATTTTCTGAAGGTAGTTATATTAAATTATAGTGTACAGGACAGTGTGGTCATTCCAACCCAGGATTATTAACCTAAGATGTGTAGGTTGTCCCACAGCTGTTCCTTGTAATATGATTAAAGTCAAGGAAGAAACATATTACCATTTTATGATCAATGTCAAAATATGTAGTAATAGTGAGTGATTGGCTTCCCTCTTCTGTCAGATTGCAGTAAGATATTCAGTGCGGCAGTATACAGCACGTTCTACACATTATCATCATACAACCCAAAAAGATAAGTAAAAAAAAAAAAAAGGGTTAAAAACAGAACCACCACATGCTACTATTGTCAAACACTACTAGCCAACAATAAACACAATTAATTTAACTAAAGATCTCTGGATATGATTCGAATCTTTTTGATGTGATCCTACATACCGTATCACAAACTACTGTTGTTAGACAATATTGTTTTATTCTAATATCATAATCCAATATTTAAAGCTAATGATTATATAATAGGTACATGGTGATACTAATTATGTTTTATACTGTAGTTGGCATTCTATACTCTTTTGGACTGATTTGCTGCTCATAGTGGTATACATTTAATACACAATTCCATATAAAAATTAAATAATCTTTAATTGGATAACTGTGTCATATTAAAGTTCTATATAATAAGTATTACACACTGATGCTATTGTTTTACATATTGTTATTTATACCGAATGATTGCAACATACACAGCAGGTCTCTTACTTTAAAGGTGCTTCAAAATTCACTGGCGTGGCAGTGAGAGCATTTACCCCATTTACTACATGCTTCCTTATGTGTACAAGGCTATCTGCCTCATAGGCACATGAGAATGCTTATCAATAATGGTGCTTCTAGTGCGGCAAACTGAGACTACTCTCAACAAGTGGGTTTCAGGGTGTATTACAATCAGCGGTGTAGTAGAGGGGCTCCCCACATCGGGGTCACACTCCCCGCTGACGGGTCCCGCTCCATGCCACTGCTGCTACCGCTCTCTAGGGACCTGGCTTCTGTAGAATGCACTGACAGGTGATGGGTCCGGTGCCTGCACAGTATCAGCAACGGTACCGTGCACGCACATACCCTATTTTATGGGATGCCACCCATAGAAACTGGCTAGTGCTGCTCAATAAAGTAGAGAGCAGCTTCCTACAGGAGGGAACACCTATCAATGGGACTACCTTTACTGTAGGTGACTGGCAGGTCTGACCTATAGGAAGTCAATCAAGTCACCGTCAGTCACACTACTGAGTCTGACCTCGGCAGTGCTACTCCATATGTGTGACCATAGATTCACGCATATTTGGCAGAAAGAGTTGGGGAGTATTGTAGGAATTCTCTTCACAACCAGGACTTCATCCCATAGGGAAGTATTGGAGTCCAGGAACAAATCTGGAGATGGCGGATGTTTTTTGTATTTTTCGGAGCTTGATGAAGTTAGGTCCCTAACCCAATTTTGTATAAATTATGTGCTAATGAATAGACTCCTCAAACTTGTTGATAGATCTAATGATTAATCAACCTTGTATACTCAAATGTTTTTTAAATTTTGCATAAATAATGAGAAAGGTGGGCATTTCACCTGGCACTACAGACAGCAAACAGGCTAGACCAAATCCTCTGTAAAATTTTGGTTTCCAAACTACTCATCATATTAGTAACATAAGCATTTTTAGATCTTAGGCTATTTAATTCTACCATAACTATACTGTTCAGTAAAACCTTCTGCCTACCTGAATGGATTCTGTGATGTGTTGATGCTACAGCGATACGTCCCCATAGGGTTAAAAGGCAAAGAGTGAGAACCAATACCCATCTGATGAAGCTTTGTATCTCTCTTTTACCCATTCTGGAAAACAAACAAAATATTTTAGATTAGTATGACATTGTATTTTACATACATGTTGTTCAATAATAGTGCCAAAACTGAAATTGTGCACTTAAAACAGTACATTAAAAAACTAGAAAACATCGGAAACATAATTATACAAAAATACATTTAAACTGTGCATTTGTCATATTCAAATGCACCTGTCACAGGGATCATTGATCTCTATGACAGATGCTCAGGTCTGCTGTAAACTTGTACAACAGTTATACATGCCGCTTGAGTTTAACCCTTTGAGCGCCAAGTGAATTTGTCAAAATAGGTGTGAAAATTGCCAAGCAAACTATTTTATTCATCATAATGACCTGTAATGTTATAATCTTTTCTTTTCCATATTTTTTATATAATATAATTATAATATATAATATTATAATAATATAATTATTTATAGATTGATCTAGTTCCACCTCACCATTACAGGTGGTGGAACCAAGTTGCACCCCATTCCAGCCCACTTTAACCCCTGCTTATATCTATATCCCAGTTATATTTTGCCTTTATATAAAGATGAAGCTCCTGTCATCTTTGCCCAGCGCCCACCAGAACATCGCCTCTGGCGAGCGATGGCAGACAGGGACTCCATTAAACAGGGACTCGCATGCGTCTCACGGACGTCCCAGTCTCTCGAAGGCTGGGCATAGGCACCCTGCCCGTCTCCCCTTCAGGAAAACTGGCACGGTTAGGGGGGGGGGGTGATGAGGGGGTCTGTCTGGCGGCAGGGGAGGCGGCGGACGCCGGTGGGGAGCTCCGTTGTCACGGGGCGTGTGAGCGCCGGCTGCTGGCGGGGGCTGGCGATAGTTTCACCAGTCCCTGCAAAGACAATGCCAGCTCCGTCTGTAGTTGCAGTGAATTGATTAATGATTGCAATAATTAAAGAGAATGTCTCAGGCCATTGTTTCTTATTAAAGTAATTTTCTATTTTGGTGTGTAGCTTGCCACGATTTCTTGTTGAATCATGGAGATATGAAATAAGAGGTACAGGTGTAGTATTACTCACACTGGGCCTACAGGTACTTCAGCATTATACAGTATGCATTGTTTTTGCAATCGAGCTATTATCAACAGACTACGCCTGCATCATGATTGAAGGGTCAGCTCATCGTGAGGGTTTCACTGCAGATTGACAGGAAATTTTAGGAAGCAAACAGGAAGTTGTGTTAATACCGCAAGCATGTCACTGCTGTTTTCAGGGCATGTCTATGCTGTCAGCTGCAATCATGCATGCAGAGAAACATGGCATCTGCATTGCTACTGCTGCATCCAGTCTTAGTAGCATAGACCTACTTGAGCAGTCAATGTTACCTGTTATTGCATATACTGCAGGCTGCAAATGTGTATTCAATTGCGAATGAGTTGCTAATTTGCTATAGGTCCAGTGAGGATTTCTTTTTATACCTGGGCAGCAGCCTCACCTGCTAACTTTAGTAGTTCCATAGCCTGAAAAATCACGATTGCAATTGCATTAGCGTAAACGCTGAATCGGTCCGACTTACAAATGTTGTCATAAAAAGATTTAGGAAAGCAACTACCATTAGGACATACCGGTAAACTAAACACAAACTAGATTATTCAGCAGTTAACATTTGCAGTTATCTATACTATGCAATGTTGTACCTCACAATTGTATTAACCTGAGAAAAATATATGAGGATATAGCAGCCCACTGTCACAGTAAATTGGCAAATACAGTGCTGTATATGTTCTCCATTAGTGAAGAGATTGGCGGAGTGATACATCTCTGTGTGGTTTGTCCTGTCAGAAAAGATTGGAGGGGTGAGGCACAGAGCTTTTGTTATTATTGTGAGCAATGACAGAGGAACATCTCAGCTAGGTAGGACCCTTGGGAGAAGAGTAAGAATTTCTGGGCTATCCTGGTGCTATACATTTTTGAAGACAGTAGAAGCACCTCCAATTAGATTGTGAAGGGGAAATATCTTAAAAATTATAGGCGAATACCCATATACTGTATGATGAGGGGAAATACACCCATCAAAAACAGAATATGAGCACAGTTATGAAGAGAATGAATAAGAGACCTACAGTATTACAAAATCACTGGAGCGTTGCCACATAGAGAAACCACCAATAGCCAATAAGCGTCACAACAAAGTACGGATGTGTAATGGTTAGCATTACTGCTTCACAGCGCTGAGGTCATGGGTTCGATTCCCACCATGGCCCTAACTGTGCTGGGTTTGTATATTCTCCCCGTAATTGCGTGGGTTTTCTTCGTGTACTCCGGTTTCCTCTCACAATCCAAAAATATACTGGTAGGCTAATTGACTCCCAACAAAAATTAACCCTAAAATGTCTGTGTGTCTGTGCATGTACATGTGGTAGGGAATATAGATTGTAAGCTCCACTGGGGCAGGGACTTATGTGAATGTTCAAATATTCTCTGTAAAGCGCTGCAGAATATGTAAGTGTTATATAAGAAACTGTTAATAAATAAATAATAAATAAAAGAGTGTGGAAGGGATACATCAAGCAGCGCATTTTGCATTTGTTAATGCTGCATGAATGGAGAAAATCCCATAAAATAACTCGGTAAGAGCTGTACTTTTCAATGATAGGAGTTTCAGGTTTTTATCCCAGATTTCTATATGCACATGCGTGGACTGATGCATGCCACAGAGGGTGATGGGGGAAAAAAAGGGGGAAAGTGCAAAGAGACCATAGGCTAAAGACGGTGTTGACTACCACAGCCATCTTCGATATCTGTCATATTCCAATGGTTGGTTCATATGCGGTAACCATACAGTATATCCTCAGCTGCATTTTTTGAGGATTGGCTACATTTTAAAGTCTGAGGGGAAGTGCTTCAGAAGGTTTAAGACTGAGAGTTGTTATAAAAAGAGGATTAGGGCCATGATTACTTGCCCGCACCCATCATTTTTTCAATATAGAAGAATGATCAGAGGTGAACTGTCTACACATGTACTTGATACTAGAAAACACATTCTACTATAAAACATATTCCATTCTTTAAATGTACTGAAAAACATGGCACAAAATATTAGCAGCCTAACACGTAACCCATATATATTACATACAGTTCTAAAAGCTTCATGCCAAGCACAGTAGCCTGACACCACTCTCTTTCCGGATATATCTGGCCTGAGAGTGTGCAAAAGTACGGAAAGTTACAATAAAATCAAACCCTGTGAAAATAACTACTGTGGATCCAGACCTAATGATATTTTCTATTTTTCCTGGTACGCTGTCTAATAGACACCTGAATTAAAAACAAGATCCAATTCCTGTCACAAAGCAACAATATCAAGCTACTAACAGGCACAACACAGAAAGTAATCCCAGCCCTGGTGACCTGTGCAGTCATTAATCTGTAAGTAACTCTTTATCTTTTCCCCATCCATGCACAATATCAATAATTGTTACTTCCTGATTCTGCTGAACTGAGCTTCATAGGAAGGTCTTATTAGCGGACATCACTGGGAAACAAAGAAAGTCCCTTCTAATGTTACAGCTTCTTATTACAACAACACACCTGGAGTGCAACAAACTGCTCTTGCAACACACAGGGCAATTTTTAGGGAGAGGCATGTTGGGAAATCAAAGGTCACAAAGGAGAAATTATGAACACCAGCAAGTGTGCTATTGTCTTCACAGGTAAAAAAAATATAACAGCGACAATGTAATCCTATTTCTCAATAATAAAATGTGACATAGTAAAATACTTTTATTAATTAAACCAGTGGTTCATTAACTGTGTACAATGGCAACCTGGGGTGCCTAAGGACACTTGCAGGGGTCCAGGAACAACTCAAATTATGTATGGTCAAAGTAATAGGCAAAACCATTGCTTGTGGCTTCCAATCATAATTTATGTGGATAAACAGAGCAAATCCTGTCCCTCGCAGCAAAATTGAACCCAAGAATGACATGTAAACACAAATTACTTTATTTAATTTTTATTTTTCAAAATGTGTCAATAAGAAACTTTTGGTCTATGGGTGCCGTGAAATAAATTCTGATTCTCTACGGTGCCATGATTCAAAAAAGTTTGGGAACCACCGAATTACACTATTCATCATGCTACAGGTGTGTTAAAAATATATAATTTTTGTAACCAAAAAAAATTGTGCAAATTATACAAAGCTAAAACAATAATATATATGATCCTTACTGTACAGTATACTTACTGAGGAAATATCGTTGATGGGTGGGTAGTGTGATCCCCCAGTCTACCCAACATCAGGGCCAGATTTCTTACTGCTAGGGGCTGTACTGCATTTGCATACGATTTGCATACATTTCGATCCACGAGCGCAGCGAGCCCCACGAGGGGATGCGGCACGCGTCCTCCCGACTTGTTCATCCACGTCGGCGTGGAGTTGATTTTATAAAGTGTGGAGAGCGCAGCTTGGAGCCCGAAGCGTGGCGAGCGCAGCGAGCCCCATGAGGGGACACGGATTACTTGACGTGTATTCCACGTCCCCTTGCGGGGCTTGCTGCGCTCGCCACGCTTCAAGCTCGTTTTCCACAGCCACTCACCATGCTTCGGGCTCGGTGGCTCAATGCGCTCGCCACACTTTATTAAGTCAACTTAATAAATTCGGCTCCTGATTGGCCGCTAGGCGGTCAATAGAATCATTTGGAGGAGAGGCGCTGAAGATGAAACTTCAGCATCTCTCTGATTAGTCTGTGAGAGAGTACCGGCTGGCTTCAGTTGCATTTTTTTTTTAAGAAGACCTGGACTATGTCAGAAAGAAGAGGACGTGATCTTCGCCGGAGGACCTTGGTGAGTAGGATTTTCTTCTACAGGTAACCCTATGGATTTCTTCGGGATCCTGAAGCCCTGGAGCCCCAGACTCTGTAGCCCTGTAGCCCCGGACCCAGGGCCCAGGGATCTACCTAAGGGCTCAAGATAGGTAAGTATCAGTATGTATGTGTAATGTATGTATTAAACTTTTATTTTTCTTGTGTGTCAGTGTGTGTTTATTTAATTATTTCTTGTACTGTGGAACTACAAGTGCCAGCGGGCCCTTTAATGCCCTGCATGCTGGGACTTGTGATTCTCCAAGTCCCAGCATGCAGGGGAGGCTTGTTGGGACTCATAGTTCCATAGTATAAGACAATAGTTTATTATTCTATTTTTTACACTGCAATCAGCTCGATGCCCACCGCCCAGGGGCATCAAGGACAGCACCAGGCTTCAGCCTGGCCAGGTAAGCCTGGAGGGGGGGACCCCTTTATTGAGGGGGCCCCCACTTCTCCAGGACCCCTGGCCAGGCTGACTGGTCGGTAGGGTTGATGCTTTGGCAGGGGGGACTTGTATAAAAAGTCTCCCCCTGGCTGTGGCATTTCCTTGCTGGCTGGTTGGACCCTGGGCTGGTTCTAAAACGGGGGATCCCTAGATCCCATTTTGTCCCCCGTATTCTTTTGAATGGTGATTCCTATTCGTATTTTCCGATGGTGTAAACATTCATTTTTGTAAATGCAAATACGAATGTGCCAAAAATATGAATATGTGCATTTTTGGCATAGTAAATACCAAAAATACGAATACGCCTAAAATATTTGTATTTTACTATGCAAATACGAATTTTTAAGGCGTATTTGCGTTAGTAAATTCCCCCCATGGTGTGTGCAGGACAGTGCCATCTAGTGGTTTTGAGCATATATTGGTACATATAAGTTTAAAGAGGATGTTACCCAATTTATAATATTTTAATTTATACTTATTTTGACCAATGAAAAGCATTCACATTATATGATGTTAAAATCTCATAATGGGGCAGATGTATCAAGCCTAGTGAAGAGATAAAGTGGAGATAAAGTGGAAGGTGATACCTCACCAGCCAATCATCTCCTGACTGTAATTTTTCAAACATAACTGATTGGCTGATGTATAACCGCCTTTTACTTTATCTCCACTTTATCTCTTCACCAGCCTTAATTCATAAGTAATGATTTTATATATGCTTATTATTACAGGCTTGTCTACATACATACATACATACATACATACATACATACATACATACATACTGTACATACATACATTATGGTGTATTAACTCCCGATCTCTTTGTTAACCACATAGGTATGGTGGATGCTCCCAACTAGAACACATGCTAGGAAAAACAGCATGGCTTACCAAGATTTCTGCTTTTAGCGCATGGGTCTTCAAACTGCGGCCCTCCAGATGTTTTGAAACTACAAATCCCAGCATGCCTTGCCACATTTTGGCTATAAGGGAGTGGTAAAACTATGGCAAGGCATGCTGGTATTTGTAGTTTCATAACATCTGGAGGGCCACAGTTTGAAGACCCATGTTTTAGCACCTCCTGTCATCTCTTCTACTGTAGATCTGTGGATCCACATTCCTGGCAAAGGATTATGGGACCACTCCTATATAGCAGCAATATAGTGGTGGTCTATAGTTTTTTTAATTTCATATCGCTCAACTAAAGTTGCTAAAATCCAGCCAGAAAGCAACACTGTAAACTTTAGTATCTCTTGACTATTAAATTACAATATTCACACGCAGGAAGCTTGAGAAAATCTTCCAGCAAGCAATGATATTGTCATTCCACTCTCAGTATAATCAAGTTCTGCTAGCACTCTAGACGGTGTTGCTCATCTTGTGCCTGGTTTGCTCCTTGTGCTTTTTACATTTATATTTATAGAACACAGATGCTGGTGAGAAAAGTATACATAACATTCACATAACTGATAGACTAAATTAACACATTATTATTCAGATGTAGTCCATGTTATTGTAAAACATAATTATAAAGATCACATTAATCAAACTGTAATGTTACATGTAAATTGCATTGATGTGAGTACATGCCAGCAAATTAACTTATCCTGCTTGCATATAGTAATCAATCTTCCCATCCCCCAGTACTTCAAACTGCTTCATTCTGTTATCATTGTAAATGAACAAATTGATTTGCCAAATAGTGTATGATTCACCCACATAAAATGATCCTGATCCATTTAAAAAATTCATGTTTTCATCTTAAATTATTCATTAACTATTTACTTCCCATTTGGAAAATAATGTAGGCTTAACAATGTTTTGTCTGTAAGGTTCAATAATAAGGGATTATTTTACCATTTCAGGGGTTAAAGTGGGGGAGCGGGGGTGATACTGCTGAGTTCCACTATCAGTAATTCTAACAGAAAAACAAATTATAGTTTACACTGGCCCTGGCTATACCTAATAAAAGGAAAGGGGAAATGAGTTCCCCCACCTCTCAAGCTCTGGTTCCAACAAGTAGAACGAGTCCCAGATCAGATAACATTTGTAGTTCCGAGTGGACCTTTGGTACAAGACGAATCTGCCCTTTAGTTTGCAACTTGGATTGCTAGCCATGTCCCCCTCCCCTGATTCTGAAGCAATTTCAATCAGGAGAGTGTTTGGGGAGGTGGTCAAAATCCTCTGGAAATTATGGTTATTGAAGTTAATAATACTTTAGGAACTGAAACCTGTCCATGTTACATGATTGTAGCTGTTTTTATTGTTTATTTTTTTATTTTTCAAGAGACTTAGATACAAAACCAAACCCACAACAGAACTTGTGAGTGTGATTTAGAACCAAAAGCCAAACATGGGCTCTGCGCACATCTCTATTTATAAGTAAAGTGATCACACTGCTGGTACCGATACTGTGCATGTTGACTGCACTACGATAATAAGACACTGTCTTATGAACAAAAAACACCATAGGGCTTATTTTTGGGGTAGGGCTTATTTTATTCCATTCCTGCTTTTATCTCAGTCATGCCCCCCATTCCTGCTTTTATCCCCATCATGCCCCCCGCACCTTTTACTTTCAGCACAACTCCCTCTTTCGTTCTGCGTTTTTCAGCCTAGCTCCTGTACCTTAAAGACACCGCTTGGATAGTGCATGGTGATGTCATGCTCAATGCATCCCTGGGAACGAGAGGCTTCAGTGGTACCAGGGCTGCTACCATGCCACAGCAGCATCCATTTCTCCATTTCATGCAGGACAGGGATTGTTTAGCGCAGGGACTCTGGAAAATGGGGATTTCGGTAGGGCTTATTTTTGGGGTAGGGCTTATTTTGGACCGTTGTCCATAAATAAGGGTAGGGCTAATTTTCAGGTAGGTCTTATTATCGGAGAAACATGGTAGTGGACATTACCCAATGTGTAGCAACTATGGGTCAACTTCATGTAAAGATGGTATTAGTTATCTGGGCCACATTTTGGAAAACTGCACTTTCTGGAACCTTGTACATTTTATCATTTAGTTTCTAAAGTGTGAACAAAAATGGGGATACCACAGTAGATAATGGAGATATCTGATGAAGTCTTCACTTATTGGTCTGCTGTGTTTTTATGATGAGAATGATAATGAGAATTCTCCTAAGAATTAGTCAGTATAGCCTGGGCTAGAAGGGAGATTCCCTCGCTGGTATGATTTCACATACCTAATAGCCACCCTACGGCCTATGAGCCTGGTCTATTTGTGCCCTTTTTATTTGCACATATGGAGACCATGGATGCATAACAAAGAAGAGAAAAACATGCAATACATTCCTTCAGCCCATCATTTCCATGTACCTCCCTAGTCTAAAGTAAAGACATACTACTGTACTACTACTACTACTATGAGGAAGCAGAAGATACAGTATTGCTTATCTTTCTAGGATCAATGTATTTTTATTTGTTATACTTTGAAATAGAATTGGTGGTCTTTCATAGCTTTAGTAAATGGACTTTTGGTTATAGATTCTTCATTACTAGTATATGAGAGATGTTTTAAATGTGTAATATTAGCACAATTACAATTTTCTGTAAACATTTATTAAGGCTATTGTCATTTATATAATTGGTTTTAGTTATTACTTATGCTCCTTCCTAATTCTACAGTCTGCACCCCACCCTTTTTAGGAGGTTCAGATGGACACCAGAAATTCTGCAGAATTGTAGGCAAAATGTTACCTAATCATGGGCAGACAGAATTTCTAAGTGTGCCGTTGTCTTAATTTGGCAATACAATAATGTCATCAGTACAGGATAATGGGGCAGATGTATTAAGCCTTAACAAGAGATAAATGCAAGGGTGATAAAGAGAGATAAATGTCCAGCCAATCAGCTCCTTACAGACTTTTTTCAAACACAGCCTCAAACATGGCAGTTAAGAGGTGATTGGCTGGATGTTTATCTCTCTTTGCATTTATCTCTTGTCAAGGCTTAAAACATCTGCCCCAGTTTGACATATGTACTTGGATTGCATTATATGATCAATTTGCTAAAATGCCCTTTAGAGTCAATATAAATGTTTTATACTGTACATAAAATATATCATATAAAATAACAATAACATGCACCCCTTTCCATAGCTCATGATTTGAGACATAGCGTATACTGTATGTGATAGCATCCGAGTTTGTTAGAGGTGTGGGATGTTGGCTGAACGCTGACTTTTTCTTTTAAAAGCGGCAATTATTTACATTACCAGACATGGGCCCTTATTCTAATTCGGACGGTACGGCCCGCGTGCGGCCGTACCGCCGATGTTTTTATTCTGCACATGCGCAGAGGTCAATCTGCGCATGTGCAGCCCCCTTCGCCGCAGACGTATTTCGTCTGCCGCAAAGGGGGCGTATAGGGGCGTGAGGGGCTTCATACCCTCATTTCCCTATGTGTACGCCCCGCGTTTCATGGGCGTTCCCATGCAAACGCGGGGCGTATGCATGGTAATTAGGGTATGACGCAACTCATGGGGGCGGAAAGCTGACGTCGCCGGATGTCAGCTCTCAGCCCCCATACAAGCTAGCACACGGACGATTGTCCGTGTGGTCTCAGCTTGCGGGAGCTGCTGGGGCGTGCGGACCTGCCTTCGATGGTCGACGACCATCGAATGCAGGGGGCAGCTCCCACCATGGTGGAGGCGTACGCCTCCACCATTTTTATGCGGATCGCCAGCCGTCCGTGTACGGACGGCCGTGGCGATCCGTCTCGTGGGCGGGGATTGGTTTGTGCGGCCAGAGCACCGTGTGCGGCTCTGGCCGCACCAACCAGAATAAGGGCCATGGTGTGTTTAGGTTTAAAAAAAAAAACAGGGGTGCTCATCTCTATTTCAAATAGTGTCATATTGGTAAGTCATGTTAGCACTCATTTTTATACAGTTTTTGTTCAATAGAAACATAGAAACATAGAATTTGACGGCAGATAAGAACCACTTGGCCCATCTAGTCTGCCCCTTTTTTAAACATGTTACCTCAAACCATATTTGATTCTTATTTTTTTGTAAGGATATCAATATGCCTATCCAAAGCATGGAAGGCTATTCCACTTATCCACTACTCTTTCTGTGAAGTTGTGAAGTAATTCTTCCTCAAATTTCCCCTGAATCTTCCTCCCTCTAGTTTCAGGGCATGTCCTCGTGTTCTGCTGCTCCTCTTCCTGTGAAGAATGTCTCCCACCTGTACCTTGTTAAAACCCTTGATATATTTGAACGTTTCTATCATGTCCCCCCTTTCCCTTCTCTGTTCTAAAGTATACATATTAAGATCTTTTTAAGTTTAAGATATTCATTATGTTTCTAGGAAAATATTATTATAAATTATGTGGATCTGAAGCAAACACAGTGCACGACCACCACTTCAACTGTAAAAAAAAAAAAAAAACCTCTCTGGTGCACCAGTAAGAAGAAGCAGTTGCCAGAACGAATGAGTACTAATTAGTGCCTCAGAGCTATAGGGATATCACCACAGGAAGGTACAAATAATAGACTAGTTTTAAAGTAAAAAATGGTAAAACAGAATGGGTGGAACTGAATAATTGTTTGTAGGAGAAAGAGAAGAATTTGCACAATGGATGCACACCAAAGAGAAAATATTTAAAGAGAACATTTTTGGTAATTTTTCTCTTTAAATATTTTCTCTTTGGTGTGCATCCATTGTGCAAATTCTTCTCTTTCTCCTACAAACAATCCTTCTGACTTTTGTCCGGATAGCACCCCCCGCCGAAATACATTCAATAAAGGCGGCCCACATATACAAAAGTCCCTAAAATTATAAAAGGGATACTGCCCAATTATGTGCAGACCTCCAATCCCTCTCTCCCTCATTGCCTCATTAAGTCGAACTGAATAATTAAATAAAGTGACTGCAACACCACAAACAACACCACAAAGACAGATGTATAATTATAAAGGTACGAAAAGATAAAAAATCAACTAGAATAGTTAAGTGGAAGAGATAATGTAAATAAAAAGGGGGACGAGCGATGGGGGGGGCATAAGCGTTATGGAAAAGAGAGAACAGATACCCAGTAATAGAAGGGGATTATGGAAAAAAGGGGAGAGCAAGATGACAGATTTTCTTAGGCAAAAAAAGGAAAATACAGTCAAAAAGAAAGAATACAATTTAAATAGGCATACAGTGAAAGATATGTTTTGCATGAAGGAGGGAAGGAAGGAAAGAAATATAAGGGTTCAGAGACAGTAGAAAGTGAGCTAATTATTGTGAGGACAGTCAGAGGAGGGATATTATGTTGCAGACATTGGGAATAGAGGGAACAAACATAGACAGAGAAAAACAGACTTTGTCGTCATTAATCAGAGAAATCATAGTGCAGGGGATGACAAAGATCAAAACCTTAGTCCAGTTAATGAGAGAGACTGAGATTTTTGTGTGGCTAATGAGATAGACCTTAGTGATAATGAGAGACCAAAACATTGGTGCAGGTAATGAGGGAGACCGGGACCTTAGCTGAAGCAATGAGACACACCAAGAGGGAGATGTGTCAAAACTTCTACAGAGCGGATTTGTGGACAAGAAGAGAAGTTACTCAGAGCATCCAATCCAATTATCGTTTTGTAGAATGTACTTTAGCAATGATGAAAACTGATTGGGTGCTCTCCACTTGTCAACTTCTCTACACTTTAGAAGTCTCAATATATTGTTGCCCATGGCAATGAATCACATTCTACTTCGGATTTATCTTGCACTTTCAAGAAATTATTAGCTAGAATTTGAGTAATTGCCATGGCCAACATCTCCACTCTACAAACTGCATTTTAGTAAATAGAACCCCACGACTTTAGTCAAATGTTGTGGTTGAATTGTAAGGCATAACAGAGCTCTGCAGTGCCAGACACTGAGGAAAACAGAGCATACAGTACTGTACATAAGACTGGGACATAAAAGCTAGACAAAATGGAGTACATTCATTTCACCATGATGTTCCACATAAACTGTATCATATAGGTGAAGCAAATTTTGATGTACACAACTATGGAGAAAAACTTGTGATGTTGCTGGCATAATGTGCCATTCTGGAACTGCACATTGCTGCAATCACGTTGAACTGAACTGCCCTTATACAAGTGGATGTAGAAGCAAAGGTAGTGTCCATTGTTCCATTTATATGTGTTTTTCACAAGGCATGATATACTATTTTTCTTCTCTGATTTTATATTTGTCCATTAAGCAAGTCCTGTCCATTTGTATGTCTTCAAAAGTGTACGAAAAGGAAATTCTTAAAAGTGATTCACAGCTATACACAGCTAAATCTGTCCCAGCTGTTACAGTAGTCATTATTCACCAAAAATGCAATTGATAGGGCCTCTTATACACAGTAAGCAGGGGTTAAAATGTGTGTGTGGGAGGAGGAATGGAGTGGTGAGGCGGAAGTACGGGGAGAATATACAAACTCCACACAGTTAGAGCCATGGTGGGAATCAAACCCATGACTCCAGTGCTGTGAGGCAGTAATGCTAACCATTACACCATCCGTGCTGCCCATGCTGCTTTAATCCTCAGTACATGCTTACCAAAATTTGCAGACTTGCCCAATAAATTAATTTGATAAATGATGGCAGAATGTCATGGAGAATAAAGAACCCCCCTATTTATTAACAAATATCAAATTACAAATCAAACATGAAATGGAACTACAAATCATCAATTTAGTGATTTAAATAGAAGATAGGTAATTTTATTTTGTAGATAACTTTCTATTGCCTAAAGCATGGGTCTTCAAACTGTGGCCCTCCAGATGTTGTGGAACTACATGTCCCAGCATGCCCTGACAGTTTTGGCATGCTCTTATAGAAAAAAATGTGGCAATGCATGTTGGAACACGTAGTTTCACAACATCTGGAGGGCCACAGTTTGAAGACCCATGGCCTAAAGCTTCATTTAGATGCATACAGAAGATAGGATGATAGAAACTATGCTAATGTTTTCCCAATTATGCAATTATTGATAAATTGTACATGCATATGCTTCTCACTCGGCATGCGCCAAAGTCTAATACCAATGCCGATCGCACCGCTTACCTATATCCTGATTGATAGTCAGGCACCATTTGCGGTGTTGAAACTGGGAGTAGGGCCATAAAAGCAGGTGTTTTGCAGACATTTTTGAGGAATGAAGATGGGTATGCTCAGTGCTATTTTTCAGCAGGAACCAGCAGGAACTCAGTTCCTGAACCTCAAATTAAATATGACATCATCAGGAACTGAAAATGTACTTTTTATAAGATAAGTTTTATTTTAAAGTCACCTGTGAGTGCCTTTGTTTCTAAATACAATATATACATCTATCTATCCCTCCCTCTGTCTATTATATATGTTTTTTTTTTTTATTTAATTGATCCACCCGCAGACCTGGAGTTCCTGAACCTATTTTTACAGAAAAATAGTACTGGGTATGCTTGAGAATCTGTACTCAGGTATTTAGGCTGCCATGCTGTATGGCTGTTGACTTAATTGAGCTGCTGATTTATTATGAAAGGATGTGCATGGGCGACTGGAATGTGTACACAGTTGCTTTGCCTTTGTGATTTCTTTGCCGAACATCTGTACTTTAGTGTTGCTAGTTATTTAAAAAAAATAATTTGGACATCTTAAATGAATAGAATTAAAGGTGCAGTCGTCACAACGTCTGTCAATGAATCAGGCCATATACTAAAAATACTGAAAATATCCAAAGTACGTGATTTTCAGGGGTTAAAGTGAGGGGGAACGGGGTGGAACTGAGTTCCACTACCTCTAATGGTGAGGTGGAACATGTTAAACCTCCACATTGGCCCTGCACAGTAATCCTCACAGAAAAGTGTTCTAGTTTGCAGGGGGATGCCAAAAACCCTACCACTAGCCCTGTCTCCGCCTAATGGGGGGTAGGGAGGGTAATTAAGTGGCATAGAGAAATGAGTTCCCCCACCTCTGCAGGACTACTTTAAGCCTTGGTGATTTTAGATGTTTTATCAATTTCAAAGAAAATCAAGAAACTCTTGAGGATTTGCCCACAGCTCTAATAAACAGGCATCCAAATATGTGGTTTACTGTGGCTGTAAGAATTATTGGCTGCATTCAGAGATGGACACAGTGCACATCACTCCTGAGTCTTTGGAATTGTTTCCCCCAAATGGTGACAGGCTGCAGCTTAAGGGGCACTGTGCGTGATGAGGGAGGACACATCCTGCACATGAACAGAAAGCATCCTGTGCATACATAGGCACCCCATCATCAGAGACCAGTATTAGAAGACCATGGCACCTTTTATAGGGGCAGCCTAGATAACGCATGTCATTCTTATTTGCCACCATATTCTACGTTTCTTGCACTTGATATGTTTTGTCCAATAGAAATGATAGGGTATGTTGTTTGTTTTATTTTATTGGATTTTGCACTGTAGGGGATTTGTTTTGTTCACTTTTCAAATGGACATCAAAAACCAAACAAGAAACTAAAATGGGGTTCTGGTGTAAAACATAGACTGTCTCATGATAGACAGTCACAAGGTCGACAGGGTCAAAAGGTTGACAGGGCCTAAGGGTCGACAGGTTAAAGGTCGACATGGTTAAAAGGTCGACGTGGTCAAAAGGTCGACATGGTCAAAAGGTAGACAGACAAAAGGTTGACATGGAAAAAGGTCGATTTGAATTTTTATGTTTTTAGGGTGTCTATGTCTACATAGGTCGACATGGACACTGTCTAAGTGTACCGTGTCCCCTCGCATGGCTCGCTGCACTCGCCATGCTTCGGGCACGGTGCCTCGCTGCACTCGGAACACTATTTTATTCCCCCTCCATGCCCTAGTGGATGGTAGGGCATGAAATACCGCCTGCCGGCACATGTCGGCTGATAATGTTGTAAAAAAATGCATGTCTACCTTTTTCATGTTGACCTTTTCCATGTCGACCTTTTGACCCTGTCGACCTATTGTGTGTCAACCATTAAACCCTGTCGACCTTTTGACTCTACCTTTTGACCCTGTCGACCTTGTGACTGTCTACCATTAGTGGTCGACCATATGACTGTCTATCATGAGTCAGTCTATGATCAGTCCGGATACCCTAAAACGGACACACGTCAATTTGGATTTAAAAGTCGATATCAAATTTGAATGTTAGTAAATGAGCAATTTGGACAGTGAAAAGAAGCCTGATTTAATTAAATGTCAGTCAATTTAAATGGACCTTAAAATTGAATACAAAATCATGCATTAGTATGTATGGGTCTGACTCAGACGTGTCTGCATATATTCGCTGCCTAGAAAACAGGTAAACGCCCCCCCCCCCCACACACTCCCCCTGGCCGATTGAATCCCTTCACTAGCATGCGAGGGGATATGTACGCTACACCTCCCCTCGCATGTGGCCGCACAAAGGAAAAACTATTTGCTGGTCGCTCCCCATCTAAATGGTCTTTCTTTAGTTCGCAGTTAAAAGTAAGCCAGGACTTGCTTTTCATTTGAACTGTGTCCTCCGAATTCGTGGCGGTCTCTGACATCAGCCGCCCACCCCAAGCAGGCATTGGCACGCCTACGTCTGCAGGGGGATGCTCAGGGTTTTTATGGGCCCACCAATAATATGCTGGGTGTTCCCTTGCTTCCGCCCCTACCTGCCACCTTTCCGGCCCCACCAGGAGCGTATGGCCTGGCGAGTCTGAAACTCCCTGAAGCCATTCGGTCACGCACATATTTGTAAACCCTGTGGACAGGGCTGAATTTGGCCCATTACGAATGGGCCTGCATCAGCCCCTGATGTCTGCACAGAGCGAAGGATATATATTTGCACACTACATAAATGATTTAGGAACAAGTGGTGTCACCAAGATATAAAAGGTTTACGTTTGAGTAAATATTTATTTTTGCAAGGTATTGTTGGTAATCTTTGTTCCCAGAGTAGTTTGCAGCTGAAAATAGTTTTGTATATAACAACATCTTTCACCCACTTAACTAGCAGGACCATGGGCAATATTGTGCCCCCAAATGTGGATGAGGTGAATATTCCATGGAACAGTTTTGCACATTCTGCTAATGTCAGCTTTGCACATTGGGGAGTAGATTTACTAAAGTTTTTACATTTAAATGCATCCATAGCAACCAATCAGATTCTATCATTTTATAGGATGCAATAGTGAAATTATAGACAGAATCTGACTGGTTGCTATGGGCAACATCACCTCTTCATTTTTAGAAGCTGCAGTATACAGATGTAGCGCCTCTCAGCCAGCTCAGGGAATCGCGGCGGGGAATGGAATCCTTGCTCGCTTCAGGGAGATGGGCAGAGTTAGGGGGGTTGCTGGCTGCTACAGGGGGAACAGCGGGGAGGCAGCGGGCTCCGTCAGAACAGGTCACGCGAGCGCCTCCTGCACATGTGCCCCCTTCTGGTGGATGGCGAGCATCGGCGATTGGTGATGGAATCTAATGAGAGCTGCTCCATCTGTATGTACCCATGAGAATGGAGAGGTTTCCCAAACTCAAGGTGTTTTTTTTTTTTTAAGAATCTTGCATATTTCCCCATATCTATACATGCGATGCAGCTAGAATTGTATATGTGTAGCTTTTTATTTACTTTTGAAGTACAGTATGCAGAATAGACCATTAGTATTTTTTCCTTCTCTTCAAGACTGTAGTTACCTTCAATCATGCAAAACAGCAAAAGCGGAAAAAATGGCTTAAAAACAGTTTTCTTACTCTCTCTGATATATTCTTTCTTGTAGAAATGATTCATCTCCAGCTTAATGCAATAAACATCTGTAAACCGAGCTGTTCTTTCATACGTATATTCGTATTTGCAGAGTCACCATGGATATATCTAGTTTGTAGAACTTATTTTTTCAGTCATTTTTTATAATGTATTTGCGAAGGAACTTTTATTTTTTACTATAGCGCACAGATACAGTAGCCTCAACCACTTCATATAAAGAACACCTAGATTGTTTATAGTTAACAGGCTGAGCGAATATAAGTAAAAACATGTGAGTTTGAACCCTGAATGATTTCGCACTGCAGGTGGGCAAATGCAAAATGTACAGATAGATTTGGATTTGAGAGAGGCGTGATCAGACTCCAACCTACATTGCCGGGGGCTTCATGAAAAAGGAGTCAGTGTTTACCAAGCATGCAATAAAAAAAATGGATTTGCACCCCATTGCCTTGCAAAACATTGCTAACGATTCAGACCTAAAGTACCAATTTTCCGGGCACTTTGGATGGATTGAAAAATTAACCATTTGAGTGCCAACCTTGCTGTGAGAGATTCTTAAAATATCGGCTAAAAATGCCAGCGTCGCTCACAGTGACTGTTCTTTTTTCGGGTGCAATATTTAACTAAACTTCAATGTATTGACTTGGCTGCATTTATATTTATTTATACTAAAAGAACAGTCGCTGTGAGCGACGCTGGCATTTGTAGCGAATATTTTGAAGATCTCTCACAGCAACGTTGGCACTCAAAGGGTTAAAGTGGCCTTGGAAAAAAGTTGGGGCCAGCAAAAATAAGAAAAGGTATTTTAGGGGCCAACATACCCCACAGAAAGCATCAAGATTAACACCTTAAAGCAGGGCCGTAACTAGGGGGGGGGGGGGCTAGGGGGTCACGCGCACCGGGCGCTGGAGGGGGGGGGGGCGCAATACTGTCACTGTCCCCGGGGACGCACTGTGCTGCACCTGAACCAATCACTGCAGCGGCTGCCGGGGACCCAATCATTGCTCAGTGGCCGCCCGGCAGCCAATCACTGCAGGTTTTCCTAGTTGCTGCCGCTGCGCACCCTGAGCGGGTTGAGTCACAGTCACACACAGACTCGTGCGTGTGTCCTTTGGCCGCCCATCCACCCCCCACAATGTAAGTCTATGCCACTGCTGAGTGCGGGGGGACGGGACGCGATGCGGCTATGAAAGCTGACAGCCGCTCTCAGAAGAAGATGAGAGCCCCCATATAGCAGACAGTTCTCTGAAACTGTCTGCTGAATGGGAGCGGACATTTTGTGATGGTCCGTTCTTCATATCATCAGAATGAAGCCGGGACGGGAGCCGGGACCACCGTAACCGCTGACAGGCATCCCAGCTCCCAACTGCACGATGACATCCTGGCTCCAACCCGCATCACTGACAGCCGGACTCCAAAGTATGTAAGTGTATATTTGGTGGCGGGCGGGGCGCAAGAGAAACCTTTGACGCGGGGGCGCAGTAGTATTTGAAGTTACGCCACTGCCATCACCTGTGGTGCAGCAACTTTTTTATTAGTCCATCTGTTCAAAAACAGCTGATGGCAATCATACATGAAGAGAAATGTCCAGGAGCAGAGCATAGTGTTCCTCCTGGCATGGGTCATGTTGGGAGGTATGGAGATGTACTATACCTACAGTATATGGAGGCATGTCTTTTGCAACTAGTATAGGGTAGGTAGAAGTACTGTACACACTAATAGTGATGATTACTAATAACATAGAACCATATACTGCACACAGCTCTTCAGATCTGTGTTCTTACACTATTTTTACATGTGTATTCTTTTGAGTAATGCACACCCAGATAATGTCCAACTGATCATCAGCATCTGTATTAGAATGTAGTCAAAACGTTGTCAAAAAGTTGAGATTCATAATACAATTACCACGATGTTGACATTGTTAAAATGTAGATAGGCAACTTGCTGACATGTCTATACTGTCAACGGGTGAAATTATATTTTGTACCCATCCCTCTATATGTATTGGTTAATTAGTCACACATCTAGAGATGAAAGAGAGTAAAAAGCAGAATGATAATCAAGATCTCAGAACTGTGCAAATAATTTAATCCTGAATCACAAATAAATAATACAAAGTAATTAAACACATTCCTGCAGATTAACCGTTTGAGTGCCAACATTGCTGTGAGAGATCCTCAATATAGGCCTGATTCTGGTTGGTCTGCAAAAGCAAACGCCTTCTTTAATGGACAAACCCATGTGCACTGCAGGTGGGGCAGATGTAACATGTGCAGAGAGAGTTACATTTGGGTGAGTTATTATGGTTATGTGCAGAATAAATACTGACTGCTTTATTCTTACACTGCAATTTAGATTTCAGTCGTAACACACCCCACCCAAATCTAACTCTCTCTGCACATGTTAACTCTGCCCCACCTGCAGTGCAGCATGGTTCTGTCCATTAAAGAAGGTGTTTGCTTTTGCATATCAATCACAATCAGGCACAATATCTGCTAAAAATGCCAGCATCGCTCACAGCGACTGTTCTTTTAGTATAAATAAATACAACTCAAGACAAGACCATTAATTGAAATCTAGTTAAATATTACACCCAAAAAAGAATAGTCGACGTGAGCGCCGCTGGCATTTTTAGCGGATATTTTGAGGATCTCTCACAGCAAAGTTGGCACTCAAAGGGTTAAATAATGCTCACAGTGTACTGCTGGCATTGAATAGGTTACTTTTATTACTGCACTCTGCAGTGTTTCACTGTTGATGCAGTAATGGGAATCATCTGTTGACACTTGAATGTCCAAAATGCATCAGAGTTGCACAAAGTGACTGTGAAAGAATGCTTCGGTTAGTGGATATATTCATGAATAATATATTATTTAAGTAAAGCAATATTATTTGTTACAATAATTACTGCCCTACTGTAACTTCGAGCTTCATTGAGTCTGTACTGAAGAATGAAGGAAGGATTTAGATAACATACAGGGACTGCTGATAGTCTTGCTTTGTGTGACCCGGTTAAGAATGTTTTATCAGTGACTAGATTGTGCTCCTTGTTCTTCAGCAGAAATCAAATCTTAAATGTGGTTTCTGTACAGTCTCACTGCAGCACCAAACACAGATCACTTATTTTTTCCTAGCTAAATCCCCTGCATGCTAATAATGTGGTTTAACTTTCAATACAAGGTAATCAGTAATGAAAAGCCAAGGGGAATGCAGTATGCACGTAGGAGGCAGCTCTTTCTGTAACAAGGAATTATTTCCCCCTGGTGGCATGAAAGGAAACTTGCGTCTTTCGTGTAGTACATCTATCTGATAGAGAGGAAGGCATTTTGTGCCATGGCACGGTTTATAAACATTTCTCTGCAACAGGGCTTATTAAATTAATCTTGCAGTTGTTTGTGTTGTCACAATGTTTCAAAATATTTTCCCTTTATTTAATACCTACCGGCGCATATATACTGTGTATATATATGTAAGTGTGTGAACGTGTGTGGGTGTGTGTGTGCAATGTTAATCCTAAACAAAAGGAACAGCACGGGTGCTTTGTGTTCTGCTATACATGAACTGAATATAAATTAATTTACAGCTTTTTAGTCTGTGTTGGAAAAATATTTTCCCTTGAAGAAACAAAATGATTTTATAAATGGTTCTAATTTAAAACCGTATGTGATTGTGTATCTTGGGCATTTTTTCCCTATTTTAGTAAATATTTGAAAATAATGCAGCCACTGTGTTACAGGTTTTCTGGCAATCACCTCACATGTTCTCATCATCAGGGCTGACCTGGAAAATACTGTGTCCCATGTCAGATGCTGGGTAGAGAGCGCTTTACGTTTATTCCATGCCCATTGGAGTTCTTTCTTGTAATAGCCTGTCAGCATGAGGGCTATTATATAAAAGAAATAGAAAACACAGGAGACCAAACCAGTACTAAGACAACACATTAAAGGATTTGTTTGCATTTGCCTTTCAAATTGTAACCACCTAGAAAAACCATAGTGTCCTTGGAATCCATGTACATGAATCTGCTAAAAGAAAAGGTCACTGCTGAGAAGTTGTCACTGCTTCAAAAATAGACTCCATCATTTTTAGCACATCATTTCCACGAGAGGTAAACATTTTTCCACATCAAATAGTGTTCCGCAGAATTCTAACAAACCCACTTGGTGAATATTTTCTAAACACCTACTGTATCAATAGTTTTTCAGCATGTAGCGTTCCAATTTTGTTGACACTGTTAAAGTTAGGAAATAACATAAGAAAGAGCAGTAGGGATGGTGTAATGGTTAGCATTACTGCCTCACAGCACTGAGGTCATGGGTTCGATTCCCACCATGGACCTAACTGTCCGGAGACTGTATATTCTCCCCGTACTTGCGTGGGTTTCCTCCGGGTACTCCGGTTTCCTCCCACAATCTAAAAATATATGGGTAGGCTCCTAACAAAAAGTAACTCTAGAATGTCTGTGTGTGCGTGTACATGTGGTAGAGAATATAGACTGTAAGCTCCAATGGGGTAGGGATCGATGTGAATGTTCAAATATTCTCTGTAAAGTGATGCAGAATATGTGTGCACCATATAAGAAACTGTTAATAAATAAATAAATAAATAAATAAATAATAAATAAATAAGAGCAAGTAACTCTGCATCAAGATCCAATGAAAGGGGTGCAAATACATAAACCAAAAAAAAAAATGCATACAGTGTAAATACTCACTGCATTTGCATGTAGCTCACAAACACTGGAGAGCTTTATTTTTACTCTTCAATTTGGATTTCAGTACAGATTCAGCCCTCCCAAATGTAAATCTCTTTGCACATTTTAAATCTGACAAATGAAGCTACAGGTGTCAGATCTTTCCTATTACACAGCTGCCGTGATATGTACACCAGGGGCTAGAGCAAATTGCTGCATTATGTCATAAATGGCGGGGCTTCAACTAGGGTGACCAACTCATCCCTTTAATCTGGGACACATATTAATTACACAGGTTCTGTGGCAGTTTAAAACCAGGTGAAATGGTGTATTGAGGTGTGGCAGTTTAAAACCAGGTGAAAGCCAACCACAGAACCTGTGTAATTAATATGTGTTCCGGATTAAAGGGATGAGTTGGTCACCCTAGCTTCAACACATGTTGCTGGGCTCATAATAGAGAGCAGGAAATGGTCTGCGGGTCGGCTAGAGCAGCAGAGGGGTCCAGCCATGACACACTGACCATTCCCTGCTCTCTGTTATGAGGGCCGATGGCCTGCTGGGCCGGTCCGGTCACACAATGAGCCAAGATGGCCCTGTGCATATTGCACAACAACCTGGACCCTGCATGTATGCAAATTTTATAAATCTCCAGAGGGGTGCAGTCACAGTAAGTGCACGGAATGGGCAAATGGCAATAGAAGGAGAGAAGCATTTTTCATGCATTGTCTTTATCCAATGGCAGCGTTACTAAAACGCCCAGTGTGCCTTTTGTTTCTACACAAACATTATTAGCACAATAGAACAAACTATTTCAGAAATACCATTGTTTTCCTCTTCTGGAAGTGCTTTTTGCTTATTTTTTTTCTTATCACTACTTGTAATAAATACCAAGTTTTAGAGCCCTACTTTCTCCTCCTTTTCTATATGGATTTATATTCACATAAATTACGGTGACCTTCTGTCACAAACTGCTTCTGATCTAGAAGGTTGTAAATGCACCATAAATAGTGCAAAAATAACAGTACATGCACAGGGCCAGGCTTATTTATCAAATCCAGCAGAGAAAGAGCCAGCACTAGATTTTTTTTTAAAGTATTGTAGCTCACACAGTCAGCATTAGATTTATCCAGTGCCAGACAGCACGAGCAGCTCTGTACTTGGAACATTATTTTTCTATGTAAGAGGTCAATTCAGTTGAGATATTTATAATATTATAAAGAATTTACCTCAGGGATTACAGTGAGTTGTGCACTATTTAGCACAAGTTATATCAGAAAGGGAATATACAGGTTTTACTCACTACAGATTTTTGGACCTGCTTTAGTGATCGTGACATAACTGTGTAGCCTACTGTATCTCCTGATTTTTCCAATATTCTGGGGTGCATTTGAGATATTTTAGGGCCATGGAGCTACAGGTAGACCACTGATAATCCAGTACCTTTGGTTCCATCACTGTGCTGGATTTTCACTGGAACATACAGCGGTATCCCAATGACTTCTGGGAATATCTAAAAATCTCAGGCACGCCTAGGAGTTTTAAGGGAGGGTCTGTGATGATGTTGCCATTTCTGAGTGAATCAGTTTGAGGTTTGGGTGGATCATCACGGAGTTTGCTTGTATCAGGATTGGGCCTGTTTTGGTATGTGGAAATGTTGGTGGACATGGGTGAGTGTTGCCAAAAATGCATTCTATAGTTTTTAGATCATTTGTTTTACTCATGTAAACATTTACACTTATCTCCTAAAAATTTTAATTTTGAATCATTACAATACAGGGACTTTGTACATTTTAATAATCGTATACTGCATATTGGGTGCAAAACAAAAGGTATCCCAATGAAATTTATCACTGTTGTCCTTACTTTGACATACCTAAGAACATGCAAAGAATAAAGCTTGATTAAAAATGGAGCTACAACACCTTAGTAATCAATTTACATCCTTTCAAGCACATTCAAATACCTGCACCCTTGGCATTGGTGCAATATGTAATGCTCTACTGAGCCTTGTCTGTATGAAATACCCTCCAACAACAAAAGGAAGTTACATCATTGCCATCCAATTTGTTATACAGGAAGTCTTTATTATACATGAAGTGTTTGTTATATGGCAAGTGCCTCTACAACCATTGTTCAACATTATTGCAGTGAGTAAAGACACACTTCTACATATCTCTAGTGTCCTGTGATGATTTGCCCACAAACCACTTTACATGTTCCCTTTATGAGAAGCAAAACTCACCACTGATACATTGGTTGAATGCTGGGTTTGCTAAGCCATGTGCTTTTCCACACAAATGGGGCAAATGTGCAGAAAATAGGCATGACATATGACAAAAAGGGAATAAATGCTATTTGTTCTATCATCTATATCTGCGAGTCTCCAAAACACTGCCATCTGCTGGCAGAGAGTGAAAATACATATCTTTATCACACATGCACAAATATAGAAGTAGTAGTAGTACATTTATTTATAAGGTGCCACAAAGTGTCCGCAGCGCCATACATAGCAAACAAAAAAATAATTACAAGGTATTGTACAAGGTGTGTTGATAAAATACAGCATAAATAGGGGTATAGCTGGTAGAACTAAAATCAGCATCAGTTCTAAAGTAGTTGTGGAAATTGTCGAAGAGACTGAAGATGAAGTAGAGGAAGGGAAGAACCGGGCAGGAGCACTGGTGAGGTAAAGAGGTAGGGTGAGTACGTGAGGAAGGAGGGCCCTACTCATAAGAGATAACAGACTAAAAGGAGGTGGGTGGACGGAAGAAAAACAATAGGATAAGTGGGAACGGATGGAGGGGTAGGGTAGGCAGGATAGGAGGAGCAAAAGAGGTTACATAGAAGGTACAGACTAGCTTTCAAAGCTTTTGCTTTCGAGCAGGCTTACAAGTATATATATATATATATATATATATATATATATAATGGAATAGAGAGTGCTGATAATGTTACCACCTCAAACAGTCACAAGTCATCTTTATCAAATATATAATGTCCAGAATGACAATATATATTTTTTTTATTAAATTAAACTTTAAAATGTTCAATTCCACTTCTGTTTGCTCAGTTCATAAAAACAATAGATGACATAAGATCGGTCCAAACCCTAAGCGTTTTGTCTTATGCAGACAGGAGCACAGCAAGAGGAGCTCCTGCGACACACCTTTCCCTTGGCTTGAAACTATTGCCTCGCAATATCGCTGAAGTTCATGAGATTGTTATTTCAAATTTTTATTGGACACTGAACACATAAACATGCATCCAGGAAGGATCCATTCGCAGTAGGTTTTCATTGACATACTGCCTGTATGTGCAGCCCCTGAAGAAGTCTGAATAAGACGAAACACGTAGGGTTTGGACTGATCTTATGTCATCTATTGTTATAATGAACTGAACAAACAGAAGTGGAATTTAACATTTTAAAGTTTCATTTTTATAAAAACAATTTTTATTGTCATTCTGGACATTATATATTTGATAAAGATGACTTTGTTGTGACTGTGGTAACCATATCAGCGCTCTCTATTCTATTCTACCTACACCCTTCACCTTTCCCCCACTAACAGGGGGGATTCTATAGAGTAGCTGCTTGACCATTAGAAGCACACTCGGGGTCACCTTTGGAATGCCGAGTTTTTTTTTTTACAGGATTTTTTGATAATAGTATAGGAAACCATATTCTCAAACGACGAAATCTAAATCTTATATAATAAATCTTTTCATTTTGGTGTACTAGAGGTGGAGACAGCTGCTGCTCTAAAGCCTGGTCCGTATACTGTACTTCATATTCACTTCATGTGATCCTATGCTGTCCCTGCCACAGTACATACTCAGTTATACTCTATATAATGTACAGTCATTTATACATTAAATTCCTTATATTTCAGCTGTGGGGACATTAAAGATTGGGAACATGAGAAAATAAGAAACGCTGTCAGATGCCTTCACTGCTTTGTCTATGGATGAGATAACACCTAGTGCCACATACATAGAATCTCTCCCCTTGCATTCATTTAACATCAGATAAAAGTGAGTAACATATAAACCTCCCACAGAGTGCAAAAGAGAAAATGGGATAGGTGGGAAATATCAAGCCACAGAAAGAAGAGCTGCTGACATGTATTTAATTTGTGTGTCTGGCAGGTATGTCAAAGCATTGTCTTAATTTCAACTGAAAGAATTTCATAAGCATGAAGATGTAACAGGCATTAAATGTGGGATATTTTCTGTCATTTTTATCTAATTTTGTCAAGTACAATTTCTAAGGAACAACACAAGCTTTGACAACCTGTGGTGTTCATCTTTTGTGGAGCTATACTGTAAGTCAAATCATTATTCCTCCATAGTGGTTGATGAGTTTCATGTTCCCCAGTTCTACTTTAGCATAAGATTTTAATTACACTGACAAATATAAAGCATCCAGTGACCAGTGTACTAGGGTTTAGTAACTGTTTGATAGTCGTGGTTTTGCCAGCACGTGAAAACTTTGATGTATTAATGAATGTAAAAGGTTATATTAGAAAACATACAACAATACTCTTTTATCATAGATCCACCGTATATTGGATGCAACAAAAATCCTTGTTATTGTTTATCTCTATGGTAATGTGTCCTTGATTCTCAATAATGCTTTGCAATGCTTTGGAATGAATCATGTCCTGTTATTACTGTGTCCAGCAATTAAGTGAGCACAGAGGATTCTGGTGGACTTACTGTAGCTATTTAATGCTCCACTAAGTGCACCTTAGGTAAACTTTTTATTTAAATCTAATGTGTATTAGTCCTATTGGATGCATACAGAGTGAGTGCTGCACATTAAGTAGTAGGGAGAGTGGGGGAAATGGTGGCATGGCATTACTACTGTACATTGTGGCACTATGTGTTAGGGGCATTGCTTTGACTAGTCTATGCCATGTTGTGTAAGGGGTTCAACAAATGCTACTAAGTGGTTCAACTAATACTACTATTCTGTGGCACTATGTGCAAGAACACTACTACTCTATGGCACTACTGTATGTGTAAGGGGCAATACTGCTGCTAGTTGTGACATTATGTGTGTAAGGGGCACTACTACTACTCTCTGGCATTACGGTTAAGGGTCACTATTGCTACTCTGGCAATATGTGTAGGGGGCACTACTATAACTCTGTGGCGTATGTGTAAGGGACACTACTACTTCTCTAGCATACTGTATGTGCAAAAGTCACTGCTACTATGTGGCATACCATGCAAGGAGCACTACTACTGTGTGGCATATCATGCAAGGGGCATTACTACTGTGTGGCATACTGTGCATAGGGAACTACTCCTGTGTGGTGTGACATGTATAAGGTACACTACTGGGAGATGTAATTTGAACTGGGGGGGCCCATTTATCATTCAATATTTGAGGAAAAATGTTGCAATCAAGTGTTATGACTCTTGCTGTTACTGCAGTACACAGCAAAGTAGGAGCAAGATGCATTTGTGACTGGCAGTTACTTCCTATTGGAAGTTTTAACTGCCAGTCACTACAATTCCCATTAGGAGGTGTTTCTTCCATCTGGTATTTCCAGGAGAGTCCGCATGAAGCAGAGAAGGAGCTTCCAGTAGGAAGTCACTCCCTACCTTTCTTTTAGCCCTAACCAGCATCTTAGCGCTGCAGCTGACACAGTCTGTAAAAGCCAGTGGTTTGCACATGTGCAGTGGCACAGCGCACTTGCATTAGTTCCATGCATCTGTCAGGTCCATTGCGCAGGTGCTCAGACCCAGTGGCTGTCGCTTCCACTTTCCAGGCACAATAGAATTATCAGAGCCCCTCCAAAAAGGAAGTATGAGCACTGACTGATGCTAAACTCTATTAACCATTATACTTGGGAAGTGGGAAGTGGGGAAGATCCATGGAAAGTGGGAAGTGGGGAAGATCCATGTCCATTTACTATAGTACTAACCCAGCCATTCATTTTTGCTGCCTAAAGGAGAGAGGATTCTGGCTTCACTGAAAAAGTTCATAAAAATAAATATTTAGGTGAATTCATACAGTAACATGAATGGGGATAGTAGCCATCTTATAAATGGCTCATCAGGCTAAGATACGCATCAAGATGTGTATAGTGTTTCACATGCACACTACCTGCTTCCTCAGACTGATATTACCAATTTCAAACTGGAGTTAAATCTTTTCTTTAAACCCCTTGGTAATCATCTTCTTGTATATTCAAACAGATGCTTGTTAATTAGCCTCACTTATGTGGTGTTCTCTGAACAGTTCAGAAGCTCATATCAGTATTTCTGAAATTAATTGTAAGCCAGTTTTTAGTATCAACCAGAGCAGTAATAGGGCAGTATTGTGTCCTGTGGCTGTATTGGTCCCACACCATAAGCCATGATGTCACAATTTAATAAGTAGGTAGCACTGGGAAGTAGAGCGCTGCCCAGAATGCACCCATCTCTAATTGAGTTCTTCGAACTCACAGGACATTTTCTTCGGTTTCAACCATATGGGATACCTACCTGTTGACAGTTGTCACTTAGTGGCCGATTTATCACCCTCTGCATCCTAAGATGCAGGTTTGCTGTGATAATATCGGACAAGATCACAATGCAATAATTGATTAATTGAACGCATATATCAATTATTGCAAGCAAGAACAGGGCTTGTGAAAAAACTGTTCCTGCGAATCCTCTTCACAACATTATCAGGGGATTTTTCTTAAAAAATACCCAGAGTAATGGCTGCACCCAGGGCCGCCGACAGGGGGGTGCCAGGGGTACAGCTGTCCCAGGCCCCAAATGTGCTGAAAGATGAGGGGCCCCTCTTTTCATGGGTACAGGAATTTTAAAAATTGGCCCTTGGGAACCAGAGATATCTGACTTCAAAACAGTGGTTCCTATCCAAGCCTGTTAATTGCTCTTCCCAGTCAGATATTTCAGGTTCTGTCTAACTTAGAGTTTTTGTGAGGGTATATTCCAAAATCTGGGACTCTCCCCCTTTGAACAACACTAGAAGCTTGTCTCTAGTGTTCCGAGAACCAGAGATATCAGCCTTCGAGCAGCTGGTTACTGCTCCAGCTCCACACACCTGGTGTGTAGTTTTATATACTCATTGGCAGATTGCTCTGCTTCCTGAAGTCTGATCCCCTAGTCCCCAATACAAACATGGCACCACCCCACCCCCCCCCCGCACCCGCTCACTATCCCCCACCCGGCGGCCAGGCGCGCACAATACCCAGTGCAGCCTGCACAGCGCCGAGCCTAGGATACAGAGGGGCTCTGCAGGCTGCACTGTGCAGTGAGTGCTCTGAGTCCCGAAGGGAGAAGATGCTGCACCGCCGCCACTTCTAGTAAGTATCAGTAATGGGGGGGGCAGGGTGCCGGCATGCGATGGGGGGGGTGCCGGCGCGCGCAAGGGCGGGGGTGCGCCGGAACACGCAGGGGGGGGGTGTGCCACTGGGGCCCAGGCTGACGGTCAGTCCCGGGCCCCAACATTACTAGTGGTGGCCCTGGCTGCACCTACACCACCACCACAGCGATTGCAGTTTATGGCACTCCACTCCATGTCACAACATCTCCCCTTCCCAAGCTACAACTGCCGCCACCGCTGCTCATACTTACACACTGCGCATCGCTGATCGGAGCTCTAGGAGGGCTACTGGTCATCGGCTCTCCCTGCCATTGTGACCTCTGGTATTGTAAAGTGAGCTGCCACCTTGCAGCATCACTTTACTGCACTGACGGTCACAGGAGCAACAGGGAGTCCAATGACTGGATGCCCCACACCGGAGAATTGGGTAGGTGAGTATGATTTTTTTGTAGTAAAAATAATAATAAGCATGGGAAATGTGATCTGGTTACTTAAAAACTGCCACAACAGCCCTTTAATACATTTAGGTGATACTAAAATAATGTGAAAAGGGTGTGAAAACACTATTTTCACATATTGCAACAACTACTATATGCATGTCCTCTATGTGATTGTCAGCATTACACAGTGTGTGTATAGAATACTAAAGGCAAGGTGCAGCTCTTAGAGGAAATGTACAAGAAATGTAAAGAGCAAAACAGCTATTATGATCTTCGACCCCTGTACTTGCTACCTGTGAATTTCCATAGAGATCCTGTTATTGCCAAATATACACGAATCCTGAAAAAATAAAAGAACTATTCAAATGTACACTATTAACACTCTCTTTAAAAAAAAAAAAGATGTTTCAGTCACGATACCCTGGAAAAGAGAGCACAATCTTAGTCATTTCTCTTCACTGAGTGTGCATATGCAATTTTAAAATACTGACATTGCTTTGTCTTTAAAATAGAAAAAAAATCTCAGTTGGGTACATTGGATCACGCAGCGTATTCTGAGTTGTGTAGGTGTACAGATATTTTTTTTCTTATTCTTTAATATTCTGCCAATTTTATCATCTCCAGCTCTGAACTTGCTGTGAATTCCTAATCAGAGCTAACATGTTGCAGTCAACCAGCATCTACACTCACCCTACAAACTGTTAACAAAATGACGCATACCAGTTTGTTGTTGTTTTATTTTTAATAAAGGTTTGGAACGGAAACATATTATCCCTTGGCTATCTTCTCAATTTCCTCTCTGCTATCGGCAGAATTGTAAACAGAATTTACATATGCACGAACAATGATCTAGAAGTATAGGCCACTTTTTTCTACAAATTATGCATCAGATAAACATTGTATTCTATCAGCTGGAACAGCAAAAGAATCTAGGACTAAAGTGTCAACTATTTTGCTTCAGCACCGGAATAAATCACACTGCATCTTTGTTCAGTACAAGATAGGTAAACATCTGATTGTTCATATTAATGGATGTCGATTTCAACAAGAAATTGGACAGAGATCCACAGCTGTCTTCCCTTCCAATTATTCAACAATATATTAATGTGAAAAATGATTGAAAATACTGTACTATGAGTCATATACCAAGCTCAGAGCAAAATAATCACATTCTGGTGCTTGCTTTTCATTATAGAACAAAATAGGATTGAAATAGCATGTGTGGTATGTATAGCAATTTAATGGTAAGCAGTAGAGCAAACAAACATCTACCAGTCTGTACGTGGCTGAACTGGAACAGAAGTCCTTGTTTTATTATATTTGCTCTAAGATAATGGAAGTAGTAAATTCTAATAACGCCACCCTATTTACCATATTTCCCATGGTCTTATTTGGTGTAAATAAAACTTCAACAAGAGAGAAGAGATGCATTATGTTAAAATGTGACACTTCATCGACAATTGTCAAATTAAATTAATATTATAAAATTGTATTTATTATCCTGATTTGATATTTTTTAAATATGCAGCTGCCACAAGAAAGCTGTAGATAGAGAGTTACATAGAGCTTTCATAGTTCTAATCGGGATGCGGTAAAAATGCTGACATTTAAAATGTAGATTTGGCAAATAGTTGACATGAGTTTTTCATGATTTTTTTCCTTGAAACCGACTTGCTCTGACTTCACAATCCAAGTGGGCATAGAGTTAGATTATAATAGTGTGCGGCACACAGCAGGGAACCGTGCCAGAAGCATGGGGAGCGGACACAGTGCACATATACGGTGTAAATGTTGACCTAGGTTGACAAAGACTTTTTGACATGTCGACATTTTTAATGTCTGCATTTTGACCATGTTGGCATAATGAATGCAGGGGTTTAGAACATGATGGTATTTTCACTGTCTGCCAATGCTTATCGGTATTTTGAATGTCGGGAAATCATTCTAAACCCTTCTGCTTTATTCAGTATTTATGGGGACAAGCACATACTTAGATGTGGAAGCCTTAATTGAGGTTTGTGTTTCCCATTTTGCATAAATATTGACTATATAAAGGCCTGTAAATAGACAAAATTTTAAATACAATATTCTAAATATATATATATTTAGCCCACGGATAAAAATAATCTCCTACCCTATTCGAGCTGCCATCCTCGTACTACGGTGAGGAGTTTGCCATACTCACAACTAATAAGAATCAGGCATATAGTTTCTGATCCTGTGATAGCAGAAAGGCAAATGGATGAAATGCTGACAAAATTCATCCATAGGGGGTATCCACGAAATGAGTTATTGGCCGCTAAAGAACGTGCGCTATTAGTAGACAGAAACAGTTTGTTGGCCACTAAGGTGCCTCCAGAGGATGTGAAACAATTTATACCATGGGTCAGAGGCGTACCTAGATATTAGTAGGCCCCATAGCAAAAAAATTTCAGGGCCCCCTAAGATGGGCCCCGTTCAGCTCTGGGCCCCATAGCAGCTGCACCCCTTGCACCCATGGTAGTTACGCCCTTGCCATGGGTTTCCACCTACACGGACATGAGTCCTGTTGTGAAAAAAATTGTATCCAAAAATTGGCCACTGGTCCAAACAGACAGGGAACTTAAACTTCAAAATACTTCATTATTACCCTGTTACAAGAGATCACGCAGTCTACGTGACATTCTAGTTAAATCTGATGTATCTACAGTAGGGCAAGTTAGCCTGCATCCTTGTGGGTGCATTAGATGCACATGTGTTACCTGCAAATTTATGTTACCAGGGCCGACGTTTTCTCATCCTAAATCTGGCAAAGCGTTACAGATTAAGCATACATTGACATGCTGTTCGACATTTACTGTATACCAGATAGTGTGCCCCTGCAGCAAATCATATATTGGGAAGACAGAGAGGGCGTTCAAAGAAAGGATGTCCGCACATCGATCCACGATCAAAAAAAGCTTTATTATCGAGTCAGAGTGACCAGCCCGTGGCTCGCCAGTTTGTGGCGCCAAACATAGCCTTACGTCTATTAGATACAGAATGATAGACCACATTCCCCTTATTACTTATTCATCTATATATATATATATATATATATATATATATATATATATATATATATATGCCTAGTGTCTGTGAGTCTCCAAAACACTGCCATCTGCTGGCAGTGAGTGAAACTACATCTCTTTCTTACACATGCACAAACACAGAAGATAGCAGACTACCTTTTAAAGCTTTTGCTTTGAGCTAGCTTACTAGTGTATGTATATATATATATAGATACGCTGGAAAAATGCAATTAATGCACATATTCCAGTAAAGATTAACAGGAAGTGATGTCAGATAGAGGAGGGTATTTAAACCTGTGCAGGTGAGCCAGCAGATCTCGCTGCTTACCCACAGGAGTCGGATGTTCATTACTTTCTGGTAGGTTGCACTTTATTGGTCCCATATAGTTTGCTGAATGTTATACCATGTATTATGCTTTGTAGCGATGTTGAGCTACATTTTGATCACACAAGCAAAATGTTATAATGACACGCTGTCATATACACATTCTGAAGTGAATATGTACCTTATTAGTCCATTGTTTTAAATTGTATAAATATATTGATTTTTCATAAGCTCATGTAAACAGCTTGATCTCTGCATTAAATACTATTATGTATCAGCTGTGACTTATAGAGTCACCCCTAGGATGTTACAACTGTATTAAAAGGCATCATTGTGTATCTTTATGCAACTATTGTAGCAGTATTATGTACCTTCTTACTCTGCATGTATAAAGTATGACATAATTTGCCACTATATTGATGGATGACCCATATTGAATGGAGTTTTTCCCAGTCATATTTAGAATGCTCCGTTGAATTTAAAGTACACTATAAAGAGGATTGTTTATTGAGTACAATATCTATTCACTTTTTAGTTGTTTATCCACACATACGTGGGAGTGATCTCTGTGGTAGAGCAGTTCTACAATTATCAGCAAAAATTGGTATGTGGAAAAAAAAAAATTTTTAGGGTGTGATTTCCACCCATAACATTTAATTTATTAGTTTATGCATATAATTTTTGACATAATTATCATTGCATACATTTATTTATAGGACTTTTTGAAGTCCCATATCTCTGCAGGACAGAGATTTTACTTGAACGCGGTCAGTAACCCCTTATAAAATTATCCTTATTACTGGAAGAAATCTGTCTTCACGATACTATTCAGATTGGGTATGTAGAGTCCATACCTCACTTTTCTATTTACACTAAGGTGGTAGATTTGATATCACATCCAGAAGATTGAATACCTTTATTCGGGAAACTTTTTCCCCACTAACCCTCTTGGCTATTGTTCTGACGATATAATCATCAGATTTTCACTTAAATGGTTCCTAAGTCACTTCAATACTTTTTTGTCTTGGTGATTGTCCTGACTATACAACTATTGATTTTACCTAAATCACTCTAATAATTAGGAATTTAACACATGAAATCCCTCCTTTTCGGGGTCTATAACGTAAACTTCCACTGAATATCTATATATTACTTTATTATGTCCACTTCAAGTCCATTCTAAAAACTATGTATTGTATTTGGACTCTTCACCAAATAAGGACTCTTTTTGAATTACCTATACTTAAATCATTGAACTGGATCACGTTGCTTCCCTTCCGTCTCACTCTTTTTCATTACCTTATGGAATCCACTTCTTTCTTTTCTCCACTTTCATCCTCCTCCACCCAATTGTAAATCTCGTTAAGGAGACTTAAAGATATACATTTATAGATGTAATATTACATCATTTATGGCATATTTATATATTTTTTCACCACCCAGATCCTTAATTCACCCCTGATGAAGTCCTAAAGGGACGAAACGCGTAGGGTTCTCGCATTTTAAGGAGCCGCACACATCATGAAGTTGGATCTGATGTTATTTGTCTGAACAAAATTATGATCTAAAACTGAAAAGTGAACCAAACTCTGTACAACCCTTTTTACTGACATACTATCTCTGTGATGAAATTTATAATAAAAAACTTTTTATGTACCAATGTATGATTACTAATGTACTAAAGTGGTGAAATAGACAGAGCGCACATCTATCTCTTTCTCCTTCTATCTGTCCCACCTGGTACCTATATTAACAGCTAGGTACGGTAGAAGTGCTGCTCACTAACCAGCGCAGAAAAAGGACCACACTCCCCCCCACTCTTTATATATATATATATATATAACATTTCATATTCATAGTAACTTTTTTAAATAGTTCTTTATAATTAAAACATTTACCAAAAATGTTAAATTGTGTGACACTACTACTCAAAATACAGTAGTATGGAAATATATGTTAACAAGTAGTAATGGGATACATTTGCCACAACACAGTATCAGTGTTTTGAGCCTCCAAACCAACTTATTTTGCAACAGTTTAGAGTGTCCAAATGCCGTTTACAGCAGTAAAATCAACATTAGTGTTTTCATTGTTGTTTTTTTATTCAATGGATTAAGCTGGACCAGGAAAATAAGCGAAAACAGGGGGTCTAATTAATTTTTTAAATCATGGAAAGGGGCTCTATTGATATTTTAAAGTAATAATGGGGGCACAGTTATGCATAAATGATTATTCATCTACAAAATCTACAGTGCCACTAGTACAGTATTTGCTTTCTCTATCAAGAACCACTGTCTAACGGTACCATATTGGGCTCAATATTATTAGACTTTGGAATGGGACTCTCAAAGTATGAGGCCACCTGGAGCACCAGAACCAATGTTAATTACAAGGTCATTTAGTGAAATGATGACAGAATTTCCTGTGTCACTGAGCATATACAGATATGAAACCAGTAATACAAGCAGAAGTACAAATAACAACAAAAAGCATGATTATTAGGATTTGCAGGTGGCTATCAGAAGAATAGGGATCAGCAGACAAGAATAATGTAACAGGCTGAACACCTCCCATAGGAGAAAACCCAGCATTTTATGGGCATCACAATAAAAACACTGAGCTCCCCTGGGAAATGTAGACGAGTTGATGCCTGCACATGATGGGCAGCTGAGATCACAAGACCTCATCTTCGGCGATCAGCGGTGGTAATAAAAGTCAGTTTAGACTTTCGGAAGGGGAGGCCAGTGGAGCTGACCCATTCGCTAGGCTGCGAGTGTATACAGCCTAGCGAACAGGTCTGAATCAGGCCCCCAATACGAGTATAGTCAGCACAGTCAGCTGGCAAAAGAAATGAAGATGAGCGAGGTATAAAAATGTGCAATATTTTATTCTGATACGGAATACAATGCCTATGCAAGGTAATGCTATAATTAAATGGTTCAGATGCCTTAATAGACATCAGCAACATACTGTATTGTGGCAGTGGATGCTAAGCACCAAAGCCAATGTAACCAATGGACTGTAACAGCAGCAAGGTGTTGAGAAGCTTTAGAACATATACAACTGTCACCCTTCTATCCTTGACCTACATTCGAGGCACAGATCAAGTGGCACCATGCGTCAAAATTGGGACTTTCCTTCAAGAATTGTTCTCCTTTACATGTTTTTTGCAGCCAATCATGGTCCAGGAAAACCCCCAGGCTTCAGCATGGGCAGGTAAGTTCTGGAGGGCCCCCCCCTTCTTTGGGGGGGTCCCCACTTCCCCAGGACCCCTGCCCATGCTGACCGGTCAGGCGGTGAATGCTTTGGCCGTGGGGACTTGTATAAAAAGTCTCCCCCGGCTGTGGCATTACCCTGCTGGCTGGTTGGGCCCGGTGCTGGTTCTTGAAATATGGGGGACCCCTAGTCATTTTGTCCCCCGTATTTTGGGAACCAGGACCGACCCTTGAGCCTGGTGCTGGTTTTATGAAATCCACAGAACCCCGACTTGCTTGTTTCTGTGATTTTATGAAACCAGGACCGGCTCTTTCAGCCCGGGGCTGGTTATGCTCAGGAGGGGGGACCCCATGTTTTTTTTTTTTCAATTTTTTTTTTTAACCCTTTTTTTGGACAGAACCATCACAATGATCTGTGCATGGTTCTGTCAAACTCGCCAGAACCTGGTCTAATTTTTTGGCGATTTTTGGTAAGGTGACACATGCGATTTTTAAAATCGCATCCTATTACATATGAGATTTCTATAGTTTTCAATGGGAAAACATCTGGATGCGATTTTAAGTGGGTCTAAAAATCGCCACTTAAAAATGTGCGATTTAGTCCCGCAAATCGCACCCTATTACATGTGCGATTTTTGGAAAATGGCCTATTTTGACCAAAAATCGCACATGTCTAAAAATTGCACCCTATTACATTTCGTCCCTGGTGTTTGACAGATATGAACTATTGGGGGGCGGTTATGGGGAGTGGCGACTAAAAACAAGTTTGTTGTACCAATTTCTTAAGGGAAGAGGCATGTCTAAGGGTGCATCTGTGTATCCGTAAGCAGCTGAACTGGAACTGGCATCTCAGTATAGGAGATGATTCTGCATGACCATGGGGTTGCGGCTTATGCTACACCTTTGCATGCATGGGGCAGCAGAAAGATGCAGACAGTGGGAATCGCTGTAAAAATCCTGGCATCTGCAATATACTGTAAGTATATTTTTGCAAAGCGTCTGTGAATCAAGATGCTGCAGCAGTGATATTTTTGCACCTCTCAATCAGGCCCACTGTTTGTAAAAAATAGGACTTCCCCCCCAATGCATGTCCCTTTAGTAGCTGCAGCAGTAGCAGCATGGATTTGTATGTCAGTATTTCTAATGCTCCTTAGTAAATCCACCTAAGGATTGAAAAAGTTTTGTCATGTTTATGTGTTTAAAACACATGAACATGTTGTGTTGTTATTTCTGACACAACCAGGATTTTTTTTCTCATCCTAAATATTGGAAAATTATGTTTTTACTCTTGTGGCTTTATTGTCCTTCAGCCAATACATAACAACGGTGTAATGAACATTTTAGTGTGGTTCATATTTGACTGTTGTTAAGTACATGGTATTCATATGTAGTTTTGTGCAACCTTCACTCTTTTCAGCTTTTTGTTTTTTAATAAATTGTAGATAAATTACTATGGATACTTCATAGTTCATAGCATTCTCTAATTTGTCAAGGTCTTGCTGGGTCCAAACGTCCTTCTAGCTAAATGCATCTCATCATAGCCACTCATATATATGCAACCCATTGCAATTTGTATTGTTGTAAATGACTCAGAGTGACCCTGGACTTGTGGAATGTAGACGTTCCAGACGCCAAGATTCAACAAAAGGTTTTCACAAACAACACCATATGCTTTGGCCTTGACTTTGTATTAAGCATTATGTGTATATACTGCACATGCTTTTTGTCTCTTTTAAAAGCAGATTGCATATATTTTTACAATTTATAAAGTTTCTATATATATATATATTTTTTTTTCTCTTTTAATTCATGTTGGTTTAAGGAATTCATTAAACAAACATCTGCTGAAATCACTGATTAAGACGTAAGCTTTATACAACTGTAATAATAAGAGCTCCCCAGCAGTAATCTTTATCACAGTCTTAGCTGCGAGCTAAACTGTAAACCTTAGCTGCTCTAAAAAAGTCCACTTGCCTTAAAAATGAGGAGAGATAAAGCGTGCCGAAGGAGAACAGGCCGTCATGGAAAATAAACCCACAAACTAGTTACTGAGCATAATAAAGCATGTAGCAAAAGTCGGGATGGCTTAACATAGATTGGTGCACAGCCCATAGGTGCTGGTTAAAGCTTAACCAATCAAGGCCCAAACTGCAATGTCTGATTCTACTGATCCTGGGTAATTTGAAATGAAATCTGTATTATTGATTTTCTTTTTTTCAAAGGCTGTAAGATAGTTGTAAAGGTTTCCTCCTCCTTGATTCTTGATTTTGAGAAATGCACCTAGAAGTATTTTTTACACCGATCTTTAACTTTCCATTAAAACCTGAAAATTTCATGAAAATCTTCAGACTTATAAAACAAAGGGATTGTTTTTTGCATAAGTCTTGTATATGAGCATATGTGGTTCATGCATATTTGACTATTCATTTAATGCAAGCACCTTATTATTTTTCAAAAAACAAACATGGAAAATTTAGTATTTGTATTTGCAATTGTGATATTCTAAAATCCAAAAGGGGTTGGGAATTATGATTTGAATATGGTCACATGATTTAAGTGCTTAATATGAATGACTCAGGACATTCTATGATTGGATTGTTGTATGGTTTAAATGTCCCAATTTATAAACTTGGAATGTTTTGAAATTGTGAAAACATACTAAAAATACTCACATCTAATATACATATGAAGTATAAGGACACAGTTCTGGTCATTTTCCTCTTTGCCCATATGTCAGGGCTGGTCAACAGATGTTGATGAACTACACATCCCAGCATGCCTTGCATCAGTTTCAGCATGGCCACATAGCAAAACTAATGCAAAGCATCCTGGGATGTGTAGTTCATTAACATCTGGAGGGTCGGTGTTGCCCAGCCCTGCCATAAGTTATAACACTTTAAAGAACAACTGAGATAAGTACCCACACCTAATAGACATATAGAATTATCTAGTATATGATCTCTCTCCTCATATTTAAGGATTATAACCTTCACAAAACAATTGATAATATGTGGCATATGCAATAGGGTCCAAGTTTGCCGGAGATATGGGTTTTGGACGATTTTGGATGGGTTTTTTTTAGGGGCAATCATTTACAAGGCATGGCTTTGTCTTGTACATGATTGCCGCCTTGACAAACTATCCATAATTGACCAGCATCCTGCACCTTTTGCAAACTCAGATCCTTTTACATATGCCCAAATATATTAATATACAGGGGCTTTGCTATCTTGCAGAGTGGTGGGTATAATCTGCAAAAAACAATTTCCCTTTGTATCCAAGGCTTTCATATGTATGTAAAATAAGGAAGCTAAGGCAAGGTCGGTTCTTCTTGAGTCAAGCACAAGTAACAGCACTGATAAGTACAGGACCACAGCAGGGTTAAAGTCACAGGGGTAAACATAATATGTACAGTAACTTAATATTGTATTAAGGTGTATAGGATACAATACAACTGGTGGCAGCTTTACCACCTGTATCTAGGCAAACATTATTTTTAGAAGTTGACCATATGAATTATGAACACCCAATACCATGACATCAGGCAAATTTATTTATTTACAGTTTCTTATATAGCGCAGCAGATTCCGAGAGCAGCCCTATGAAAGTCCTGTAATAGTGAATAGGAGCTAGTGATATTATAGTTTTCTGTTATCCAGATGAAGGAGCATTCTCCATAGATGTTGCAAGCTTTCAGGTCACAAATACTCCTTATTAACGCATCACTAATGCTGTTTAAATTGCCCATTTGGCACAAATGTATATTAACACATTAGACAATTAAGCCAGTGCAGTTCCATTGGCCGAGAATAAGACGCACCAGTGTCTCACATACAAGCACGTCCCATTCTCGGCGAATTGCGCAGCTCCATCTGTATATCAATCTGCCGCTGGATTAGTGGAGCGTCAAAGTACTTTGGTGTGTCTGACTGCGCCACTGCGCCAAGTCCCTCGCCTAGCCATGCTGGTGCAATTGATGAGTGTGGCTCCATCTGTACCAATTACCTATATCATATAACCTGATCAAGCTATATTTATAAGACAAATATGCTGGTTCACTAATATTTTTGTCTTTATTTTTACATTATGTAGATCATGTATCAACTGAATACAGGTTGAGTATCCCTTAACCAAAATGCTCGGCACCAGAAGAATTTTGGATAATGGATTGTTTATTTTCAATTATTTTTATATTTTCATTGAGGTATCTTATATTTATTTTGTATAAACACATCAAACACATAAAATAAACACAAATATATTTAATGTTTCAACAAGGTTTCAAAACATGAAACAAAGTTTGTGTACTAGCTCAGATACTGATTTTAAATGACAAGCAATAATTTTCTTGCACATATGTAGTGCCAGTTACATGTCATGTCCTCAGTAGTGGTGTTACAGATGTCCCCAGTAGTGCCAGTTACATATCATGTCCTCAGTAGTGCTGTTACAGATGTCCCCAGTAGTGCCAGTTACATGTCATGTCCTCAGTAGTGGTGTTACAGATGTCCCCAGTAGTGCCAGTTACATATCATGTCCTCAGTAGTGCTGTTACAGATGTCCCCAGTAGTGCCAGTTACATGTCATGTCCTCAGTAGTGGTGTTACAGGTGTCCCCAGTAGTGCCAGTTACATATCATATCCTCAGTAGTGCTGTTACAGATGTCCCCAGTAGTGCCAGTTACATATCATGTCCTCAGTAGTGCTGTTACAGATGTCCCCAGTAGTGCCAGTTACATGTCATGTCCTCAGTAGTGCTGTTACAGATGTCCCCAGTAGTGCCAGTTACATGTCATGTCCTCAGTAGTGGTGCTACAGATGTCCCCAGTAGTGCCAGTTACATATCATGTCCTCAGTAGTGCTGTTACAGATGTCCCCAGTAGTGCCAGTTACATATCATGTCCTCAGTAGTGCTGTTACAGATGTCCCCAGTAGTGCCAGTTACATATCATGTCCTCAGTAGTTCTGTTACAGATGTCCCTAGTAGTGCTTTTAGCAAAAAAAAAAAATAACTTTCTGGAATGTATGGTTTTCGGAATAATTTGGATAATGGATATATGGATAAGGGATACTCAAACTGTATTATAGTAAAAATTTTGTACAGCTATTTATAATAAATGTAGTGTTGGGCAGGTATGTAACAATACTTGCTATATAAAGACTCCTATCAATGCCAGGGTTACCAAAATGTTCTATGTAAAATGAGTGCATGAAACTCACATATAACTATACATACCTCAAATACCTTTCATAGCTTATGGACCATGAGATTCCCATGTATTACTTTCTATAGGAATTTATGGCATGGTAGGTAGTATGCCTTTCTCAATAACTTCCCCCAAATTAGTCTTTCGGGAAACATGACCTTTAATGGACTTCTGGGCATATCAATATTTACTGTACACTGATATTAAACTCCACTACCCAAGATGTTGAATAATCTATTGCAATGAGAGATAAGTGGAACATGTAAACCTGCTCCACATTTCCCTCTTTCTACAAACGTATTTAATATATTTACACCATCTACCTTTTGAACCCGGATGGCACCGAGGTGGCTGGACTAGCAAGCAGGAGTGCCGGGCCACAACAAAGATTATATATATATATATATATATATATATATATATATATATATATATATATATATATATATATATATATATATATATATATATATACAAAAGGTCCTATTGTGGCTGTCGAATAACACATGTACATGCACACACTATCACCAGTTCATTTTTTTAGGAGCCAACTAACCTTACAGATTGTGGGAGAAAACCGGAGACCCAGAGGAATTCCACACAAGCATGGGGAAACTATAAATGCTAACCAATACACCATTCACACTGTCCTTTTACCCTTCATCCTATTTAAACTTCTTATTTACAAGGCCCTCACCCAATCATTTCCTTTATACATAAATAAGCTGCTGCCTGGAAATGGTAGAATATACAGTATATTTAGTCTGCAGCATTTATAGTCTGATCAGTGTTTTCTTAAACCAAAGCATTTATATTTCAAACGTTCCTCATATTAATCAATAGTTTCTAAAGCAATGTTCAAGCTCATTGTTTGCTGAGTACACCACATGGCAATGTGCAATGGGTAAAACCTCCTGTTACTATGATCCCTGATGCATTTTTCTTGAACAAAGGGTAACATATTTAACAACACAGAGAACACATGGGTTCCGTTTTCTGTGGTTCCCTCTCCTAAACAAAATTTGTTAGTCAGTCACTTAACTTCTAATTGATGGGATATCCTGCTGGACTTGTTTGGTTTTCTATGACGGTGGCAGAGGTAAATATTAGATGCCATAAAGGAGATAACATGTTTGTGTTAGTAAAAACATACGCAAGTAATGTAATGCTAACAGTAATTATTTACGTACAAAAGACTATTGAATCTCTGCAATATATATTCAAGAGAGATCCAATGAATAATAAAATGTGTTGGTGTAGGTTATGTGTACTGGTTATGTATTTCTGACCTGTTAATCACCTGCCACCTGGAATACTATTATCACAAAGAATTTTCCCATGCTTGCCTACCGGAGAGGATACATCCTCAGGATGGTAAATCCTACAAATTGCAGGTACCGGAGGTGGGAACTCAGATAAAATGATATTTATTTGCATAATTTTATCCCCAATCTATCCTCAAGGACCTGCAATTTTCAGCTTTATCTGCTCAATTCCCTAGGAACCAGGTGTGATGCGTAAGGAGTACCTACTCTTCTGGAATTGTGGGAGACTACAAAAAGTCTCCCGCAACTTCCAAGAGAGCAAGTACAGTTGGTGTTGATTTTAATTGCTTTCTTTACTAACTGGCCTTTGCCAATCATCAGCATTACCCTATGACAATATTGTTGGAGGTGATGTAGCATTGACCATCTCCTAGTACTCCTCAAAAAGAGAAAAAGGACTAGGCGCTCCCATGTTAATATACCAACTCTTCCATTCAGTTCCAGTCTATAGAAGGAAATACTCAACACTTATTGAACCAACAGGAAACAAAATAGGAAAGCACAAGGAGCCTGGAGACTTCTTCATGGCCACTACATGCAAGTGAATGATCCTCTAAAGCTACAGAGAGATTTACCATTTCTGCCAAGGTCACGATCCTTGAGCAAGGTTTTATTTCTGTGATACTTTAACATGTGTTAATTATAATGACAGTGTTGTCTAATGCTATAAGCTCTGCTGCACTAACATTTTCACTTTGCTGAATGACTGCTCAGGGTGACAAAGACCTGTTATATGCCTTTGATGAATATTAAAACTAGAAATGTGCAGGCTCTGATTTACTCTGATTTCAAAGCAGGATCTTATTGGCTATCAACTGTCAACAACTGTCATATGATTTGGGATAGCCAATAAGATCCTGCTTTGAAATCAGAGTAAATCAGAATAAATCAGAACCTGCACATCTCTAATTAAAACTCTGGCTTTATTAAGAAAGGACTATGATATAACCTATTTGCAGATTTCTCAGCTACTAATAGTCTATAATAGAGATGTTGTACCTCTTTTATAAAATCATTTGATATATTATTTATTTATGTGTACCCACGAGGTAATAACCACATAAATATTTATATAATTTTGAGTAAATTACATAACTCTTCTTTATAGATTTGTCTAAAACAAGAAAGAAATTAGGTCCATTTGGTGTAATAAAACTACTGGTTGAAAGTTACCTCTTCTACTGTGATAAATGTAAATTATTTCCAATTTTCTCAAAGTAATTAATATATTTCTGTACCTTTCTGTTAATATTTAAATACCCATTCTCTTTAATTCTATTCTTTTAAATGTTGACTATCCCTTATCCAAAATGCTGGGGACCAGAAGAATTTTGGATAATGGATTATTCTGTATTTCTGAATATTTTTATATTTCAGATATTTTGAGGTATCTTGCATTTGTGTTGTATAAACATATCAAACACAAGAAATACACACAAATAGATTTAATGTGTTCATGAAATAAGGTTTCAAAACATAAAACAAAGTTTGGGTACTATCTGAGGCACCGACCTTGAATGTCAAGCAATCATTTGCTTGCACATATTTAGTGCCAGTTACATATCATGTCCCCAGTAGTGCCAGTTACAGATGTCCTCAGTAGTGCCGGTTACAGATGTCCCCAGTAGTGCCAGTTACATATTTCCCCAGTAGTGCTTATAGCAAAAAGTTACATTCTGAAAACTATGCTTTTTGGAATAATTTGGATAAGGGATATTTGGATAAGGGATATTTGGATAAGGGATACTCAACCTGTATTGTCATGACTGAGAGAAGAACAGGCATTTTGGTAGAACATGTATCTCCCCAATGCTTGTCAGTAGATCACCTACAAAACACAACGCTGAGCACTTGATGTTTAGGGGAAAACATCCTCTTTTAAATAAGACCACATATTGCTCACGCAGTCTATATTTTATCAATAGCTGTTTGTCCTCAAATGTACAGGGTAAAAGAGGCAACAGTGAGTGTCCCACTTGCAGCTGGATATGTAACAATATATTAAGAATAGAAATCAGGCACAACACTGAGGAGATTTTACAAAGCTGTATTTCTCAACTGGCTCCTGGCATTTTTATTTACTTTCTTCTTAGCTTAAGGGTTTATTACTTTAATTCCATCTAGTGTAACCTTATTGTGTCTGGGAGATTTAGACAAGGTTCTCTAATTTTATAAACTCTGTAATTCTCTTTGCACCGCCTGCGTTGTAGATAACAAATAAAGAAGAATAAGTCAGGAGTAGTTTGTTTAAACGTCACCACTGATAGTTTGCAAAAAAAAAAGAAAAGAAAACATGCCCTGAGATATATTTTATTTATTGTTTTTACCAATAAGGTGCAGAACTCAATCACTGTCACTAGTAGAGACTGTATTTACATTCTCCTTACCAGCCATCTGTCTAGATTATAGATATACTGGACAGAAAACCTATTTAAGATGGATTCTGTTATGAGATCAGTAAATATTGTCCCTTTTGACTCATAGAGATTTGCCAAGTGGCTGAGTAAAGGACTGGAAGAAGAGCTGCCCAGCCAGCATGTCTATGTGAATATATATAACATATTCCCTGCTAGGAGTGGGAGTTAGCCATGGAACAATTTTGATGGCTTTCAATTAACTGATTCAAACTCACAAGGGAGGAAAGGGTGCCCCCTTGGGAGCAGGAGCCAGGTAGCAGATGACTCCACTGCCTCCAATAGTTACGCCTCTGCATCTTTCCACAACTAGACAACTAGACTCATGCTAGTTGTGAGTACAATAAATATAACTTGGGGACAGTGGTTCCAATAGTAAACCCATCCCAAGGAATGTAAAAAGAAACACATACTGTAGTTTACAATATTACCTTACCGTTAGGTTTGGATCCAGTTTATCTATTGTGCCTGGGCCATCATCAAGCTGCTCATGTACAAATATAGGCTGTAGGATTCATGGGTAACACGATCTAAAGACGGTCTTAACCTCTGAGAGCCCTCCTTGAAAAGTTATTCTAAACTTTCACCGTCCACATAGAATGTTAAGGAGACTGCTTATGCAAATGACAATTTAAAATATCAGTTTGCCAATCTGAGCTCCAGGAGGGACACGGTAACCCAATTAGGGCAGATGAGATAAAAAAGCATATTTTCTCTAGCAGTGTCTCACAGCATAAACAAGCCTGCCACCTCGTGTCAAACCAAGCCGGGTGATGGATGACGTCACTACGTCCTCTCAAACACGGCACTGCATGGACTTCTTTAAAACAGGTACTTTATTGCCTCATAATCTCAATGTTTCGGGGACAGAGCTCCCCATCGTCAGGAGGAGAACATACTATATATATATATATATATATATATATATATCAAAGAATGACCCCAAGTGCGCCCTTGTGGTGTGAGCGGCTACTCTAAAACCCCCCCTGTTAGTGGGAGGCAGTAATAGAAATAGAGAAAGCAGGGATTAGAGAGCGCTTGAGCCACCAGCTCAGACTTCCACCAATAGCAGTTAAATACAATACAATTAGTAATCATAAAACCAGAGTGTTTTTTATTAAAAAAAAATTTCTCAAGTATCACATCTGGAGATGGTATTTCTTTTGGAAACGTATAGTCAACAACCCAACGCGTTTCGTCTTTACAAAGACTTCATCAGGGGTTTAACAATAGTCAAAATTATAACGCTTGTACCGGCGTGTAATTTCTTCAGTACTCCATAAGTCATAATATTCCCCTCAATGGGGTATCGAAGGAAACGCAAGCAATGGAGCGTAATTTTCCAAAAAAGGGAGGGCTGGAATAACTTTCCCCTCACAAGTGGGATACTTTTTGTATCAAAATGTACCTATGTAGGGCTTAAGAGTGCAAAGTATCCATCAATTTCTTCAACCGGTCAATTAGGGCACGGGCAAATGTTTAACTAATACCTTGGTCCAATTTAAAACGACTGTCCAAAACAGTTTATCCAGTCCAACCAAGCGATTTTACATGTCTACTGTCCGCTGGTTTAAGTGAACATGAGACAGTGTGGAGTGGAGAGTCAATTACAGTTCAAATTCTGATCCGTGTGGAGCAAATAGGAACTGCAGACAGTTCTGTTCCTATTTGCTCCACACGGATCAGAATTTGAACTGTGATTGACTCTCCACTCCACACTGTCTCATGTTCACTTAAACCAGCGGACAGTAGACATGTAAAATCGCTTGGTTGGACTGGATAAACTGTTTTGGACAGTCGTTTTAAATTGGACCAAGGTATTAGTTAAACATTTGCCCATGCCCTAATTGACCGGTTGAAGAAATTGATGGATACTTTGCACTCTTAAGCCCTACATAGGTACATTTTGATACAAAAAGTATCCCACTTGTGAGGGGAAAGTTATTCCAGCCCTCCCTTTTTTGGAAGAAATTACGCTCCATTGCTTGCGTTTCCTTCGATACCCCATTGAGGGGAATATTATGACTTATGGAGTACTGAAGAAATTACACGCCGGTACAAGCGTTATAATTTTGACTATTGTTAAACCCCTGATGAAGTCTTTGTAAAGACGAAACGCGTTGGGTTGTTGACTATACGTTTCCAAAAGAAATACCATCTCCAGATGTGATACTTGAGAAATTTTTTTTTAATAAAAAACACTCTGGTTTTATGATTACTAATTGTATTGTATTTAACTGCTATTGGTGGAAGTCTGAGCTGGTGGCTCAAGCGCTCTCTAATCCCTGCTTTCTCTCTCTATATATATATATATATATATATATATATATATATATATATATATAAAAAGCACTTACCCCCTCGCAGAAAGGATTGGAGCCGGCACATGGTGGTAGGTGAAGAAAAAAAGGGTTTATTGCAATAACATCATTGCACAAAGAGACAGCTGCCGACCTGACAGCCGTTTCAACTGCATGTGAGCAGTTTTCATCAGAGGTCACATGCAGTTGAAACGGCTGTCAGGTCGGCAGCTGTCTCTTTGTGCAATGATGTAATTGCAATAAACCCTTTTTTTCTTCACCTACCACCGTGTGCCGGCTCCAATCCTTTCTGCGAGGGGGTAAGTGCTTTCTATTAACCACATTATGTGCCTGGCACCGGAACAGTTTTATCTTTAACCAGAGTGCCAACCTGAGAACCCAACTGTCTATATATATATATATATATATATATATATATATATATATTGTAGTATAGAACCGGCACACACAACCTTCAATTCCTCCTGCTGGGGTGCCACACTCAGGCCGCAGTCCTAGGGGTACAGACTGTATATATATATGTATATATATATATATATATATATATATGCAGGGGCGGATTTAGGGATGAGGGCGCCCCTAGGCACAACAATAATGTTTACTAAGTAGGACAGTTTATAGGGGCAGTATCTGCATGTCCTATCCATTTACACTCTATTTAAGATGGAATATAGTACAGTACAGTGGATATTTTGCAGTTATTGGTACATTTTGGGCTGACAGTACTATCTCAGAGATCCAAGTGCCGCCCCCAAACATGTGCCGCCCCTAGGCCGGTGCCTCACGTGCCTAATGGGAAATTCGGCTCTGTATATATGTATATATACACAGGGTGCCCCCCAGCCAGAGCACGATAACATCACTAGCTCTCCTGATTCCTATCCAGTCTGTAAGTAACACAGAGGATGCTGCTATTCTTGCATGCGATGCAGTACATTTTATTTTTCTATATGTACTATAAGGTTGTTTAAGTTGCCTTTGTTCTACTACAAAAATACTTTATAAACAAGTTGTCTCTCAATTAAGTTGAGCTATAAACAATATCTAGACATTATTAAAACTATTAGTTCAAATCTATAATACTCCAGTAGTTTAAATGTAATAGACACAACAATTGTTTATAACACCCCCCCCCCCCCCCTTACCTCGGTCCCTCTGTCTTTTGTGCCACGGGGCAGGTCAAGCCTTCATCCCTGAGTGCCCCTGCCCCAAGAAGCTACAGTTATCAATATTTCTTTATTACTAGCAGGAATCAGAAGCTGGAACCCCAGATGTTGGATATTTGCTGTTAGTGTAATAGAAATTCACTCAGAGTCATTACACTCTGTAGATTTGATCCTGCCCGGTTTGCTGACACAGGGTTAACCAAGCTTGTCAGTTTCATGAAGCAACTTATCAGAAGAGATACCTCTAGCCAGTAGTACATGTGCGCTAGAAATCTCTCATCACACATCCAAAGAAATAGAGTTTTTCACAGTCATAAAAATATTCCTATATCGTAACCCCTTTCTATGACATCTATTTCTCCTATTTATTTCAAATCCAAGTTCTGGCAGTAGTTAAACAAAGTTATACAGAACAAAAGACTTATAGAGAGCATAGAAAATTGAGTTACATCTCATTTTGTGTTCCTGGGCTTCACTGTAAACTAAATCATTCAATTGACATAAAGCAGCAGCTGATACACCAGGGATGATATTAGTCTAAATTACCCAGGAGTTGTTGCTATGATTCCCAGGCTGCACAGAGGAATGGTAGCATAACACTTAGCAAGTTGATGCAATCACTTTGCATTATGTAATAAAATCAAGGTACAGAACCAAATGCTAAGATATCTTTCTTCACTGTAAAACTAATATACAATATATAAAACTGAAATAGTGTATATTATGCTATATATAGTTATACACAGCAATGTTATGATAATGGGGCTGATTCAGCAACGTATGCAAACCCAACTTCCGATTTACACAGGACAGTCACATTAATTGTGTGACTGTCCTGCATCACACCTGCGGACAGCAGTGTCCCGTGGTGGAGGAGGGGGATTTGCAGTTCGGAGGCCCCCTGTCACTTGCTGCTCTGCATAGATGCTGTGTGCACAGCGTCTATTCAGCAGACAGTGAGCAGGGGGCATGGCCAGCAGCACACAGAGAGTTCACTATGCCCCCTATAAACGGGGTCATGGATTGCAGCTTTGTTGCAAAGCCATGCCCCTTTAAGATAAACAATACCCATTTTCAAACACGCAGGCAGCGGTGTCACATCTTTTCCCCAGTAGCTCTCATGAGTAGAGACCTCCTTATCGTATGCATGGTCATACTCATCACCTTGCCATACTGTATGAACATTTGATGTCACTGTTGCCAATAATTTACCAAACAGGTTTTAATTGAAATAGAAACATTTTTTTAAAACCTTTCCTTTTATTACATTATTGTTCTTGTGTCTTTTCTTGAAACATAATAAACCCATAAGGGATATCAGACATCAGTGTACGTATGGACTGTCTTGCATCAATATAATATAGAGGCTACGATGTATATAGTGGCATATATCCTTCCAGTAAGTACCTCAAATGGTAGATTTCAAGTTGAGTTATCTTCTGACTATTACATTAACACTAAGGAGTCTGATAAGGTGCATGTTACATGCAGAGTTTGGTTTAAATCATTGAAGCTTGAGAACAGGTCAGACCTTCAGTAATTATTCGTAATGCTACATTCGTCACTTGTATGTTAAGACCATATTCTCAGCATAGAGCATGAAAGTAAAGAATCTTAGGTACTCTTTACCTAGAACGGCGCCCACGATTGAAATCGCGGGCATCGCGGGTAAAATCGCGGTAATCGCGGGCATCGCGGGTAAATCGCGGGTAAATCGCGGGTACATCAAAATCGGGTACCCGCGATTACCGCGATTTTCCCATAGAGAACAATGTTAAAAAGCCTGATTGACCGCGATTTTAGCGTTAAATGCCTCAATGCCCGCGATTTTCCCATAGGAATCAATGTTAAATGGGCTACAGAGCCCAAATAGCCCCAATTAACCCTTAAATGTCCCCCCAATTTTTGTACGCCACCCCACGATCCACGCCAACCCGAAGCGTGGCGAGCGCAGCGAGCCCGCGAGGGGCGGCGGTACGCGTCCTACGACCTTTTCATGCCCTACTATCCACGTCGGCGTGGAGTTGAGAATAGAATAGTGTGGCGAGCACAGCGAGCCACCGAGCCCGAAGCGTGGCGAGCGCAGCGAGCCCCGCGAGGGGACGCGGATACCTTCACAGGTAGACGCGTCCCCTCGCGGGCTTCACAGGTGTCCGGGTCGCCACGGACACCTGTGAAGCCCGCGAGGGGACGCGCTTACCTGTGAAGGTATCCGCGTCCCCTCGCGGGGCTCGCTGCGCTCGCCACGCTTCGGGCTCGGTGGCTCGCTGCGCTCGCCACACTATTCTATTCTCAACTCCACGCCGACGTGGATAGTAGGGCATGAAAAGGTCGTAGGACGCGTACCGCCGCCCCTCGCGGGCTCGCTACGCTCGCCACGCTTCGGGTTGGCGTGGATCGTGGGGTGGCGTACAAAAATTGGGGGGACATTTAAGGGTTAATGGGCTCTGTGGCCCATTTAACATTGATTTCTATGGCCAAATCGGGTGGATTGAGGCATTTAACACTAAAATCGGGTCCATCGCGGCTTTTAACATTGCTTCCTATGGGAAATCGGGAGCATCGCGTCGCGGGCATCGCGGGTACGTTTATGGCCGGCCGCGACGCGACCGACGCGATTTTTCAGGTTTAACATGGTTTTCAATGGGAAAATCGCGGGCATCGCGTCGGTCGCGTCGCGGGCAGGCATAAATGTACCCGCGATGCCCGCGACGGGCGCCGTTCTAGGTAAAGAGTACCGAATCTTAATAGACTTTCCTTTAAGGATTCAGTTGTCAGTTAGGTCTCTTGCAATACTAAGCCTGAATGCCTAGTTAGAACAATTGGAATGATCTCATTACAGGTATTAACCCTTTGACTGCCAAGTAAATTTGTCATAATTGGTGTGAAAATTCCCAAGCATACATTTTCATTCATCATATTCACCTGTAATTTTTACCTTATATAGGAAATATAATCTTTTTTTTACACAACATTTTTTTATTTGAATTTATATAACAAATGTCAGTGATTCTGGCATTTTTAGCCAATATTTTGCAAATCTCTAAAAGAGCTGTTGGCACTCGTACTGTACGCAGAGGTGCTGGCACTCAAAGGGTCAAATGCCCTTCAAAATATATATGAGAATTGTATAATAAGTCTAATAATTATTTACAACAATTCTATTTTTTTAAAGGAATGCCTTCCAGTACTGTGTGCCACACAGAACGGACAAGTAAGGCTGCACACTTCAATATTACACAGTATTTTGATATCAAGGCTGTCTGCAGACAACAGATTAAACTGCCTGACTTGATAAACCCTGTACCTTGTCGCTTGTGATTGATTGGGTGAAATAAATCCATCAGATTCCTGAAAAAGCAGCCAAGGTTTTCAAAATGAAACCTCACCATGTCCAAGTGAAAAAAGTCAAAATGTAAAACAACTTAACTTGTCTCAGATAATGTAATATCTAAAAAAAAAGTAATGCAGAGCCACTTGAATTTCCATCTGTGCCGAAGATTAAAAAGTGTACTATTATGTTTTACTCGTTGAGGTCAAAATTGGAAAATCCCCAAATCAAGAAATCATCTGAGTGTCACACAGCTGACCAAGAAATATACTGCAGAAGTCAGCTATCCTTAATTGTTTCTCAGATACAGTACAGCTACAGTAATACATCTTAGTCCCCTTTTCCATGTATAGACAAGACTTGGAGCTTTTATACTGTATGTGAGGGAATGCTAGTAATCTTGTATTAACATTTTAAGTAAGGGAGCTGATTTGTAATTTTGTTAAGTCATAGCTAAAAAGAAAGAAATGGCAATGTATTTATATATATATATACTGTAGGTAACTGGTTTATGACATTTCATGTACAGTATCACACAGGTAAGCAAGTATTGTACAGAGGTGGGTATAGCGCTCAAGTACTAATGTGCGAAGGGGCTGCAGACCCAGAGTGGTCCAAACTCTAGATATGAAATATGTAAACAAGGGGGTGCTGCGCTCACCTTCTGAGGTGCTCACACAGCCGATGTTGACTGGGAGCACTTCTATATGTGACCTTAAATAGCTCAGTATGGTATGAACTGAAAAGGAGGACAATGTATATAGGTGAATAAATATATTTATTTATTTATAAACTTGTAAACTTGTTTATTTATAAACTTGTGGGTGGAAAGATGGGGGATGGGGTGACGAGCCGTGTAGCTTCTACTTTTGTCTCAACGAGTGAAAGCTACACGGCTCGTCACCCCATCCCCCATCTTTCCACCCACAAGTTTATAAATAAACAAGTTTACAAGTTTATAAATAAACCAGTTTACAAGTTTATAAATAAATAAATATATTTATTCACCTATATACATTGTCCTCCTTTTCAGTTCATACCATACTGAGCTATTTAAGGTCACATATAGAAGTGCTCCCAGTCAACATCGGCTGTGTGAGCACCTCAGAAGGTGAGCGCAGCACCCCCTTGTTTACATACAGTATCACACAGGTTAGGTTAAGGGATGGTTATTGCGCTCAACCTGTGATTTGAGGCGCTGCCAAATAAAGGGGGATTCCCCAGCCCCCTAGGATATACTGAAATACTGTGCAATTTGGCGCTGCCTACCTGAAGGGTAATGCTAGTCAAAATTGGATAAACGGAAAGAAAGTGTAAAGAAACGTATTAATCCTTTAAGAGGTTTTATTGGTGTGCAAGATAAAATAATGCAGTATAACAACGTTTGCCAACCAAGCAGTTGCTGCAAGTCTGGTGGTGTTCCAGCAAACTGAATGGCAGGGAAGGATGAGATGTTACTGCGGGGATAGTGGGGGATATAGCCCCTGTGATAATGTCTCACAGGGCACTGGGTGGGTGAGGGGTGGAAGGCAGTATGTAAGCCGTACAAGTGAAGTACTTGGATGGTAAGTTCAGGCTATATCTGTCCGTGGGGAAATGTAGGCATAACAATGAAAACAAAGTTCCACGAAAGCAGTCAGTTGGTGAGGTCAAGGTGAGACGGTGAGTGTCACCGGGTGTTGGCGTCCCAAACCACCCGGTGATACACTAACCTCTTACCCGATACCTGGTCTCGTAGGTCCCTCGCCGGAGGTCTGGTTGCAGACTTGTGCGGGCAGGCGGCAGTAGTAGCACACTGCTCCACGGCGTCTTCCGTCACTTCCGGGTTCGGCTGCTAAGCTTGCGCCCGGGGTGTCAGGGTCAGCCGGAGCTGTGTGTTCTCAACTCCTGTAATGGAGGAGATTTGAAGTCAATGTGTCTGCGTGTAGATGTCCAACGCATTTCGGCTCTCTCAGGAGCCTTTTTCAAGGATGTCAGTGCCGGTGTCAGGACTGTCTTTAAATTACGTGACCCTCCTCCTGATTGGTTGCGGGTTCATGATGCTTATTGGTTCATCAATATTGACTCTGGCTGGGGGTGGGGCCAGGTGTGGGGGTCAGATCCCGAAGAATCAAGTTGATTGGTTAGTAGTCTAAAATGGTGATTGGCTTCCGATCCCTCGCTCCGGTAAGTGGGCGGGGTCAGGCACACAGTTCATATAGGTGACTGATGTACTGCGTGTTTTTAACGCTGATGCTCATGCCCAGTTCTGTTTTATATGTAAATGGGCAGATAATATATAGTTTGTGCAGTAATAGTATCATGATATATACACTTTAGTCCATGTTTAGAAAGGTGATTATCGTGATGTAGGGTAGAGACAAATTTACTACTGTATGGAGTCCTAGATTGCTCCATTATATGTGGATATTGGAAAGGGGATATTGTGATATCTATAATGCTGCTACATTGAAATCTATATTCAACCCCTTTGGCTCCAATGTTTTCAGGGTGAAAATCCATTTAAGCTCTTCTTTGTCTAGTTTCTTGCTGAAATTGCCCCCCCTCCAGTTTTGATCCAATTGGGTAATAATGAGGAAAGTCAGGTCCTTGGGGTTCTGTCCATGTGTGAGTCTGAAATGGTTGGATAAGCTATGCTGTTCATAACCCTTCTTGATATTCCGAATATGTTCTGCTAATCTAATCTTGAAGGGCCTGACCGTGCGGCCCACATACTGCAGACCGCACGTACAGGCCAACAAGTAGATGACTCCTTTGTGGTGACAGGTCAACTCTTGTTTGATATGGAATGATTGTCCTGTGATGTTGGACTTAAACGTGTCAGTTTTCTTTCCCATTCCAGCACATGTTCTACAACCTATACAGTCACCACACCTGGAGAAACCAGGGGTGCCCTTTATCAGTGTAGTCTGTGTTAGTCTACCAGGTGGAATGTGGTTCCTAACCAGTGTGTTCCTAATGTCAGGGGCCTTCCTGTAGACTACCTTCGGTCTCTCTGGTAGAATGTCTCCTAATATCCTGTCCTTACGTAGTACTTTCCAATGTTTATTCATTAGGTGTTTTATTTCTCCTGCAGCCTCACTGTACTGTGTGATAAATAGAATGTCTCTGTCAATGGGATTACTTGTTTCTGTTTTGTCTTTCAAGAGCTCTTGTCTGTCCCTTGTCTCAACCTGTGTATATGCCTTTTCAATAAGTGTGGGGCAGTATTTTTTGTCCAGTAGCTGTTGTGTCAGGTCTTGGCTCTGCTCCCTGAATGCATCAGGATTGGAACAGTTCCGCTTCAGTCTGGTAAATTGGCCCAAGGGTATGCTCTTGAGCCAATTTGGATGGTGTCCACTGTCAGAGTATATGTAGCTGTTTACATCAACAGTTTTGTGGTATGTTTTGGTTTCTATTCTTGAGTTATGTATATAGATCTCCAAATCCAAAAATTCTACCCTTTCTCTACTGTACTTGGTGGTTAGTATGATACCCTTTTCGTTATTATTGAGATGTTCAATGAAGGTTTGCAGTGACTCCTCCGTGCCCTCCCATATAAACAGAATGTCATCGATGAATCTCCGCCACAGGCGTAAATTTGCACCGAATTGATGACCCTGCCAAACCTCTTGTTCCTCCCATCTGCTCATAAAGAGGTTTGCATAACTCGGTGCAAATTTACTGCCCATAGCGGTCCCTGTATGCTGTAGGTAAAATTGTCCATCAAACCAGAGGTAATTGTGTGTCAATGTAAATTGGATGGCCCTAATAATGAAATCTTTCTGTTCCTTTGGTAGTGCCGGGTCTGCAGTGAGGAAATGCTCTACACTACTAAGTCCATGTTCATGTTTAATGATAGTGTAGAGGGAGGATACGTCACTAGTAACCAGCCACATATCCTCCCTCCAGTCGATCCTCTGTAGTAATTGCAGGGTGTGGGTAGTGTCCCTCAAATATGCTTTCTGAGTTTTGACTATGGGCTGTAAGAAGTGATCAATGTACTGGGATAGATTTGATGTTAGTGAACCTATCCCAGACACAATGGGTCTACCTGGGGGGTTGTTACTGTCCTTATGTATTTTTGGAAGATGGTAGAAAACCGGTATTATGGGATGTTCTGTTGCTAGAAAGTTGTGTTCATGTTTATTCAGGATACCTAGACTATGGCCTTGGTCAATGAGTTGTTTGAGTTCTTGTTTGTATGCATTAGTGGGGTCTCCTTTAAGTATTGTATATGTGTTCCTGTCTCCCAATAGTCTCAGTGTTTCATCTTTGTATTTGGTCTTGGTCATGACTACTATTCCCCCTCCTTTGTCTGCAGGTTTTATAATGATGTTATTGTTGTCCCTGAGTTGTTGGAGTGCTTCTTTTTCTGCTTTGGTCATATTGTTGTGATGATGGTGCTTTTTGGTCCCTATTTTGTCCAGATCTCCCACCAGTAGGTCCTCAAATGTTTGAATAATGTGTCCTTTTGTTTGTTGAGGGTTAAAGGTGGATTTTGGCCTGAGTCCTGAATGTTTGTAGTCATCTGGTGTGATGTTGTTTGTCACAATAGGGTTCTGTATGAAGAATTTCTTTAAAGTGAGTTTACGAGTGAATGCACGTATGTCCAAATAGGTTTCAAATTTATTGAGTTTTTTCTGTGGTGCAAACTTAAGGCCTTTGTCTAATACCCTGATTTCTGTGTCAGTGAGGGCAGTCCCGCTAAGGTTAAAGATGCCTACCCCTGGTTTTATAATGGGGCCTTCGGTGCTGTCTTGGTTTTTTTGGGTTTTGTGACCCCCCCTGCAACCTCTTCTTCTTCTTCCCTGTCTTTCCTTTTGTTTGTGGAGTGCGTTTTTAGAGGGGTGCAGGTCACACTGCCTGCTGCTTCCTCTAAAAAAATATCCTTTCTTTGTTGTTCTTCGTTTGTTAGTATGCTGTCTGTATTTGTTTGGTCTTTGTTGTGGTTTCTGTATGTGATGTGTCCTGCCTCTAATGACAATCTGGCTGTGTGACCCTGGTCTTCGTCTTCTATTTCGTAAATGGAAAACGACGAGTCTTCTGAGTCTGTCATTGTGCTGTTTGCATTTGGTGAGAATGCAGTCAATCGTGTGTTTTCGTCTATTTTGTTCTTTTTGTGCAATGCAGTCATATATTGTTGGTAGGTTAATTTTTTGTGGGTGTTTGGGTGGAAGTACTGCTTTATGGGATGAGCATTGTATATTGATTTCTTTGATGTACCTGTGACCATGGTGGGTTTTCCGTCGTGTTTTTGTCCCGTCTTTTGTCCTCTCTTGTGTAAATTCTTTACTCCCCATTTGTCCCGTAGAAATTTGCGTTTTTTGGTCTCTATAATGTCCTTTTCCCCTCTTTCAAGTCGTCTATTTGTGATGTCTTCTATGATTTTATACTCTGATTCGTCCTGGAATGGTTCTAAGGTCTTATGTACCTCAAGGATGTCCTGATCTAGTCCAGCAAGTGTATTTTCATGCTGTTCTAGAAGGAGGCGGATAAGTGTGTTGGAGCATTCATTGAGTGTAGTGTTCCATTTCTGCATAAATTCAGTGTTCTCTGTATATTTCTATATCCCCCACTATCCCCGCAGTAACATCTCATCCTTCCCTGCCATTCAGTTTGCTGGAACACCACCAGACTTGCAGCAACTGCTTGGTTGGCAAACGTTGTTATACTGCATTATTTTATCTTGCACACCAATAAAACCTCTTAAAGGATTAATACGTTTCTTTACACTTTCTTTCCGTTTATCCAATTTTGACTAGCATTACCCTTCAGGTAGGCAGCGCCAAATTGCACAGTATTTCATCACACAGGTTAGCATTGCTACCATACAGTTCTATTATCCTGATTCGTGGAGGTACATACTGGGCTACAAAAAAACGCTATAACATTATTTTATATTAGTAAAAAGAGTTTGAAGAAAATTTCATGTGATTACCACTATAATGAAGTTTTAAAACTGGACCCCTTACCCATTGCCCCTTGCCCCTGTCCGGATGGGTGATGTCAGCTAAGAAGAGCCAGAAGAGATGAGCGAGGAAACTCAAAACTGTCTCTCCTCCTCCTGCAACAAGGGGGATCTAGAGATTGTAGTTGAGCGGCAGGCCCTTGGCGGCAGTCAGTTTGGCCCGGGTCACCTGACCCCCTAGCTCCCCCCAAGTTACAGCCCTGCACTAGTTAATCTTCTCTGCTCATTAATTAGTGTAGGGCTTTGTTACTTGAAATCACACACACAGGTCACAAGTATATGTACACACAGGTCTAGTGGGTATCCAGATGGAATATAGACAGTAAATAGTTTGAGATAATAATCAATAGAAACAACAAATTTTTTTGATCTATGACTAATTGTTGGGAATCTGGATTTATGATTCAGTCTGCTTTGGTTTTGTGTTCAGCATTTGACTCACTGGTGGCCTCCAGTGGCAGGTCTGTGCCACATCAGCTCAATATTCTGTGAGCAATTATTCACAAGGCTGTGAAGTAATTAGCTCATTAAGCACAAGCCTGGGAGCTCCCTGGATCTTCAGGTGTAATTAATCACCTGAGCCCTTTATAGGGCAGGCTCTCCTGCAAAACTCTGCCAGTGATAGCTTCCTGTTTAGTTCCTGTGCAGGGAACTTCTGTCAGCTCTCAGCCATGCTACCTGGTCCCTTGCCTCCAGTCTCCTGTTTGGATCCCAGGATATATCCTCTGCAGCTCAGCTCCCAGTTCCTTCATCTCTTTCTGGGTCCCATTACGTTTGTGGCTTCTTCCGTGCCTGGCCCTGATCCCCTGTTACATCCTTTCCGTGGGTCACGTAAGTGCTCCTGTGGAGCCTGGTTATTTTCCATTTGTTCTTTTGGAGAGCTGCCAAGCTCTTTTTGTTAGTGGGCCATTCAGCCCATTGTTTCGTTTGTTTGGGTTCAGGATTGTGCTCCGCCGTGGGCCAAGCCCATTTCCTCCCTCTGGTAGTCACCAGTTATTTACCTTCATTTCCTTTTGCTTGCCCTTTCTATGCAGTTAATAGGCAGGGCCTCCCCCGTTCAGTCCTGGTTATGTTTTGGGGATTCGCCTCTTAGCCTTGTCTCCTGTTTATGTGGAGATTCCCAGTCATTTGTCTCTTGTGCCTGCGACTCGGTCGCATTACCGTCTTTGGCCCGGTGCCGTTAGACAGGGGTACATTACAGTCAGGCCAGTTAGTAAGACCATCCTCTTGAGTTACCCCTGACGATCGCTTACCCTTTGTCCTCACATAGACCTAGCTGCATCGGGGTTGGAGCGGGCCTAACTCGCTCCTTCGAACGCGGCGGCCACAGGTGAAGCCTAGTACCCGCAGGGGTTTGTCATCTGCCCGAGGCACTCAATAGAGTCAGAGTAGGGTTCGCTGTGGCCATCCTAACTGGCGGTCCCGGCTATGGGCTCATGCCTGATCTCCAGATTCCAGCCTCCGGTAGTTATATCCAGCGCCCAGGCGGCATCCATAACACTAATAACAAATAGCTGATGCTATAAGGGAACAATTCCCTGTTTTAAATAAGCAGCAGAAAACAGAAAATACACCTGTGTGGGTGTATGATGATATCTCCAAGAGCCACAAAAATCACAATGAATTTATAATTTTCTGCGCTAGCAGTCAAAGAAACAGGATTGTTGAAAGTGATAGGTCAATATTGTATAATTTTTTTTAAAATATTTAATCTAGACATATTTCTGCGAGGTAGATCAGATGCAGCAAAAAAAAAACAGTTAAAAGGTCAACATAAACATTTGTCAGCAAGGTCAAATGCAAATTTTTTAAATGCAATACTTCACCACGTGTTTTTTTCATAATTTTTAGGGTTAGGTCTAGGGTTAGGATAAGTGCGAAGCTCTTGGAGGGGCAATGAGTAATGACATTTTGATTTTGAAAATATAGTCAAAATTGCATCGGGATCTCATACACCGTATGGTGATCACACAGGTTTTTAACCTTTCGATCCTGATTTGATGCCGATGTATGCTCCCGTTCAGCACAAATCGAATAGCGAAATAGACAGGGCAACAATGACGATATAGTGGAAATCTAATGCAGATATCATAAATTGTATGCAATAGTACAGAGTTGACAAAGATTGCATAGAAATAAAATCTTAAGTCGAATAGCAAAATAATCTCACCGTGTGTACACACCATTATAGTTAGGCACATCGCAGAGGGTAGTGTTAGGCTGTGCAAGGTGCCAGTTAGTATTAGGCACCAGTGGGAGGGTTAAGCTAAAGCACTAAAAGAGAGGGTTAGATTTAGGGTTAAAATAACAACTGTGTCAACCTTTTCTGTGTCCACATTTGCCTGACGACTATTTGACCCTTTGACCAAACAAAACATTTTTAAAACATTTTTTCATAAAATAAAGCAGATGAATACAATTATGAAATCTCGTTGTGGCTGGAGTACGTCTTGATGTTTAACAGTTGTTTGTAATCACAAATGATGCATACCCAATGCGTTTCGTCACAAAGACTTCATCAGCGGTAAACAATCTCTTGGAAACGTCTGTCTGAGGAATCAAGATTATATAAATCTTCTATTTTGACTGAAGGACTTTGTCCTGAAGGCTCCCTTATTAGATTAGGAATTGGTGGTAGGGTTATTTCATGTGTCCCTTCTTAAAGATAGTCTTTGAGACCTCTTTTATAAAAAATGTGTGCAAGATGTCCAGATAAAATAAATAAACAAGATTTTTGGACACTTGGTAATTATTGGCTGATTAGGGTTATATAATTTCCATTTGGAGAAGGAACCATATACATAACATCGCCTTCTTTATTCTTACAGAGGAATGGGATGAGAGTGGTTCCTAGTCCTGGTGCAATCTGTGTGTCCTCTAGTGAGTCCAGCTCACAAGTTAACACTTGTGAGATAGAGATATATATATATATATATATATATATATATATATGCAAATAGTCAAATAAAGACAGGCGCTCTATAGTGCATGTATCTGTTAAGAAGTATTTAATAGCACATAGAAAACACACTCAGGGGGACGGAATCACGTACAACAAGAGGCGGTATAAACACTGCGATTAAAACAGCATGAAAAGTTATATCACCCGGATGGCTGGAGCCGGTTACATTCACACACGGTCTCTCTCCTTCTGGTGATGACGCTAGGCCATGCCCCTACGCGTTTCGTATTCAACTTTCTCAGGGGGCCCTCTGACGAAGTTGAATACGAAACGCGTAGGGGCGTGGCCTAGCGTCATCACAAGAAGGAGAGAGACCGTGTGTGAATTCCACAGCACTTTACACACAATATTTAGACATTCACATACTATAAGCCCATGCCCCAGTGGACAGTATGCTATTACAATATGACTCTCACAGGTACAGTAGCATATGACATACTACATTCTGTGTGGGTACAACTCTATGTAGACTCAACATGGGACAGCAGTCTTACATTTAGCTGCTAGTAGCTTATATTAAAAACAAACTACTTTACTGAACGACTTCACATATTGAATTAGTTGTCTTATAAGTAGCATTCAATCAGCAACTAATAAAGCTTATTTCCTTAGTTAAAATAGTTTCACTAACAAGATGATAGATTATAAAACAGATCATTATCACCTACTGTGCATAAATTGCAATTCATTATAAATGTAATGGTCTCCTCCTTACGTTTCACTACTGCTCTGACTCACCGTAAAGATTGGTCCCGCTACGCATTGTTTTTCAACCACTGTGCCACGGCACACTAGTGTGCCTTGAGCTGTTCTCAAGTGTGCCCCCAGATCTAGAGATGCCCAAACCAGTTTACAACCACCACCAGTTCAACTGTTATGTACTGGTCTCTTCTTTTCATGTAAAAGGCCAATGTATTTTATTTTTGGTACCTGTGGGGACCAGTGTGATTGTTTTTTATATGGGAACCAATAGGTTTGTTTTTTTCCTGTGGGGGCCAATGTGTTTTGCTCTGTGGGGATCTCATGGTGTGCCTTGGCAATTTTAAAATTGTATTTAGTGTGCTGCAAGGTAAAGACGTTGAAAATGACTGCGCTACAGCCTTGCTGCTTTTACTAGCTTACTGTAGCATGATATTGGAACTGCTTCCATTGGAGCTGCTTCCATTTGAAGTGAATGGGATCTGGGCACATGCTCATGTCGGCTTCCATTCAAGTCTGTGGCATAGCTGGATTTTACGATTGTATGCGCTCTACTATGCTTTGCTCTCCTCACTGTGATGCGTATGCAGCACAGCAAGGATATAAAAGGACACTGACTTAAATTCATCCAGGTCTGAGAATACAGTCATACATGCACTACAGAGCTTGACAGCATGAACCTTTCCTGATTCCTGTACTCAAGGGCTGCGTAGAGGGATCCAGCCCTGTTCAATCATAGACACTATCATACAAATCATAATAATAAATCAATGAATATTCCTCTAATAGAGACTACAGTAATGATCACAATCTCCAGTTTAACAGCATGAATACCTCAAAGGGAATTCAAATTCACATCTGACCAGTGGCGTAGCTAAGTTTTGGGCGCCCCCCCGCCTTTAGGGGGCATGCACCCCCCCCTGATGCCCATGCAAACCCCCCCCAATCCCCTGCAGCCTTACCTATCACGCTGGTCCCAGCTGCTCTGTTCTTCTTCACAAAATGGCCACCCCCATACAGCAGACAGTTTCAGAGAACAGTGTGCTATATGGGGGCGGCCATTTTGTGGTGATCCTCAGCAGAAGAACGGAGCCGCCGGGACCAGCGAGATAGGTAAGTCTGCGGGGGATTGGGGGGGGTGTAACTATAGCACCGCAGCCCCCGGCGCCCCCACATGCACAGCGACCCCCCCGCGGTGGCGGGGGCTGCGGTGCTATAGTTACTCCGCTGCATCTGACACTTATTTACAATGTAGTGACCTACAGTATGTGCTACAGTTTTATGGTATAGACCATAGGTTCTCAAAGTCGGTCCTCAGGATCCCACACAGTGCATGTTTTGCAGGTCTCCTCACAGCACCAAGTGAAATAACTAGCTCCACCTGTGGATCTTTTTAAATGTGTCAGTCAGTAATTAGTGCACGTACTGGGTGACCTGGAAAATGTGATCTGTGTGGGGTCCTGAGGACCGGGTTTGAGAACCACTGGTATAGACTACAATTTGTTTTGAACTCTGACTCATCTGTTTTCAATCTTCCATCTCATAGCATATTTGCTGTATACACCATTTTATAGACCTATGAAAATTGTATTTATTCACTATGTAATTTAATTTAAGTTTGTCTTTATCTATGTCTAAAAATATATTAATCTTGATCTGCCTGTATCTTATTAGAGATCTCATTAAAGATCTTATTTACAGTAATGATACAAAATAAAATAATCTTTTGTCTGACAAGCAAAAACAACCCCTCTTATATTTCCCTAAGAAATAAACATCCCTGTTTGTGACTTCTTATTAAAAGAGATAGGTCACCTTGACTTCATTAACTTTAAACCAATGCCACAACAACAACAAAAAAACGCCTCCTGCATTTCTACTTAATGTGAAATTAATGTTTTCTCTACAAATAGGGATAGCATTAACTCTTGGTTTTATTAATATGATATTATACCTTGTAATGACAGCACGTCTGGGATTTACTTGAAAAGGAAGGCTTGATTTATGATTCATATATTAGCTATCTCCATGTTTGTCTGTAGAACACTAATGAGATTATGTGACTGCAATGGAGTGACATTTTTATTATTTTTGTATTATTCTTTTCTAAATTGTATGTCTTAATTGCTGAGTTGAGAATTAAATATGATAGAACAAGTCTTGACGAATCCTCTTAAGAATTAAATATTATGAAATGATTTTACATGACCCTGATGCAATTACAGATGTATTGCTCCTACAGAAGTAACAACAATGTAATAATAGTCTTGTGTTTACAGAACATTGAGCAGTTGCAAACTGTTTCCTAATGGTGTCATAGTGGAATTCATGCAACATTGACGAGTCTAATACAGATGCTGCCTGTTACATTTTAAAATGTACAGTATGAAATAGTCTAAACTCTCCTGCCAGGCCAATACTTTTCAGCTTTAGAGCAGGGTTGCCGACTTTTTCTGTCTCCTCTCCGGGAGAAGCAAGGAGAGGAGACTTCCAGCTGCAGTTCGGGGGGTGGGGCTTGAGCTTTACATCATTAAGCCCCGCCCCCAGGATGTTAAATACCCCAATTCACAGATCTCAGTGGAGGTGGCGGGGCTAAAATGACGCAATTTTTAGCTCCGCCCCCTCCTCTGAGACCCGCGGATTGATGCATTTCAATCCAAAGGTATGGGGGAAGACGCCGCAATCGGGGGGTGGCGTGGGGGTCCCCCGGAATCCGGGAGGGTTGCCCACCTTTCCGGGGGGCCGGGAGGAGGACCCGATTTTCGGGATCCTCCCAGTAATTCCGGGAGGGTCGGCAACCCTGTTTTAGAGTCTAATAATAAATGCAATTTTTCTAATTAAATCCCCATCTCAATTTTATTATCAGTTAATACTATTAATTACCATATATAGAAAATAATCTATATTTCTTTATTATACAATGACTGCATGTTGTCACACTGGATCAGTTATCAGATTTTGACACATTTTGCCTGCCATGCATCCTGCCACTAACCACAAGGATAGTAGAACTTAGTAACGCTGTGTGCTTGTACAGTTGGGGCTGAAATTCATTGTACAGCTCCCAAAATAAGAGGACTCCCGGGATTATGACCCAGGATGCCTTCTGTGCATGAACGGCCATTAGCCAGCACATGGATGGAATCAAATTGCAAGGAGGAGTCCATAGGCTTCTATTAGGTAAAACCATCTAAGTCCTGTACACACTATGTGATCCCATACCTCCCATCTTTAGAAGATCCGGATGAGGGACACTCAGCACGAAGGAGTCACGCACCCGAAATGTGATGAAAGATTTATAGTCGGGATTGGAAAGATGAAGGTATGGTTAAAAACTAGACTCGGACAAGACCCCAGGGGGTGTCCTGTCTGGGGGTTTCCTGTCTGGAGGCTTCACATGACAGCTGTCACCAAGGAGAGGAGGAGGAGGGGGAGAATAAAGCTTCCCTGTATGGTCCAGGCATGTGGCAAAAACCGGAATGGTCCGGACCAAATGTGGAGGTTGTAATCTCCCCTTCCCCATGTCCCTGGCGAAAGCTATCACAGGCATCCCCCAGACAAGATACCCAAGGACGGGACACCCCCAAACTGGACACTACTAGCTCCGGACTGCAGATTTTGATGTCCGGGGTCTTGTCCGGGTTCGGTTTTTGCATACTCCTGGAAGATGCGTCCTAGCTTAAATCTAAACTTCAGTGTAACACAGTTAGCCAGGGTGCAGCACCTAACTAACCTGTAACTGTTAATGTAATATAGAAAGCACCTTGAGAGAGGCCACAGTGTAAATGCACCAAGTCGAGCACATTACAGTATCTGTGTATGGCCAACTATACTGTTTGGCAGAGAGGCACATTCAATTGTATTTCTCTTTCCATACAAAGATTCCCTGAAAATCCCAGAAATAGCACAACCAAGATTTTTCCCCAAGACTAACGTAACATTAAACAGTTTGCGTCCTACCTGACCGCTGCATGAAGGATGCACAAATCATGCTTAGATGGTCTGTGAAGGTAGAGAATCCCATTAACTAAGAGATGTGCAAATATGGCATATTGTAGTTCACACCTGTTCAGTGCTGCGTGCCATTCTGTAATAGCCACATTTATTATCCAATCCTTTACTCAGACTGTTCATAACCACAAGAGTGAGCACAAGTCATCATCTTAGGAGCAACCAAAGCATAATACATGAACATCGAGTCCATGCAATTGTGCCTACAAACTAAAGCACTTGTACAGTATCTGTGGTTTATAAACAACACTATTACTACATAAAAAGTAATATTATAAATTGTGGTCAATGGAATGAAAAACGTAATCCTGGTTGTGGTCATTTTCTGTCAAGACATCTAAGAACAGTAAAACCTCAGTTTTGTTCAACAGCAATTAAATATTTTCTCTGTTTCACATGCAGCGGAATTCTAGTCATATGACGACTTCAGCATTTTCTCAAAAGAGCATTAATTCAGGGTGACCCCAATATGTTGTTTCTTTATACAGATGTGCTTATGTTTCAAAAAATATCATCTCTCTGTTGATAAGTGTCAGTTCTTTATGGTGAAAGCAAGAAGGATTATATTTCCCTCATAATTACCATAAAAAAGCTAAAGAATTATATAAGCAGAAACGTGCTTTTGTGTTACACTCGCAAAGAAATGGCATTAGAATGGTTTAAAATAAACACTGAAAAATGTTTATCCCGTCAGCAAAAAGTCGGATTTAAATGTTTTCAGTGACTGGGAAAGAAAAGCTTTAAAGGCTGTCACATTTACACAATTAGGGACTTTGAATGGATTAGATTTTTGCTCCTTCAATAAGACACTTCACTTTTAGTCCTTTCGTGACAGGATCCTTCAGTCTATACAAGAGAAGTTTGGATACTTCTATATATATCAATATTAAAAAGGACATTGTAAAGAATGTTTTGTGAATAGGAGAAGCAGAACTTATTCTTTAGTTTAAAATGGTAGTCCCAGATGCCAAGCAAAGGGGAACTCATGTACCACAGCACTCGCTACTAGATATGCTTTTAAGTTTTAACAATACACATTTTTATAATAAAAAATACGAAGGCAGCTTATTTTTAGTATAGTCAGGATTTTATGAAAATATACTGACTTTTTTTTATCTAATAAACGGGAGGTCATACTTTATGGACAAAATATACTGCTTTCATATCGCAATCCCTGCTCTAACCCCGTATTTGAAAATGTTTCTGAAATGGGTCTGAGCAAGCTACTGTAAACTCCTTTCACATCGCATGGTGGACCTGGTTTATTACTGGGTTATGACCATGTTGGTGCCTTTCACACTGAACCTGGTTCACCCTTAGAAAACAATGTAAAGTCATTTGTAATGGACTTTTATGGCTCATATGTTTAGATTATAGCTAAAAATAAACCTGTTTGTTGATGTTTATGTAATGTACCTATTTATTTATTTATTAAGTTTCTTATATAGCGCATACATATTCTGCAGCGCTTTACAGAGAATATTTGACCATTCACCAGTCCCTGCTCCAGTGGAGCTTACAATCTATATTCCCCACCACATGTACACACAGACATTCTAGCCTTAATTTTGTTTGGAAGCCAATTAACGTACCAGTATATTTTGGATTTTGGGAGGGGAACTGGAGTACCCAGAGTAAACTCATGCAAGCACAGGGAGAATATACAAACTCCACACAGAGTTAGAGCCATGGTGAAGATCGAACCCATGACCTCAATGTATTTATATATTAGAGAATCCTTTACAGTGCCAGTGATTTGCCTGACAATTTCTGCCTCCTGCCTTATTCTAAGCATCTCCCTCCCCTCCTAATCAGTCCATGTTGCCATAACTGTATGCTCTGCAGTGTAGAAATATGCCAGCAATGCTTCTCCACTACTTCCAATGCTAATTCTCTTGTTTCCTGATTCAGGATTGTGTCATCATGCAGGGAGACAACCCATCACCTCCTTTGCCACAGTCCTGTGTTCAAAATACCGGGCCCGAGGCTTTCACACTGCAAAATGAATCGCCTTTGAACCACGTAGGATCCTTCTTTTAACACTGTTTGAATTAATGGTTTTTTGTTACCTGGTATTTTAACTATGGCGCTTTCACACTGCACATAGAACCTGGTTGACATGCTTAAAAATCGGTAATATTCCATCTTATAGCTGCGGTGTGAAAGGGGTATAACAGTATTGCTAATGTCAGTAAATAGCCATATAATTGTTACATCATAACGCAGACTTTCTTTATAATCCAATGCTAGGTACACACTATAAGATATACTGTTCTGTTCATACAGTCAGCCACTGATATACAGTATTGTAAAGTACATTGAATTGTGTGTTAACCCGATATGCCTGTGAACAGTATTGTTCACAGGTATATTGTTCCAGACATGTGGCAAGGCAGATGCTAATATACTGTATCTGGCAGCAATATTGGTGCATCTGCATGTGTGTGTACAGGTGACTGACCCGTTATGCTGGCTGTTGGAACTTCCGTCAATGACATCATAAGTGGGTGGACAAATTTCAATACTTGTTCAGATCACAAAGCCAACTGGTAATTTTGTGTATGTTTACCCAATCGGTTGCATTGTCACTGGGTCCATCAGGTTAGTGACACTGTCAGCTAAAGGTGTGCCTTATGTGCCTTATAGTACTGTCCTTCAATTTTGATGCAAACATATTTCACTTATCTAATATACCCACTTTTAACCCCAATTTTTCATTGCACCCTTCTAACTTGTATTTCTGCCCAATTACTCCTCTACCCCAGCCCATGATTTTGACACCTACAGTATTGCAAAGAAAAATGAACACCACGGAAATAGATATTTTCTCTTGCCAAATCCTGCACAGGCCACTAACTTTCAGTTTCTTTGCTCAGGAACCAAAATTAAAGTCACTGCACTCATCTAGGCAAAGTTAAAACTAACATGTCCTGGGTTACGCCATTTACAATGCCAGTCTTTGGATTGCATTCTGTTCTACAATTGTAAACTAAAAACAAAGAAAACCCAATTTTGCAGCATTTCTAGTCTAATTAAAGCTGGGAAAACAATGTTCTTTTCATTGCGATGTATTGTGATGTGATAGGGCCATGAACATTTAAGTTCACAAACTTAAATGGACAAAGGGCCTGAGTCTTATTAGCATGCTCCCTTGCTTGTTTGCACAGGGGAGTGATGTTTAACTACTGTGCATGCGCATAATCTTTTATGCATATGTGCATAGGTGTGAGCGGGCACTGCAAAGTGATTATTCACCAGCCTATTCACACCTAGCAGTGCGGGGTGAGGCGTGGGGCAGCAGTGAGAGATCATGCCTATGGGAACACCCAGCGTTTCATGGGAGTTCTCAACTATCGGCAACTATGATATACACCCAGACTATTTGCACCACTGCCAGCCACAGGGCAGCTGAGAATCACCAGCTGATATGGCAAAATGTATTGAGTAGCCTAAATCATAAAATTAGACATCAGGTAAAACAGCCCTATCTCCATTTGCCCAATCTCCACTTGGTGTGTAAATCAAACTGTGTTGATTATTTTAAAAGTTCCTCTTTCAGGATCTTTCATTATCTCGTGCCTCCTGTTCTATTCTGCTTATAAAATACCACTCTTCCTTCAGGCTATCCTAATATGCTTGTAAAGGATCTTTCTACCTGTTTTATTTACTTATTTTATTTATTAATTAAGACATTTCACAACTTTCTCATTGGATACAGTATATATTGTTTCCATTTCCAGACTACAAGAATAGTTGAGTGTAAAAACTGGTTAATTGTCTAGTCTTACAAGATGGCAAATGCTTCATTAATAATATTCCTCTTCATTCATAGATTTAGTCTTATGGGAACTGATTCCGACACCTCCTTCCCACAGAATCACAGCTTGAACATCATGGGAAATGATTCAGGGCATTTGCAGCGACTAACCTGAACAGATCTGAGCAGTGATATATACTCACATGATATAACGCTGTTTCACACTCTTGCTATTTCTCTGGTAAACCTCAGCCAGCGGTCCCAAGAGGTCATCACATGTTAGAAAGTAACGTATGCCAGCAATCTGTTAACAAGCTTTCACAGGCTTAGGATATGAGAAATAAATCCTGTCTATAAAATATGCAGCAATAACTGCACATTAAATACACAGTGCAAAAGTAGACTTTTCAAATACGAAATGGAATGTGCTATGATATGACAGATATAGTGGCTCTTTCATCACCTAAACATGTATTTCTACATAGCTTTTCTGTCTTTATTCAAAAATTAAGTAGCATTTGGTTTCATCATACACGTAACCAGTGGCGATTCCAGAGCAGCACAGTTCAAAATTCAAATAGGACAGCCACATTAACGACCAGTGAGTTAGTTTCGAATGGCAGTTGGTGGCAGTTGTTGGGGCTCCCCTATTTGAATTTTGAGCTGTACTGCAGCCTCTCCTCTGGAGCCTCCCCTGCTTGTAACACAGGAGATATCACTGATATTAGATGGTGTTAGTCGCTGAAATGTAGTTGCTACATTGATGATCTGGAACCCTCCTTGGTGATGTGCGTCGCATTTGTGAGGTGAAAGGATTGCTCTTGAGATTGTTTTACACATCGCAGGGACCAGCTCCTTTCAGAACTCCTGTCCCTTGAACATACTTATGAGTACTTGCAGCCAAATGTTAATTTCTAATTGCTGCCAGTTGAGGCAATTAAAAGTTACAGTTATCAGATTTAAAACCCGATTAGTAAATATGATGGGTGATGAATAGGTCTGATATCTTCAAAACTAACTTAACACTGATAAAAATTTGAATAATATAATGAAAGTGTCCCTAAAGATCTTACAATAATAGACTTCTTTCTCCGGCTGATTTTTATTGTCACTGATTGACACTTTGGGGCAGTACCGATGGTGTAATGGTTAGCATTACTGCCTCACAGCAGTACTGTGGAGTTTGTATGTCCCCCTCGTGCTTGCATGGGTTTCCTCCGGGTGCTCCGGTTTCCTCCCACAATCAAAAAATATACTGGTAGGTTAATTGGCTCCTTACAAAATTAACCCTAGAATGTCTGTGTGTGCGTGTACATGTGGTAAGTAATATAGATTGTAAGCTCCACTGGGGCAGGGACTGATGTGAATGTTCAAATATTCTCTCTGTAAAGCGCTGCGGAATATGTGTATACGGTATATAAATGTATTGGGGGATTGGTGGTATCCATGCGCACTATTTTTACTGTAATGTTACCAGCAGCCCTCTGTTGGCCAAATAAAGAGCAAAAGCACTCACTCTTTTAAGGGTAACAATGGCCCTTATTCTGGTCGGTGCGGATATATCCGCGTGCGTTCGGGCCGCCGATGTTTTGTGTCTGCGCATGTGCAGAGGCGTCTCTGCGCATGTGCGAGCGGGGCGTACGGCCAAATCCCGCATGATATGTGAACACTCCGAACAGGGGGTGGAGAGGGGCGTGAAGGGCTATTTGTGCTCATTACCATATGCATACGCCCCGCGTTTCATGGGCGTTCCCATGCAAACGCTGGGCATACGTATGGTAATGCGGCCGTGACGCGCGTGTAGGGGGAGGACATATGACATCGCCGGATGTCAGCTGCCCGCCCAGATCCCTGCTTTTGCACGGAGAAATGCCCGTGTGGTCTGAGGTTGTGGGAGCTGGTGGAGCACTCACCTGCATTCGATGGTCTGCAACCATCGAATGATGGGGGAGGTTCCCTTAGATGGAGGAGGCGTATTCCTTGTAAAATACACGTGCGGTCCGGTCGGCCAGCTTCTTACCGCGTACGGACTGAGTTGGCGATCCGTATGGAAGGCGGGGTTTCGCACGCACGGTCCTGGCCGCATAATCTGATCCGGCCGCACCGACCAGAATAAGGCCCAATGTGTGGAAGACTGGTCAACAGTGGATATGTAAAGAAGAATATGGACCCACAATGGGGATTATATTTACCAGAAAGAGCACTTTAATTTACATAAAAACAAAATAATATAAAATGTGCACACAAAAGTGCAAGTGCAATAGATACAATGAATGCAAATTAATGCATGAATATAAAAAGACGGGGGCAATCTGCGTCTTTATCTCTCCATTCAAAGGTGGTGTGGTGGGCTAGGTGCTCAGATGGTAAGGTCCCGGGTAGCAATGTATGCGCACCACCGCACAAGCTTGGCAGAGAAAAAGCGTGATGGTGTCAGAGTCCTCCCGTCAGCGTGATGGCATCCTCATAACATGTTTCGGAAAATGGTTCCTTCTTCAGATGTCTGAAGAAGGAACCATTTTCCGAAACATGTCCACCTAATGGCAGTGTCGACCTTTTGACATGTCGACCTTTTTGCATGTCAAACTTTTTGCTTGTCTAACTAATGGTGTCGACCTAATGGTTGTCTATCTTTTTGCTGTAGACAAATAGTCCGGATACCCTTCCACACATTATACGGTATATAAGAAACTGATAATAAATAATAAATAAATTGTATTGTGGTAATAAGAAATACCTTTTTGCACAAAGAATTACGCCAATGATGCAGGCTAGTAGCTGTAAGGATAAATATAGCACTTTGTCAGTGCAGTCTCTGCAGAAATGTGTGTGCATAAGCCTGTTTACCAGCTCGCAAATGTGCAGTGGAACAGAAAACCAGAAATTGTGAAAGAAAGAAATAGATCAAAAAATATTTGCAAAGTTTGCCTGAAGCTTTTTATCACATTGGTCAGAGTGTGCTTACCAAGGAACTTTCCAGCAGAAATGGTGCACAACACATGCATATGCTGCCAGCGTGGCCTGAAAAACCATGTGCTTGCATATAAATATATATGATGCACAAAACCAGTTATGTTAAAACACAAAAGAGAATTCACACTGCAGCTTTATACTGTTACAGTTATGTATTTATTTTATGGCTAATTTCATATATACAGTAAATGGCAGTGATGTGAGATGTGTGATATTTTACTAGTGCTTTTCAGACTGTGCGGCAGATGTATTAAGCCTTAACAAGATATAAATGCAAGGATGATAAAGAGAGATACACGTCCAGCCAATCAGCTCCTTACTGACTTGTTTCAAACACAGTCTGTAACATGGCAGTTAGGAGGTGATTGGCTGGACGTTTATCTCTCTTTGGGCAGGATGTTCTAAGGGGAAAATGCAGTAAAACTAAGTTCCCTCCACCCCGACTTCGCAAGGAAGGGTATCGCCACCTTGTTGTCTATGGACTTCTATCACCACTCGTCGCATTTCACAGATGCAGACCCCCCCTCCCTGTCCTCCGTGCTGCTCCTCCTCCTCCCCCAGCAGAATGTCACAGCCGGGGTTGTCCTTCTGGCTGCAGGGGGGAGGAGGAGACGCCGGGGACCACCGCAGGGCCCAGGAGGTGACTGAGACCCCCCACACACCACATCACAGGCATCGTAGGGTGCTTCCATCACCGCACTGCAATGTTAGCCGCATATGTTAGTACAAATGCGATAGCAGCACTGTGGGGGTGTGGCGAGGGGCGGCAATGTATGTTAATACATCCCGCCCCAAATCACCCTTGCATGTTTCTCTTGTTAAGGCTTAATACATCTGCCCCTGTATGTGTCCTGACACCAAAGTGGGGCTCCAGAGGTTAGTCTGCAGCACAGTCCAATATTCAAATAGGGGATCCACAGCAACTGCATAATAGTCAGTCTGGAATAGCAGTTGGTGGTAGTTGCTGTGCCCTTGGCCTGTGAATAAGGAGCAATAAAGGGTGGCGTAACATATTATAAAAGATAAAGGGTTAATGCTGTGTGACATAACATATTTTCAGGGCACTACTGAGTAATGTAACATGAATAAGGGGCCCTATTGTGCAATGTTATTTGAATAATACTGTACTACTGTGGGGTATTGAGTTTACAGTAAGTTTAAACCCTTTTTGTGGGATGCGTGCTTTCGATGCACACTGCCCCTTTTTAAAATACGGTGGGGTGGGTGTGCCAATGCTTTTGCTGTCACAAGACACCCAAATAAAGGATCGTTATGGATAATGTGTATTGCTAGCTGCTGTTGTGATCTGTACTGATGGGTGCTGGGTGCTTTGCTGGTAGAGGAGTACTGAGTCAGAGGCAGAACTAGTCAAGGTGCTAGGGGGCACGAGGCAAAATCAAGGGCACCTAATTTGTTAGGGCTGGTTTGGTTAGTGGCATTGTTCACATGCAGACACAATTCTAATATTTTCACAATAATTTTTGTACTGCCCATGCATTAAATGCAACCATTTAGGGGAGTGTAAAATAAAAGAAGGTGCCATCTTGGGACTAATTTGGTGGTGTGTTGCAGTCAGCAACTGAATCTTTGAATGCAGTTTCATTAGCTACGGCTTCTCAATTCCGAGGAAACCTTCTAAGGATAAGTAGGGTTTCTCAGAGGTACGATGGTGTGATCGATGTTTGTTTGATGCTGCATCTTTATACACAAGTGGCAAATCTGAGACACAGGTGGTGGCCATCTCTGTACAAAAGATGGAGTATGCAACATTTCCGTACCTTCACAAATCCACTGCTTATGGAGATGCAGGAGTGACATAAGCTTCCACCTCTGAGGCCCTAGGACATAAAAGGGGAGGCAGCAGAAAAATGTTTTTTTTTTTGTTTGTTTTTTAACTATTGTTGATATTTTCATATTTATTTTAATTTTTATTAATTTTTTCTTACTACAGTTTGTAGGGTGTAAAATCAGCAATTTAAGACACATCCATCTCTAAATTTAAACCAGGTGAATGAAGACAATGAATAATTTTATTCCTACTAAATATAATTTCTATTATGCCGTGACTCTTAATGCTCTCATAAGCATTTCCATCACATTTCCCATTGTTGAACTCTGAATTAGTTTTCTCCTGTGAAGAAATACTGATGAAATAAAAACATTTTAGTGAGAAATCTTCTAAAATGGCAGTTTCTGTAGAATGAAATGAGGCTGATTATGGTGTCGCTGCCTGTAGCTGCTCAGGAGTGTGGTTTATGGTCCCGACAGTCGGGATCCCTACAGTCATTAGCCCAACGTCGGGATCCCGACTGGCTGACAGTGGGGCAAGCGCAACAAAGCCCCTTGCGGGCTCGCTGTGCTCGCTATGCTGCGGGCACTCGCTATGATCGCCACCTATTCTATTCTCCCTGTATGGGGGTCGTGAACCCCCACGAGGGAGAATAGCCGGTGGCCGTCGGGACCCCAAGTGTCTGGGTTTTTTGACTGTCGGGATCCTATCGTAGGGGTAATGACTGCCGGGATCCCGACTGTCGGGAAACTGTCCGGCTCAGTGGGTTTTTAGAAACCACAGCATAAAAGCAGCTATTGTTTCATGTTACACACTATACTGTATATACTTGTTACACTATATTGTAATAAACCCAATTCTAGGGCATTATTTAGCTATTCAATATAAGTGAAAATATAACAAATTGTAATATATATAAAAGAGAATTGCACTGTAATCAGTGTTTTTGTGAACAGTCAGTTCTGTGTCATCAAATTAACTGTGATATTATGAGACACAAATAAAGTAATTTACAATGTGCAGGACAATGCAAAATTGTTAATCTATATTTGTTGCATAATGCAACTGCTTTTGTGCAAGTAAGCACTTGTGTTTATACAACTGTACAGAATGTCTACATTGCTCCTCATCCTGAACAGCACAGTGTGGCCCATAGGGAATAACTTAAGGTAGGAGATACCTAATAAATCAGCTTATCAATTATTTTTGTACATACTATATGCTAGACATGTTAAATACTGCAACCATTTACTGTTTTTTTTCCCCACATACAGTTTTCTGCCTTTTGTGCACAGTAATACATGATACTAATATTTATGTTTTAGGCTATTTTGTTTAATCATTATCATATTTATTACTCAGGAACCACAAAACAGCACAGAAATGTAATATATTACAAATGTGTAAAATAAATAATACATGATAGCAAGTCATTTATAAAAACAAAACAAGCACAAATACGTGTTGAACTTGGCATACTGTAGGGAGTAGAGAGGGCCCTGCTTGTAAAAGCCTACAATGTTTTTACATGGAACTTGAAGTGGGTTTTGGCATGGAATCTACAAGCACTGAGATATTAGAATCAGATTAAGGTAGGGTAGGCTTAGGTTCGGCATAACCAATACGGCGGGTACGCAATAGCATAGCGCAGCACACTGTGGAGGGTATAGGCACTGCCTTCTCCATTTACTGGGCGCTCGCTGGGGTTTTGCTACAAGCTGGTGCCCATTGGCTCATTCACTGGAGAAGTACCATATATGCTGCAGACCAGCACTGTGTGTAGTAATATGCATACTGTATACCTGCAGCAATCACATGAGCTGGGAAGTCAGTGTAAGGGCAAGACAGAGCTCCTCCCCAATACCATCACCCTGCAGTGCGGCAAAGAGTCTATTGGCCACTGGCAGTCATCCCTGCACATACCTGCAGCAACACTCACAGGATGGCTTGACTAGGAGCAAATAACTGGCTTGAGCGGCCATGGGCATTAGACTTACATGTGCTAATTCTCCTAAAAGTGATCATTCACCCCGCTCCTGTGTACCCTCCTCACCTGTCACAGCCTGTAATCTCCGCCTCTCCTGCAAGTGACAGCCTCCTAGCCCTCTATCTCTCTCCTTCATGTGCCTGGGGACTCCGCCTCCACCTGGCAAACGCAGGATTTCTAGAGGGGGATTTCCAAATGCAGACCACAATCTCCCAATCTGCGGAACATAAGTCTGGGGGAGCATTAGAAGACCTACAGTAGTAGTGATCCTGTGCACTCATTTTAAACATTGGTCCACACACTGCAAACTGTGTAGAATAAGATGCTACCACTGGGCATGTGCAGCAGCTCTGATATCTAGTATGGTCCCAACCCTCAACATGTGAATGTCTAACCCTAAGCCTATGTATGCTCAGTGTTGCTGACTCTTTCTTTGTCCCACTTGTCTTCTTCAGATGTGAAAGCCTCTACAGCAATTCTCCTCTAACCTCAGCGTGTTGAAACAATAATGAGATAAGATAGAATACATGTGTTGCTTACAACTTAAGTATGATGCCAAAGCACCAGCATAGGAGAGTGTGTAAGCATGAGGAAGATTTAGGTGTGTAGTGACACTAAGAATAGAGATGATGATAACTAATAGGTTGTGATGGAGATGTTGATAAGGTGGTTGGACACACAGGATAAATGATAGAGTAAGGTTAGGAATGATGGCAAAGGTAGAGGCAGTGTCTTACTTCACAGAGAAAAGAAGCATAAAGAGGGAAAATCAGGGATCCAAGTACAGAGCTTTGAGGAATCTCATATGAAGGCAGGTTAAAAGGTAGAATATGAACCAAGAAATGACAGTGCCACAAAGTAAAGGATAACAAGGGGTACTGTTGACTCTCAAAAGAGACACTGAGAATAACGAGTAGGAAGATGTAATACTTTGACTTAGCTACGAATAGATTGTTGGTCATTATAGTGTCAGCATCACTGAATAGGATGAAAACTTGATGGTATAAGATAGAGAGGATAGTCAGGGGAAAGAAGGTAGTTTGAGCAGTTGAATAAAAATTGATCGATGAAACTAAATTGTAAGTATAAAAGAAGTAGCATGATAGTTGGAGTGAGACGTTGGGTCAACAAATGCTATTATGTGGTTCTGAATATGGCAAGAGGAAATTTCATGATGGGTACTGTATGTCGAATGTATCTTTGTAGAATGAACTGAAATCATAAAAAAAGGAAGAGAAAAAGAAAATGATGTGATTAGAATGTAAGAGAAGAGTGTGATTTTCTTGTCTGGGTAATTAGTAGGGATCCTTTTAGTGAGTATGGGATGTGTAGAGGGGGAAATCAGATACCAAAAGAGGAAAGCAGTTTTGGCACTTGAACTCAAAGGAATTACATGACATACTCAGCAAAGAGGAATAAAGATGATCAAGATAGATTTACTAAATCTTCAGACAAATGGTTGTGTTGCCCACACTAACCATATTCTGTTTATTATTTTATAGAATGCAATTGAGAAATGATAGCTAGAATCGGGTAGGTTACTATGAGAAACATGGACAAGAAAAGGTTTTGAGCAGCGCTAGGTTTCACTGAAAGAATCACAAATGTAAAATGTAACAATATATTGTATAAACATACATGCATAATATGATATAAAATACAACAATAAAAAAATGAAAACTAAAAAATGGTTAAGGGTCAAGGTTGCAACCAATAATTCCTGCATAATAGAGGAAAAAGGAGAAATTCTCCACAGTATATCTGGTCTCCAAAAAGGCCTTTAGGATCTCCAATTGTTTAATGGTGGAGATAGTTCATCATATAAATTTGAAATATGAATGATTATCGCAATGAATTTGGGGTGTAGATGGTATAAGAGTTCTGGAATATTACTCAGCTTGTTGAGTCGGTTACCCTGGTAAATCAATGAGCAGTCCGTCTGAAATACTCCACAGTAGGGGAATGGCACTTCGCTTGGCAAAAGGTGGAGACGGCAGGGTCCTGTGCTGTAGATGAAATGCTGGTCTGAAGCTCAGATGAAGAGATGGCTCAACGCGTTTTGGCACCAAACTGGTACCTTCCTCAGGAGCAGCTTTTTCAGAGGGTTCCCATAATTCCCTCCAGAGCAGCAGCTAAAGACAGTGCTCCTAGATACGTACCCCCCCCCCCCACACACACACACACATTTTTTAACTGTGAGAAACATAACTGCTTTTCATTTTTAGAAACTTTAATTAACCAACTTCATAGGGGGTAGACATTTCTTGATAGACTGTGCAAATGTATCTTTGAAGAAAATGTTGATTTGAAGGCTTGTGTTAGATGAGATATCCCCTCGTTTGGTTCCATGGGTTTCCTCTTGCGCTCCAGTGCCACATTCCAAAAACCATACTGGTAGTTTAATTGTCTGCAGACTAAAATGTGCCCTAGTGTATCTGTATTCTTGTGTGGTAGGGAATTTAGTTGTAAGCACAACTGGTACTCAACAGTGCTGAACCATTGTGGGTGGTTTATCATTTTGGAGTGATAAGTAGATTGTAGGAATAAGTTGCCATGCAGAAAGGGTATGATTAGGAGGGAGGTAAGGCAAGATGCAGTAGAAGGATATTAAGTTGCAAAGAAATTAAGCGTAAATGCCAAGTTGAAAAAGCAAAAGACAGAAAAGAGGCCGGTGAAACAGGATTGTCCAATAATACATTGGACAATCCTGTTTCACCGGCCTCTTTTCCGTCTTTTGCGTCCGTTGAAGATTGAAGAGACAAAAGGAGGAAACAGGAGGAAGTAGTATGGGACTATTGAGAGCTAGCTTGACAGTGGGTATGTCTGTGGAAACGAGGGACCTGGGCAGAAAATATTGCAACATATTGGGTTACAAGTTACAGTCAGATGTTGATTGAATTGAACTTCTATGTTCTGTAATTCTCAAAAATACTATTAACAAATTAGCTTACAAAAGAAATATAAATCTAAGCAAAATACAAAACAAATGATTTCCTTCCGTTTGAAAAGTTAAAAGGTTCATACTCCAAATGCATTTTTTATTTGTGATCATACGCTGCTATATAGTAATATACTGAAATGTGTTGGATTAACTAAGATGCAGACTTTAGTCAGCAAAATGCCTCTTTATTACCATATTAAATAATGCAATAAAATGGCTCTAAACATACAGAGTCAGGACACATTATGAATAAAACATTCATTGGTGCTAATTCTAATCCACAGCTTTTATTGAATTTAAAATGCAGTGAATGAGTTCAGTCATGTAACACTTTGTAAGTAATCTTAACCTTTAAAAATAGAAATTGAAACATTTTATTAATGTTTACCAATCACTTTTTTTATGGTGGGGGTAGCCATGTTGTGAGTTCAGCCAATATTAATGAGAATCTGTGTTATTACCGAAGCATGAAGCATACTGAGGTAGCATTTTCATAATCATTCCTTAAGCCCTCAAGATGGCTGTGCTGTTCTTTGTCTCAGCAACAAGCACTCTAAAAATAAATATTGCACACCACTGACATCAGACTTTCATCCTATAATAGCCTACCTGAAGTAATGTAACTTTAAAAATAGATGTTCAATAGGCAAATGTACCATACGGTGGCACACACGGGGCAGAGGTTACTATATAATTAGAAATCCCCCTGATTGACCACAAATGGGGGCTCCACACCTCACAGTATAATTTGAGCATAAAACTTGGGTGCAGCTGATTAAACCAGATTGCAATTGTTGATTGCAAATTCACTACACAAATTGTCTCTTATTGCATGTTGTACTGTAGTTGATTATAGTAGGATGTGTGTTCCATGTACAACTACTGTACTGTATGTTACAACTATGTTGCAGAAAGTTAGATTTGGGTGGGGGGTATTCTTCAAACTGATATCTATATTGCAGTGTAAAGCAGCCAGTATTTACCCTGCACATATACAATAAAACACCCAAATCTAACTCTCTCTTAGCAGCAATGGGGCCCTTAGTTTCCAGGGCCCCTGGTGCAATGCACGTGCTATACCAATGGTAGTTTCCGCCTCTGGAACCAATTGCTCATGATGCACCTCATCAATGTGACACCATAATGTTCTTGAATAGGGGCCCGTTAGTGCTAAACTGCAGGCATGTATGTTGCCACTCTACTCAGACAGGTGCCACTAGGGTAGTGATGGTGTTGGACATACACATTTTGCCCTTGGCATTGATATTTGATGTACACCTTTTAAATATCTACCTGGCAGTAAATGTCTCCAGCCAAATTCCAATTTTGGTCATGTAAATACAGGTAGCAAGTTTACAGATATATATTTTTTGTAATTATACCTTTGTGTTGCATCTGAATTAAATATTTAAATAATCTATTAAAATTATAATTAAATATCAATGTACAATTTAAAAAAATATATATATATAAGTGGTAAAGAGTAACTACAGCCATATGGTGAAGTACTGTAAAACTCAATTTGTTCCTTGTAACATAATAAAGCAATTATACCCACTGCTCCCCATTTTCGGTAAAAAAATAAATCTGATGAGAAAAATTCCATTTGTTGTTCAGGGTCCGCTACTTGCTCCTCAGGTTACATCTAAATCTGTTTCATAGCTGATTGATAATATTGATTTAGAGCAATCATTAATGCCTGACAATGCAGAACAAAGCACTCAGGCTCAAACTTTGAAATGGTAATTTTATATGGAGTGTAGTGAATTTTAACTACTTGTCCACCTGAGTAGCTATTACTGCACATATCTGAGTTTTGTAAGATCTGAAGTTATACCTAAAAATATATCCTCTCTGATTTTATACAAAATGTGCCTCTGGGGGCTAACTGAGCAATGGCTGCACAATGCTTTCTAATTATATGGATGTTTAGCTGCTTTGAAAATAGATTGAATGCATGGATTAGTAAAGTTGATTTACTATCTTTTAACTTTTGAATAATCTCACAGCTTCAGTTATAGTTTCTGGTCCCAGATATATAAAGGTGAACCACTAACCTTTCTATATAAGTTTCTTTGGGATCCAATGCTATGAGACCACCTTTTTCTAGTGCATGTAGGAGCTTATTCATCAAAGCAAATATCATGCAGACCTTTCTGTGTTTGCATAATTGGATCATGTTCTAGATATCAAAGCTGTCTACAAAAAATATTAGAGCAGTGGTGGCTGCTGCCTGCGGACTGCAGTGCAGACCACATATACAGTAGTGGGCAGTGGCAAATGAAGGATTTCTAGAGAGGTGTTTCCAAATGCAAAGTATACACAAAAAGATATTTATGTGTATACAGCTACATCTACACACATATATCTTTTAGGAGAATGCCACACAACTATATATATATTTAAAAAAAATTGTATTACCATGTAATTAATATAATTTACAAAATAAATAAAAATATACACAATTACACACAATTAATTCATCAATTAAAATAGAAATAATTACTATACATGATCACACTCCTTCCAAATGCAGTCCACAATCACCCAGAACATTGGAGTATGACCTGGAGTCTAGGGGAGCGGTAGAAGAACCAATTAACAACATTGGACATAAATGTAAACATTTTTATACAATGGATTCTGTATGGAATACAGTAATAATACCTAACACTATAACTGGTCTATAGTAAATGCTGTATCAAACATTTCAATAATATAAATAAGAGGTCAGGAAAAGAATAAACATACCATAATAAATACACAAACATAATAGAATAAGTAGCGCACTTTCTAAGTTCACATTCTCCCACCTCATGGTAAAGCTCCTGTCTCTTCTGCCTGATAGTTGCTCTCTGGTCAGAGCACTGATTGAAGACTCAGATCAACAAACACATTAAACTTCATGTGCAGCAGCTCTGCTCTGTGCCTTACACTGCATGATGTGGCAGCAGCTCTAGTAATCATATTATATATCATTACTATTGTCATAATTTGAGACACTTGACAAGAGGAGGGGGTTTCCGAGTAACCAGTATCCCCCCTGTGTTTGCCTATGGGGCTAGGCAGTTACACATAAGCCTAATAGTACCTTCAAGGATGCAAGTGATACATGCTTAAAAGTGAATAGTTATTAGTCTCATGGCTCAGCATATCCATAATGGTTCCCACTCTACAATAGCACATTCCTGTATCTACTCTCTGGGCATGTACAGTTCAAAAATACACAAAATTATCATAGTGCTCACAGTGCACCTGCCCCATGTTAAATGCTATAATGTAAAAACTGTTGCTAGACCGCAAAATATACTGAGTGATATACAGTATATGTACATGTATACTTTCCCATAATTACAAGATTCATTACAAATTGAAAAACAAGTATTTTTTTGCCCAACCTTTTGTTCTATGGGTCATTTATTCTCAATGTAATGTAATGATTCCATTAACCCCTCTAGCTGTAACGCATAAAAAGAGCACTGTTGTGAAAAATGAGTTTGTGAGTGAGGTTGACAGAAGTTAATGAGCAGTTCTGAAAATTATTTTCTCAACATGGCTTTGCATTTTTTTTCTTTTAAGACTGCATTTATTTAAGGATGCAACCTCATATAAATAGTATAACACTTAATTTATACATTTTGAGTAAATGACACTGCAAATAAAATGAGTAGTTGCGGCAGAAGTGCTGGGCTGCAGCGCCGGCCATGCAGTGCAGAGGAGAAGACCTTAGCACACATAAACATACATGTTCTGATGTTTAATATATTTACTGAATGGTCGCCTTGGGGATTGGCAGTACAGTATGTATCAGGTACCATGTGACATCTGGGACTCAGTATAAGGCATCACACTCATTCTAAACCCACCCCCAGACTCTCATTGGCTAGCCTTAAAGGAATCCAGATATAGGCTTAGAAGAAGTGTGATGTCTTATGCTAAATCTCGAAAGCTGCACTTCACCTGATGCACAAAGAGTTGTTGATCACGGGCGAGGGGGGGGGGGGGGGGCTCTTGGGGCGGGTACCAGCCATCACATATATTACAGACATCAGAATATGTATGTGTATATGTGCAATGCGGTACCTACATGCACTACATGGTCAGTGCCGCAGCCACTGCTGTACATGAGATGATAAATATATTTATTATCCTACAGTATATCCTGATAAAACATAGGTTCTTGTGATAGGTCACGGGACAAGACTGCAGAAGAGCCAGCCAACAAGACTTACGCTTCGGGGTGGGGTCTGTCCAGCATTTCTATGAGAGTGCCCATTGTTTTTGTGGGCACTTTCATGCAATGCCGGGTGCCCACCCCGCAACTCCCCCTGCCTGTCAATCAGGCGGCAAGCAACCTGGCGAATTAAACAATTGCCGATGTTGCTCGCTACGGAGGTTTACAAATGCACATTATCACAGATGTGCATGTGCAGATCCCCCACCATCGGGAACGGGGACGAATTCATACATGTACCAACAGGTCTGAATTGGTCCCATTGTAATTAGTCTATGGAATAGACATGGGCTATAGAACTATATTTTATATGTACTTTGATTTCCAATGTGTACAGCTCCTCACAGTATGTCAGCATCACTCATGGTCTAGCTGAAGAACAAGAAAAAAGTGGTAAGTAGTGTCATTGATTTATTTCAGTAAGTTTATATTTTTATTTTTTATTGAAATATGCATCGAGTTCCCTGGAGTGTTAGTTCCACTACATATTTCACTGAAACATTGCTCTAATAGATTCATACACTGTCATTTCATTAAATCCATATGAGATACATGAAACGTGTTTCATTTACTCAACAGGTTCTTTACACAAAAAAATGGCATTTATTAGAGACTGAAGTTCAGTGGCGTACCTGGTCTAAATCACTATAACTGGGAGTGTCTGCAGGGATAATCTGTCAAAGTAAATTTTGTTTGAGCTTTGGAAGCCCAGAATATTGCTTGCAGAAGTCACACAAGCAGAATGAGCTGAGTAAAATGTCAAAGAAAAGTGTTAGGAAGAGGAAAAATATGTATTCTGTAAGAGAACTGCATGACCTTTATGACTGTGAGTTTCTCTCGAAACCCAAGGGCTCCCTAAGGTGTATGAAAACAAACATACTAGTATATTAAAACTACAGCGTATACATACACACACACACACACACACACACACACATATATATATAAACAGCAGACCATTTTCAGTATATGTGCATGCATTTAAAGACATACAGTACAAGGCACAAATCCAAATAACCAAAGTAAGACATTTGCTCATGCTGTGCTCTGTGCATTTGGTGTCTCAGTGACTCCGGGCACTGGCAGTCCAAGTCCGTGGCGCTCTCTCCCCCAAGCACCCCTCAGAGACCCAAACCCGGCTGCATAGCACACTGGACTCTTAACAATAAATAAGAGAGCACTCACCACTCTTGCTTGTAGATTAGAGTTTAATCAAACATACCAATTCAACAAAGTGCTAGGTGTATGACAGTAGGCCGATGTTTCAGCCTTGAAGAAGGTTTAAGAGCAGATCGAAACATCGGCACGTGGCCCACTGTCATGCACATAGCTGTCATGCATATATATATATATATATATATATATATATATATATACATACATACATATATATATATATTGAAGCCTACTGATTGGCAGGAGCATCAGGAAGAATATTGCCATTGGTGATGCAGTAGTTAGCTGATCTAGCCAAACATGGCAGCAGCCATGCTCTTAGGTATGTGGGAGCTGGAGCAGAGTACAAGATTTTGTGAGAGCCGAAAGCACAGTGCGAGATGTGCAGCAAAGGAGGACAGCGGACTACGCACTCCCAGGAATCATTGCTGGAAGCACTAAGACGGGAATTGTGTTGTGATATTGGGTATCTTAACAGCTGCAGTAATTGTTCTTCTCTACCCACTATTGGCTTCAGTCGTAAGTTTGGCAACAATGCTGGTGGTCATATTTGGTTCAACAAAATCGAATTATTTCTAGATTAATTGCTCTCTTTATTTTTACTGCAAATATATATGTTAATATGTTCAGTGTTTAATATCTGTTAGGTGTGTTCTGTGAAGAATATTAAGCATATTAATCTTTTGAGTGCCAACATCTCTGTAAGAGATATGCAATAAGGAAAACATTGTTTGCTTGCCAATTTTCATACCCATTTTGACAAATTCACTAACAATCAAAGGGTTAAGACTCCTTGTTTGCTGAACAGGGGTGACTTGTGGTCAATTTACTTATTTTAATTTTAAGGAAAAGGGCATTGGCTGGCTTGCTTGCCTCCACTCTTAATTATTTTCAGGCCCCAATAACCAAGTGTTATTTTACGTTTTTTGACCAGGAATGTTGAGGGGTTAAACAGGCCCATTAAATGTAAATATGTGCTATGCAATTTGTGAAATTGCACCTTGATGAAGATTTTCACAAAAATCACATTGTTAGCAGGGAGGTCCCTAGCCTCTTCCCTCCCCCCTAAATGGCACCAACACACCTCCATTTTGGGAATTGGATGAAGTTGCCACCACCTCCCCACCCCACAAATGCCAGCAGTCACTCAATAGCTGACAGTCTTCTGCCATCCTGCCATTTTTGCATCGCATGACCTGTTCACGTACATGCACAACAGGTCCCGCACATGCAAAAAGTACTGATAATAAGTACTTTGTTCAATACATAGATACAATGAGGTCTACTATGCAGCTATTACAACAAAACTCAAAGGCCAAACATTACATCTCCATAAGTGGCCCTTTTAAAAACTAGTTGAAGATATTTAAAACCTGGTGTACAGTATATGACAAATTGTGCTCTAACATGTCATTGAAAAATAACAGTTGTAAACTGATTGGCTGAAGTACCATTTAATATTCAAGGTGTTTTAAAATGCAAAAAATAGTTGATAAATCATTATGGGGTGCTGCTAAAGCAACTGCATAGTTCCAGGGGTGCTGCCTTTTTTTTGGTACTTGTGAGTTATCTGGGCGTCCGATTTTTTGATTGTATGCCTTAAGTTAAGGCATACAATCAGATGCGATGCGATACGATATCGCATCGCATCGCATCGCATCGCATGCGACCATCGGATGCGATGACCCGATTTTTCCATAGGAATCAATGTTAAAATGGACTGAGTCCATTTTAACATGGAATTCAATGGGAAAAAGGGGTCCTTTTCATACCCCTACTATCCAAGTGGGCATGGAGTTGGATATAAACCTGTGGCGAGCGTAGCGAGCCACCGAGCCCGAAGCGTGGCGAGCGAAGCGAGCCCCGCGAGGGGACGGTATTCCGTGTCCCCTCGCGGGGCTCGCTACGCTCGCCACGCTTCGGGCTCGGTGGCTCGCTACGCTCGCCACAGGTTTATATCCAACTCCATGCCCACTTGGATAGTAGGGGTATGAAAAGGACCCCTTTTTCCCATTGAATTCCATGTTAAAATGGACTCAGTCCATTTTAACATTGATTCCTATGGAAAAATCGGGTCATCGCATCCGATGGTCGCATGCGATGCGATGTCCCGATCCGACCCGATTTAAAAATCGGACGCCCGGATAACTCACAAGTACCTTTTTTTTTATTAAATAATAAAAAATGTTTTTTTTTTGTACTGCAGGGGGGCCACCATGTGTGCAGTATAATTCCAGGGGTGCAGCCATCTGTGTTGCACAATATAGGGGTGCCGCCATCTGTGCAGTATCAGGTCATGGGTGCCATCATCTGTGCTGTTTAATTCTAGATGTGCCCCATGTGTGCCGTATCAGCCAAGGATGCTGTCATGTGTGACGTTACTTTGTAACTATTAGAGATGTGCACCGGCCACTTTTCGGGTTTTGGGTTTTGGGTTCTGATTACCTTGAGGTTTTGGGTTCTAATGGGTTTTGCCAAAACACCTCCTAAGTGTTTTGTGTTTGGATTTCTTGGGTTTTGGGTTCTGATTTTTTTGTTAAAAAAGCATAAAAACTGCTAAAATCGCAGAATTTGTATTTTTTTTTTGCTCCTACGCTATATTAACCTCAATAACACTAATTTCCACTCATTTACAGTCTATTCTGAACAGCTCACACCTTACAATATTGTTTTTAGGGCAAAAGGTTGCACCGAGGTAGCTGGATATCTATGATAAGCCACACAAGTGTGCGGCACAAACACTAGACTGATATGGCACACTTAGCATACCCTCTAGGCTGATACTGCACACCTAGAATTACCCCTGGACTGATATGGCACAGGTAGCATCACCCCTGGACTGATACGGCACATTTAGCATCACCCCTGGACTGATATGGCACACTTAGCATCCCCCCAAGTCTGATATGGCACACCTAGCATCACCCCTGGACTGATATGGCACAGGTAGCATCACTCCTGGACTGATACGGCACATTTAGCATCACCCCTGGACTGATATGGCACGCTTAGCATCACCCCTGGACTAATACAGCACACTTGGCAGCACCCCATGAATTATACGGCAGACTTGGCTTACCCCAGGAATTATACGGCACAGATGGTGGCACCCCTGACCTGATACAGCACACATGGAATTATACGGCACAGATGGCGGCACCCCTGGACTGTTACGGCACACATGGCGGCAGGCATGGAATTATACGGCAGACAAATTCCTGCAGTAAAAATAAAAATGTGTATTCTTTTAATTATAAAAAAGAGCAGCACACCTTACTTAGCAACACCCCATGAATTATACAGAACTCTTGGCTCACCCCTGGACTACAGCGCATTTAACAGCCCTTGCAGTAAAAAAAAAAAAACACCTTAATTTTATTTTCATTAAAAAAAAGGGCAGCTCCCCTGGTCTGATATGGGACACCCCTGGAATTATACGGCACACATGCGGGCACCCCAGGACTGATACAGGGCACATGGGGGCACCCATGGAATTATATGGCACACATGCGGGCACCCCTGGACTGATACAGCACACATGTGGCCACCCCTGGACAAATACAGCACACATGTGGGCACCCCTGGATTGATACAGGACACTGGGCAAAGCAGCTGGACTGATATGGCACACTTAAGTTAACACCCCTTGCAGATTTAAAAAAAAAAAAAACCTTTTTTTATTTCAATTAAAAATTTAAAACAATATCTCTTAGCTGCTATTATTACCAAAGTTGAATTATTTATCTCTCCTCTGTTTCATACAGTGTGTTATTAGCATTGCCTAATTGATCATGTTGAAGACACTGTTGTGCTCCAGTCTAGATGGGTGTTACTCGCATAGACATTTGGCAGCAAATTAAGCTAATTGTTCCTGTTTAGTATTTAGCTCACGTTAATTCTCTCAAGTGTTAAAAAGCAAAGTGAAAGATTAAAAGCAGGTTATTTTCCTGAAAAATACTCAGCCGTTACAGATATTTATGACACATGACTCACGTTAAAAGTACATTTAAAATAGATGGCTGCAATTTTTCTGCCAATTCTTGGTTTTAAAACGTCATTAACCCTTCACCCGTGCAGTAAGGAGAAGCTGGAGTTCCTCGATTTTCTGCCCTTTGTTTCAAGTGATCTCTAGCAATTAACCTGGACTTTCATGAGATACAAGGATAGGCAGTATCTGTTTAATAGATAGTGACTTAGTACAGACAATCTTAGAGTTTTGCCTTACCACCTGTGCGCACAGACAGCACGGACACATCCGTGCTGTCTGACTTCTACATGCCGAATGAAGATGACGCCGGAGCCGGACCTTTTATAGAGATCCGAATCCGACGCAGGATGATGACGTCTTGGCCTCGATTTGGACTCCTGAAAATGGCGGGACCCGGCGAACTCCTCGGATCCGTCCTCGGATAAGGTAAGTTCTGGTGGGTTCGGATCTCTAGGATCCGAACCCGCTCATCTCTAGTAACTATATATTTAATTCCAGGGGTTCTGCCATGTGTCATATATAATTCCAGGGGTGCTGGAATTATATATTAATTAAGAAAAAGGATTTTTTTAACTGCAAATGTCCCGTATAAATCAGGAAAGCTGACAATTTTGCCGTATAATTCATGGGGTGGGCTAAGTGTCTCATATCAGTCCAGGGGAGCTGCCGTTTTATTTTATTAATTTAACTTTTCAAGACGTAGTACATCTTGCCCTCTATATATATATAAACAAAATGGTTCTAATTCACAAGGCAAGAGGTCAAAGAGAGAGAGAGAGAGAGAGAGCAGTAAAACTGGGTGGTGGTCTGCATAGGTTTATACTGGCCAATAAAATATATTTTATATTTATGTTTTCTTTTCTCCAGTGTTTTAGTGGATTTGCTGGGTTATAATCTGGTTACTGGACTTGGTATAATAGAAAAATGTTCAAATAAAAAAAGAAAAACTCTGTGAGAAAATAGACCAGAAATATAATGTACCATACACAACATGTTACGGTTTTTCTAAACTGTCTAGCCGTCTGCTATTGTGCGCCTTGTTAGCATAATTGCTTATTCCTCAATCATGCAAATGAGCTAGTGCAGTGTGAAATGTGACATGTTTCTGAGTACATTACAAGGTAAGAATGAACTTTGTACTTGAGAAGAAATGCACCTTTATAATATTTAAGGAATAAAAAAAGTGGGAACCATAACATATAAACCACAATTTTACTGAGAAAACATGTTCATAAATTAGGTTACCAAAGAGAATTGTACACCTAACATTCCAAAATACATTAATAGCTTTTATTGAAATGCTTTATACAAATGTTGTTAGTTATATACGGTATAAATGTTCCCAGAGGCGAATCTAAATTGATAGGTTCGGGGAATCTGATGCTGCTTTCCCACTGCAGAAACAGGTAAAGACCCGGTATTGTTAAATGGGACTTTAAAATGGATCTAATCCTGAAACCCCTTTCCCACTGCATGTTGTAAATGGTACATTACTAGTTAATTACCGTTTTTGTACATTTCACATTGAACCCATTTTGAAAGGTACAAAAACGGTAATTTACCAGTAATCTACCACCCCTCCCCTGGTACCCCCCTCCCCTGGTACCTTGCAGCTGGTACCCCCGTCCCCCCCTCCCCCGGTACATGGCAGCAATCTGGGCAGCGCGGTAGGCAGAGTAGGCAGTGGGCGTGCCAGGGCTCCTAGTCGGCAGGTCCCCGACTGATGCATGAAAGTATCATGCAGGAGCATGATGCAGGAGGAGGCTGCAGCTGGTGCACAGACAGTGGGGCACCACACTAACATAGCATAGCAAGTAAGCGAGAGCAGCTACTATATATTTAGAGTGTTACAGGGGTGGAAATGTGTGACAAAAGTTACATAGATGAAAAACCAAGTGATAATGGTGAAAAAGTGTTGAGGAAGTGTTAAGAAAGTAAGCTCCCCCTGTGGCCATCCCTGCAAGTCACACTAATGCACTCATGCTTCCTCCTGGCAGGCCTCAATGTGCATGATGTTTTATTAGGTACCACTGCGCAACCTACACATGGTGGCATGTAGATCCTGTGTATTGGAGTAAAATTGATAAATATTGGCAGATACTTTAGATGAAAGTGATTTTCTTTATGTTATCAGCCTTCATACAAGCAGAAATACCATGTACTGTAAATGTCACATTGTTAAACCATATCATACATCTCCCTCTTTTAATGCTAGTAACAGTATTTTATAATTGATTATGGAAAGTACCGTCTCACTGCTGCTTTGAAAACAGTTTGTAGATGTAAATTCTGGTTAGGCAAGGACCAGTATGGTGGCAATTGCAATAGTCAATTTGCTGGTGTGAGTCATTGCAACAGCGGCCGCACTTGCGGTTGCTGGAATTTGCACAATAGTGTTTGGGGCTCCATAGGACCCGAACCACTTTTATGCAAAGTGGGGCTGATTTTAGGTACATATCACACTCTTCACACAATAGTGATCAAGGGATTGTGAATGCAAGTATCAAAGTTTTTACAATGTCGTGGTGCATATTTTTCAAAAGGCATAACAAGGGGCTATACAGCTAGGGTAGTATGTACCAAGCACTGGCGTACATCCTGCCACCCATTGTCAAGATACTCATTGCAAATGTACTAACATATGCAATGAGAAATGCAAACGGCAGCTCTCTCATTAAGAGCTGCCATTTGCGATCCCCATTGCTGCCTGGAATTCCGAGTCTCCTTCCTAGTAGTCCCTCTGCGCATGCACAGAGACACTGGCTGTCCCGGGGCATGCTGGGAGGGATCTGTGCATAAAGAAACCCATAGGCTTCTATGAGGTAACAATAGCTGGGGTGACCATCTGCATTGAACCCTGCCGAAGGGAGCTTTAGATTACATTCTAAAATGCAAAAATGGGGGTTTTCGGCATTTTGTTTTTGTACATCCCAATGTAAGAGATCTGAAAAGGACATATGGCCTTATCACAGATATGATATTGAAAATCAAAAGATAATTAGGTTTTCAAGACAAGTTGTATAGTGTTAGAACTAAGCCTTGCGGTACTCCAAATAATAATGAAAGAAGAGAGAATGAAAAAGCAAACAAACAACACTAAAGCTAGGGGGCCAGATTCTCTAAGCTTCAAAAGTAATAAAATGGAGAGTGATAAACAGCCAGCCAATCAGCTCCTGTGTGACATTTTTCAAACACAGCCTGTGACATGGCAGGTAGGAGCTGATTGGCTGGCTGTTTATCACTCTCCATTTTATAACTTTTGAAGCTTAGAGAATCTGTCCCCATTGTCTGATAAGTCTTGAAGACCAATAAAATGGTATGTTTGTGTGGTAAGAGTGGTCAGCAGTGTTAAATATAGCTGAGAAGTTCAGGAACACAACTGAGTAGTAGTGTTAGCAAGGAAAAAATTACTGACCCCCTCAGTCCGTGTAGGAATGTTGGGAATAAAAGTATGGCTGAAAATGATTTAGTATATGTTAGTTAAGGAAGTGTGTAAAGTGAACCATTTGCACAGGAGTTAAGAGATGTCAGGGTCATCTGCAAAATAATTAACCTGAGTTATCAAGCAGTGTGCGAAGTGGACCAGTATAGAAGTTGCCCTATCAGCTTTTTCCTATCATTTTATATAGTGCATTTGATACAAAACTACCTCAAATTTGATAAGGGCAATGATTCAGCTGGTCCACTTCTCCACTCTTATAAGAGGGAAATATAGCAGAGAAGATGTTGTTGATTGCAGATTGATTAGTTAGTGCTGGCTTGTCACAGGAAACACCAAACAGCAACTTTGGGCCAGATGTATCAAGCTTCAAAAAAGTGATAAAATTAAGAGTGATAAATAGTCAGCCAATCAGCTCCTAACTACCATGTTACAGGCTGGGTTTGAAAAAACACAGGTAGGAGCTGATTGGCTGGCTTTTACTCTTTATTTTATTACTTGCGGTTGCTGGAATTTGCACAATAGTGTTTGGGGCTCCATAGGACCCGAACCACTTTTATGCAAAGTGGGGCTGATTTTAGGTACATATCACACTCTTCACACAATAGTGATCAAGGGATTGTGAATGCAAGTATCAAAGTTTTTACAATGTCGTGGTGCATATTTTTCAAAAGGCATAACAAGGGGCTATACAGCTAGGGTAGTATGTACCAAGCACTGGCGTACATCCTGCCACCCATTGTCAAGATACTCATTGCAAATGTACTAACATATGCAATGAGAAATGCAAACGGCAGCTCTCTCATTAAGAGCTGCCATTTGCGATCCCCATTGCTGCCTGGAATTCCGAGTCTCCTTCCTAGTAGTCCCTCTGCGCATGCACAGAGACACTGGCTGTCCCGGGGCATGCTGGGAGGGATCTGTGCATAAAGAAACCCATAGGCTTCTATGAGGTAACAATAGCTGCGGTGACCATCTGCATTGAACCCTGCCGAAGGGAGCTTTAGATTACATTCTAAAATGCAAAAATGGGGGTTTTCGGCATTTTGTTTTTGTACATCCCAATGTAAGAGATCTGAAAAGGACATATGGCCTTATCACAGATATGATATTGAAAATCAAAAGATAATTAGGTTTTCAAGACAAGTTGTATAGTGTTAGAACTAAGCCTTGCGGTACTCCAAATAATAATGAAAGAAGAGAGAATGAAAAAGCAAACAAACAACACTAAAGCTAGGGGGCCAGATTCTCTAAGCTTCAAAAGTAATAAAATGGAGAGTGATAAACAGCCAGCCAATCAGCTCCTGTGTGACATTTTTCAAACACAGCCTGTGACATGGCAGGTAGGAGCTGATTGGCTGGCTGTTTATCACTCTCCATTTTATAACTTTTGAAGCTTAGAGAATCTGTCCCCATTGTCTGATAAGTCTTGAAGACCAATAAAATGGTATGTTTGTGTGGTAAGAGTGGTCAGCAGTGTTAAATATAGCTGAGAAGTTCAGGAACACAACTGAGTAGTAGTGTTAGCAAGGAAAAAATTACTGACCCCCTCAGTCCGTGTAGGAATGTTGGGAATAAAAGTCTGGCTGAAAATGATTTAGTATATGTTAGTTAAGGAAGTGTGTAAAGTGAACCATTTGCACAGGAGTTAAGAGATGTCAGGGTCATCTGCAAAATAATTAACCTGAGTTATCAAGCAGTGTGCGAAGTGGACCAGTATAGAAGTTGCCCTATCAGCTTTTTCCTATCATTTTATATAGTGCATTTGATACAAAACTACCTCAAATTTGATAAGGGCAATGATTCAGCTGGTCCACTTCTCCACTCTTATAAGAGGGAAATATAGCAGAGAAGATGTTGTTGATTGCAGATTGATTAGTTAGTGCTGGCTTGTCACAGGAAACACCAAACAGCAACTTTGGGCCAGATGTATCAAGCTTCAAAAAAGTGATAAAATTAAGAGTGATAAATAGTCAGCCAATCAGCTCCTAACTACCATGTTACAGGCTGGGTTTGAAAAAACACAGGTAGGAGCTGATTGGCTGGCTTTTACTCTTTATTTTATTACTTTTGAAGCTTGATACATCTGGCCCTTTGTGAGAGGATAGGGTCAAACGGACAAGCTATAGATTGGAATAAGAAGAAAATAGTATTTGATTCACAATTTGTGTTATCAAATTAAGAGAAGGTTCCATGGGTACAGGAGAGATACTGGTTATGTTGTTGTTGGAAGAATTTGACAGTTACTTCCTCAATATAAGTTGCAAGCAGGGATTGTGCTACCATTAGGCAGCTTTAGGAAATCTGCCTATCACAAAATTAAGGTTGTCTATGAGGAATATATTGTATATACTGTAATTGTATGTGGTGGCAGTGGAACCTTTCAGGAGCTAACTTCACACTTTCACTTAAGGGGCTAGAATGTGGTCACCGATGGCAGTGTTGGGTTTGGAACCACTGATCTAATACAACATACTATGCAAACTTTTCAAAAAAAAAATTCCAGGACAACATTTACCAACAATTGTAAGTGGCGTAACATGAATGAAGACAGCTGTGGCTGTAAACCAAATTGACTATGATGGGAGATTTTAGTCTACATCTATTCTGCTGTCAAATTCACATATTAATGCAAATAGCCATAATTATATGTGCTAAAGTGAAGCAATTTTTTTATCCAGAATTACTTAAAAAAAAAAAAAAAAAACAACTATAACAACGCTTACCAAGGGAGCTCCGATTTTAATCACTCTCCTATATCAGCTGTGAATGCTTTCATATCAGAAGAACCTTTTTGTGAAATATTTGCTGCTTCACAGTAAAACTCAGTTAACCAACAAAGGTATCGTCTGTATCTAACCGTTTCTTTCTTTCTTTTTTCCATTTTTTTTGACGAATGGTATCTTATTATCTCGTACTATTCAGTACAAAAGAATTGCCTTTGGAAATCGCTTCTAAGCAGCCATTAGCCTTTAGTAGCAATGTTAAAACAGCAGTTGAGCCTTTTCAGTTCAAATTATACTTATTTTAATAAATAAAGTCGTAGAATGCAAAATAGAGATTAATGTTCTAAGGAATGCTAATCATCAGCATGTAGGCATAATAAAAAGCTGGTCACGTCCTTTGGAATTAAAAAAAAAACCTTTATTGTTGTATGCTGCTTAATAATTTAGAATAAAATAAATTATGGACAAATCCATTAAATAGTAAAATGTAGTTTTTTTTGTGTTCTACCGTTAAACTATAAAAGCAGGTATTTGTGTAATATGAAATCTAAAAAATAAGCAACAGAAGGCAGATTGCTTGGTGGTGTAGATGAAAACCTGGAAACCTAGAACATCTAACAAATGCTTTCATACTTAGGGGTAAAGTTACTAAGATGGAAAATCTATTGAAGATAAGATGTTGCCCATATCAACCAATGCGATTCTATCTATGGAGAAAAAAATAGGTAATTGTGTGTTGCGCAATCAATTAGCTGCTGGCACAGGGCTTGTCAGGCCCTAATTGGTAACCAAGAAAAAAGAAATATATATGTGCCAGCGCTTGCTGTTTCAGTAATTACAACATTTGCTCCTGAGGAAGCCGGAGGAGGATATTCCGGGGAAACGCGTTGAGCTGTACATTACCTTGCTGACTCCATCCCCAAAGTGACCTGGTTCAACACCCTACAGACACCCCTTTGTCTTATTGGATGAAAAATCGTTTTGGGTTTGCATTATCCCTAAAGATCCATACAGAGAAGGAGAAGACTTCTAAAAAGGGAACCGTGAGCCTTTGAAAATATAAGGCACTTCAGAACCATCGATGTCACAGATTCTGGACTCAAAACCTTACCAGATGGATTGATGGTAATATAAGTCAGCTTACAATCCCCCCCTATTACGGGACTCTATCACATATGAGAATAACCTCAAGCGATAAATGATTCACCAGCATTCAATTTTATTTCTATATTTATTTTTATTTTCTTATTAAATGTATGTATGTATGTATTTTATACGTTAATTAAATTTATATTTTTATGAGAACCGTGCGATTCTATCTATAATCTTCTAGAAGGAGTTAAATAAATAAGAAGAACAATCTGTTTATTTGCTTCAGATGGAGCGCATTCCATCTAGCTGGGGTCTGGCGGTCGGAACACCAACTGCCAGCCGCTGTAAGGGGATGCGCATGTCCCCTTCCAAAGGAGCTCCCCGCCAGTCCCCGCTGAGCATCCCCACCTTAATGACAGCATTGAATAGGGAGCCACCTCTATTTCCCATGTCAGAAATAGCTGCGGCAGATTGCATACCCCCCTTAGTATTTATTTGATTGTATTAAACTATGCTTATATTATGCTAGATTTGTTGACTTCATCTACAGTACATTTATAACATTAGCTAATGGGGCTTATTGATCACACTGCATATTTAAATGCCTCTCTAATCACTCTTAGATGTGTAGGAAAAATATTTTATAGAAATGTATCTGGTTTAATCCTATGTTACATACAGATAGTGATAGATGCTCAAATTATTTCAGTAAAACTTTTCAGGTGCATGCAAGGGAGGGGTTAATACTAAGTAAGTAACAAGACATTGGTTCCCCCGGCACACTGAATATTCAGTGTGCCGGGGGAACCAATGTCTTAATCCTATGTTAGAAAGTCTGATTATTGAGCTTGTCATTCAGTACAGTTGCCAATGTGTAGTTACTATTTACCAAAATTATTATTATAGTTGTTGTTGTTGTCGTTATTATTATTATTATTATTATTATTATTATTATTATTATTACTACTATTAATAATAATTAATCCTGTAAAACTATGGGCCAAATGTAATGGGGTGTGAGAATCAGAAAGTAAGAGATTTAAAGCGGCAATCATTTACACTACAAAATCTACCTGTTTTTTTTTCAGTGAAAATTATTAGAAAAACTCTCCCAAAGTCTCTCACTTTCTGATTCTCACACCCTATTACATTTGCCCCATGCTAGACACAATTTCTAAAAGATGATTATAATAATTTGTAACGGGATTGACTACTAGTACTACTAGAGTGAAGTCATATACCTTGAAGAGTATACCACTCTTATGGGCCCTACACACATGCCGATGTGTGTAGGGCGACCTAGCTGTGCTAGGTCGGGCCGTTCTGCTCAGCACACAGAGCTGACAGCCCACACACAGACCAAGCTGTCAGCTCTGTTTGCTAAGCGTGAAGACAGCGCCAGTGTTCTCCGGTGGGAGAACCCTGCCGATGCCGATATTGATGGACACTGTTCATCAATCTCGGCCAGCGACAAAGACGCGCAGGGACACGCATTGCTGTCGATATAGCCCCCACACACACACCGATGCGACTTTGCCAAACTAAGCAAAATCGCTTAGAAAATGCCTTAATATCGGCATGTGTGTAGGCCGTATTACTTTAAGATGTTAGTTTTTGTAGCATGTCAATCAGGAAAAAAAGGTACTTGTTTCCTACACGGCGCCCGTCGTAGGTGATCGCATACCTTAACTTAAGGTATTCGATGGAAGCGACCAACGCGATTTCAGGGCTATTTTTAACCTTTTCCCCGACAATTAAAAAATCGCGTCCATCGCATGCCTTAAGTTAAGGCATGCGATGCGACCGATGCGATGGACGCGATTTTACATAGGGAACAATGTTAAATGGGCCAATGGACCCGATTTTTTTCATTGTATACCCACCCTTATGGGTATTTTACATATGAAATGCCCCCCTGCCCATTGTTAACGCCACCCCACGATGAAGGCCAACCTGAAGTGTGGCGAGCGCAGCGTGCCCGCAAGGGGCGGCTGTACGCATCCTCTGACCTTTTCATACCCCGACTATCCACGTCGGCGTGGAGTTTATATAGTGTGGCGAGCGCAGCAAACCACCGAGCCCGAAGCGTGGCGAGCGCAGCGAGCCCCGTGAGGGGACGAGTAATACCTGTGAAGTAATGCACGTCCGCTTGTGGGCTCGCTGCGCTCGCCACGCTTCGGGTTGGCGTTGATCGTGGGGTGGCATTAACAATGGGGGGGCATTTGACCCATCAGGGCTGGGAAACAATAAAAATTGGGGTCTGGGGGCCATTTAATATTGGGGCCAATGTAAAATCGGGTCTCAGGGACCATTTTACATTGATTCCAATGTAAAAATCGCGTGCATCGCATGCGATTTGGTTGCATGTGATGCGATCAACGCGATTTTTGGAGGTCCCGATGGATACAATCTTTATCGCAGGCGCCGTGCTAGGAAACAAGTACCGAAAAAAATGTGTACAGGATGTTATTGTAACATAGTGAATGTTACATTTGTAATCATTGAAGAAATATTGTTGATTGTGGTTTCTTTATTTAAAAAAACAAAACACAGAAGTTTGGTTGAATAACCAGGTTTAAGGTAATAGCAAGGTTACATGAACAAGTGGCTACAAGGAAGCGATTATGTAAGTTATAAATGAGAAACGATTTACAAGTAGCTCTCAAACCTAAATCTTGATTTGGAAAAGGTAGAATGATTTAGCTTGAAAAATGCTAAAGCGCTTTTCTCTAACCACATTGTCTACACTTTGGAGTGCCACAACTTTCACAAAAAGGCCCCATTGTTCTTAAACAGTAGCATATGAATATCTGTCAAATTGCCAGGTGGCTGAGATGTCATAATATGTTTGTAAGTTTCAGTTATTTTTTCCAACATTATCCTTATGCAAGCCAACACAGTGGTGGTACTTTTTCTATCTTTAACACCAACATCCTCTTGTAATTACATTGCTTCTTAGTAATATCAAGTCTAAAACTAAGATTTTAGACTTGACCTCGGAAGTTAAACTATGCAAGTAAGTACTCCACATGGGCTAACTCAGTAATAACTAGGGGGAAATCAGTAATAGGTAAGCCTGGCAGATATAACATTTTAGTTTTGAAAAAGAAAGATAGTGGCCATCTTTTTCACACATAGGTATATTTATCAAGAGACAAAGGGGGAACTTTACTAAGAATACGAATACCATTTTTCGTATTCATATTCTTAATACGGATGAATACGACTGCATACTCGCATATTCTTAATACGATTCAAATACGACTGCTTTGTATTCTCCGATGTCGTATTCAATCGTATCAGCGGCCGTTTATACGGCCGTTAATATGAATTTGTATAGGCAGTCTGCACGGATCAGTCAGATCCATGCAGGCTGCAGTGTGTAAAAAAAAAATAGAAAAATAAATTAATAAAAAAAAAACGCGTGTGGTCCCCACCACAGCCATAACCAGCACCAGGCTGAAAGAGCTGGGGTTGGTTCTAAAAAATCAGGAAACCATTGACATAGGGTTTCACTGCATTTTTTAAAACCCAGGGCTGGGGCTGGTTCCCAAAATACAGGGGACAAAATGACTAGGGGTTCCCTGTATTTTTAGAACCAAGCCCAGGCCCAACCAGCCAGAAGGCTAGCCTGGTGCTGTCCCCGGTGGCCACCGGGCTGATAAAGTGTTAAAAAAAGAGGATTAACCATTGTCTAAAACTGTGGAACTATGAGTCCCAGCAAGCCTCCCCCACATGCTGGGACTTGGAGAACCACAAGTCCCAACATGCGAGGCATTAAAGGGCCCACTGGCACTTATAGTTCCACAGTAATAGAAATAGTAAAACAACACACACTGACACACATTAAAAACAAAGCTTTATTACATCCAAAGCCCATATAAAAATACATTTTGTTTAGGCATATTTTTCTTAGTAAATTTCCCCCAAAGAGTCCTTTTGCGATCAATATCAATACTATAGTAAGATGATTCTGCATGGAGAAACATATGTAAAGGTAACATTAGTGGAAAATATTGTTTAAACACTAAATTATTGTAAACTGTATGCAATCTATGTATAAAATCTTTAAAAAAAAAATGAATCTGAAGCTCATATGTACAAACTAACTCCCTCATATGTATATTTGTTTTGTTAATTTGAAAGATAAGTCTGATTTTTTTAAACCAATCAATAATTATCACAGGATAAACTTATTACTGCAATTATCAAAAGTAAACGCCATGGTCTATATACAGGGTAAACACAGCTATTCTGGCGTAAACAAAAATGTATAGGCAATTTCAGTGGAAGACTTAAATTAAAACAGCTCTTCCTACCATGCCCAGTATACAATACTAGTAAGTCGACACAAAGCAAATGCTTTGAAAGCTAGTCTGCTGCCTTGTGATTGCCTCTGTGTTTATGCATGTGTAAGATAGAAAGAGATGTAGTTTCACTCGCTTCCAACAGATGGCAGTGTTTCAGAGACACACAAATGGACACTACTCATATAATAAATGCATTATTGTATATAGAATCAATTCCAAAATGCCACTTACTGTATGGGTAAGGCACAATTCAGTTCCTACCAAATATGCCTCCCGTTGGTGTAATGCTGACTACATGCTCCACCCCATTGTCCTTCCAATATTGGGACTACTGTTTATTGCAAAAATGGAATGGATGAAAGAGATAAGTAGAGTGTCAGCTGATTAGTACTAATGCATTGGCCACATAATGCCTCTGAAACGCTAAGTGACACATCTTTCAGTATTAATTACTTTATAGTCTGCATTCATTAGGTTCCATTTACTTATTCAAAGGAAACAACAGGGTTTCATACATACAGGAAACAAATCTGTTCCATTCCAACGCAATTCAGAGAAAGTGAAAATAAAGTGGTACATCTGGATAAAGACGGGTATGCATTGTATCCGCCATGAATAATTTGCTTTGTCCATCAGCTATCTATAATATTGATGAGAGAAGCTGGCAAATACAGCAGAATATTCATGAGTAAAATGGAAATCAATGGGTGAGAATCACCTTTAACTCCTTTGCAGATGGAGATATCTGTGCTCTTAGTGCTTTGTTCTTCTGTTCCAGACACTTTGTTACATGATACAGGTACTTAATCACATACTGTAACTGACACATTAATTGAGCCCAATTTAACTGAATGTAATGATTATCTGTCAGAGCAGTGTTACTTTAGCGCGTAATACACATATTAGCAGAAATTGTTTAAGGACACTTGAAAAAGTTTACATTTCATTTTGCAGAGAACATAAGTCAATGCTAAAGATCCTCAAATGCGTGCCAAGTGTATTCCTTAGTCTGGTAATATATCAAACTGCTACTTTTTATAACATACAGTGTGACAGATGCTGGTGCTCTTTGAGACGTATACACAGATATCCTCAGAAGCAATTGTTCTCAAGTATAGGTGTTCCGTTCTTTTCTCCCATCCAGTAAGCATTTATGCAGAATATACTGTATATAATACAGCAATTGGTGTTCACAAACTATACTAGCTGACAGTGTGGACCTGCCCTCCAGGAGTTGCAGAGATGGAGAATTCAATTTACTGGCAATGACCACAAAATGATGTTGGTCAGAATGGTGACAATTCATGACAAGCACCTTCACCAATTTATCCATTCACCTAGAGGAGTGCAAAATAATTGGAGTACAAACATCATGGAGAACTAAATATGTGCTAAAATTATATAAAGCTAGGGGGTCATATTGTGGTGACATGATTGACAACACCACTTGACCAATGCTTGACTTACAGTACTTGCTCTGCAAAGTGAAGTGTAACAATTTTGAGTGTATTTATACAGTATGTACTAATATGTGTTTTAAGCTAGACAGGGTTGGCTCTACAATTAGGCAGCTTTCGGCATTTGCCTAGGGCGCCGGGCTTTTGGGGGGTGCCACCAAGTCTGCCTATCAAAAAATCAAGGATGTCTCTGAGGATCTTTGTTGTACTTAATTCAGGCGTCTGCTCTGGATCTTCTAAGAACTTGGCTCCATACTTTCCCTTGAGGCATACTTCCCTACTTTGCTGCCCCTTCCTCCTTGTACTCTGTTGTGGGTGGTAAAGGGAGGCCTCCAGGGAAAGCAGGGGACTTGCCCACCATTCCAGGGGTGGGTTTACCGCTGTGGCAGAGCGTCGCGTGGGTGAAAACATCAGGAGAAACAAACTGCAGCGAGGAGACGGCACTTGCCTTGAACCACAGCCTGCTGCACATATTACATCATTTGAGCCAGCCGAGAGGTACGGAGCGAGCAGGCGCTGCGGCGCAGATCCATCTGCATACCATCTTGACCCTTGCCCACGCTACAGAGCGGTAAGAATTGTTTTTGGTAACAGGACGGACACTGTCACTGACACCCCTGTGACAGAAGTCCTGTTCCCAATCTGTGACTGTCACATTCTATCTAAAAGCAAGGCGCCATTGCTGCAGCTGCTAAAGTGTGCACACTAGCCAATTTATCATTGTGTAATATTTCTGTCCTGAAAAGGAGAAAGGACACTATGTCTCAAGAAAAATTGGACTGATACTTACTCAATCCTAATCCCGCTTCAGTATTAAGGGGAAAAATATATCCAAGAGCTTATTTCCAGTGGTCACGTATTAGTGTCCTAGTGACACTTCAGCTTAAGATTGTTTGATTATATGTATGTACTGTTGTGCTATATGTTTGTTTTTAATAAATTGTAAATCTTTCTTGTTTCACCCAAGCGCCCCACGTTTTTTTCTAGTTCCAGGGGTGGGGCTGGGAGCACCAACCAATTTTTGCGAGTCTCCCTGCCTGTCATTCAGGAATGTTAGTCATGTCTTTAGGGGTTGGAAAGTGGTTATTGGTGTCAGTATTGGGGGGGGGGGGTGCAGTAGGTTAAAGTTTTGCCTAGGGTGATGAGAAGCCTTAAACCAGCCCTGAAGCTAGATAGTAACACTGCTCTTGACCACTTATCATTACACTTAAGAAATGTGTACTCAGATAATGTGCATTTTGTATCAATCCAAACCTCAACTACTACACAATGCATTCTGTATATTTACACAATGGTGTGCAGACAGTGATTAAACAAGTAACTACATTGTGCAATATGGTCACCATTTTCTCCAATATATTATGAGAGAGTTGGCAGGCTATATGGCTTATTTAGTATTAGAATCTGTTGCAAAATTGTTTGACAAATTGTTTAAAGTAAGAAGTTTAAACTTAAAATTAGTTAAACTTCATAATTGGTCTACTATTGACATCTAACATTGCAAGGTCACCTCCTTTTGCACTGTACTCTCTTCAATATCTTCTTGGGACACATAGAGGGTATGTTTTATGCAGCCATTTTAGGCTTCCCAGACTTTAGCAGCATTTAAACTCTAGGTGACTGCTCATGACATGTTTTATACTTGCCTATATGCTCATTTGGCATTCACTGGATTTTGTAAATCAGACTTACTGTACCACTTTGTACTCAGCTGAAAGTACACCAGGTAACACTCTGTCTTTCTTTATTCAATGCAGAATCATGGTCAATACTAACTTGTAACTGCCTTAATATTAGAGTTTTTTTTTTTAAATAGTTAATCTATATTTGGGCTCGCTCTAGGCTTGGAGTGATATCAGTAATATGTCTAAATGTATTCCCCTTCCCCTGTCTGACGTTTGTCAGATCTGAAGGTCAAGACCTGATGCTTTATTGGGCATACATTTGTCGCAGACATTCTGTGTATGGCTACTTTAATTCCGTTAGGGAATGCTATGTTTACGCAGCTGATCATTTATGGATAGACTGGGCATGCATAAATTGATGTCAGCTGCAATATAGTGGTATGTATTGTTTGAGCAGAGCCCAAAGTGGTGTCTTGCCTAGGATCCCATGAGTACAAAATCCACTTCTGCAGATGGCGAAGCTAGAAATTTTGCACATCAACACACCCCACCCCATTTTTACATAAATGCTCATTGCCAGGGGTTACACGCTCATAGCCAGGGGTTTCATGCTTGTTTTCAGGGACACTGTATATTTTCCAGGGGCAATGTATAAATATTGCTACCCAGGATCTGTAACTTATAAATAGCAATATATGCTATCCAGTTAGACCTCTAGCATTTATCCATCTGTCCAATAGTACCTCTAGCATCTGTCTTCTCCAAGTCGGCTGACATTTTTGGTGTGACATTCTCAGCAGATACCATACGGCCAGACAGACACATTGAAATCTGCAGAAATCATGTGTCCCCATAAAGCTCCATCACTTGGGCGGCAGTGCTATTGCTATGCCACTCGCCTCTGCTCCTCATTATTGATGCAATGGTTTCGATGGTACGAAACTTTCACTGACGGTGAAGGGACTTACTTATTGTTAAGGCATTCCTCTTCATCCTTTTGACTTACTGACATATAAATGTTGTTTCTACATTTTTACTCAATGTATTACATGTTCTATTACACACTGCGTATGGCTATTATTCTATATTGTGTTAGGTAAAACTGATTACATGTTTGGATTATACACCCTCTGCTCTCACCCCTTTTCTTTCACCATATTTCCCCTTCATTTTTTGACTCTTGTTATTGACAGGGACAGATTAAGGACCACATAGGCCTGAAAATAGAAATGATCAAGGGCCAATTGGGAGAAGTGGATTAGCTGAGACCAGTACTGTGTGGGCTAGGGTTATGTGGGCACATATAAATCCTATGCTATCAGCCCTGGCGCCCAATGTCTCCTTAAATTAAGAAAAGTAAAACTGTATAATTATATAATGGAAATAGAAATACAATTTTAATCGATGTGATTTTGAATGACCAATGATGAGCCTATGTTTATATGGATGCCTGGAGTTGTAGCTCCATCCACCCCATTGTTATTCTGACTCTGGTTATTTCTTTTGGAAAAAAAACATACTCATTATTTCATTAGAACTTGTGACCCACATCTGCTTTATTTGTTACTTTTAATTGTAACATTCTTTCAACATGTGATATCCTCACTGGACAAGAACCCTACATATTACTAAATAATATATACCAAACATCGGTCTTCGGAACGTTAAACAGAGCAGTGCTCTAATGCATGTTATCAATTATGCCAACACAATGCTTTTCAATTTTCTACTGGGGTGCATAAAGTGGATTCATTTCCTTGTAGGAGGTTATTATACAAAATCCTATCCTAGAAATTACTGTTTATTTAGCAATTTAGTACATAGTAATTTTGTTCAATTCCCTTAAGATTGCTACGGTCTATGCTCCATGTTTGCAAGTTATGGATTTCCCATAGGAATCAATGTAAACTGATATAATTTGCTGTCACTGAAGGTTTGCATTGCTTCGCAGAGCTACACATTGGCATACACAGAAGTAACTTGCCGCGTTCAATATGCACAGAATATACATTTATATTAGCAAACAGCAGCAAGCATTTTCTCATAGTGACTTGGAAGAAAGAAAAAAGGTGTGTGACCTCATATTTGCTTTACACATGCTAGGAATAGAAACAAGAGACAAGCCTCCCAGGCACTGGCAACTCCGCTCTACAATAACCGCAGGAAGTGTAATACATAATAATGTGCAGTAAATATAAAAATACCTAGAGGCGTAAAACCTGAATAAAATAATCACAAGCATAAAGTAAAGCAGTGCTTATATTATATATTGGCAAATTTTCAATCAGGTTTTTTTTGGGTTCCCTTATTATATATATATATATATATATATATATATAGGGCGTAGAGGGGATACGCACACTCCAAGTAGGGATACCAGCTGGGTGCAGGGACATTCAATGAATATTGTATATCAGTCCTAAATCAGACAACTCCAATCCAGGGACAGACAGGTCCAGCACACCATCGCATATAATGCAAATACAAAATCATTTATTGAGGCGAGGTATAAGAATTCATAATACTCAGCACATCCGTGGCAGCAGCATGAGACAGCTTAGCACTTAAAATCCACAGGCTTAGCCCTGACGGGCCGTTTCGGTGTCAAATCACCTTCCTCATAGGGCATCAAACATACAATGAATCCTCACAGTATATAAAGCATGGAAATACACCTGAATCAAATAATAAACAATCACAAATTCGCGCCAGTAACAGAGTCTTACCCTCCCTGCACTGCAGGCATGCTCCCACGGCGTCCCGGAAGTCTCCACGGGGCCTGGAACTAATATGTCTGCGCTTAGTGCTGGGGGAAGCAATCTGTGTACCCAGGCGCCGGAAGTGACATAGCGGTTGCCGCGGCAACGTTATACACGCTATGTGCGCTATTCAGATCACCGCTAAATGCAGCTAATAGCTGCTAATCCACAAAAAGCGGACAATGGCTGGGAGACACTGATAGCTCCCCACAGCCTGTAATGTAAGAGTAGCGCTAGCGTGACGTTGCCATAGCAACCACCACACCTCCATATCAAATACAAAAAACGGGGATAATAATAAGAGAAAAAAAAGGAGAAAAAAATCAAAAGGCAAAAACAGTGGGTAATAAAGATGATAAATATTTACATAGCAATTAGCATGGAATGGCAGAACATAATGTGACCATATCGTAGGTTACTGAGGCTCACTGAACTGCCGGATCCCTAACTACAAGAATACTGACAAATTCAGTTCTTCATTTAAACCTAACGGTGCCATCGATTGTAGCGTGTAAGTCCAATAGCTTTCCCGTTGTAGCAACAAGCTATGCCTGTCCCCACCCCTCTTTAATGGTGGAATGTAATCAAATGGGAGAAATCGGAAGTCACTCAAGCGATGACCTGCCAGTGCAAAGTGTCTCGCAACCGGGGGAGTAATAGCATCCAACTTGATCAGGGCTTTGTTAATTGATGAGCGGTGCATATTGATCCGCTCCTTGAGCATCCGGATGGTTTTTCCCACGTATATTTTGTCACATGGGCATTGTATAATATATACGATATATTTGGTGTTACAGTCCATCCTATGCTTAAGCTTGTATACCTGCTTCGTTAATGGATGCTGCCAGCTGCTGCCACACATAATATATTTGCAGTCAACGCAACCCGTGCACTTTCTGGCTCCTGTGCCAGTATTGAGCCATGTGCTTCTCGCCACTGTTTTAGTGCCCACATCCGTGATGACCACCTGTTGTTTAATATTGGCGCTCCTCTTGTAACAAAACATGGGAGTCTGTTCACAATATTTGCCAATGATAGGGTCCGTGCTGAGAATATGCCAGTGCTTCACGATGGCTCCCCTTAACACTCCCGAGTTGATGGAGTATGTGTTGGGGAACAGGAGCTTCACTCCCTGAGTGTCCTTACTGCGTGGTACTAGCAAGTCCTCCCTTTTCAGGGCTAGGCACCTCTCTTTTGCCCCATGCACCTCATTAGGATCATAACCCCGAGAGATAAAGCTCTGTCCCATCTCATCCAGGGTTTTGACGAGATCATCCCTACTGGATGTAATCCTTACCGCTCTCACTAATTGTGAGAACGGCAGTCCCCGTTTAAGGGGCTGGGGATGAAAGCTTGTTGCCATTAAAAGATTATTCTTGTCGGTAGGTTTCTTGTATAGGGTGGTTCTGAAACCCTCTGGTGTTTTGGATACCAGCACGTCCAAAAAATTAAGCTGATCTAAGCTACTAGTACAAGTAAACCTAATGGACCCGGCAGTCCCATTGAGCCTGCCTACAAAGTCATCCAGTGCCATCTGCGATCCAGTCCACACTATGAACAGGTCATCAATAAAGCGTAAATAAAATGCAATAAATTTGGAAAAATCTGGATCCGCCATAATGTGAGTTTTTTCAAAATCATACATAAACAGGTTTGCATACGATGGGGCCATATTGGACCCCATCGCAGTCCCCTGCAGCTGTAAATAAAAGGCGTTATCGAACAGAAAATAATTTTTATGCAAAATAAACCCAATGAGTAATAACAAAAAATCAATAGGAGGACCTGCATAGTGTGGACTGGACTCCAGGCACCTTCTGACAGCTGCCATACCTTCAACATGACTGATGTTAGTATACAACGACGTGACATCAAGCGTCACTAAGATACAATCAAGTGATGGCATGCCAAATTGGTCGAGCTTATTGAGGAAATGAGTCGTATCCCTAAGCCAGTATGGTGTATTTTGTACGACATCCTGCAAAAAGTAATCCACAAACTGGGATACAGGTTGTGAGAGGGAACCAATCGAAGATATGATTGGCCTCCCAGGTGGGGAGACCAATGTCTTGTGTATCTTGGGTAAGATATAGATGAGCGGCACTCTGGGAAATTCCTGTGTTAGGAAATCCAGAGTGCCCTCATCCAACCACCCATTCAAGCTACCCATATTAAGGATAGAATCCAACTCTTTTTTATAACCTACTGTTGGGTCATTTTTCAACTGTTTGTAACAGACCTCATCGGTCAATTGGCGCAACACCTCATTTATATAGTCAATGCGGTTTAGGATTACGGTCGCCCCGCCCTTATCCGCAGGACAAACCATGATTGCGGAATTTTCCCGCAAGGACTTTAAGGCTAATTGTTCACTTTTGGCCAGGTTAGACCTAATAATCCTTGACCGCTTGACCTGGGGGATCACGTCCTGTCTGACCAGTCTAATGAAGGTGTCTATGGAGGGATTGTTAACCTGTGGGTCAAAATGAGACTTCACCTTAAAGGGACAAGCAATTTTAGTCTCACCACTGACAACGTTATCAGTGGGATGCTTAACAAAGTGATCCTTCAATCTAAGTTGTCTCTGGAACTTGTACAGTTCGACCTCACAGTCAAATGGATTCTGCCTGTGGGTCTGAACAAAACTGAGTCCCTTATTGAGTACGGACAACTCAGGTTCCGTCAATACGTGATCGGATAAGTTATATACGATCACCTCTTGTTGTCCCTCTGGGTTCTTCCTCTTTCGGTGCTTGACCCCCCCTCTCCTGCAGGGTTTTTCCCTCGCCCTCTGGCCTTTGTTTGGGATGACTCCCCTAAAAAAACCTTCTGATTGGCCCTCCCCGTAGGTTCGGTGTCGCTCTGCGAGGTGTTGGATTCAATATCCGTAAATTGGTAATTGGAACGCTTGAAATCACCCCTCTTTCTTCTTGCAAAATTCCCTCTCCAGGGTCTACGTACAGCTTGGCCAGAGAGCCAGGGATAAACCCTTAACTCTTTGTAATCCTCTTTAACCTTACGGTATTTATTCTTTTTAAACAATAGTAGTTCAGTTTTAAACTTCTCCACTGACTCCTCCAATTTGGCAAGCCAATCACTACCCGTATCAGCTTTAACCACCTCCAAACCAACTGCCTCACAATTTTCAATTTCTCTCTGAACACCAGCTATGTCACTGTTAAGTTGCTGTACAACCAATACAATTAAATCTCTGCTACACTGGTTCAGTATTTGGCACCAGGACTTGCAAAAATCTTTATTAGAGCGCCCTATCGTGGGCTGGTTCGTAATCCTGAACCCCCTGGGGATCAAACCTTCCCTATGATATTGGGAGAGGGTCAGACCATGTAACTCTAATTCTACTAGCCTTTTTCTAAGCTTAAGCAAGTCCGCATATACTTCATCCGGTGTGTCCTTATCAAAGGCTAACACTCCCGTATCAGAGAATAGTATCTTGTTAGCATCCTTATCCGTGAAACGCTTCGTGCCAGCAAAATCCTCTTGATGAATTTCCATATCCAATACACAAAAACATGCAAAAATGCACTCTGGTGCAAAAAAAATCACAAAGACTTAACGAAAATAAAGTTCACAGAATCGAGGTGCATACCAGAATCCAAAGGATAATAGATAGGGCGTAGAGGGGATACGCACACTCCAAGTAGGGATACCAGCTGGGTGCAGGGACATTCAATGAATATTGTATATCAGTCCTAAATCAGACAACTCCAATCCAGGGACAGACAGGTCCAGCACACCATCGCATATAATGCAAATACAAAATCATTTATTGAGGCGAGGTATAAGAATTCATAATACTCAGCACATCCGTGGCAGCAGCATGAGACAGCTTAGCACTTAAAATCCACAGGCTTAGCCCTGACGGGCCGTTTCGGTGTCAAATCACCTTCCTCATAGGGCATCAAACATACAATGAATCCTCACAGTATATAAAGCATGGAAATACACCTGAATCAAATAATAAACAATCACAAATTCGCGCCAGTAACAGAGTCTTACCCTCCCTGCACTGCAGGCATGCTCCCACGGCGTCCCGGAAGTCTCCACGGGGCCTGGAACTAATATGTCTGCGCTTAGTGCTGGGGGAAGCAATCTGTGTACCCAGGCGCCGGAAGTGACATAGCGGTTGCCGCGGCAACGTTATACACGCTATGTGCGCTATTCAGATCACCGCTAAATGCAGCTAATAGCTGCTAATCCACAAAAAGCGGACAATGGCTGGGAGACACTGATAGCTCCCCACAGCCTGTAATGTAAGAGTAGCGCTAGCGTGACGTTGCCATAGCAACCACCACACCTCCATATCAAATACAAAAAACGGGGATAATAATAAGAGAAAAAAAAGGAGAAAAAAATCAAAAGGCAAAAACAGTGGGTAATAAAGATGATAAATATTTACATAGCAATTAGCATGGAATGGCAGAACATAATGTGACCATATCGTAGGTTACTGAGGCTCACTGAACTGCCGGATCCCTAACTACAAGAATACTGACAAATTCAGTTCTTCATTTAAACCTAACGGTGCCATCGATTGTAGCGTGTAAGTCCAATAGCTTTCCCGTTGTAGCAACAAACTATGCCTGTCCCCACCCCTCTTTAATGGTGGAATGTAATCAAATGGGAGAAATCGGAAGTCACTCAAGCGATGACCTGCCAGTGCAAAGTGTCTCGCAACCGGGGGAGTAATAGCATCCAATATATATATATATATTTGTGTGTGTGTATAGGAGGGGAGAGATAGTATTAGCTGTTGTGTAAACATGAAATCATGAAAACACACAGGGGCAGATGTACTAAGCTTGAAAAGTGACAACATTGCAGGGTGATAAAGTACCAGCCAATCAATTCCTAACCTATAACATTACAGGCTGTGTTTGAGAATTGGCAGTTAGGAGCTAATCAGTTAGTGGTTTATCACTTACCCAGGCTTGGTACATCTTACCCATAAGACTAAATGTAACCGGGTGTTTGAATCAGAAAGTGAGAGATTTTGGGAGAGTTTTCCCATTCTGTTAAAGCAGCAATCATTTACACGTTTGCCATGTAAATGATTGCTGCTTAAAAAAAATGGAAAAACTCTCAGAAAATCTCTTACTTTTTGATTCTCACACCCTGTTACATTTGGCCCATAGTAACCATACAGATTCAACTGTCACATATATCACTTTTGTTCACTGACAATACTGTAACATGCCCGCAACCATCGAAATGGCATGGTATTGTATCTGCAATAATAACTAGAGACAAGGGTAAAGCACTAGGTTAGCTCAAATAGTTATTAGCCTAAAACAGTGAAAGTAAAGAATACATTTTCATATTTAACAAACAATGGGGTTTTATAACAATGGGTTGTATCATTTGTTTAGATAAATTGAACATACTGTATATTTATGGGGCTGTGTAGTGAAGATTCTATGAGATTAATTTAAATATTAGTTTTGTATGGGAATGTCAAAAACTGAAACCTTAAAAGAGAGAAGAGGTATATCAGTATCAGATAGTACAAGGTTCCCCTCCACCCTTTTTTCATACTTACCTCATCCCCCGATGTTCAGGAACCTCTTCAGCAGCATCAACCGGTCCCAGGGGTGCATTGCGTGTGTGCACCGGCGGCATCACCGGCACACCTGTGCACTCGCGCAATGCACCCTTGGGACTGGAGATGCCACTCAAAGGGATCATGAAGACCGCCGTGGATGTCGGGGGACACCGTGCACATCGGGAGACGATTGGGGCACCACCAGGGGACCAGGTAAGTATGGGGAAAAAATATTCCAAAATCCAGAAAAATCTCTTATCCAAAATGCTCATGGTCCCGAGCATTTCACATAAGGGATACTCTACCTGTATCATGTATCATGTATTGAATTAAGTCAATAGAGGCAGTACGGATGGTGTTATTATTATTATAATTGTATTTATAAGGCACCACAATTGTTTTGCAGCGCTGTACAATGGAACCGTACAGGGAGACAAACTTAACATTACAGTAAATGTACAGGTAAAATGGTATGCCACAATTCAATACACATTACAGCTTAAATGTGGTAGTAGTGAGGTTGTGACCAATGTGCAAATAGGGGCTCGTGGCCAAAAGATGGAGATCAATATGCGGACGAAGATGGTCGCTGAGTGTTTGAGTGAAATATGTGGAGAAGAGGGCTTTGACAACAGGAGGGAAGAAGGCCCTGCTCTGAAGAGCTTACTATCTAGTATCTTACAATCTAGTAGTGTAATGGTTAGCATTACTGCCTCACAGCACTGAGGTCATGGGTTTGATTCCAACCATGGCTATAACTGTGCAGAATTTGTATATTTTCTCTGTGTTTGCGTGGGTTTCATCTATGTACTCCAGTTTCCTCCCACAATCCAAAAATTTACTGATAGTTTATTGGAAATTTGCAGTCTTGGACTGTTTAGCATACGATTTTTGATTTCTGTTATTGCTTCGATATCCTGAAATTCATTTCTGTACTGTTTTTGTAATTTCATATTTTTGGAACATATATCAATGCATGCTATTTTAAAATTTAACATTGGTACTCTTTACCTAGCACGGCGCCCATCGCGGGCATCGCGGCCATCAAATGCACTAAAAAACGGGTGCGACGCGATGGCCGCGATTTCCCATAGGGATCAATGTTAAAAGTGTGATTGGACACGATTTTACTGTTCAATGCCTCAATGCCCGCGATTTTTCCATAGGAAACAATGTTAAATGGGCCACAGAGCCCTAATAGTGCCCCTGAAGTGTGAAATGGCCCCCACAATTGTGAACGCCACCCCACGATCAACGTGAACCCGAAGCGTGGCGAGCGCAGCGAGCCCGCTAGGGGCGGCGGTACGCGTCCTCCGACCTTTTCATACCCCCACTATCCACGTCGGCGTGGAGTTGAGAATAGAATAGTGTGGCGAGCGCAGCGAGCCACCGAGCCCGAAGCGTGGCGAGCGCAGCGTGCCCCGCGAGGGGACGCCGATACCTTCACAGGTAAACGCGTCCCTTCGCGGGCTTCACAGGTATCCGCGTCCCCTCGCGGGGCACGCTGTGCTCGCCACGCTTCGGGCTCGTCACACTATTCTATTCTCAACTCCACGCCGACGTGGATAGTGGGGGTATGAAAAGGTCGGAGGACGCGTACCGCCGCCGCTCGCCACGCTTCGGGTTCACGTTGATCGTGGGGTGGCGTTAACAATTGTGGGGGCCATTTCAGACTTCAGGGGGACTATTAGGGCTCTGTGGCCCATTTAACATTGTTTCCTATGGAAAAATCGCGGGCATTGAGGCATTGAACAGTAAAATCGCTTCCAATCACACTTTTTACATTGATACATTGATCCATTGCGGTCATCGGAGGTAAAAAATCGCGGGTATCGCGGCCATCGCATGCACTAAAAAAACGGGTGCGACGCGATGCCCACGATTTTTTACCTCCGATGACCGCGATGGACATCGTGGGCGCCGTGCTAGGTAAAGAGTACCTTAACATTTTGTTTTCGGGGGTTAGCCCAGTTTGGAAACTGCCCCCAAAAAATGCTGAAAAGGGAGAATATCAACAAAGAGCAAATCCCCCCCCCCCCTTCCATAGGGAGTTAATATGCTTTCTTCTGAGGCTTATAAAATAATAAGGTACTTGTGTAGTTTAATGAATGCAGGCTATGCTATGTTTTCAGTGTAGGCTAAGCTACGTTGTCAGCGTAGCCCAATGGCAGCCCTGCGTAGTCAGTGTAGTGTCCCCGTCAGGCAGCTAGTCACCGTACTGTCCCTGGGAGATGCAGCTCTGTCCCCGGCGTCCCTGGCAAGCCTAGTGAACACTTCTCACATGGCTCCGGTAACCGCTAGATCCCCTGCGCTGGTGGACATTGGCGGAGAGGGGATCATGCGGGCACCGGCAGAGAGGCACTCCATCTGTAACTTCTCAGTAACGAATGCTGCAGTGTACGGCAACCCTGCAGACAGGGTTAGGGGTTCGGTAGCAGGGGGTACGGTGCAATAAAGGACAAATTTGCCAGTGCTCCATGTTACATACTGGCAAATGGCTCCATTTCAAACCCCCACTATCCATACCAGCCCGACCCTGACTTGTTCATACCCCCACTATCCATGTTGGCGTGGAGTTGATTTTACAAAGTATGGCGAGCGCAGCAAGCCACCGAGTCTGAAGCGTGGTGATCGGACGCGGATTACTTGACGTGTATTCCGCATCCGCGCTCCACGTGGATAGTGGGGGTATGAAGAAGTCGGGAGGACACGTACTGCGTCCCCTCACGGGGCTTGCTATGCTCGCCACACTTCAGCCTGGCATGGATAGTGGGGGTGTTTCAGAAACAGGGAGACACAGGGGTTTTACTATTCGCACAGGACCCTCATCTATTGGAGGTTGTTATAGGGCGGACCCCCACTTAATACATGAACTGTTCTGTATAAAGTGTTATAGGAGGTGTGCTACCACTGGACATCAAAAATAGGAAGGCACAGTGAAGAGAAAAAAGTATGTCCTTATGTGGTGCACCTATAGAGACTTACACGAATAAAATATAACTTTTAATAATGTTTTAAGAAAGCGAAATATAAAAACACACACACAACATGAACGCAGGGTGTTTTAAAATAACGGCGGCTCTCTGTTTCCACACACAGTAATGTTTATCTATAATTCAATAACAGGAGTAAGTAGCCAACACTAGTATTATTATAATCAAATATGTATTTATAGTGTTAAGTGGCTAAGATCCTTGTGTAAAGGTGCATATAGTATAGTTCGTACGCACAATTCAATGTCGGCAGTATTGACACAGTTTCAAATGTCTTTAATAGATAGCTCCTCAATTGATCAGAGACCTGTCTGAATCACTACTATTCACCTAATAGCAGAGACCCCTAGTCAGGTTAATATTGGGGTTAACCCATATAATAAAGTTGACCCTCCAAGGAACATAAGTCGACAGGTGATTTTCATCTATCATAAATGTAGGTTATACATGTAAAGGTGAGTAACAACTCACAGGATACATATTCTGTCTTAATTGTTTAAATGGCTTGAATTGCCAGGTATCTAAGACACAATTAGGGTACCCGAGTATAAGCCTACTTAGATAAGTTCCGGGGGAGTCCGCTAGTGAATATATACACGAGTGTTAATGAATCACCAAATGTTCCCATACTTAATTTCATTCACACTCTATCTCCTCATGTGTATAGGCTGGAATTGCTATGAGGAGGTGGTTGTGGCCACTTTATAGGTATGAATTCCTTGGAGGGTCAACTTTATTATATGGGTTAACCCCAATATTAACCTGACTAGGGGTCTCTGCTATTAGGTGAATAGTAGTGATTCAGACAGGTCTCTGATCACTTGAGGAGCTATCTATTAAAGACATTTGAAACTGTGTCAATACTGCCGACATTGAATTGTGCATACTAACTATACTATGTGCACCTTTACACAAGGATCTTAGCCACTTAACACTATAAATACATATTTGATTATAATAATACTAGTGTTGGCTACTTACTCCTGTTATTGAATTATAGATAAACATTACTGTGTGTGGAAACAGAGAGCCGCCGTTATTTTAAAACACCCTGCGTTCATGTTGTGTGTGTGTGTTTTTATATTTTGCTTTCTTAAAACATTATTAAAAGTTATATTTTATTCGTGTAAGTCTCTATAGGTGCACCACATAAGGACATACTTTTTTCTCTTCACTGTGTTTCAGAAACACATTCACACCTGTCATGACAGGCAGGTTAAAATGGTCAATGGTTCCCACATAATGTAATAAGCGCTGACTGACTATACTAATTGCGTAACGCTGACTGACTACGCTAACTATGTGAGCTCCGGCTAGCCACGGGCGGGAACACAACGCTGATACTGACAGGGACGCCTGACTGACTACACAAACTACTTAAGCGGCCGTGGCAACACCTATACTACTTAAGCGAGCCGCTAGAACACTACGATGATTCTGACAGGGACGCTGCCTACGTTGGCAGTGGGAACACTACGCTGATTCTGACAGGGATGCTGCCTACGTTGGCAGTGGGAACACTACGCTGATTCTGACAGGGACGCTGCCTACGTTGGCAGTGGGAACACTACGCTGATTCTGACAGGAACGCTACACTAACTATGAAGAGATTAAGCAACTACAGGCCAATTCAGTAGAAGTGACTGTATTCCCTTTACAAGGTTAACATATGGCCCAGGGTACTATACATTTTAGACGTCTGTTTACCAGGCTGCACTGTACCTGTGGAGCAGTGATTACAATAGTTTGCTAATTTGTCACTATGCAAACTCAGGTTTCTTTGCCTTTAATGACCTATCACTAACTGGAGCCTGGGGAATTTAAGATGCATGCCAGCACTCTGTTGGCTTTGTATAATTCATTTAGTTTATTGCCTTGCTTGTATTTTTCTTTTTGGGACTTTTTCAGAAGAAACTAAAATCGAGTGATCCATCCTGTGAAAATTAGACTATTTTTCAAAGGCATCTGAGAATACAGCCACTTTGTATGTGCTAAAAAATATACAGAACTGTGATTTTCTGCTAAGAAATATAGGACATAATGATTTCTTGTAGTACAAATAGCTGTGTAGCACTGTATTATTTTTAAAGGGGGAATCATGTGATGAAAGGTACCTAAAGTGTACTTACAGCTGAGTGTAAACATCTACAAGGGTTCCCATACTATGGTTTATAGAATTCAACGTGAATTATATAAAATAATTTTGATTCCAAATAGTAAGTTAAGTCTTGCTACAACCCCAGTGATAATATGCATTTTAACTGACCTCACAAACTGATACTACCACTTATTAGTAGTATCTAATTTGTCCATGCCACTAGGTACTGTATGCCAAAGGTAATTTTAACAAATAGGAACCTCAGTGACTTTGTTTAGATATGCCTGATATTTATGTATTATTGTTCTTTTTATTAATAATTATTATTAGAATAACAATAATATTAAGCAGCAGTTCTTTAAATAGCAACACATATTTACATAGCACTTGCAAACAATATTTTAGTAAATTCACAAGAGTTTCTTCCACAGTGAAGCTTACTATGCATAATACAGTATCTATAACACATTGGGGCAGATGTATTAAGCCTTAAAAAGAGATAAATGCAAGGGTGATAAAGAGAGATAAACATCCAGCCAATCAGCAGGTTATTGACATTTTTCAAACACAGCCTGTAACATGGCAGTTAGAAGGTGATTGATTGGACGTTTATCTCACTTTATCACCCTCGCATTTATCTCAACCGGCTTAATACATCTGCCCCAACTTAACTACGGTTAAATGTCTGGTCAGAAGCCAATTAACCTACTGTGCTGGTATGTTTTTGGATTGAAGGAGGAAACTGGAGCATCTGGAGGATAGATACCAGTTAGCTTCTAACTGTCATTTTACAGACATGGAAATGCTTCATTGATGTGCACTATAAATGATAAATCCACAGATTAAGCCAATGATTTGAATAACACAATGGCAAAACACTGAAGAGAGCCCAGTACTCACACTTAGGCCATCCAATTAGCTGCAGCAATTTGCCGCAGCTAATGGATTTGGCCGGGACTATCCAATCAGCGTCAATAAGCAGCAATTATCAAGCTGCTGGAGACCTGTTATTGTGTGATAATGCATAGGTCTGGGAATTTAGGTATTCTAGATCCCCTATTTTATTGCCTGAAAATACTATACTGGATGATAAAATAGGAGACTATTGGATAGCTCACTATACTATAAGTCAATATTACTCCTTTTTTTTCTCTGCAGTAAGTTAACGCTGATAATTGGATACATGTTTGAATTTTATAAGGATAATGGCCCTTATTCAGATCTAATCGCAGTACACATTTGTTCTCAAAATGGGCAAAACCATGTACACTGCAGGTGGGGCAAATGTAACATGTGCAGAGAGAGTTACATTTGGGTGGGGTGTGTTGAAACTGAAATCTAAATTGCAGTGTAAAAATTATTTAGCCGGTGTTTACCATGCACGGAAACAAAATAGCCCACACAAATCTAACTCTCGCTATACATTTTACATCTGCCACACCTACAGTGGACATGGTTTTGCCCATTTTGAGAACAAATTTGTACTGCAATCAGATCTGAATAAGGGTCAATATGTATGCATCTCTAAATATTTGCATTACACATATATATTACAAAGAGCTAATGTCAGACATAACCCTGGTTAAAACAGATTTTGTTCTAAACAAAAATACCTGATCCTTATATACCATATATACTCGAGTATAAGCCTACTTTTTCAGAACATTTTTTATGCTGAAAAAGCCCCCCTCGGCTTATACTCGAGTGAGGGTCCCACTTGAGTCAATACGTTTTCCCAGTTTTTTTGTTGTAAAATTAGGTGCCTCGGCTTATAATCGGGTCGACTTATACTCAAATATATACGGTACTTTTTCACGCTGAATTAAAATATTTTTTCACCCATAGTTTTTAATCCCAGCAAAAGCTTATTGGAAACAAATTGTAGCAAACCTAGCTACAATATTTTTCTTTATTCACAGCTATCGTGCAGGAATCGTATGAGAACATGAAGCTTCTTTTGGAAAAAAATAAGCAAATATGGCAACTTTAAGTGGAATATACCTCAAGCCCTTTTATTTGGATTGCAAAAAAAAAAATTTTTGAAAAAAAAAAATCATTATTTAAAGGAATGTAACTAACTCCAGCTCAGAAAATTTAGTCATTACAGGTTGAGTATCCCGTATCCAAAATGCTCGGGACCAGGAGAATTTTGGATAACGGATTATTCCGTATTTCGGAATATTTTAATATTTCAATTATGTATTTTTAAGTATCTTGCATGTATGCTGTATAAACACATAAAATACACACAAATATATTTTATTACCACATAAAATACACACAAATATATTTTATTTGTTCAAAAAACAAGGTTTCAAAACATGAAACAAAATTTGTGTACTATCTCAGATATTGAATTTGAATGCCAAGCAATCATTGTCTTGCACATATATAGTGCCAGTTACATATCATGTCCCCAGTAGTGCTGTTACAAATGTCCCCAGTGAGTTTTTAGCAAAAAAAATATTTTTTATTCACTTTCTGGAATGTATGGTTTTCGGAATAATTCGGATAACGGATACTCGGATACGGGATACTCAACCTGTATTATGCTTGGGCTGATGAAGAATGTAGTCAAACGTATAGATGAAACTGGTTGTGGATTCACATACTGTACGTGAAAAATAAATTCCCCAAAACTAGTGAAGCAAAAATTAAAGGAGGGGTTTTTTTTTTTTGTGTAGGACCTCAAATCAGGGAATGGTTTAGAAATTAAAAATTCAATGCCGACCTTAATGAACATGGAAAATCTGCATGGTTGTCATTTGAGAGAATTTGCCTTTTTTTTAACCACAAATCCAAAAACTGCCATTGCAAAGGACCCTCTGATTAGAATTCTTGAATGTAATATGAGTCTAAAATAACTTTTTAGACTCCTACTTAGGGGTAAATTTACTAAGATGAGAGATCTATTGAAGATGGAATATTGCCAATAGCAAATATTCAGATTATCTTCTAGAACACTGGTTTTCAACCTCGGAGACCTGGAAAACGTGAACTGTTGGGGGGGGGGGGGGTCCTGAGGACCGAGGTTGGGAACCACTGTTATAGAAGGTGCAGAATAAATAATATGTAGAATCTGATGGCTGCTATGCTATGAACACGTCAAGGAATTCCACCAGGATATCTACAACATGAAAAGCGGTACCAAGAAAAGTGGAGCCGGTCTATGTTGGCAGACTGAAAATGCTTCATTTTAAATCTTAATTTATATATATTTTACATGTCATATCAGCCACATTGGTAAAAAAAATAAGTGTACACTGTTTGTAAAATGTAGTTCATCTGTTTCTCGCAAATTGTTAGCCAGTGTAATAGATCTACAGCCTCTTTAAATTAATCAGAGTGGTATATTCTACACAAATGCTTGTACATATAAATGTATATTGGTCTCTCCATGTCATAGAACAAACTCAAATCAACTTCAGACGTTTGCCAATCTTCAAAATGATTGGCTGTAAGACACATATTTCTTCTGTTGAATTCTGTTATTCAAATGACCAGTGAATTTTAATATATTCATCTGTGAAACATGTAAAATCTTATTCTTTTGTGCATTCCAGTTTTTCTTATTTGTAGTACTGCATTCTGTAAATACTGCTATCCTCCGAGATCATCGGAATTTATTCCGGATAACATTTTCTGCTGTTCCCCCCTCTGTAGTGTATCTGATATTTTGCATGCTTGAGACGCTTTGATTAATGACCCTATATTTCTAACTTATTTAGCAAAGTCTCTTGGCTTCACAACCATAAATTACTATAGTCAAGCGGTAACCTTTACTATGGATTTAGCTGCTCTTAGCTATTTTTTTGGAAGTCCTCATGAGTATGGATTCTAATGAGAGGAAAAAATAGCGAAATGCCTTTAATGCCTATACCTGCCATATCCGTTTGATTACTAAAGTGATGAAATATTTATCTCTCCCGGTGCAGCAATATTGCAACGCCTAGCTATCATTTTACTGCTGCCCTATATGGTCACTGTCACAAGATCTGGGTCATGTCACAGCATCTATAAGGTAATAATACTGTGAACAAAGCCCAAGAACAACTGCAAAACTAGACAAATCAGATTAGTTATGCTGTATAGGTAATGTGTTTAGTGAATTAGCAGACAGATTTTTCTGTATAATAATATTTTATCAACCAATTATGTTTTCACAGACCCTTCATTATTCAGGATCTTCAGAGCTGAAGTGTTCTTATGTGAAAGGGAAGGAGTATTTCCTTTTTATGCAATCTGTAACAATTAAGCTTTTATGAACGCTGTGCACTTTACCTTGGAAATATCCAGATTTCTAGCATTGTCATCTGACACCACTCTTATGTATATTGCGATGCAATCTTCCTTTGGTATCCTTGTCCGACAGTTTATGCTTTCAGGTTTGGGGCAGCACCGACAGTTTAATGGTTAGCATTACTGCCTCACAGCGCTGAGGTCATGGGTTCGATCCCCACCATGGCCCTAACTGGTGAAGTTTGTATATACTCCTAATGCATGCGGTTTCTTTGGTTTCCTCCCACAATCCAAAAATATACTGGTAGGTCAATTACCTTCTAAAAAAAATTAACCCAAATCTGTGTGCATGTACATGTGGTAGGGAATATAGATTGTAAGCTACACTGGGGCAGGGGCTGATGTGAATGTTCAAATATTCTCTGTAAAGCACTGGGAAATATGTGTGCGCCATATAAGAAACTGTCAATAAATAAATGAGCAGCATGCAGCCGAAACTCTTTGGACATACCTTTAAGATTTTAACCAAGATGATGCTAAATAGCAACTTAACGCATAACATCACTATGATATACTATGGCAATATTAATGTTTATTATTTCTGGGGTTTACTGGAACTAATAATAAATAGACAAATGGATGTACAGTACACACTTGGTTGCACCCTTATTTATTACAATTAATCACCAGGCAACCATACAGGCATATCTGTCTAGTATGCCAATCTGTTTGCATGTCACAGGTGCCTCTTCTCTCAGAATGAGAACGACTCCCAGGATATTGGTATTTCAATTTGTATTGAACTTTCTCAGGAAACTAGTCTACAACACCGCTGGCTTGTGCATGAACTGTGAAACCTTAGTCCCCTATGTGAGGGACAGTTTTGCCATTTGACAGTGTGAGTTTATCGATTGCTGGGAATACTGTGACACGTGTTCTGCATGTGCAGATGTGTAGAGGGTTTTGTTGGGATGAAAGGACATTGTAGGCAACCTTCAAAAATTCTAAACATGCAACTAATGAATGTCCTATCATTCAAGATGCAGCTGCATTCCTTGTGATCTGACCACACTCCACACCATTGTGAAGAGTGAAGTGCCCTAATTCCAAACTTTGTATTTGGGGGGTAATGTATTTATCGTACATAATACCACTAAGATCTAACATTTTATTTAAAATATTTAGTTGTGATATCAGGGGCTTCTTGACGTCGAACAAAGCATACTTGATCGCTATGGATCAGGAAAGGTAAAAATAAGTGTATCCTGTTAGCTATGATTTTGGCAAATAATTTAAAGTCTACATTAAGTAATGCAATGGGTGCATATCTTGGGTATAAGGAGGAGTCCTTTCCAGGTTTGAGCATGAGCGATGTATGTGCTTGGTTATAAAAATGGAGAAATGGAATTAAAGGGTTGAAGTGCCATAGGAGCAAAATTATCTTTAAACATTTTATGACAAGCTTTATTAAAGCCATCTGGGCCTGGGCTTTTACCTGATGGGAAGGATGAAATTGCTAGCTCAGCCTCTTGCAATGTGAAAGGATGTTGAAGAGCAGTTTTTTTTTCTAATTTTGAGATAGTAGGGAAGGAGATAGAGGATAGATAAATAATGTCATATATCTTGTGTGTTAGAAAAGGAAGTCAAGTTACAAAGAGAGGAATAGTAGTGTCGAAAGCTGGCACCAATTTTGTAGGTCTCCAATTGTAATGAGCCAGAATCATCTTTTATGGAGTTAATAAAACCAGTAGCTCATTGAGCTTGTAAGGCTTGAGCCAATAGATTCCCAGGTTTGTTGCCAAACTGATGACAGTTTGGCAATGTGATATTGTCAAAGATGAGCTTATAGAGTGTGGTACATGCCTCTGTTAGTTTAAAATAGGTTTTGCCAGATAGGGTGGATTTGTTTGACGTCTCAAAGAGTCAAATATGTTTCTGAATTTTTTTTAATATAGGAGCCCAGCAGTTTAAACTTGCCTCTAAGTACACATTTGCGCGCTTCCCAAATGGTGACCTGAGACATGTCTGCAATTAGGTTGTGGACAATATAATTGGTGAGATTTGTGTCAATCTCAGTTTGCAATAAGCATCATAGAGAAGAGATTTTTTGAACCACCAGATCCAGTGAGATGGAGAAGGTAGGGACAGAGTTATGGAGATTGGAGCATGGTCTAACCAGGTTGCTGGACCAATAGTAGCATTGTTGAGAAGATGAAGACGTCTATGAATTTAAAAAAGGTAGTCTATATAGGAGTAAGTGTTATGGGGGTGAGAGAAGCAAGTATAGTCGCAGCTTGTGGGGTTTAGAGTCCTCCAAGAATCAGCCAACTGGTGTTCGTGAAATATCTTTCTGACCTTATAGTATTTTTTGTTGAGAATCGTGGATATGTCAATAAGAGGATCTATGGACTAATTAAGGTCTGAGACCTGAGGACCAGTTTTAAAATGGGTCTCCTGAATCATCACTATATCTACTCTTCCTGCCCAGAGATGGCGGACTAGTTTGGATCTTTTTCTGGGACATTCCATCCTCTAACATTGGTAGAAGAAATGTTATGTGTAGTGTGTGTGCACATTTAATGGTATTGAGGAATCAGCTACCTGAGGATCACTAATACTGTGGAGTAGGAAAAATTTGAATATACAAAAATAGCACAAAAGTACAGAGAAAATACAGAAAATATTATTCCAACGACTGGAACCATGAGGGAGAACATGTGAACCATAGACTCAGTGAACACGAAACTATGCGAGAGGGAGGGCTCAGGAGGCCGGCATCACATCACACCTGTATAATAAGTAAATTGTGAGATGAAAATGCAGCAGTAATAGAACATATTAAAATTGTATAAATGTGGTAAACTTAACAAGCACACAAATGAGATCAATAATAAACATATAGAATACTTATTTAAGTAGCAAAAACAATAATTTGTCATCTTAGTAGAAAGAGAAATATATGAACCTAAAATTTGTGATGAAAAGCTTATGTAGATAATTAGATGTAAGGCAAAATGGAAAAAGGGATAATAACCGGACAGTATATTGTTTTTACAATATCAAGTCAGCAAAGAAATACTTTAAAGAGAAGATTTTAGGTTCCCTCCCATTCTGGGTCATAAGGGATAATTGTCAGCCACCTTCATGAATGTTGAACTCGTTGCCAGGATGTTGGAATCTTATAAGATGTAGTTAAACCAAGCTGAGTCAGTGTATCATTCCACTAACTCACACTATTCTTCTCTTCCTCCACGCCCTAGTGGATGGTAGGGCTTGAAATACTACCTGTCAGCACATTTCGTCTCAAAAGAAAAAAAGTGAAAAGCCCATGTCTCAAGGAGCTCACTGGACACCCAGCTTCCAGTGATGGCTGCCAGGCCACAACCCATATTTTCCTTTCCACCCCATAGAGGTGTACAGGGAAGTCTGCATTGTCCCTTGTCACACGGGCCAACAGGGGTACATATGAAATCTCCAGGGATCATTGCAAGAATGAAGAAGCACAGCTAAAAGTAGATATTAGCTACTGCAACAAGGCTTTATTCAGCCTTTATTAAATATTGTCTAGTTAAAGGGTGAATATTTTAATATTTAATGAGTGTTTTTTTTAAGTACCCTAACAATACTCTATGTGCAAAATATTAATTTTCGTAAACATTGCTTTGCTGAAAGCTATACATGTCTGGATGTATGAATACCACCAATTTAAATAGCAGTACCGGATTCCTACTCTTGCACAAGCAGTTATTTGCTGCAGTAACTATGCACAATTTAATTTCTAATTACAAAGAGTGTCTTTTGTTCTCAAAGAAATAACATCATTAAGGGAGGGGTTTCTGATTGGTGTAACTTATGTTTTCCACATATTGATGGGTGACCCTTTTGTGGAGAAATCACCAGAAAACTGGTTTGTGCAGTAGTAGTAGTAGTAGTAGTAGTAGTAGTAGTAGTACGTTTATTTATAAGGTGCCGCAAAGTGTCCGCAGTGCCATACATAGCAAACAAAAAACAAATGACAAGGTAACGTACAGGGTGTGTTGAAAAATACAGTATAAATATGGGTATAGCTGGTAGAAATAAAATCAGCTTCAGTTCAGAAGTAGGTGTCAAAATTGTCGAGGAGACTGAAGATGAAGTAGAGAAAGGGAAGAACAGGACAGGAGGACAGATGAGGTAAAGAGGTAGGGTGAGTACGTGAGGCAGGAGGACCCTACTCATAAGAGTTAACATACTAAAAATAGGTGGGTGGACGAACGAAAAACAACAGGATAAGTAGGAACGGAGGGGAACGGAGGCAGGATAGGAGGATCAAAAGAGGTTAGGAGTAGGGATAGGCTAGTCGAAAAAAGTGGGTTTTGAGGGAGCGCTTGAAGGAGGTAAGGGAATCAGAAAGCCTGATGGGTGGCGGGAGGTTGTTCCAGTACAGGGGGGCAGCGCGAGAGAAGTCTTGGACACGGGAGTGGGAGGAGGTGATTAGGTGAGAGGTCAGTCTGCGGTCAGCGATGGAGCGAAGAGGACAGGAGGGAGTGTGGATAGAGATCAGTGAAGAGAGGTAAGGAGCGGTGGAGGAGGAGAGAGCCTTGTAGGTGGTGGTGAGGAGTTTAAAGAGAACTCTGAAAGGAATGGGGAGCCAGTGAAGAGATAGACAGAGGGGGGAGGCGGAGGTAGAGCGCAATCTGGTAATTCCTTACTACAGTATGGGTGCAAATATAGGGTGCACCCTTTAAAAATACACCAATGTTTGGACTGAGTTTAAAGAAAGCTGATCAATAAAGATTTTAGTTGTTTCAAATAATATGTAAGCATTTGAAATGTAAGTTGTTTCAATTAATGAAAATTTCGAAAAATGAAAATGATAAAATTAATTTTTATAACACCAATCCAAATAAACTATTGCAGTGGGAACATTTACTTAAAAAAACAATTTAAAGTATTACGGTTTATTTTAGTTGCCACTTTAGATCTGTACTGTACCTCCAAATGTTTTTAATGTGTCAACGACATTTATCATATATCACAGTGCAAGACCGTTACCAACTGAGTGGACATCATGGAGATTTTAAAAAAGCAGTTCACAAAGTTTAAACACTACAATGGTATCGCTACGCCAGTGTACAGTATAAGCACATGTGACAAAAAACACTTTATTTCAGAGGTAGTAATATTTAATGTTAAATAATTCATATCAGTGGCCCTCAATAATAAAATATTTTGGACAAATTAAAAAGTTAGTGCAATTACTGAATTGCTGAATTTTAGTGATTTTTTTTTTTTTTGTAGTCCTTGTTTCATTTTCTAAGACTATAAAGAAAACTGGAACAAGGCCACATGCCCATAAATACGTTGTAAAGATTATTGTTATATTCCCCAAATAAGTGTAAGCTTCGCCAATAGCGGAGAGGTGACGTTAAATCAAGAAATTAAATATTAACCACTTTGTGAACAAGGTTGTGAAATGCAATGAAATAGAAATACAGTATGTTCTAATTATAAGTAAAGCTTAACGTATTCTTTGCCTTATCATTTCACTGTCCACTTGAACATCTATTTAGCCTTTAAACTTTTGAGTGCCAACATCTCTGTGAGAGATGTGTAATATATCCGATAAAACTGCCAGCGTCACTCACATTTGTTATATAAATTTAAATAAAAAATGTTGTGTAAAAAGAGATTATATTTCCTATATAAGGTAAACATTACAGGTTGTTATAATGAACAAAAATGTTTGCTTAGCAATTTTCACACCTATTTTGACAAATCCCCTTGGCACTCAATGGGTGTAACATGTATGGGTCTAATCATTCTTGCATTTATAAAAACAATTGAAATGTTGCCCATGTTAAACATGCACATTTTAACATAAACACATTTTGGATTATTATATACATGTTATACTGTATACTTTATAAACAAGGAAAACCTTATTAATTCAATACTTTATAGCAACAAGAATTTAAAAAAAAAAAACATGAATTCATAATTTTCTAGATTCAAACGGTTCAAAAGGCCTCCATCTACCTCATTATTGGTACATATATTTATAGTTATTGCGCTTATAGCATCTCATTTATTTGTATATATTTGTGTGTTTTATTAGAGGGGCTGCTTTTACTACTGAGTTAAAATGGGTTACTGTAGTTCTCCCATGGAGAAATGCCTCTGGTGTCCAGATTAAATATAGAAAACAGCAGAATACTTGCAAGCAAATGTTAAATGTAAACACTTGAAAAAAATAACCACTCAGACATGGAACACTGTGTTTCACTCAACCAGATGAGATCTACTAAATATATATCTATACTTCATAGTAAAGGTTATGTATGCAATTATATAGTTGCACAATCCATTTATATTGGCCCTTATTCTGATTGAGTCGGACGGCTGCGTGTTCGGTCGGACAGCCGATGTATCGTGTTTGCGCATGTCCGAATGCCTCGCACGTCTGAACACGGCGTGAATTCCGTGCAGAAATTGATCGGTCGGAACCATCTGAGCAGAAGGTGGAGAGGGAAGTGAAGGGCTGTTTGGGTTCATTACCATATGCTCGCGTTTCATGGGCGTTCCCTTGAAAATTCTGGGCATACGTATGGTAATGCGGCCGTGACGCACATGTGAGGGGTGGACAGCTGACATAGCCGGATGTCAGCTGCCCGCCCATATCCCTGCTTTCACAGGTCTGGAGCTCCAAATGTCAGTTCTGGAGCTCAGGGGCTGCCTGACCGCTCGGGTACATCATTCGATGGTCGGCGACCATCGGAGAATGGGGGAGGTTCCCACAGATGGGGGAGGTGTTCACATGAAACATCCACTCGCGTTCCATTCTTTCGGCGTCTTACCGCATTCAGGCGTTGTGATCGATCCATACTGTAGGTGAAGCTAACGACACTCGGTGGCCATCCGAAATACACATCCGTCCGAGTCAACTAGGATAAGGGCCATTGTGTGGATGCTCCTAATTGTACATTGTACAAGATGCAGTAACCTATGCAGCCTCCAGTACAGATTTTTGGAAATTCCTCATCATAATGTATGCTACCTTTTGCATGCTTGCTAGACTGTCTACAAATCTGTAAAATGGAAACAATTAAATGTTTCCAGGAAGTCCATCATTGTATTACTGTAGGCCCAAACCATTCATTAATTAATTTCAACTCTTCTTTGTTGTTTAGTTTATCTGCAATCCGACCTTAAATAAATTATCCACTTTGTTTACAACTTTTTCAATTTTAACAAATGCCGTGAAGCAACTATATTGCTCACAGCTCACAGTATGATTCAGTGCATTAGAAATCTTATATGCAGAACAGTACTTAAAGTATGTCCTACAACCATAGGCAAATCTAGAATTATAGTAATGGTTGGTCCCAGTTCCAAATACATAAGCATGGCAGACCTTTGCGTGGCATTGCTACATGACAAAAAGGGGGCATTGTCTTGTGGGAAGGAGGTGTGGCATCACAAAAGCGGCATGGTATTACACTTTAGACCACACCGTAATGCCCATTACACATTTTAGCAAACTCTGTAATACCCATTACACATAAAGCCACACACCGTAATGCCAATTACACATAAAGACACACACCATAATGCCTATTACACATTGTGCCACACATCATGAGGCCCATTACTTACTACAGTATATAACAAACCGTAATACCACTGGTTTTGCTGTATAAATGATTGCCGCTATAAAAGAAACCTGAAGATTTCTTACCAAATCTCTCACTTTCTGAATCTCTTATCCTATTAAATTTCACCCAGTATGCCCCCTGGTTTTGTCAGTCATTTGTATATCTGTAATGTATTAGACTATTCATTTTATAAACATTTTATTAATCTGCTTCCAAAACTTTTTGTAAAAAGACTGGAATTGGAACTGATTCAAACTGTTTGCTAAAATATGTAGATATAAAACTATAACTTTGGCAATCTTATCTACAGTATACAAATACATGCTGATAGAATGATATGGGTCACTACACATCTATATCTTGTAAGTAAATAATTAACTTTGTTGTTCAACCTATGTAGCAAGCACAACAAGCCACATATGCATGTATGCAGCTATATTCTCACAGTATTACTATAATGGTTTATATGGTCAGAAGCTGATTGGCTGGCATCTCTTTCCAATGCATAGCAAACAGCCCCCTTTATTCTCTATCACTCATGCTGTGTGGTGGGGGGCAACAATTCATGCGAGGGGGGAGGGGCACTAGTGAAGACATCACAAGTGTTTGTAGACATATAGATGGCCCACTGCCATATCATTCACAATCTGCATAGCATGCTATTTATCTACAGATAAGGATGTAGGGGGCCTAAAATCAAAATGAACCAACTATGGCCATGTCCTTAGAGTTCTGACTTGTCAATGACAGCCCATCTCCATACTGTATGTTACTATGCTTCGCAGCTTAACCTTTACATACACAGGAGATAGATAGTAATAGCGTAAACAACCAAATAAAGGTGTGCGTATTTTCACGGTTTGTAATTGTGTAGTTGTCCATCTATTATAAAACCTCAATAAAAACATGAAGACTAAGATATGATGCATGCCTGTAGGCCGTTTGAAAGCACTGAACAAAGCCTTATATATAGTATAAGAGATGTGGAAATACCCTAGTGAGTCATACACTATACTGCCAATCTACAATACTTTCTCCTCCTCTGCTGGCTTACAATATTAATTTTTCATAAGCATCCTGCATTAGAGAATGAACGTTTGCTTACCTTACACAGCATGACAGTGCTGAGATGTGATTTTTCGCAGAATAAATAATAGTAAGTGCAAATCTATTGCCATTCATGACAAGATATGAAAACGTAGGATTGGGAGCTAGCAGTCACCTTAGTGCATAACACCCTCTGTTATAGCTCTCTATACAGTCTCTATTCAAAATAAAAAAAATATTGGTACTGCTGATCTCACCTTTCATTTCTTGTTTGTTTGAACTTTGCATAATAACATCTGAAAGAGTCAAAGAAGAATATGATCTTAAAAGTATTTATTTGTAAATAATTTTACCATCACATTCATTACATTTCTAGATTTATTTGACCTTATATTTAAGCCATTTTTGGCATTTTCAGACTGTGCAAGCAAGTGTGTAACTCAGAGACAATGGAGGCAACAGTCTCCAGGTTCCAAGCCCTGTAGGGGCACCTGCATGTACTGTACAGCAACACCTGTACCACTCACACTGCGCTGCATCAAGCAATGGTTCACCAGCTGCTGCTGTACTCTAAGATGTGAAGCATCGGTGAATGCTGAGACACACATACACCATATTTGTTTTCCCATTTTTCTTTAACAGTGTGGTTAGGGCATCAATCTCCACCTTGCATCTGGGCGGCAGGGATGAACTTATGCCTCTGTGTGCAAGCACATTAAAAATGTTTATCATGTGCCATAGATACAGATGGAGCCGCCGCCTCCCCCGCCGTCACCACCGGTCCCCCTCGTCGCCCCGACCCCCCCCCCCCCCCGAACTGGGCAGCGTCTCACTGAAGCGGAGATGGGCAGGAAGATACTGGGACACGCGTGCACAGGAGACGCACACGCATCCCAGTCCCTATCGCCGGCGCACGCCACAGAGGAGTTAAAGCCGGCTCCATCTGTATGTGTCACTGATTATTCTTCAGGGGTTGGAATGGGAAAGGGAATGGGTGTGAAAGTACAGCAAGTAAGACTAAGGGCATGCTAATGTAATTGTTATATAGCACTAAAGAGCTGGTGTGTGTGTGTGTGTGTGTGTGTGTGTGTGTGTGTGTATGTGTATGTATATGTATATGTATATGTATATATATATATATATATATATATTTATTTATTTAGTCCAAAGCGTCTGGCTGGCACTCCTCGGTTGAATCATCAATGAACCTTGCCAATGCCTTCCAAAATGGAACTCTCAGTCCTCTGTAATCCAAGGTCAATAAAGTGCAAATTTATTGCAAGAATTGCAAACCCTATAAACCGGGGAGTACGTCTGTCTAGGATTCTCCTTGGGAGACATGGTGGAAGGCCAATCAAACATTTTAAGTTGATGATGAGCAATTTAACTTCAATAGACTGCCATAAAGGTTAAAGTGATGCACTGTAAATATCTCTTTAAGCAAATTTATGTATGTGTTAATTTTCAGTTGTTTACACCTAAATATATGTGTGTGACATCAAGCAAACATTACAAAAGTTGCCATATTTGTAGTAAACATTAACTTTACATCTACATGTTACCCGTAAATGCAGCCAGATCTATGTGAACAACTTGAGTTTACCTTGGTATACAGTAAATAAATAAATAATAAAAAACATCACAATGTATCTCTATGTTCTTGCTTCTCTAGAGTAGAAATGAACATCATTTGTCACCACACTTAGGGCTTTTTTTGCTAGCACTAAAAATTCACCATTATAACACAAGGAATAAATCATCTACAGATGGAGCTGTCGCCAGTCAAACTGCCTGATTGCCAGATCCCCCTAGCTGGTGCAGGCTGGCGGGCAGATGGGGAACACGCAAGCTGCTTGTGCATCCCCATCAGCAAGGTTGGTGGGGAGTAGGGACCGGGTGCTTCCCTGCCTGTCTCCACTTCAGGGAAATGGGCAGGGAGCGGGGGCAGAGCAGGGAGATGGACAGGGAGTGGGTGACGGCTGCAGGCCTTCCAGGAGAAGGGGGCGCACATGCATCTCTTGCCTGATGATGCCCCATTGTGTGCTCTGGTGGGAGAAAGTGATTGTTGATAGAATCGCCAGGAGCCACTCTAATAAGAGCGGCTCAATCTGTACATTGTGTACACCGTGTAACGAGAAAAGATAATTTCCCATTCAGTTTAATGTGATCGCTAAACACCACTGATGGAAACTTCACTCCAATTCCATCTACCTTAACTACAAATTCATTTAATCAAATAATGCCCTTTAACTTACCAAGCAAATCAACTGCACCATATTTAATGAATGGCATTCTTCTACTCTGCACAATCCCCACTCCGTTCCTTTTCCCTCAAAAGCAAGTACCTGCTATTCTATTTCTACATCACCCTTCCTGTCACTTTCAGTACTGTTGACCACCTGCACATCCCTAAACCTACTGGCCTTCAAGACAGTGTTCTTTACTGTTTCCTACTTACCAGCTTCTTTTTCGGTGACTCTACCACTGTGACATCCACTTTTTCACTTGCACTTTCTGCTGGGAGTCCGAAAAGGCCCTGTAACTTTCTGCCTCATTTACTTACTGCACATTTTTCTCTTTATGGACTAAATAGATGATTTGGTCTCCAGTACTTTGTCTGTGCTCCACCCAAATCTGCCAAATATTCCTCACAGCCCAACATATTTCTATTTACTTCAATTCATAAACTTGTTGCAATGTTATTACACTTGTCGTCTGCTCTCTATTCAATTCCAATGTCTCTCACGGTCGTTTTCTTTATCTTTATATTGATAAATATGACAATTTATTTCTTAAAATGCAGCTCAAACTCTTATATACTCTTTAGTTCTCTTCTCCAGCCAATACAATCTCTTCCTTTTTGACATTTCTCTCATCATCTATTCAGACATCCCAATCCTCAACTAGAAATAAAATGCTCTGATGTGTTGCAATATCTGCACCTGACCACTTCTGTTAGTCACTTGTGATTTCTGGGAACAAGACTATGGAATTTTTTGACAGATCAGTTTCCACCAGTCTTCAATTATTTATACAATTTCTGCAATCTCACTGATGCTATTCAAACTTTTACATCTTTCCTTCTTATGCATTTTTATTTCCTAAAAATAACAGTATTACAGAAAATATTTGACCATTCACATCAGTCCCCTACCCATAAGAGCTTACAAACCATATTCCCTGTACAAATACACACTAGGTTTAATTTTTGGTGGGAGCCAATTAACCAACCAATATAGTTTTAATGGCGGGAAAGCATGGAAAAAGCCCATGAAAATATAAGGCGAATTTGCAAACTCCATGCAGTTATGGTGGTAATCGAACCCATGACCTCAGTACTGTGAAGCAGTGATGCTAACCAGGCGTTATTTCGCTAATTGTATGCCCCCATTTTTATACGTACTTTGTTTTTCCCCCCTGTATAAAAACAACACCCAATAACAAAACTGGCTGATGTTTCACCATACATAGGAAAATAAAGGACACACAATGATTTTAATGCCCAATTATTCCATGTTAGACAAATTTGATTGTAAATTTCAGCATGTATGGACACCAAAATACCATCTATATTAATCAACTGCTGGTTTGGAAATGTATTTATTTATTAACAGTTTCTTATATAGTGCACACATATTCCGCAGCACTTTACAAAGAATATTTGATCATTCACACCAGTTCCTGCCCCAGTGGAGCTTTCAATCTATATTCCCTACCACATGTACAGTTGTACATGCACACAAAGGCATTCTAGGGTTAATTTGTTGGGAGTTACTGTAATTAGCCTACCAGTATAAATTTTGATTGTGGGAGGCAACCGGAGTTCTCGGAGGAAACCCACGCAAGTACGGGGAGAATATACAAACTCCGCACAGGTAGGGCCATGGTGGGAATCGAACCCATGACCTCAGTGCTGTGAGGCAGTAATGCTAACCATTACACCATCCGTACCATAAATAAATATCTACTGGAGCAATCGGACACTCTAAATGCAATAGGAAAATGATTGCATCTGGCTGTATACGAGGTCATCTCATGCACTTGACCAACACATAAGGGGTTATTCTGATTCATTCGGTTAGAGCCAAATTTGGCCTTGTTCTGATGGTTGGGGGACTGAGCATGTGCATGGTCTTTGGTTTTTATGCACATGTGCAGGTCCTCTTTGCAATGGATTCGGTGACTTGCATAACCGCCAAGCCGTTGGAAGGGATCGGGATGGGCCAGGGGCATGCAGTGGCAGGGTTGGGTGTCGCCCATGGAAACACCCAGCGTTTCATAGGCTTCCCCATGAAAATGCTGGGCATTCACAAGGGTGTGCAGGCGGGACGCAGTGTGTTGGGGGTGGGTGACTGACGTAACATGATGTCAGAATCCCACCCGGTCTTCCTCCCTGAGGCCGCAAATAAAAGTAAGTCTCCACTGACCTCTATTTGCGAAGACGGAGAAATCATTTGATAATCTGTGACCATCGAATGATTTCTCCTGCTGCATCTGCATGTGAGGGGCATGTATTCGGTAGGGTGGCATCTGCAGTGGGCACTCTGTAAGCTGCGATCCATGCAGTTTACAGAGTCAACCAGAATAAGGCTCATAGCACATGTGTCTGTCTGTGCCTGGCCACTTTACTGCTAGCTAACTAATTGAAAATGTTCCACAGCCTTTGTCTGAAATAGGCAATAGCTTGAAGTATAGTAAATAATACAGTTGCATTCAATGCTAGATCAGTGAGGGTTAAAATATTATCAGTTTGATAAGTATTTTTTTTTTCAATTGTGGTTCATAAGAGATTTTTTTTCACAGATGTGTCAAGGTTTCTGTCATTTTCTTTATTAAAGAACACTGTTTCTCAGACTGAAATAGCTAAAAGCAAATAGTAAACACATTGTCATACAAAATATAAGTTCTGACTAGAGAATGTATATGAGTACAAAATAGCTCTAGGACACGGGCGCACATGTCCACCAATGTGTGTGTATAGTGTAAATAATAAATACCTGGGGCAGTTTATGTGTTAGAGTTTTGGGGATATATATGACCCTTTATACTCTGTCAGATGGCAGCCCAATTCTCTAGTACTCGACTTGGTCAATCGGGTAGGTATTTTTTGGAAAGGATGGGGGGAGAGAAAACAGGCGCCTAGTATTGATAGAGTGTATCAAATATATTCCAGTATGACTGGGTATAGCATATACAATATACAATAATAGTAAGCAGTTCAATAGGCGTATATAAGAAACAAATATACATATAAAATGGTAAAATACAATATATAAATAAATAAGTGGGGGGGTGGGGGAGGGGGAAAAGGGAACAAATCAGGGGGAGTATATTAAAATATGGTCTATCCCAATGAGAGTCTTTTCTGTGGTAAAATTGCTTGAGTGTACTTAGCTTTCTTAGCAGTATAAATTCTAGCCCAATTGGAGTGCTTCGGAAAGGAGTATGGAGGGACAAAGTGTAAGTCCAGCGGCTTAAATAGCCCAATAGCCCAGAAGTTTTATGGAGGGACCCGACGCGTTTCATCCAGATATGGACTTCTTCAAGGGGAGCAGGATAGACTTTCCAAATAGGTGACCAAAAACCAATTTTTCGGGGCAGGCACGCCCCTTTGTCAGAGTGAAACATACAGAATGGTTGAAAAACATAGTTTAGAGCACTGGCCCTCCAGATGTTAGTGAACTACACATCCCAGCATGCCTTGCATCAGTTTCAGCATGGCCACATAGCAAAACTAATGCAAAGCATCCTGGGATGTGTAGTTCACTAACATCTGGAGGGCCGGTGTTGCCCAGCCCAGGTTTAGAGAATAAGCTGTTTAGTTTGCTTAATTTCTATTAATTAACAATTAACTGGATAAGGCTGTAAGATAATAAAATAATTGACATTTGATATTTTTGTCAGAAATGTATGTTTGTTGGTGAGGCAGGTATATGCTGCTGTTAGGGCGGGATGTATTTAGTCTTGAGGCTTGTCCTCTGGCCCCTGCCACACGCCTAGACCATCTCTGCCTGCTTGCATCCTGATATCAAGCCTCCACCCACCTGCTTGTGCCTTATGTAATCTGTCAGTCCCCCTTCCTTCTAGATTGTAAACTCTTCAGAGCAGGGCCCTCTTCCCTCTTTTCTTCACATTTCACTCCAAGCTCTCCCGTACTCAAACACTCAGCGATCATCTTCGTCCACATACTCATCTCCATCTTTGGCCACCAGCCCCTAGTAGCACATTGATCAAGTCCTCATTAGTTGCATTTAAGCTGTAATGTGTATTGAGTTATAGCATTCATTTTACTTGTACTCTATTTTTGTTATTTATTTACTGTATTGTTAAGTTTTGTCTCCCTGTACTGTTCCTTTGTACGGCGTTGCAAAACACTTGTGGTGCCTTATAAAATAATAATAATAATAATAATAATAATAGATCTGCTCCGGAATTGTGGAGGTATGTTGTGTAAGCTGCTACAAAGAATTCTCTGTGCAGCATGTAAAGGGAATGGGATGGTCCAGTGCAGCTATTGAATGGTCATAAATCCATGATGACCCTGTCACGGTATATGATTCTGGTGCATTGGTTGTGCATGGAAACACCAGTACACCATACAGGAGGCAATATGGCCAATAATGTATTAATTGTAGACTGCGTAGTATATCACTGTGTTGGGGGACTGCTGTTTTGTGGAATTTAGAGATTTAACACTAATTTATTTTTATATTTTTATTACAAGAGTTCAGACTACATGTTTATATACATTATAGTACAGTACTATATAAATCTAGGTCTAAGTGGGCCTCATTTTGTTGGGCAGTTATTACAATGTTTCTCTTCTCCATTGTACAGTAGAACAATTCAGCATAATATGTAATCCAGCAAGAATACTTCTAAACAATGTTCTGTCAGTCAACAATTAATCTTAATATTGAAGTGTGAATTTCATTACGTTTAAATAAGGCTTGTGTCATATTTATGTGCATATAATTGAATTTGTCGCACTCTATGCATCATTTTTTGACAAATGCAAAGACATGTAAATTGCATACCAACATACGGTGCTAAATGTGAAAGAAATCTACATGCACTGAAACAATGACAAACAGTAAATTCACAGCTGCACCAGTGTGAGACTATTACACAGGTAACATCAGCTGGAAGAGTACACAGCTGTGTCTCATTTTATTTGTGGTATGATCTTAAAATTGCTTTCTAATATGTATTAAGCTGTGATGAATGGGAAACCATATTCTGCTTAGGAACTTGGTTATCATTAAGTGATCTGTAATTCACAGGAAGAGCCTAGGAAAAATCTATAATAGACCAGACCATACAAATAGGCAGAAAACGTTAGGTACACTCTAGAGACCCTCGACTGATTTACCTAACGTCTCCTATTTCCTCAATTTACTCCTGTACTGGGACACCTACTGTCTGCTTCACAAAGAGAGTATGGACTGTGAACATTTGCAAACATTAGACACATGTAATATATATATATATATATATATATATATATATATATATATATATATATATATATATCACCTCAGAATTAGAACTACTGTATATAAATAATGATATTAATAATAGTTACTATTATAGCCATTTATTTGTAAGCTATGGCATTACTCGACAACATGAGAAATGTGGGAAAAAATACAGAAAGGGACAGTGGCAGCTGTTACCCCTGGGCTGCAGTTCTGACCCCACATTGTTTGGGGGAGTGGATCAGCACATATAAACATACATGTGATATAATATATGTGCTGGATGCCATACCCAGGGATCAAGCAGCTGCTGCTGTGTGTATCGATGATCCAGGGCTGCCATCAGGGTTGGTTATATAACTTCTTGAGTGAATGTTCCGGCTGACGGGACATACCATCTGAGCCGAAATGGCAGGGGAAGCATGAAAGTAAGTAAGAGGACACACAAAGTATACCATTGCGTGCCCGCTTTGCTTGCCACACTTCGCTCATCATGCTTCAGTCCCAGTGGCTTACTCTGCTTCACTTGCCCCCCATTACTAGAAGGAATAGATGGTGGTGTGGATGAAGAAATTGTTCCATCGACCTTGCTGCCTACTGCAACATGGTATGTTCCATCGGTCATCTGATGCATTCAGAAGATAGGAACTAGCCGTGACCCTGCAATCAGCAGGGACTTCCAGGACTGGAGTCATGGGTACTGATGGAGAGGGGGCCCACCCCTGACTCCTTGCTTCAACAACAGTGATCCAATGTGCAAGGTACTGGGAAACAAGCCTTCCCTACATACATAATGTGGGCAACACATAGGATGGCAATGCTTATTGCATTGGGTCACCCAATCAGCCAAAGCCCAGCTTTATCCAGCCCCCTACATGCAAACAATTAATAGTGGCATACAGCGGTTTGACTAGGCTCCCACCCACAGGGGAGTTCCAGTCAGCTCTGTGAGTGTCAGTAGCCATCTTGAAGGCTGCTTCCAGCCTGAGCCACACCACTGAACTGGAGCCTGGTCTCGATCCCTTGTCACCTCACACCCCTAGGGATGAAAGCTGCAGGCGACTGCATGCCATGGCAGAGGGACCAGACAGGGGCAGCAGCTATGCATGTATGCCTGGCCTGGGACAAAGAACATAGGAGTGTGATCAGCCTGCTGGAGGCAGTTATTTCTGTGCCTTTAAAGAGCTGCATCATCAAGGCTATTATCAGCGGGATACTGGCAGCACACATAATGGGAGCTTGTTACTGACATAGAACTGGCACATTGCTAGTACTGATCTGGACATGAATGACACAGTAACAGTGATGTACCATGCATGTATACACATACATGTGAAGATGTATGTAATAAATGTGCCGGCAGCATATCCGGGATCAGCAGCGGCACTGTGTATATTACATACATGTCCCCATGTATGTTTATATGTGCTTAGCACCCCAGTGCCTACACAGAGGTCATTATTTGGTTATCTATTTTCTTATTTATATACAGTATTAGATAATTATGCTTATTTCATTTGGTCTGTCTCTGAGTTTTTCACAATGTTTATGTCTGACAAGTGAATTGATTTTGTTCTAAGAATCAGATTCTGAATCAGAATCACTTTATTGTCAAGTGTATCAATGTACAGCATACATAATAAACAAGGAATTTTCTCACTAATTGAATAGGGTATTTATACCCAGGATTGAGCTCCAACAAGTCACCTGATAAAGTTACCCCTAGAGGTAACGAAATGCATCGGTGTGAACCTTGGGACCCATCTACAAACCATTGGGACACTCGCCTTCATATTATTCTGGACATCTGCCTTCTTTCTTCCCATCTGGAGCACCCACTATCTTGGACATTAGCCGTCTACTAGTGAGGACTCACTGAATGCCACACAGTCCCCTATCTAGGACCACAGACCTCCAACGACACCAAGTGAACTCATCAAACTGGACTCCATCAATTGGGAAGCTTATTCACCAATCCAGGTTTATATTCCCACACATCCCCCAGAAGGGTCCCGAGCTTTGACCTTTTTTTTACTCTCCTTTGAGTTATGTTTACGTTTGTTATTAAATTGTTTAATTCTTAATCAATCACTTGTCATATAATTGTTTTGGAGCACTGTTTCTTCTGGTTTGTACATTACTGTACAAGGGCAGACAGGAAACAAAGGGTAATGCTCATAAGAGTGCATATACACTAATGTACAGTATCGCTATCTATCTATCTATCTATCTATCTATCTATCTATCTATCTATATATATATATATATATATATATATATATAGATATATAGATATATATCTATATATATATAGATATATATCTATATATATATAGATATATATATATATATATATATGTGTGTGTATGTATCTGCACCATACCTGCACACAAAAGCACACAATTTGTATTCTTATAAATGCTATGTTTGCAGTCCCATGGGACTATAATGAAGTACTGTATATGGACCGCAGGTGACCATTTACATATTGTTACATTATGGCAGTAGTTGCCTTCTTTATAGAACCTAATGTGAGCATTTCATTTGTATGGCCCAGCACCACCATATCTGTATTAATAATGCCTTATTACTTTTGCTTCTGTTTACATACTTATAAATATTTAAACATTTAGAAATAGTTTAAAGTAACATAGCTATTTTGCATGGCTCTCAATAAATTCCTGTTCAATGGTACACAAAAAAATGTTTTATTATACATTTTAGGCTTAAATGTATGAATTCAATCAGCTTAAAATACACACAACACTAATTCTAGTATAGAGATTTTCCTATATTTATGTACTTAACCGGAAGGTGCTGTAATCTTCTGATTTTTAGGTAGTCCACCAGACTCATGGAAGAGTGGGTGGATCTCCTGCATCTCACATACTTTCTAGGGAAGAGTGGGTGGATCTCCCATATCCTCACCACTACCTATGATTTTTGTCATTTTGTCATGGCAGGAGCTAGGCTTAAGAGCCCAGCCCTAAAGTGGGCAGTTGCATTTCCTCTTTGTGCTTCTCCCAGAGAGAAACAAAGTCACTATGTATGGTTTAACTAGTACACATTTTTACTAACATTCTGACTTGCATACATGGAGTACGGGCCATCCTTGCAGGGGATGGCGCTGGCGACGCCATCCCCCGCCAGCGCCATATCGATGGCGAGAAAGGGACGCGCGCGCACGAGAGGCACACGCGTCCCCTTCCGACGGTGCTTCCATCCATTCCCCCGGGTCCCCGCCGCCTGCCCGCACCCCCCCCCCCCCCAACCCCCCCTAACCCTGTCCGTCTCCCTGAGGCGGAGACGGACAGGGTTTCTGTTGCGCTGGCGACGGAGACTGAGACGCGCGTGCGCGTGAGACGCACGCGCGTCTCAGTATGTTCGTTGGCGAGGCTGCTGGCGGGTCGCCAGCGGGGACGTTCTGGCGATCAACCAGCAAGGATGGCCCGTACTCCATCTGTAGCTCTTTGGATTACTAACTCATTTTGAACATATTTTCCTGATGGAACATAGGGTCCAAAATTAGGCCAACGTTCCATGAACAATCACGTAAATCTAATGATCAATCCAAACTGGATAATAAGTATGTTAGAGTAGGGGACAGAGGGTAATAAAGTTTAGGCCACTGAGAGTCAGAGATCTGGATTACTGTATAATGATCAGTATTCTTTGATATTTTAATAAAATTGTGGTCAAATACATGACCATTACCAGGGCCATCACTGGGGCCAGTGACATCTGGTGCAAAGAAAAGTACCCAGTGTGATAAAGGCTCAAGCACCCGAAAATGGTGAATAACCAGTTTGCATTACTTTAGTGAGAGATGGGTGGGGTGCCAAGCATTACCAGAGATGGGCTGCAGAGATGAGCGTCAGTCATCAGGCTGCACTGCGCTGCTGTCTCTGGGTACTGCACTGAATAATGTTAGAGTGCAGCACTCGCACCTCTCAATAAGAAAGAGTTGGCACTTTGTTGTCACCATTAGGAGGGTGACACCCAGGTGTGACCCATACACCCATACCCCCTTAGTGATGCCATGGTTATGGGTCTTTGGGTCGGCCAATATGCCAATATTATGTCAACATGCATTGGATCAACCAATGAAGGTTGAGATGGCTTAGGTTGACAAATGATATAGGTGGACATGCCTAAGGTCGACATGGTTGGAAGGTCGAAGCAAGCATTAGGTCAACAATGGCTAGGTTGTTGGTTAAAAGGTCAACATGGGAATATCACTTTTTCTACCGAATGTCGACATGGTCGATATGGACACCATCAAAGGGTACCGCTTCCCTTCGCATGGCTCACTGCGCTCGCTTGCCCTAGTAGATGGTAGGGCATGAAATAACACCTGTCGGCACATATCGGCTCAAAGTGAAAAACCCATGTCGACCTTTTGACTGTTGACATTGTCGAACAAATGTTTGTATCGACCTTCAACCTTGTCGACCTTAGGCATGTCAACCTATTTCATGTGTCGACCTAAGCCATTTCGCCATTCAGTGGACGACTCAATGCATGAGTCATCCACTGTGCTAACGATATTATACCAATGCCAATGATCATCACTTGTTTACAGTATCTGTAAAAAATATATACTAGCACTTATATCATTTGTTTACTCTTGTTTATTTCATGACAACATCCTATTTCCATCTCAGCAAAGCTTTGCTAACAGAAAACAGCTAACGCATGCATGGCATTACCCCTGATTGCTCTGGGCCTTTGAGTCCTTATACATAAGCGTAAAAACATCCTCGTTTCATTCTGTTATTTACGTTCAGTTCTGACTTCTGCATTTACGGCTGATCATTAATTTAGCCAACATGGCCATCCTTACCAGCTTCAAAGCAGCAGTACTAGCTCATTTGTAAATAATTTAGGAGGCAGTTAGAATAAACAACCATCAACATGTCCTTACTTTCATTTGAATTGTAGTCCTCTTCCAAATGGAAAAAGGAATGTGATGAGTAAATTTGCTTTCAAGGTGGGGTTTAATTGCATTTTATTATATTTGGTATTCCATTTACTTTATAAACAACTTCAATCATTTATGATGAAAGCCCATTATTTACAGATGCTGAATCTAAAATACCGTGTTAAATGGAAGGAATCAGATTTGTATAGTTAACTTTTTTTTTACTTAAATGTATTCTTCATGTATTATAACAAATGTATAAACACTTTTCAGCCCATAGATAGCACTGCGACATAATAATAATAATAATAATAATAATAATAATAATATTATATTGTATTTACAGTGGCCTCATTCTTTCAAAATTAAGCATTTCATTTTTTTATTCAGGTGATTAGTAAAATGGATCAAGATGCAATTTTTGCACATAAAAAGTATATACAGTTTGAGTATCCCTAATCCACAATGCTGGGGACCAGAAGTATTTTGGATAACGGATTATTTCATATTTCAGAATATTTTTATATTTCAATGAGGTATCTTGAGGTATCTTGAGGCATTTATGTTGTATAAATACATCAAACACATGAAATGCACACAAATATATATATTTTTTTGTTTTAAAAAATGTGTGTGTACTATCTCAAGTACTGAATTTGATTGCCGGCATTCATTTTCTTGCATACATTTAGTGCCAGTTACATATCATGTCCCTCATAGTGCGAATTGCATATCATGTCCCCAGTGTGCCAGTTACAGATGTCCCTAGTAGGTTTTTTTTTTTTGCAAAAAAGAAAAAAAATAGTACATTCTGGAAAGTATGGTTTTCAGAATAATTTGGGTAAGGGATATTTGCAAGGAATGGCTGCTTGTCTCAATATTTAATGTGCAGTAATGCAATAATGCCCTGCCACTCATTGTATCATCATAAAAATAAGATTGGCTATTATTATGTGCTCTAAAAATGATAAAACCTATTGGATTACATTCAGTGGTGGCTCTTACCGCGATGCCCCCCCCTCTCTGCTGCCACCGCTGTTGGTCCCTGTTAGTCCCCACTGCCGCCACCTGCTTGTCCCGATCATCGTCCTCAGTACTTTGCATGCGCAGAACCCATTTTTATGGGCTGCCCTGGGTGACTGGCAGGTCGGATATCCATTAGGCAGTCACTGCCAGTCACAGTGAAGCCAGTGCAGTCTCACAGAGTGCATCTGGTTTCACACAATGGTGGATTTTACGTGGGGGGGTTGGCTGCAGTCCGGCAACCCATAGGTAAAAACTGCCACTGGTTACATTTATCATAGCTAACAATCAGATCACTGCTATCCAGCTAAAAACTGATTGTTATAGGCAATACTTCTGCATGTACTGCATGTACATGAGGCTGCAAAGGGGACAGCAGCAAATAAAGCCTGGGTAGATTGGAAATAAACAGTACTCTATCACTGTATGAAATGATAAAGTAAAAACAATTACAGTATATTACCACATCTACACAGTATGGGTGGTGTAATGGCGAGCATTACTTCCTCACAGCTCTGAGGTCATGGCCTGAAGTGTGTGGAGTTTGTATATTATCCCTGTAATTGAGTGGGTTTCCTCAGGGTACTTCGATTTCTTACCACAATACGAAAATATACTGGTAGGTTAATTAGCTTTCAACAAAAGATGAACCCTAGTGTGTAAGTGTACATGTATGACTAGATAGGCCTAGTGGTGCTTATGTTCTTATGTCACAATCTATGTTTCTGTGTAGTACTTCTATACTATAAATAATAAAACTACTGTACTATGCTATTAATAACACACTCCGCTATAGTATATACATCTTATTATGTGACTTTATTTTTTTATAAATGGCCCAGGGACGCCCCTGTGCAAACCAAATAATTGGTTATTATTGGTACTAAGAGAATTGGGTTTAGTACTGTGCAATCCTAAACTACTGTATATTTAATTCCTCTTCCACTTCTCCTTCCTTTGCCTAGACAACCTCGTTTTGCCTTTAACATGTGCTTGTCATATAAGACAGCTGTTGAAATCCTTATTACACCTGCACTTTGTGCTATCACTTTTCAAGGTCACTCCTGTTCTTGCTGTATAATGTACAGTAGAGGCAGGGAATTCCTGATTTCAGCACCTGAACAGCTCATTCTCCCCACAGCTGCTACAGATGCAGCTCGCCCACCAGTGGCTAGTAGGGGATTCTGATAGTGGATAATTAAAACAGGTTTACAGCTATCAGAAAAGCCATTTGATACTGCATCTGTCACGGAATATCGCATTAATGTACTATCTACTAATGGCACATAATTGTAAATATATTATGTGACCAGGTCTGCTCAGAAATCACAGCAGAAGTCAATGTACAAGTTCTGTGATAACATTGGCATTGTTATTATCTGGAAACACTTAAGAATTAGTGATTTGAAATAAAAGTACCCCCCACAAATGCGTGTTCATTTAATTTAATTTGTATTCCCTTTTAATTAAAGAAAAAGTGTTATTCGCAAGAATTAAACTTTAGCAAGTCAGTTTTCACTCCACTTAGGTTCAGCAGATCACACCAGAATTAAATGTATTCTCTAAATCTCAATGAGAACGAAGGAAAGTTTTATTTAAACACTATATGCAAATAAGCATTGCCATAACAGGAGCTGTTCCTTCTGCAATTAAGCTAATTATGCACTGGGCTGGAATGCAAGGTGGAGAGTTACTCAGGTGAGATAAGCTGCTTATGAGAAGTGTCACTTTGTGTAATAAGGTCACATTCATGCACAATACATACAGTACTTGCCAACATTAGTAAATACATTCCAAAACAGTATGCTGTTAAACCTTTCTATCCTTGCAGGATACTTGCAATACTGTCTCGCAGACCTCGGAGCACTACAAAACCCATCAACCCATGTTTACTAAACCCTTCCAGCGCCAACATCTCTGGGGGAGATGTTCAAAATGTCCGCTAAAACATGTCAGCGTCGCTCCCATTTGTTATATAAATTCAAATAAAAGATGTTACGTAAAAAAGATTATATTTCCTATATAAGGTACACATTACAAGTCATTGTGATGAATACAAATGTTTGCTTGCCAATTTTCACACCTATTTTGGCAAATTCGCTTGGCACTCAAAGGGTTAAACACTCAGTTTTGAAAAAAAAAAAAAAATATCCCCTTCTAAAGCTTAATGAATAATAATGAATGGAAAATATAGCTATTATGCAGAAAAGAGGATTTTTAATGTGCAGTTGGACAATATGTAATTAGGGACATGTGGAAGATCACGAAAACATAATATTATCCCAGGACATCTGCAACATTAATGACAATGTTAGATTTGCTGTCAACATATCATTTTCACTGTTGAGTTCCTCCGAACTGCAGGTGCAAAGGCACCAAGGCGCCTAAACGACATCATATATTCCATGTTCCCGGAGAATATTGTACTGTACTACAGTTTCATTAGATAAAAAATCCACTTAAAATACGTTATGCTTCCGAAACTTATCAGTTACAGAGTGTACTACAAAGCTGAGTAGATTTCTTTTACCTGATGTATTCCTCTTCTGGCTGGAAATGCCCTGCAGCTATTAAGGAACTTCTCATTATCAGACCCTGAAGGCGAGAACAGCTTAGCATTGCTTTGCTCGCTTAACCAAATGCACTGTGATAAATGGCAAAATCTAGTTTAGGCCAACAAAAACCTAATCAACAATTATAATAAGAAAGTCATCAATGCATTGTACTAAGAGATGTTCTGGGCTAGAATTAATTTGTCATTCCCTTTTTTGTAAAGCTCCACGATTTCCATTGGCATTGTGCAAATCTTGGCCTGGCTAAAAGATAACGACAAAAGGTTCAGTTTCCTCGGGTACAGAGGCCTGCATTACACTTCTTTTTACAGGAATAATAATGGCAAAACTAACCTTAGAATCATTTTTTGTCTAGAAAATCTCATTCAAATAAAAAGCAGCGGAACTCCATATCCCATCATTTTATACATAACCAGTAAAAGTTTAAATCAGAATATTTTTCTTACAGTAGGTATACAAAAATGATGCTTACATTTACACAAATATTACACTGAGCAAACTTTCACAATAGTGGGTTAACATATAATTTAAGTGCATTTGATTAACTTTATAAATAAAGTTTTGCTACTGAAAGTTTTTTCGAAAATATACATTGTTGCCCCCAAATCAAGATTTCGTAAGTAATGTCCAGCATACAACCTTTGGTTTCTGTGATTTACAAATATTACAGGTTACTGCATCTTTTACAGTACATGTTCTGAGTTTTCCATAAGGTCACCACATATAGTACATGCATGGGTACCTGCATGCACATGTCTTAGTTATATACAATGTAAATGCTAAAGTATAATGATGAGGGTTAGAAGGGTCTCTTGAAAATGTCAAATAGAAATCCCTCATTTTTCATACAGGTTTATAAATAAAAAAAACTGTAAAATAGCACTATGTATTATCTCCAGATAGTTTGCATAAAATGATGGCTAATATTTACACTTCCTATTCTCCTAATGTTCAATACTCACCAAGTACATCAAAATAAAATGTATACTCCATACCTATATCTATCTATCTATCTATCTATCTATCTATCTATCTATATATATATATATATATATATATATATATATATATATATATATATATATATATATATATATATATATATAATGTTTACACCCACTCAGTTTTCTGTATGTGTCTGATATCTGGGTGTGCAATGTTTATATACTATACTATGACTTCAAAGCAAGGAAAGATGAATCTGTATAATTAATATGGTTTCTATACCACAAGCATTTCTTTTTAATTGGATAAGCACTTTTGCTAGACTGCGCCCAGGAAAATGTGAAAAGCATTTTAATATAATACAGCAGATAAGAGCCAGAGGCATAATACATTACTATACTGAGAATTGTACATGCAATATACAGGACATCAAAGTACCTGAACTGCATACCACATACACCGTAACATCAGGAATTCAGCTGATGTGCTTAAAAGCCACATATAAAATGCTTTGTTTGTGTTTTTTTTTTTTTGCCTGGTAATTGAAAGAAACCTCAAATACCCAATTCATTCACACAATTAACCAGATGCTTTGATTCCTGAACAAGGCGAATACAGCTGAAGCATGAAAGTAGTATTAGATGTAAGGCATAGAGGCAAACTTTATGCAGTAATCATATGCTGATTTCCCCTCCATTCACCCCTTGCAATCATTAACATGTCTGAATGATTGATTACGAGAAATAGATTGCTCTTCAGATGATTGCAAATAAAAAATGTTTTAAAAACTGAGAGGTGTGCAGAAATGTGCTTTGGAATTCTAATTTTCATTATTTTCTTGCACTTGCGTTCCCACTATGTATCCAGGATTTTGTGCTACCCAGACATCTGTGTTTGATTAACACACTGATTTCTGTCATAAATTGAGCAGAAGTTGAAAGGTTTATTGTCAGCAGCTACAAGAAGAAAGGGGGAATAAAAAGCTAGAACCTACCTGTGGTCTTTCTTTAAAATCGATATCCATCAAAGATCCCAGTTACATTTCCATATTTGTGGAAGGGTGCATCTTGCTTTCTCATAGAACTCCACAAACTTAGCTTATTCTTCAAGACCAGTTTTGCAATCCCTCATCCATTTGCTATCCAAAAGAAAGGGACAAAAAAATAGGAAAGAATTAAAAAGAATGCAGGTGTCCAAAATGGGTTCTCCTCAGGAACTCCTGCTTCTACCTCCCAACTGCTTCTGTGCTTCACAGTTCAGAGAAAATCAGAGTTTTCCCCTAATCCAAAGTGAAGTGCAGATAATGTCCATAGGTAAAGCAGACAGCTACCTTGCTGTACTCTAGATGTGTACTGTGTGTGTGTGCGAGCATAGGAGTTCCGGAGATGCTAATTCAGAAAATGTTGTCTGGTCCGCCTGCACTGTAATTTGAAAGAGATGCAGCCTGTGGTACCACAGAGAAATGCATTAGGCTTTGACTTCATTGGCAGCCTTAGCTTAAGCAGAATCCTCAGGGACTAGAGAGGAGGTAGGATGGGAAGTCTGCAGTATGGAAGAGACACAGTGTCCCCTAGTGCCTTCTATGGTTATAACATAGAAATCCCAGTAAACTGCATGCTTAGCAATTATATGCTTTGTGATACACATAGCTGTAGCTGTAGACTAGTAAATGCTGTGTGTGTGTGTGTGTGTGTGTGTGTGTGTGTGTGTGTGTGTATGTGTGTGTGTGTGTATGTATGTATGTATGTATGTGTATATATATATATATATATATATATATATATATATATATATATATATATATATATATATAGTAAACCATGTAACATACTAGTATTACTTTTTAATGAGATTTACTGTAGACAAAAATTACAAGTAAATATTTTAACGGATGTGATTTCGCATCTCTACACACACATTAATGGATTTCGGTATCTTATCATGTCCTTTATTGCCACATGATCTATTAATTTCTGAATGAAATGGACAATTGCTTTTAATCTCATTTATCAAATATTTTTGTTACCTTTTTGTTGTTCATACTGATTTATCACTTTCATTGTTACACACATTTGTTTAAGTGTAACTTCTTTTTGTTATTATAGATGCATTAATATAGGCATAAGGGAGGACCTAAAACATACCAAAGCCATTTAGCTACAGTATTCGCCATGAGTTCCTGCTATCAATGAATCATTCATTTGTATACTAATATTTGAATATTTTGTACAAATTTCTAGGATTCAAAGAGTTTTATATAAAAAATAGTATAGTGTCTTGTAACCAGAGGTGAAGTAATTAAATGTAAATAATATAATAAAATAATCAAAACTGAACCATTGGTTTCAAATTCCGTGTGAAATTATATGTTTTAACATTTGATTGCTTTCTGAGAACAAAGACAGGTGCAATTTTATCAAATCTTGGAGAGTAGATAAGGTAGAGAGAGATAAAGTACCATCCACAACACAGCCTGTAAAATGACAGGCGCTGCTTGGTTGGTACTTTATCTTCACTTTATCTCTCGCCCAACTTTGACTTCTCTGTCTTGTGCCACATGTCCAGAATCTGTCAGTGCACATTTAACTTAAAAATATATATTCAAAAAACCATACAATTTCATCAAAAATTTAAATCTGCACATATAAATTAACTAATTACATGTTACTAGTCAAAAGCCTGTCAAAATGACGGCTTCTGCAATGTACTTTCAATCGGAGCTGTGACAGTTTTTACTTTCATTTTGAGTTGTGACCCTTTATAGCCCTCAAACTCCCCACCCCACCCTCAATCCCTATCTGCTCCTTCCTCCAATAGTTTACACAGCTCCCTCACTCCATATCCAGCAAGTTTGAAACAGATCAGCGTTGACATGATAGAATGCTGATAAGCAACCTCTGATGGTCTGGCAGTGACCTACCTGCTCACAGTGATAGCAGCATCTCCAGCAGTGTCTTCCGTGTCCCGTTGGTCACATGTGGAGTAGTTCTGATCCAGTCCTCTTACGATTTTGCAGTTGTAGTAATTATTCATCCCTTCCATTTAGTGTCCAACCCCCCTCCACAGCCTTATCCCACAGCCCCTTGTTCCTACACCTAGTCCTCCCCTCATGCAGCATATCAGGATTTCACATATTTACATTTCAGATGTCACGTTGGCATTATGAAGATGTCAACTTACTGTATGTTGACATTTTAACATTGTCAACATCATAACTGTCAATATTGTGCTGTCAACATTATGACTGGTCCCTGTCATGCACTTAAGAATGATAATTATATTACCTGAGTAGCTAACATTTTATGTTGCTTAACTATGGGGTTTATTCTAGTTCACTCTTTCTGACAAAATCCTTCTTAGATGGACAAAACCATTTGCACTGCAGGGGGGCAGATGTAACAGGTGCAGAGAGAATTAGATTTGGGTGAGTTATTTTGTTTCTGTGCAGGGAAAATACTGACTGCATGATTTTACACTTCAATATAGATCTCACTTTGAAGAAAAACCCCACCCAAATCTAATTCTCTCTGCACAAGTTACATCTGCCCCACCCGCAGTGCACATGGTTTTGTCCATCTAAGAAGGATTTTGTCAGAAAGAATGGACTAGAATAACCCCCATTATGATTGTTAACATTGTGCATATCAACCCCATGATTGAATCCTGCACATACTGTAAATATATATTTAAGCTACTGTATATGTGTCTTTGGGGAAGATGTGCTATGCATTGGAGAGTATTAAAGTGGAGAAAGATAATGTAACAGCCAATCAGCTCCTAACTACCATGTTGCAGGCTGGGTTTGTAAATGACAGCTATGGTAGGAGTTGATTGGTTGGTAGTTAATCTCTCCAAAACTTAGGGGTCTATTTTTTAAAACCTTCCAGACAGATAAAATGTACAAAGATAAAGTACCAGCCAACCAGCTCCTTACTGCCAATTTTTCAAACACAGCCTGTAACTTGACAGTTAGGAGCTGAAAGACTGGTACTTGACCTCTCCACTTTAGCTCTCTCTCCAAGCCTTAGTTAATAGACCCCACTGTCAGTGGCGTAACAATGATGAGGCAGACCTCGCGGTAGCTTGGAGGAGACAGCACCGGTCTGCAGGAGTGTGAAGAATAAAGGAGGCTCAGTGATGCGGCAGGCACAGGCAGTGCAGCGCTGCTCTCCTGGGTCCCCTGCTGCTGTGATTGACAGCCGTCGGCTGCCCCCCCAACTGCTTATATAGCAAAGTCCCAAGTAGAGGGGAAGTGCTGACCAGCAGCAGCTCTGTGCTTCCCCCTGTGCTCCAGACTCCATGCTCAGTAGGCTGCAAACTGCACTGCACCTGACTGAGGACCTGCCAGCTGGGAGACAGAGCAGGGTAAAGGGTGCCCAGCTGTCCCTGCATGCAGATGAAGGACGTGGGAGATCAGCAGCAGGACTTGGAGCAGAAGTGGATGTTACCAATCTAAAATAAACAGTATGTCACCCAAGGGGAGGAGTTATCACTTACACAGGTGGAAGGAGGGGAGAAGGCTCACACTGGGGGAAGGGGGCATGATTTACACAGGGGGAAGAGGGGATTTCACTAACACAGGGAATAGGGGCATGACTCAAAAGCAGGGGGAAGTGAAAGAAGGGACATGGCTCTTTCAGGGGCCAAGGGAGAGGATGACGACACAGGGGCCCCTAGTTACAGGGATGACCATCAACGCTATTGCCATCGATGGTTGCCATCAATGGTGATAGTGCAAATGACTATCAATGGTAGCATGCTGAGTGTTGATTTTAACTATCGATGGCCATCCCTTTTATTTGACTGAATGGCTCAAATAAAAGGGATGGCCATCAAAATGTGTAAGTGGCATCACAGTGTATGGCATATAGTGTAAGGTGCTTTAAGGTGTGTGGCATAATGTGTAAAGGGCAATACAGTATATGGCATAATGTTTAAGGGGCAATATGGTGTGTGGTGTACTGTGTAAGAGGTATTAGGGGGGGCGCAATCAATTATTTTGGCGGGGGGGCAAAATTTATAGTTACGTTAGCCTCTCAAGTGTTCAACGGGTAACCAATGATGATGTTGATAGTACGGATCAGAATAATTATGGGAGTAAAGAACTGATATAGAAAAAAATTGAAACACGTTGAAGATAATGATTTAGGTGATACAATAGCAGAAGTTAAAATGGTTTAGTTTTAAGCATTCAAGTTGATATGCATGTTTAAAATATAAAAGAAAAAACTATTATTTGATCATAAGCCTGTTGGATTTAGGCTACAAGCAGAAAAAAGTCAAATTTTTATGTAACTACATCACAGAGAACATTGTTAATTGGGAACACCTTGTGAATTAAGAATTTTTTTAAGAGAAAATAATAGTTATGCCGTTTACCATTACTGCTTTTCAACACATTCATATTTTAGCTTTTATTCTAGGTATGTTCTTGGTTATTATATGCTTCTGCTCCTTTGTATTGTATATTTAGTTGCTGCAGAGTAGCACCTTTTGCAATTTATTTAAAGTAATAGAGTTTGTGAGAAGAAGCCATAGTTTTATACAATATCATTTCTTTTCTATGAATTATGAATTTCGAAGATATTTGTTTTGCGCGTACATAGAAGCACATACCAAATACTTGCTGGAACAGAGATATTACTTTTATTAAAAGATATTTGTGGTTCATGTGTTCTTTTCCGGGAATGAAAATAATTTTGACCATTGATAACCCTAAAACATGCTCATTATACTGTATATTTCTCTCTTAGTGTTTGCCCCTTGAGAGAGAGTCAAGTTGTTTATTTCTTTAATTATTAAACACATAGTAAGGTTTATTTCTCAATGAACGTGGAAGGTATTACTTAGCAACAAAGAGCCAGTGTATGATGTATAAATAAAATACATAAATGACATAAAACACAAATGTAAAAAGGAAAGTGACCAAGGAGGACAAAAGATACAATCTATGCTGACCTGACCATGTGTCCATCTGTCTACTACTTATCCTGAATTGACACATTCCGTGCACTGGAAGCGAGTTGCTGAGATGAAGGGTCATAAGCTGGAGGTTTCTTTCCTGTTAGTAGCAAGATGGTTCTCCATATGTTGGTAGTGGCCATGGAGAGGGGTGCTGCCAGGACTAGCCTTTACAACAGACTGTCAAGTATAATACTGCATGTACAGTATGCATTGTTGTCATCCAGGCAGGTGTCAGAGGGTTCTCTAGTACTTGATAATGGGCTGTATCATTTATCTGTATATTAATAGTTTAATACAGAAGGAAATAGTGATTAATTGAATAGACTGTGATGTCACCAGGAGCATCTAGTACACATCACTGGCTACTCGTAAGTGTCTGGCAATGGGCAGCACGGATGGCGTAATGGGTAGCATTACTGCCTCACAGTGCTGAGGTCATGGGTTCGATCCCCACCATGGCTCTAACTGTGCGGTGTTTGTATATTCTCCCCGTGCTTGCGTGGGTTTACTCCGGTTTCCTTCCACAATCCAAAAATATACAGAAAGGTTAATTGGCTTCCAACAAAAATTAACCCCAGAATGCATGTGTGTGCATGTACATGTGGTAGGGAATATAGATTGTAAGTTCCACTGGGGCAGGGACTGATGTGAATGTTCAACTATGCTCTGTAAAGCGCTGCGTAATATGTATGCGCTATATAAGAAACTGTTAATAAATAAATAAAATGTGTATCTCAAATTGTATTATACTTTGGGTGTACTCCTGAAATACAGTTCTGCTGAATTGCCAGGAAGCAGATTTGGTGTTTTACTCTATTGGGAAGAAAAATGAGAATGTTTGGTGTTAGGTTTCGGGTGTGACCCCACCGCCGGGACTGCTGTTTAGGACAGCCACGGCCAAACCCTATACTACCTCTGTTGTACCCCCCAGGCTGGGTGACCGACTCCTGCTCTTTGTATACTTTGGTATTGTGTCTTATATTTTGTATGGTTCCCTGGGCGACGGTTGTCGCGGGTTGTGGCGACCAGGTCGCGGGCGCTTAGTTGCGTTAGCCAGGGCCCGGCAAGTCGCCGTTTGTTAATTTCAGTTAGGCCCCTCAGTCAGCTTTCCTCTTGACCGTACCCTAGGGGGGTCCCCGGCTCCTTGTCCTCTCATAACACCTGGCTGCACCGGAGCTTGGGTGGGCTTAACCTACCCATTCAAACGTGGCGGCTACAGGCGAAGCCTAGTAACACCTGCAGGAGTCGGTCACCCAGCCTGGGGGGTACAACAGAGGTAGTATAGGGTTTGGCCGTGGCTGTCCTAAACAGCAGTCCCGGCGGTGGGGTCACACCCGAAACCTAACATTATCACCGGCCATACAAAAAAAAAAAAAAAAAAATTTTTTTTTTTTTTCTTCCCTCTCTCCCTTCCCCTTTCTTATTCTCCCGTTTTTCTGGACAGATAGCATTTTGGGTGTGTATATCTTTGTTGTCTCTGGTGTGGATCTGTTATTAAGATGAATCCCACTCCTGAGGGTCAGGCTCAGGCATTTGCCAGTCAATTACAAGGTTTAACGCAGATGGTTAAAAATGTATCTCTTAGGATGAAAACCCAGGAGGAGGGTGTACGAGGAAATCCGCCGGTTCTGGTAGAACCCAAAATTAATCTTCCAGACCGGTTTTCGGGTAACCGGAAGGATTTCTTTAATTTTAGAGAAAGTTGTAAGCTTTATTTCAAGCTGCGACCCCGGTCATCCGGCTCTGAATTACAGCAAGTTGGTTTAATTATGTCTTTGCTTCAGGGGGATCCCCAGACTTGGGCTTTTGGGTTAAAATCCGATAATCCCGCCTTAGCGTCGGTGGATGCTTTCTTTAAATCATTAGGACTTCTATATGATGACCCTGATAGAGAGGCGTCTGCCGAGAGTCATCTGCGCTCTCTCAGGCAGGGCCGGAACCCTGCAGAAGCATATTGCACAGAATTCCGACGGTGGTCGAATGACTGTGGCTGGAATGACCCGGCATTACGTAGCCAATTCAGGCTAGGGCTTTCTGAAGCCATTAAAGATAGCCTTATCCAGTATCCCGTCCCGGGATCCCTTGAAAAAACTCATGGAGTTATCGATTAAAATTGATCGGCGTCTTAGGGAACGCAGGTCTGAGAGAGGACCTAGTTTGAGGCCTACTTCCCTCGGGTTTGTACCCTCAGAGGACGAAGAAGAACCAATGCAAATTGGTGCTTACCGCATCACCTCAGATGAGAGAGCTCGCCGGATGAATGCCGGTTTATGCATTTATTGCGGGAGCAAAGGGCATTTCCTCCGCGCTTGTCCCAACAAGTCGGGAAACGCCAAAACCAAGTGAATGCAGAGGGGATTCACTTTGGTTCTCTTCTTATTTCCCCTCACAATGCATTATTAGTCCCTACTGAGATTCAGGGTATAGAGGTGAAGATGTCAGTTACTGCATTTATTGATAGCGGGGCAGCTGGGAATTTTCTAGATATTCAGCTGGCTGAAAGACTGGCCATCCCCCTGCTCCCTCTGAAAAAACCTGTAATAATGCGAGGCCTGGACGGCAGCCCGTTGGTCAACGGAGTGGTCCGCCATCAGACCCCGCCAGTTTCCCTACGTGTGGGCATTTTTCATACAGAAAAGATTTCTTTCTTTCTTATCTCATGCGCCACTGTGCCGATCGTTCTGGGTCACCCCTGGCTCCGGGTTCATATCCCACAGATTGACTGGCAGGCAGGGGAAATAACTCGTTGGAGTAGTCATTGCTCCAGTCATTGCCTAGGGCAGCCTATACTCGGGGCAATGGTTTCCGTGGAGGGGATTCCAGCGGCCTACGCTGACTTCCAGGATGTCTTTTCTAAAGGCGAAGCTGAGGTCTTACCCCCTCATCGCACATACGATTGCGCCATTGAGCTAATTCCCAAGGCACAATTTCCCAAAGCCAGACTTTATTCCTTGTCTGGACCTGAGACGCAGTCCATGAATACCTATATTCAAGAACATTTGGCTAAAGGCTTTATTCGGCCCTCAAAGTCTCCCTTAAGTGCAGGGTTCTTTTTTGTTTCCAAAAAGGATGGCTCCTTAAGACCCTGTATAGATTACAGGGCACTCAACAAGATAACGGTAAAAAACACGTATCCATTACCATTAATATCTGTGTTGTTTGACCAGCTTCGCACCGCTAAGATCTTTTCTAAGATCGACCTGCGCGGTGCCTACAACCTTGTCCGCATAAAAGCGGGAGACGAATGGAAGACTGCCTTTAGTACCCAAACAGGGCACTACGAATATCTCGTAATGCCATTCGGCTTGTCCAACGCACCAGCGGTCTTCCAAGATTTCATCAATGACATCCTTAGAGATTTCTTGGGAGTCTTCGCTGTGGTCTATTTAGACGACATTTTGATCTACTCCAGCTCGTTGGAAGAACATCGCCATCAGGTCAGGTTAATTCTTCAAAGGCTTAGAGAACATTGTCTCTTTGCTAAGCCTGAGAAGTGCGAATTCGAAGTTACTAAGGTATCCTTTTTAGGATACGTGATTTCCTCGGAAGGCTTTTATATGGAACCAAAAAAACTGCAAGCAGTTTTAGATTGGGTCAAGCCCACGACCCTTAAAGCTGTCCAAAGATTTTTAGGGTTTGCAAATTACTATAGGCGGTTTATCCGCTCTTTTTCTGATGTGGTAGCTCCCATCGTGGCGCTCACAAAAAAGGAAGCAGATCCATCCCAGTGGCCTCCCCAGGCAGAAGAGGCATTCCGGGCCTTAAAACAAGCTTTTGTGTCCGCTCCCATTTTAAGACATCCCGATCCCCAACTACCGTTTGTCGTTGAAGTCGACGCTTCTGAGGTAGGGGCAGGGGCAGTCCTGTCTCAACAGGATCCTGAGTCCTTATTTTTTTTTCCTTGCGCCTACATGTCTCGAAAATTCTCTACTGCAGAGATGAACTATGACGTCGGGAACCGGGAATTGTTGGCCATAAAATGGGCATTCGAAGAATGGAGGCATTGGTTGGAAGGGGCCAACCATCAGATTCTGGTTATCACAGACCACAAAAATTTACAATACCTGGAATCAGCAAAGCGTCTGAATGCCCGACAAGCCCGGTGGGCATTATTCTTTACACGTTTTAACTTTATTATCTCTTACCGTCCCGGGTCTAAAAATGTAAGAGCAGACGCATTGTCTCGGAGTTTCTTACCCAAACAAGGGTTGCGGGAATCTCCTCGGCCCATTCTTCCGGCATCAATTATCCATTTTGGCATTACTCAGACCCTCAAGGATCTACTTCTGCAGGTCCAGGGTCAGGCACCTAGACAGATGCCTCTCGGCCATTTATTTGTGCCGCAGTCCTTGAGAAAACGGGTCTTAGAGGAGTTCCATGACAGCCAGATTGCAGGGCATTTCGGCATCAAGAAGACACTTGATCTTCTCTCCCGATGCGTCTGGTGGCCGAGCATGGTTCCAGATACCAAGGAGTACATCCAGTCTTGTCCCGATTGTGCTAGACACAAGATTCCCAGAGTGTCGCCCACAGGACAACTTATCCCCTTGGCAATTCCCTCCAGACCATGGTCACATATTGCCATGGATTTTGTGGTCGACCTACCCCTATCATCAGGTTTTCGAGTAGTATGGGTGATTATTGACAGGTTCAGTAAGATGGCCCACTTTGTTCCTTTGCCCCAGTTGCCATCAGCCAATAAGTTGGCCAAATTGTTTTTAGCTCATGTTTTCAAACTTCATGGTCTTCCAACCGATATAGTTTCTGATCGAGGTCCGCAGTTTATTGCCCGGTTTTGGAAACTTTTTTGCAATGCATTAAAGATCAAGTTGAGTTTAACTTCCGCTTATCATCCCCAATCCAATGGGCAGACGGAACGCCTTAATCAATCCTTGAAGCAATATCTGCGCCTTTTTGTGTCCAAAGCTCAGAATGACTGGTCGGAGTTCCTCCCCGTTGCCGAGTTCGCATATAACAACTCCTATCACTCGGCTACCCGGACTTCACCTTTTGTAGCCAATTATGGCTTTCACCCTAAAGCCACTGCTCTGGCTCCAGAGGGATCAGTAGTTCGCTCTTCCACTACTGCCCGTTTAAAGGTCATTTGGAAGGAGGTACACGACGCTCTTAAGAGGGCTGCTCTTCAGGAAAAAGTTTTTTCTGACCGGTCAAGACGACCATGCAACTTTAAAGTAGGCGATAAAGTCTGGTTGTCTACTCGGAACATCAGATTGCGACAAGGAACTTCTAAATTTGGTCCAAAATTTATTGGTCCATTTGCCATTGTTAAGAGAGTTAATCCTGTAGCCTTTCGGTTACAAATTCCTAGGGCTTTAAAGATAGCCAATACTTTTCATGCCTCTCTGCTCAAGCCCGTTTTCACGTCTAGGAAATTTCCTCGAAAGGCAGACCTGGGTAAACCACCTGTTAATGTCCATGGACAGTCAGAATTTCTTGTAGAAAAAATCTTGGATTGCAAAGTCTCTCGAGGTTCTTTATGTTTCCTTGTCCATTGGAAAGGATACGGCCCGGAAGAGAGGTCATGGGTTCCCGATAGGGATCTGCACGCCCCACGCCTCAAAGCAAGTTTCTTTCGGGATTTCCCTCAGAAAACAAGGCTTCGAGGTTCTTTAACCCCTCCTCAAGGGGGGGGTACTGTTAGGCGCCGTGGGAGCGCTTCTGGAAGGACAGAGCGGCATGTACGCTTAGCCGCCTGTCCTTCCGGCTCTGACGTCCGGTTGCCTAGCAACCAGGGACGCCGGAGGACGCAGCGTCGGAGCGTGACGCCCGTCCTCCCTCCTCACGTCTCTCAGCGCCTGAGACGCGGCAGCGCCGTTGCTTAGCAACGGCAGACGCTGCTAGGCAGAGAGGAAAAGCCGCGAAATTCAACAGGCCGCAGGTGTCGGAAAGGACTCGTTATGACAGGCGGGACTCAGGCCTCCATTCTCATTGGCTCCTAGCCTTCTTATCTAGGAAGCCAGCCCTGCAGTCCTCGCCGGTGATAGCTCCTGTTTGGACCTATCTGTCTGCTGCTCTCCGGTCCGTTTCCCTGCTGTTCCCAGCGGCTCCTTCGTGGTCTCCTCTTCCATTGGTTCCTCCTGTGTCGTGAGTTGCCCCTTTGGGGTAGTTTCATTCACACCTTCTTTATTGTCATTACCTTACTCATTACCTGTGTTCTCTGTCTGCCGCATTGGCAGGTCATTTATGTTGGGAAGGTCCCTTGCTTCCCACTCATTCTCTCCCCTTGTCTCCCAGTTTTTCTGGGGTTTTCCAGTCCCTCCTGCTCTTTGTATACTTTGGTATTGTGTCTTATATTTTGTATGGTTCCCTGGGCGACGGTTGTCGCGGGTTGTGGCGACCAGGTCGCGGGCGCTTAGTTGCGTTAGCCAGGGCCCGGCAAGTCGCCGTTTGTTAATTTCAGTTAGGCCCCTCAGTCAGCTTTCCTCTTGACCGTACCCTAGGGGGGTCCCCGGCTCCTTGTCCTCTCATAACACCTGGCTGCACCGGAGCTTGGGTGGGCTTAACCTACCCATTCAAACGTGGCGGCTACAGGCGAAGCCTAGTAACACCTGCAGGAGTCGGTCACCCAGCCTGGGGGGTACAACAGAGGTAGTATAGGGTTTGGCCGTGGCTGTCCTAAACAGCAGTCCCGGCGGTGGGGTCACACCCGAAACCTAACAGTTTGGACTATAATACCCTGAGCACAGTGCTTCCCAAACATTTTGAATCACAGCACCCGAAAGTATCAGAATATTTTTCAAGGCATACCTAGACCAAAAGTTTGCTACTGAGAATTTAAGAAGATAAAAAAAAAAATATTAAATGAAATAGGTTGTGATTACATGTTATCCTTAGCTCCAGTTATGTGGTCAGGAACATGATTCACTTCTGTTTTTCCACATATTTTATCGTTGGAAGCCACAAGCACTGACTTTGCCTATTTTGTTGGCCATAAATAATTTGAATCGGTTCTGGACCACCAACCTGAGGCACAACTGCAAGTGCTCTGAGACACCCCAGGGAGACTAGGCGCACAGTTTGGGAACCATAGCCTTATAACCTTTTTTATGGAATTATATGAAAGTATGACAGTTGATGAACTCTCATACAGTTGATGAACGCTCTGTGCATCAGCTGGGTGATTTGGAATGTGAGATCTGCTATGTGGTCTGGAAACTGTGCCATTTATTTGCAGCCACTCACTAACCAGGGACTTTTGGGGATTTGACTCCTAAAAGAGTTTAGCAGTGCTGCATACTGTAGATGTCACAGAACTATCATCAAGTCTTTTACGCTGCCTGCCAATGGCAATGAGAATTACAGCCAAGGCAGGAAAATCCTGGGCAGGAATCATTGATATCTATATCTGTAGAAGGTTCTACAATCATTGTATTCTAATGCTGGGTACACACAAGAAGGGTTTGGCCTCAATTCCCCCAATTTTGATACAATCTTGACCAATTGTATGTAAATTGGGCATGGTTTGCCATGTTTTAGATCCGATTCTGATCCGATGCGCATGTCCTCAGGTCGTTTTGCGGATCCTACCTGCAGCAGTCAGGATTTGAAAATGATCCCTTAAACTGAGTACAGATTGTGATCGGATCATATGCAGATTGTGAGCAGATTGTGTGCTCCAACAGATCGTGCGACCATCGTTCAATCATCTCCTGATCTGCTCACAATCATGATCGTTCTGGCGTGTAACCTACTTAACCATCTGTGTTTGCCCTGTGGCTATCCAGCACACTTATACTAGCACAGTTCTGATAAGGAGGCAAATGGTGTGATTTGGAGAGAGTCTGAGAGAGAAAGTGACCAGGAGTAAAAAACTGGGGGAATGATAAAAGTTGTAGCTAGGAACATGTGAGGAGACCAGGCTGCAGGTGTATTGCTAATAGTGGGGAAAGGAGTTCTCAAGTACTAAAGACGATTTATTGATAAGAGATAAGTGTCCCTATATAAAAGTGTAGCCATTCTATGGAAGTCAGTGCTGTGGTAATGTGACTACACAGCTGCTACTGTGTCCACCTCTGATTCATCCTCTGTAGAGCACAGTTCTATTTAAAAGAGAATTCTAGGAAAAGCAAATGTGTATGGGACAATTTGTATATTGCATTTCCTTAAAGAGTGTGGACAAAGTGAGAGGTTGAAACAGTAAGATGTCTGTATAATGTATTCAGAGACACAGAATGCAAATTTAACCTAGATGAGGAATAGTATCCTTGGTTAAAGCTACAGAGCGGATAGGTTCTGGATAATGTGTTCAGCATTATTACATTTCTTGATAGATTGAACATTTTTGAAAATATAATCAACTTTATGGTTGTAATGAGATCATTTAGATATTTCAATGCTACGTACAGTATGCCTGTAAAGCTGGCTAATGTAACATTTTTAGAGTTTGTCTATACCATTTATTATATTCTTCTTTAATTCCATTAGGAAGATAGTTTTTTTTTTTTTTTAATGGAATGTATATTATAGGCTGCAGAAATATGCTTACTGTATAAACACCGATTTGGATGTGAAGAAGGATTCCTACAGAATATATGTCCCTTGCATTCATTTATACTCAGAATTTGCATATATTATGTATCATTTTGTTTCTTAACTGCCTTGCATAATCCACACTCATCTCCTCATTTGTCTGTTACTTTGTTATATACAGTAGGGCACTTGCTGTAATTTATAGAGAAGGGAGAGCAGCAGCAAAGACCCAGGAGCAGTCACAGGGAGAGAATATAGAGGCCATGCCTAAGCCGTTCTCATGGGATGTAGGAGTACACAGAGGTGTCATCCTAGTGAATCTGCAAATTGTACAGATGGCCTTTGAGCCTTTAATAAGCAGCTGAACATTAATTCAAATGCTGATTAAATTGTTGGATTTGTTTCTGTCTGCCTGAGTCATTCCAGGCAACACTACCTGTAGCGGTAGGGATATAGCAGCTTTTACTGAAGCAGGCCATAGTGAATGGCCATTAATGGCATGTATCACACAATTTATTCAGCTCTTTATGAAAAGTATAAAAAGAGCAGTTTTACAACATTGCTCAGTTTCCACATGTCATAGTGGAAGTGAATGCTACAAATACAGCTTTCATACACGCTGTGCAAAATGAGATAATGTTTTAATAATCAAAGAAAACTGTATTCAGTCATTATCTAGGGTTTATGTGATGTGTCTCTCATTTCACTCATAGCCTAGCTGCCACATGTCCTGGGAATCTGCATAACTTCTCTATACTGATGCAAACTGGGACATATATTACCTGAGAGGCAGGGGGTGATGCAGAGTTCAGTGTTCGTACATTTACTGAGCATTTCTTGCATGGATTTGCATTGCTCCTGCTTTTGAATTGAGCATTTGTAATGGTAAGTAATGCAGAATTGTGATGCAATCACTATATCTAGTGTTTTCCACCCTCAAGTGTATTGGTTCCTTATTTGGATTTAAAATCAAAATCTTGGAAGTAATTTTTTTTCTGCATAATAACTTAAATAAAACACCCTGTGCCGCGCCATGTTTTCAGCAATTCATACATACACAGTAGAGTCTGAGCGCTCCAGTGTTTAGACTCTACTGCGCTAGGAGGCAGGTGGGCCCTGCTCCCGGCATAGAGGAGGGGCACCTGCCAGAGGAGGCTGCACGCAGGCCTCCTCCTCCCTTAAAGCACCCTGCACTATATACTTTGTTTCTTCTCATACACATGGATGAGAAAATAATGTGTCTCATGACCATGCTGAGGTGGCATGCAGTCATTGGGTCGACCACTGAAGGTCAACATGCATGAAGGTCAACATATCTGAAGGTTGATATGGGATTAGGTTGACAGGGTCAACATGGGCTAGGTCGACAGTCAAATGGTCGACATTGGGATTTTCAGCCAACATGTGTTTCATGCCCTAATATCCACTAGGGTGTGGTGGGAGAATAAAATAGTGTGCCGAGCGTATCAATGAATATTGACGTTCAGTCAATGCGTGTCGCATTAGGTTGACCAATGAACGTCAATATCGACCCTATGACCCATACCAATAAGGCAATGAGGCAATAAGGTACCGTAAAACATGCATTTGGCAGAATTATTGAATATATACAGACTTCTGGTTCGTGATAATTAGTTTTTAATGCTGACCTTATTTTAAGATTATTATTTTTAATTTGTAGTTGAGTGGTATTTAAGAATATGTCAAGTAGTAAATTTACATAAATTAAATATAAGGGTGATGTTGCCCATGGCAACTAATCAGATTCTGTATTTCATTTCTCTACTGCATCCTAGAAAATAATAGATAGAATCTGATTGGTTTCTATGGGCAACATCACCTTTTTTCAATTTTAGAACCTTTAGTAAATTCCCCCCTAAGTGTCTGATACGCAACAGTCACAAATATGACATTCACTTAATAACACAATAAGAAACTGATCATAACATGTGTATGATACACAACAGATAATAGTATAAACACAGCACAGTAATAGCTATGTATTTCTAAATGGGGCATATTTTAAATATATGCAAACCATCCCTCCTTTCCATGTAGCAGCATTTCTACACTGTATTTTAGTTTCAATGTATAAATACAATTGATCCATCTATATGCCAGGCATATCTATATGCAACATTTTGAGTTAGATTTATGTAATTTAATATATATTAATAAATATATAATAATATATGATAAATGTAAAGGCCCCAATCCACTAGCACAATTAAGCCACTTTTCACCTGATTTCAATGGAAATCATGTGAAAAGCAGCAACATTGGATGTCTTTGATCGCGGTCCCATGCACGGGCAGGCTCCCAGCAGTGCGGAATAAGAATGCATGCAATATACTGTGTATTCATGCTATCCTGACTCAAGGGGGATCAGCTGCAACTTCTGCCCTCAGAGAAATTGCAGTAATGGATGCAGGATTTAAGACTAATTTTTTAGATTGCTGGCTTGAATGAAATTGTCATCTTGCTATTTTATACAGTAAATCAACAAATAATAGTGTTTTATTTCAATTAATATAAATGTTTACATTTGGTTAGGTATGCTGGGTACCTTTTTTCCAGAACACTTTAAATCTTTTAGTTTCCAAAAGTCTTCTATCTCACTTCAACTGCATACAACTGTGACTGTGTCCACAATATGTAGCTATGTAATTATACTATAGCAGACTCCTTTTGTGAGTCAGTCATGTAATTAACCCTGCGGCCGTGACACTTTAGTTGACAGTTTTCAATGTGTTTGAAATCTAAGACACCTAAAGTCAGGTCAAATTTATAAGTATAGCTTTGTATACATGAAATGTGATAACTATTATAAATCTGACTTATAACAAACAAATACAAAACCATATGAAGTAATACATATTACATATAAGGCAGTGACGTAACTAGAAATTTTGCTCCCATCTGCCAAATAGCTGTAATGCACTGATGTATATGCTCACTCACGTTTCCGATAAGCCGGGTACCTCTGCTGATGCTCCCCCAGCCATTACACCAGTCAGGGCTCTTATGGGATCCTCTTACAAATCCATCGAGACCAGGCCGCTCAGATCTCCTAGGCAACTGGCAGGCAGCGGGAGCAGAGGTCTCCGCAGGCAGAGTGGCTAGAGCTGTAGCAGTGATCAGGGGCATTGGGGTGCACTCTCCTCACCAGCCACTCCCCTCTCCAGCTTCTTGCAACTCCCCCAAAAAATCACTCTGTCCTCAGCTTTTAAGTCAGGCTGGTACGGCTCGAACCACAGTGGTATGTTGCAGCTTAAGCAGGTGGCAGCCAGTTCACTTCTCCAGCCACCAACCCAGGGATATCTCCCCAACTGCCCCTCTGTCACATGTCTGTCCATGTAATGCTGTGTACACACGGTTCGATTTCCTTTCCGATGTTGACGATATAGTAAACATCGGATCGGCATCGGATCAACATCGGATGCAGATCGCAAGGATTTTAACCCTTGCGATCCCGATCCGATCCCGATGCGCGTTCACGTATCGGAAGCCAGAAAGTCTTGGCTGCCTTGTCTATATAGTGCAGATCTGCACTATATAGTCAAGATAGGATGCACATCGGATGTGCCTTAAGATCCTATCCACGATCCTATCTGATCAGATCGTGGATAGGATCTTAAGGCACATCTACCGTGTGTACACACCATAAGACACAGGTGTTCTGTTCATCTTTCTCTACAGGCTATTGGACCCTATTGAAGCACCCGATTGGTGGATATTCAAGTCTATATATGGGTATCAACGCCTCACCTCTATGAGGTGATGTACAGCCACTGACCACTATAGGCCAAAGTACTCCTTTGTGTGCTAAAAGATGTCATGACATAAAGCAAATGCAATTTTTGCAGGGAAACTGGTCTGTTTCAAACTTTCTGGATATAGGGAGAGGGAGCTGTCAAGACAGAAATTGCAGGTATGATCAGATAAAGACCTGGGGGTTCGGGTGGAGAGTTTGTGGGCTTAAAACTGTCACAGTTTAAAGTAAAAGTAAAAACTGTCAAAGTTCAAAGTGAAAGTATATTCCAGAAGCCGATATTTTTACAGGATTTTAAGTCATAATCAGAATCAGAATCAGCTGTATTGGCCAGGTATACTTGCGTATACTAGGAATTTGTTTTTTGTTTGCTCTGCAGCAGCCAGGTGGGTAGCAAGTAAACAGTATACAGTATAAACAATAAACAATATAAACAGGTGGGGGAACATGTACAGTCATACAGAAAGTTATTCCAAGGGGACACCATGTTAGATTATGTGCAAAGGGTTTTGGCGCGACTAGACAGTGAGGTGTTCATGAGTTCACGTGTCAACAGGTGAACCGCTTGAGGGAAGAAACTTTTTAGGCTTCTGGTGCATCTGGTGGGAATAGCCCTGTAGCGTCTGCCTGATGGCTGCAGGTTAAACAAGCCATGGCCAGGATGTTGTTGGTCCTTGACTATCTTTGTTGCCCGCTTTTTTGCTCTGGACAGGTACAGGTCCTGGACAGAGGGAAGGTCTGTCCCGATTATATTCTCCGCAGTTCTGACTACCTTTTGGAGTCTGCATTTGTCTCTCGCGCTGGCGGAGCCGTACCAGACCAGTATTGAGGAGTACAGTAAAGACTCCACAATTGCAGAGTAGAAGAGGAGCAGAAGCTTCTGTGGGATGTTGAACTTCTTCAGTTGCCTAAGGAAGAATAGCTTCAGCTGTGCTTTTCCAACAATAGTATCAGTGTGGGGTGTCCATTTAAGGTCCCGGGAGATTGTGGTTCCTAGGAACTTGAAAGAGTCCACTAGCAACACCACACTGTCAGTAATTGTTAGCGGAGGAACACTGACAGCCTTCTTCCTAAAGTCCACTACCATCTCAATGGTTTTGAGTGGGTTGAGCTCTAGATGGTTGCTGCTGCACCACCGGGCCAATCGGACAACTTCTTGTCTGTAGGCCGATTCATCCCCGTCCTTGATAAGGCCAATGACGGTCGTGTCATCAGCGAATTTGATTATCTTTACTGATTGTGCCTCTGAGGTGCAGTCATTGGTGTACAGGGAGAAAAGCAGGGGTGAGAGTACACAGTCCTGGGGGGGCTCCTGTGCTGATAGACCGCACCTGGGAGGTGAATTCCCCCGCTTTCACAACTTGTTTTCTATCAGTCAGAAAGTCCACAATCCAACTAGTTTGGGGTGGAGGATGTTGAGGATTATTGTGTTGAAAGCCAAGCTGAAGTCAACAAACATGTCCCTTGCATAGGTACCAGGCATATCCAGGTGCAGCAGAATGTAGTGCAGGCCCAGGTTGACTGCGTCCTCAATGCATTGATTAGATTGGTAGGTGAACTAAAGGGGGTCTAGTTTGTTGCCAATCACCGCTTTCAGGTGGTTCAATAGCAGGCGCTCAAATGTTTTCATGATCACAGACATCAGAGCTGTGATTCAGATTTGTAATAGTTGATTTCTTGGGGACCAGAACAATAGTGGAGCTTTTGAGGCAGGAGGGAACCTTGCGTAGCTCCAGTGGTTTGTTGAAGATCCTGATGAATATAGGGGCAACTTGACCCGCACATACTCTCAGGGCAGATGGTGACACCCCATGAAGACCTGGTGCTTTCCTTGGTTTAGCGCTCTTGAACATCTCCTCCACCTCTACTTGGGTGACCTGGAGTGACTGGAGTTGGCTGTCGACATTTGGGGCAGCACAGAGGGCATGGTTTGGTTAACAGTGGACTACTTTTTCAAACCTGCAATAGAAGTTGTTCAGCTCATCAGCTAGGTCTTGGTACACGACGGTGGGTTTGGGTGTTTTCTTGAAGATGGTTATAGATTGCATTCCTTTCCACACAGATACAGGGTCATTAGTGGACAGGTCATTTGTCAGCTAGGTAGAGAACTGCTTTTTTGCTAGCCTGATTTCAAGTCTTTTCATAAGTGGCTACAAAACATTACTAAATATTGCTTCAATATGGTGCAATATATGGTGATATTTTCCGGAAGTCTTTTTATGTTCTACATGAATAGAGCCTAGAGGTTGCCAGTTTGCCTTAGGAATAAATGGTAAAGTGAGCACAGCACAATTTGGACATTAATGATAATGTGTGGAGGTCAATCCTATTCCCTGCTGTTTCTATTAGATTCATCTAATGTTGTCACTTTAAGCTTGTAAAGTTTTTGTTAGGTGTTTCTGCCTAGGTAGCAGAACAGCTCCTTTAATAAATGCATGACAGGAAGGCAATAGCATAAAGATGACAGTTTGAAAATCTGAAAGTGGACTATAAACTGCAGAAATGTCATTCTTTGCAGGCAAAGGACCAAATCTAGATAAGGATCCACTTACAGTGATAATCCCTTAACACCGCAGAATGAGAATGACAACCAGTTTACCAAGGATGACAAATGCAGCCCGTGAAACGGCAGATGTGTTTATCATAGAATAGCAGTAAACTTGTAATACAGATCACAAGGTCCTCCGCCTTGTTCCAGGGCACAAGTACAGAACAGCAGGGAGATAAGGAGAGCAGAGGTGAGTGAATGAAACAGTATCCTGTGAAAAGATATAGAAATTTGTCTCTCACTAAAAACTACTTCGTATAACTGACTGACTTTTTATTAGTAATAGCATCGAGTTAATGGGAAAATAGAATAAAATAATAAATGCCAATAATTGCACCATACAGTTAATGTGCAATAATAACATAGTAAACTAATATTTTTCTGCTGAGCATGAGCGATTTAAGCACATAATCGGCGAACATTCTTTTAAAAAAACTGCTCAAAAATGTTAATTTTTTACGATTGAATTAGCTGAAGAACATTGATTTAAGACATATACTGTACAACATGATTTATTTTATTAAAAAAGCAAACATTTTTCAAAAACTTCAATTTAAACATTGATGGCTAATATATAGGTCTACCAATAATCGGAACACCTTGACAACACAAATTTACATTTATCCTGGATGTTTTTGTTTATTTCTCTAAGGTAAACTCGGTTACTGTATTTAGGATTGTATCAATACAGTATTTTCCAATTCATTTCAGACATATAATAAGTAATAACCTGGGAAGTTGCTGGGTCTAGCAAACCGGCAAATTCTTGGCTTGGATAATGAATCTGTGATTTAGTCATGGGATCTTTCCTTTCACACATGCAAAAATCCCAGATCTTATAGATGCGTGTTAATGTGCAAAACCCAGAATATAGCTGAATGTGTATACCATGCTTGCCTGCCCTCTCAGCTAAAAATTGGCTGCAGCTCCGCCCCCCCCCCCCCCCTCCCCCATGCTTGCACTGCAGCCATTCTTAAAACCGGACGCTCCGGGGAGGCCTGATAATGCGATTACTCTCATCGAAGCCCCGCCTTTCACTTTACAATGCTGTAAATCTGGCATTAAATAGTGGGGGACTGGGCCACAATGATACCCATGCACCATCCACCCATTGTAAGGCTAGAACCCCCTTGTCCACACACCACCCCCATGTGAAGCCAGACCCACCTGCTTCACCCACTATCTCCCACATTGGGCAGCTGGAAAGTTTGTATGTATCCAGTTACATCAATGTGTGCTCTCCACTGTTATACTTTCCAGGCCTAAAATATATTCATAGCATACAGTAGTTCAAATTTATTGAACACAATACAGTACAACCTATATAATATTTATATACACTACTGGGTTGTACATTTATAGCTTTATTTTTGTTACTCTCTATAGTTTATATTTTACACATTTCAGTTATAGCCATATGCTCCCTGTGTCAATCTAGATTATATCCCTCATGGTGCACAAATCTTTTCCTCTGATTTTTCTTTTTGTTCTTACTTATTGTGATGATTTTCTAAATAGGTATTTGGTTAACTACTGAAATTGTATCAAGACGTTAGCCGGACTAGTGTGGTGACTGATGTTCCTTTCTGTATCAGCCTCACAATTTAGTTTCTCACATGGAGTTTCATGAAACAAACAATGTCTAAAGGTGCCCATACATAGCCTCTCCCTGCCATGCCATCGGGTTCAATGCACGGTCCCGTGTGCATCGGACCCAACCGCATGGTCGGACCTGCTGCCTGTCCGACCACCCGTCCAGGGACCTCCCTGCTGGCGGCGAGGGAGGCGGGAAGCAGGGACGCATGCGATCTATCACAACGGATCGCATGCTTCCCTGCCGCCGGGAAGGTCCTGGCGGCTTGCCAGGGTATCGGGTGTCCAATCACTGCTGTGAGACGTAGCAGCAGTGTATGGGCACCTTTAGTCGACACCAAAAGAACAATATGCAAGAGTGACAGTGATAAAGGGTCGACACAAGCAAAAGACAAAAGACATACTTGCTGACATTCTGGGTGTCCCCTCTGGGAGGAGGCAGCCAGCTCGGCATGCTGGGGGAGTGGTGCAGCAGACTGGGGCCGTGGCAAAGGGGAGTGATGCTGGCATATTCTGCTGATTTTTTGAGCATCTATCACAGCAACGTTGGCACTCAAAGGGTTAAACAGGTATTGGTGAATAGTTGACTCACTGTCTCTATACCTAAAGACTTCATCTCTACCAAAGGCTTTCAATAATGTGGTAATGTGCATGTTTGATGTGCAAAGGTTGAGAGAGTAAGATTACGGAATTCAATTCCAATCGGACAGGACACATAGAGAACATTTATGAATTTGTTTTATGCAATAGTAAGAATACTAGGTACTCTTTACCTAGCACGGCGCCCACGATTTTGATCGTGGTCATCGCAGGTAAAAAAATCGCGGGCATTGAATGCACTAAGAATCGGGTGCGATGCGACCGACGCGATGCCCGCGATTTCCCATAGGGAACAATGTTAAATGTCTCAATTGACCCGATTTTCCTGTTCAATGCCTCAATTGACCCGATTTTTCCATAGGAAACAATGTTAAATGGCCCACAGAGGCCAAATAGGCACCCTGAAGTGTGGAATGGCCCCCACAATTGTTAATGCCACCCCACGATCAACGTCAACCCGAAGCATGGCGAGCGCGGCGGTACGCGTCCTACAAACTTTTCATACCCCCACTATCCACGTCGGCGTGGAGTTGAGAATAGAATAGTGTGGCGAGCGCAGCGAGCCACCGAGCCCGAAGCGTGGCGAGCGCACGCGGATACCTTCACAGGTAAACGCGTCCCTTCGCGGGCTTCACAGGCAGTGGCGGAACTCCCGGAGGCAATGGAGTCATCTGCCGCCGGGCGACAGGCTAAAAGGGGGCTCTGGCTCCATTGCCTCCGATGTTCCGCTGCTGCCTGCCGCACTTATCTTATTCAGCGGGGGGCCTCCCCCCCAACCTCCCCCGTACAGTACGCTGGTGTGATGCGCAGTGGTGCGGGCGTCCCCTTTCAACTGGTTGCTGGCAGTGGCTGGGGCGGAAGTCTGCCTGAGGAAGCCAGGCCAGATAACAGGAGAAGTGTCACTGTCCAGTGACGAAGAGCAGAGACTAGAGTCGGGCGGGAGCCAGTGTGCGGGTGCGTGACTATCTGTCACTGAAGCTGACAAATGACTACAGTAAAAGCCGGGAGTTAGGTGGGAGACGCTGCAGCGTCAGCCTTTGAGGGGTGAGTCTGTGCTGTGGGTCTGTAAAAACCAGCACAATATGTGCATCTTGTTGAAAATGAAAAGGATATTACATGTACTGCTCAAATAAAGAGAGGGATCATCATGCAATATATATATATATATATATATATATATATATATATATATACACACACATATTGCATGATGATCCCTCTCTTTAATATCTTTGCTACCCCACCACCCCTTGTTTGCTGCATGTCAGCAACAAGTTCATACCCCCCTTTTTTCACTGTTGTTTTTTTGAAATATGATATTGTATGCTGACTGCTGTGAATTAAACAGTTTCTCTGGTTATACAACTGGAACTAATATATATATATATATATATATATATATATATATATATATATATATTATTTATATATCTATATATATATATCTATATACATACACACACACACACATATGTGTGTGTATGTATATATATATATATATCCTGGGAATCCTGGGACCAGCCAATCAGTTAATTGAAAGCTTTCAATTTCAATTATGTGGCTAACCCCTCCTAACATCATTTTTACAATTGTCACCGTGTATTAGAAGAACCCATTACCTGTCTTACTGGAGACACCTTAATTTTTGAGCTATTGGGGGGGGGGGGGGGGCACCAATATTTACCTTGCCTCCGGGCAACTGGGACAAACTTACGCCACTGTTCACAGGTATCCGCGTCCCCTCGCGGGGCTCGCTGCTCTCGCCACGCTTCAGGCTCGGTGGCTCGCTACGCTCGCCACACTATTCTATTCTCAACTCCACGCCGACGTGGATAGTGGGGGTATGAAAAGGTCGTAAGACGCGTACCGCCGCCCCTCGCGGGCTCGCTGCGCTCGCCACGCTTCGGATTCGCTTTGATCGTGGGGTGGCGTTAACAATTGTGGGGGCCATTTCACACTTCAGGGTGCCTATTTGGCCTCTGTGGGCCATTTAACATTGTTTCCTATGGAAAAATCGGGTCAATTGAGGCATTGAACAGGAAAATCGGGTCAATTGAGAAATTTAACATTGTTCCCTATGGGAAATCGCAGGCATCGCGTCGGTCGCATCGCACCCGATTTTTTAGTGCATTCAATGCCCGCGATGGCCGCCCTTCTAGGTAAAGAGTACCGAATACTATATAATGTACTTTCATGAATGCAGCTATAGGAAGAATAGGATGTACTGTAGTTTAAAGGAGAGACTTACTGAACATATTAGAAACATAAAGAAAGGCTATGAAAATCATAGTGTCTTGCAGCATTTCAAAGACATGCATGACTATAAACTGAAACAGCCTATATTGTTATGTGGCTTTGTAATAGTGCCTTTCAATTTGAGAAACAATGACAATGAACTGAACTTGCTAGACTATAGATGAAATCCATCAACCAACTTAATGCAAGACGGGTTACATAAAAATGTTTAGCCTAAATGGTTTTTGTAAGAGCTAGCGCTTTAACTTAAACATTATACATGTGTTTGTTGCTATAAGCGCGCCTGGTATTTAATTATTAACTATTGTTTCTTTCTTTTCCCTCTATTTTTATTTCTGGGATTGCCTTTATTAGGGGGCAGAGTATTTATGCATATCAATTAGGGAAGAGCGGGTTCGGATCCTAGAGATAAGATAAGGTAAGTTCGGGGGGGTTCGGATCCTAGAGATCCGAACCCCCCCGAACTTACCTTATCCGGGGCCGGATCTGAAGAGTTTGCCGGGTCCCCCCATTTTCAGGAATCCAAAACAAGGCCAAAACGTCATCTTCCTGCGTCGGATTCGGATCTCTATAAAAGATCCGGCTCCGGCGCCATCTTCATTCGGCAAGTGGAAGTCAGACAGCACGGATGTGTCTGTGCTGTCTGCACAGAAGAAAAACCTATGGGGGACAAAAAAATACTGTGGGGGGATATCCTAAGGAGGCCGCATAAATTAATTGGGGATGCTTAAGCGGGACAACTGTAAAAGTCGGGAATCTAAAGGTACATTTACTAAGGGGGAACTAATGGTGCAGGAAGTGGAAAACTATTCAGGTTACAGCTACTAAGGGGGCATTACTAAGGCTACTACTAAAGGGGGGCTGTTATATGGGACTACTGTGGGGGACATCTAAGGGGGGCTATATGAAAAAAAAGTATATATATTTATATATATATATATATATATATATATATATATATTTTATAAAAAAAGGTGTTTTTTCCTTAACCTGCAAGTTAAGTGTGCCATATCAGTCCAGCTGTGCTGTCCAGTGTCCCGTATCAGTCCAGGGGTGCCCGCATGTGTACCGTATAATTCCAGGGGTGCCCAGTGTCCCGTATCAGTCCAGGGGTGCCTGCATGTGTACCATATAATTCCAGGGGTGCCCCGATGTGTCCCGTATCAGTCCAGGGGTGCCCCCATGTGTCCTGTATCAGACCAGAGGAGCTGCCCTTTTTTTTAATGAAAAGAAAAAAAAGGTGTTTTTTTTTTTTACTGCAAGGGCTGTTAAATGTGCTGTATCAGTCCATGGGTGAGCCAAGAGTGCCGTGTAATTCAAGTGGTGTTACTAAAGCCATATTATTCCAGGTGTGCTGCTCTTTTTTTTAATTAAAAGATTAAAAGTTTTTTTTTTTTTTTTACTGTAGGAATGTTGCCATGTCTGCCGTATAATTCCATGTGTGCCGTATCAGTCCAGGGGTGCCGCCATCTGTGCCGTATAATTCCATGTGTGCTGTATCAGGTCAGGGGTGCCCGCATGTGTGACGCATAAGTCCTGGGGTGAGCCAAATGTATCATATAATTCATGGGTTGCTGCCAAGTCTTCTGTATAATTCATGGGGTACTGCTAAGTGTGCTGTATCAGTCCAGGGGTGATGCTAAGTGTGTCTTATAATTCCAGGGGTGAGCCAAGTCTGCCGTATAATTCATGGGGTGCTGCTAAGTGTGCCCTATCAGTCCAGGGGTGAGCCAAGTGTGCTGTATAATTCATGGGGTGCTGCTAAATCTGCCATATCAATCCAGGGGTGCTACCATTTTTTTAAATTAAAATAATAAAAAAGCAGAACCCAAAAACCAAAACGTTGAGGGGGTGTTTTGGAAAAACCCAGTAGAACCCAAAACCAAAAGGTAATCAGAACTCAAAACCCAAAACGCTAAAAAGTGGCCGGTGCATTCCCTAATATTAATATATATTCTGGGACACAAGTTTTTGTCATTATGGAGGTGTAATCATATTCCCATACATCATAGCTATTTTGACTGAATATCGCGCCGGGTCACCAGCCAATAGGAGCACTCGGCCCGGCAGTCAATCAGGAGCGGCTCCTATTGGCTAGCGACCAGGCTTGATATTTCAAATAGCCGTGGACCTGCTCAGAAGACAGCCAGGCAGCCCACCGCTCTCTACTGTCAAATTGCTTTGGTCTGCCTGGTGAGCCGGCGTGCAAAAGCAGTGGCTGCGAGTCGGAGAGAAGTGCCCCCTTACTTGCACCACTGGGTCAAACCGCAGTGCTTGCCTTGTATATTTTATTTGTTTCCTATATGGGTTTTTTATCAATAAGGTGATACTGCATAGAAGCTTTCTCTCTCCCTAATATGCACTCATATTCATGATAAGAGAGCTGATGTGTCTGCATTTGCAACTGTGATTGTGGAGAGCCGATAGGTCCAGCAGAGTGGCTACAGCAGTAGCGATATCAGAGAAAAGATACCTTTATGTAAATGAGACAAGCTAGAAATATACTGTATGTCTCCTATTGTTTTTTAATTCTGAAATACTGCTATTATTTCATGATGTGAGAAGGACCATTACATGATTCATATGCTGTGTGTAGTACGAGCTTAATCATAGAAGGAGAAAAACGCTACTATGAAACTGTAACTAAGAGACATTTTTAATTACATTATCAGTTGTTTTATACTCTGGTTAGAGTTCAACATTATTATACTGTACATAAGAGTGGTATATGATCTTAGCGCTGAGATCCAATACCGTTTGTAGTTTAATTTAAAAGTGTTATTTCCTAAGTAGCTGAATAATACACCTTTCAGATGAAAAATCCCATCCAACCTGGGTTATTGAAAATGGTCTCAAGCTGAGTCAATGCTGCTTGATTCACCCGCCATAGACCTGGGTTGTTGACAACGCTTGGAGATGACATCAGTCAAAGTTGCTTTAAACCGGGTACACCCCCCATAGACATGGATTGTTGCCAATGCATGGAGATGGATCACCAGTGAACCAGCTCTCTGCTCTTTATAGTGTGGCCTGGGTTAGAGTGCTTAAACCAGGTCACACTTTTACATTGCAGGCTACCTGAGTCGATCCTGGGTTCAACCTGGGTAGCAGAGCTGGGACACACAACCTGGGTAGGCCTTGTCTTAGCCAGGACATGGGTTGCCCCAACATTATTTTGGGTCAAAGGCTCGGTGTGAAGGGAATTATTTGATACCTTGCTCGAACAGGGCATGCTTTGAATCACACATTCAAACACTTTTATCAGTTTACCTATCAAGAAACCTTTAAACTAACACAAAAATTGGGTGAAAACACTTTATATAAAATCTGTTAAAATGATGCAAACATTTTCTGATTTCCCATTCTAACTAACCAGTTTAGCCTTTTATTTACTGATTAGAAACTAAAAGCAAAGGTTCCATTGGTGATAAGGATTACCATATCTTTCCCCCATATTTACATATGTAACAGTTTTCATTAATATATCATTGATTAACTACTGAAGTCTTCATTTTATAGGAGGAATTTTTCTTTACTTAGTAAAGAGCACAGCTGAGATGAAGGGAAGAACGGCTTTCTAAGATGATGTCACAAAGTATTCTGGTCTGCCAGCCATTAATGACTGCTACTTCACTGATTAATTATTAGAGGAGCATGCAGCTATTTGCCGGGCTTCACAGTATTACATTAATTATAAATTAATATATTGGCCATTACATGCTAAGGAAATGTAGACAGCTAATGCATTCAAGCAAGACGTCTGTTTTAGAACAGCTGTACCTTATTTTCATCTCATTTGTTCTAATTTTTTACTGAGCTGTCCCTCTGCCAGAACTGTGCTCAGCAAGTATGTCAAGGTATACAGAAATTGGAATTGCCAGTTACAGTTTTACTTTTTTTAATCTAATTAGCCTGAACCACATTTCACATGTTTACATATTCAATGGACCTAAAAGTGGAAATGATGTAACAGTCCATGGCAAGGTACATAATGAATAATGTACATGTACTTACTGAAGGAAGTATGGGGCCTGATTCAGACCTGATTGCTGCTGTGCAAATTCACACAGCGACCGATTATGGGTAGACTGCGCATGCGAACAGATGGAATTGCCTTCAATCTTCAAGATCGAATTAGAAATAGTCTTGCCTTCCAAGTCTGTTTCTGCTTCCAATCCCCGTGGTGAAGGGCCGCGCATCGGGATTGAATCGGGATTGAAGGCAGTTAACACTGTTTGATTTCAATTTATTTTGCTTCTAGTCTGAATAAATAGAATGTGATAAGATTATACTCCCCTATAAGTGTAATATTCGGGAGATTCCTCTTCACTCTTATGGTTCTCAGAATGGGCAAGTTGTCACATGAAAGAATAAAGAAGACCACACATACATCTCCTCGTGCAATACTGATATGTGTCTTTCAGATATACACACAGATTTATAGGAAACAAAGAACTTATATACAGTCCACCACTTTGGTGTCTCTCCTAATATTTGTTGAATGCGGGGGATAACCCCCTACACAAATTACTCTCAAAGAATCAATGTAAGATCGGCATATATGGTGGGTCTTTCTCCACTCCAGAATACAGAATTGAGATTTCCAAACTGTCTGAGGCGCAAATGATCCTGATGGTGTTCGGACCGTCAAGGTTTTCAACCAAATTCTTCGTGTGTGTGAATCCCCTCCGTATATATTTTGAAATATAAATCAGATAAAACCAACAATTAGGCTAAGTTCAAACACATAGATAGATTTCACAGATGGGGCGAACAGGAAGAATTGAGGGTGAGCGTACCCCTACTCACTCTGTGAGCGGCACTGTAAGTGCACGTAGCGTGTACTTTCTCCTGTTGGAATCAATCTTCTCTATTCTCTCTCCTCGCTCCAAATGGTGTATATATCATAAAGAAAAAATAAATGATATTGTGTAAACTCGTTTCCTTCTGGGTATATATAGAATTTTCAGTGAAAAAAGTGATTACTGAGCGCACCTCACTCACCCGATCTCAGGGGGAGGTACACATATAAAGGTATCTTTTTATAGGGTGAACTTGAAATACAATTCAATGGTGAAAAATTGGGCGTACCCCACTCACAGTAGATGTAGATAGTGTATATGCCCGTAGCAAGTTCTTTAAATTTTCTCATCCGACGGGAAACTCTTAATTTTTCTCCAAAGTGTGGACATGAAACATAAAAAAACACAATGTGTAGTTTCGTTCTGACTGATATGTGTATATACCAGGAAACCAAGAAGTGGTGTGTACTAAATCGTACCGGGACTCACTCGTTAGAGGTTTTTATAAAGTGTATAAAGGTATCTTTGTGGGGGGGTGGGTTTATAGAAGATTCCTCCACCAAGACCAAAGTGTAGAAAGTTTTCTTTACCCAGGAGTGACAGGATTGATGAAGAATGATGGCGTACCAGACTTACGAATTAGTAAGGCTTTACACTCTCATAGCGTTTTCTTTGTTGGGCTTATATTTTTAAACCACACTGAGCAATGCTCCATCTGACCATATACACCAGTTGGTGCAGGATAAGACAAAAAAAGAAAATATTTTTGTCTCAGTGTTTTAAGACCTTGTCTTGAAAAAGGTGTTTGTACACCGAAACGCGTCGGCAGTTGGTGTGGAGTGTGAGCAGCCATCACCCTTTTTTACCAAAAATCTTCATTGGATGTATGTATTTTTTTATTTTTTATTTTTATGCTTAATGTTTTGATTTTAAAACAGTCTTGTCTTTTCTATATGACCGTGTGGGTCCTTTTTGTATTGTGTTTCCCCCTGTTGTATGGTGTGTGACCATCAAAGGGTGGTAGAACTCTTTTTAATCTTACCTGTTTAAATAAATTTTTAAAGAGAAAAAAGGAACATTTTTCAGTTATGGTCAATAAGAGATGAACAGATGACCCCTTTCCTGTTTTTGAATATAAAACACTGAGACAAAAATATTTTCTTTTTTTGTCTTATCCTGCACCAACTGGTGCATATGGTCGGATGGAGCATTGCTCATTGTGGTTTTAAAATATAAGCCCAACAAAGAAAACGCTATGAGAGTGTAAAGCCTTACTAATTCGTAAGTCTGGTACGCCATCATTCTTCATCAATCCCGTCACTCCTGGGTAAAGAAAACTTTCTACACTTTGGTCTTGGTGGAGGAATCTTCTATAAACCCACCCCCCCACAAAGATACCTTTATACACTTTATAAAAACCTCTAACGAGTGAGTCCCGGTACGATTTAGTATACACCACTTCTTGGTTTCCTGGTATATACACATATCAGTCAGAACGAAACTACACATTGTGTTTTTTTATGTTTCATGTCCACACTTTGGAGAAAAATTAAGAGTTTCCCGTCGGATGAGAAAATTTAAAGAACTTGCTACGGGCATATACACTATCTACATCTACTGTGAGTGGGGTACGCCCAATTTTTCACCATTGAATTGTATTTCAAGTTCACCCTATAAAAAGATACCTTTATATGTATACCTCCTCCTGAGATCGGGTGAGTGAGGTGCGCTCAGTAATCACTTTTTTCACTGAAAATTCTATATATACCCAGAAGGAAACGGGTTTACACAATATCATTTATTTTTTCTTTATGATATATACACCATTTGGAGCGAGGAGAGAGAATAGAGAAGATTGATTCCAACAGGAGAAAGTACACGCTACGTGCACTTACAGTGCCGCTCACAGAGTGAGTAGGGGTACGCTCACCCTCAATTCTTCCTGTTCGCCCCATCTGTGAAATCTATCTATGTGTTTGAACTTAGCCTAATTGTTGGTTTCTCTGATTTATATTTCAAAATATATACGGAGGGGATTCACACACACAAAGAATTTGGTTGAAAACCTTGACGGTCCGAACACCATCAGGATCATTTGCGCCTCAGACAGTTTGGAAATCTCAATTCTGTATTCTATTGTATTTTTTTGGTTGTTGGGTGATAACCACGAGATAGTACAAATTAGGGGCAGCAAAGCGCCAAATAGGGGTCTCATTCTATATCACTTGTTGTTTCTGTATATTCTTTCTCCACTCCAGTCTTCCAATTGTGATTAGCTGCAAAGCATAGTAACCCACAAAGAGCAGATGCTGTAGTAGGTTTCAAATATTTCCTTTTATCACAAAAAAAATGTACACATCGATAAAAGATGATGGGTGTACTTAGCTCCAAATAGGGGGTCAGGTTTTCCCAAGATGTCTAATAGGAATAGATCGGGGCCCTGATATCCTATACAGTCCTTTCCATCCAAATTGGAGTCAGTTCCCACCACTGCAGAAAATAGAAGATTCCCCAGGTGGGTGCAATCAGACCAGGGAACAGCTGATGGTGGCTTCAAAAGCAGGTATAAAGGTGCCCCAAAGTGTCAGTGTTTTAAATAGGAGGCTCTTGACGCGTTTCTCCGGTATAGCCAGGGCCGGCGCCACCACTAGGCAAATCTAGGCATTTGCCTAGGGCGCCGGCCACTGGAGGGCGGCATTTTGTGCCGCCCGGGTACCTGTCCTACGGCGCTGTGTATTTAAATCTGGCGGCGGAGGCAGCGGGGGTCCCTGCAGTCCATTAGAAATCACGAGCGCTATCCGCCGGGCTATGCGGAAGCGCTTCTAGTGTGAAAACTCTGGCGGCACGGCGCACGCTGATCTCAGCCAATCAGCGTGCTGCCAGTGTTTTCACACTAGAAGCGCTTCCGCATAGCCCGGCGGATAGCGCTCGTGATTTCTAATGGACTGCAGGGACCCCCGCTGCCTCCACCGCCAGATTTAAATACACAGCGCCGCAGGACAGGTACCCCCCCCGGCACCGGGGCGCCCCCACCCCGACTCGCCTGGGGCGCTTCGGTGCCTTGCACCGGCCATGGGTATAGCAAATTACCGGTTTCATCAGAAGATCTGAAAGACACATATCAGTATTGCACGAGGAGATGTGTGCATTGTCTCCTTATGTCTTTCATTTGACAACTTGCTCATTCTGAGAACCATAAGAGTGAAGAGGAACCCCCGAATATTACACTTATAGGGGAGTATAATCTTATCACATTCTATTTATTCAGGTGCCATTGTCAAATTTATTGAGATACTTTTGGTGTGAATTGTCTATATTTTTTGGGGGTGTGGTGTTACCCCTTTTTCTCAGTAAGACATAGGCTGCCCATAATAGTGCAGACAGATATATATCCTATACATTTCTAGCTTTCAGTGTGCAATGTGTCTGTCGTCGGTATGCTCCTTGTCCCTGTACAATATATGGGTGTATTTGTGTGCCCCTGATTCCTGATCTATGTGTGTGTGTGTGTGTGTGTGTTGGTGTGCCACTGGTCCTTTGCAATGTATGTGTGGGTGCCAGTGTTAGTGTCAGAGTGCCCCTGGTCCATGTACAATGTATGTGTGTGTGTGTGTGTGTGTCAGTGTGCCCCTGGTCCCTTTGCAATGTATGGGTAGATTTTGCTATGGGGCCCACAAGGTTTTAGTTATGCACCTGCTTTCTCCTCTAAATCACTGTCCAAGGCTTCAGTGAGATATAGCCAGAATGCATTTCGTGTATGAGTGAGTTAATACCTGACAAAAGAGAGAGAGAGAGATACAGAGAGAGAGAGAGAGAGAAAGAGAGAGAAAGGGAGCGAGGGAGAGAGAGAGAGAAAGGGAGGGAGGGAGAGAGAGAGAAAGGGATGGAGAGGGAGAGAGAGAAAGGGAGGGAGAGAGTACTGAAGTAGAGAGTGATATCATAGAATGAATTGTAAAACTATTGCTCCATAGTTCTTCAATAAAGAAATCCTTATACCTGGGTGTTAAGAATGAGAGAGCTCACACTGTGGGTGACAATCAGGAAAAATGCCAACTAATCCATTGAGAGCAGAGGGTCTTGGACCTACAGTATGTTGGGGAGCATATGTGGAGCAATGAGGCTCTTATTATTCTCATCTTCCTATGGGGGGTAATCAATTAGTCTTTTTATTCGGCTAGCTGATTAAAAAAGGCTTTCTCTATACAATTGCTGACATTTTCACACGGTTTTCTGCCAATGCAGTTTCCATAGCATGTTGACATTTTTCCTGCTTCAATCTAGCACCTATCTTTCATATTATTCCATTTATTCAATCTATTGCCTGTCGACCAATAGTGGTCGAAACACTGACTGCCGACCTAGACACGACCGGCTTATCGTGCGGATACCATACTGAAAAACCCAACACTTCAAGTAATGCTTAGAAAAAAATACAATACAAAATATTTATTGTATTTAAAATTTTATATCTATCTATTTTTCATGTACATGGAGATATTTCACCTTCAAGGTAATCAAAAGCATTTTTTGAAACAGTCATTGCAGTTATTGTGTCTGCTTCACTATAAGCATAGATAATTTTCAGTGATAGTTAATGATAAATGTGAAGGCTAGAGGGGCCTGTGTCCTTTGTGATTGCTGTTGTCTAATGAGGAAGACATTCAGACAGAAAGGGGGGAGGGCTGATAGGAGAGACGCACATTTGTAGAACACAGACTGGTTATTTAGGACCTGTTAGACATGCCATTTTTCACTTCTGCAGTAAGATATGCTCATTTATTTACAGAAAGCAATCTACCATGGATAAATATAAATACATATAAAGTGCTTTAATGTTATACAATGATTAATTTTCTCATATCTATGACTTCACCTTGTAACACAATACTCTGATTATACTAATGTCTCAATAGTCATTTCAACAATCTATGTCCTTGTTTCATAGAGATGTCAGATTGTCATCAACATAAAACATTTATCATTAAAATGTCACCGAGAAACAAAGGTGAATGGGAGATACGAGGCCGAGATGTGACATTTCACATCTTACCAGCTCCTGTACAGATGTATCTTGGTCCAGAACTACAGCAATGTTATTACCTTGGTTGGAAATACCATCAGGCGCTGGAGAGCATCTAACCACACGCTGACTGTTTAGGAAAATCAATGCATAGAAAAGCAGTTAATGCATTTATTTTCTTCTCCTTTCAAACAGTATGTCTATGAAAAGGCCAGGGCTGTGTTTTGTTTTTGCTGCTAAAGGCGAAAAACTAAAAACAAATCTTGCAATTAATATTTGAATAACTTAAAGGGAAACTTCAGCTACTGTATTTGGGGGAAAGTATGATGAAAATGTATATTTAGCAAGATTTTATTTGACTTTATTCTATTTATCCTTTGGCTGATTCATAGCAAAAACAAAAAATACATACATCAGCTATGGAGCTAATTGAGGTTGTATTGCGTAAGCGATTAACCCGGCATTAAACCCAATGTTTTTGTTCTGCGCATGCTTAGGACCTTACTGCATATGTCAAGACAGGTCCTGCGATCACACTGAGGAACAGTGAATGCTATTGCATGTTAATCAGGAGGAGAGGGTCGGAGGTGGGATTGGCCAGTGTTTATGGAAACCAGAGGCATGCGGTCCCAGTTTTCTAGGAGTGGCTGGGCCAAGGACTTTCATTTTTCAAAAGCAAAAATAGATATGTATATTACTATCTGTGCTTCTTAATTACAAGTTAATAAGCTGACATGGAAGAATTAAGACCATACAACATTATAATAAAACAGGTATTTTTTATGTATCAAATAAATATAAATGACTGGTCACATAACATGCACGGTATATTATAATAACTTATAAAAACACAATTTAAACTTAATATATCTCATAAATATACAACTGGAAGGTAGATCTTCAAAAATTTGAAAAACATAAAACAGTTCTCCAATTACGCTGTTAGTGAGCTCAAGGTACAAGTACAAATTTAATATGAATTATGAGAGCGCTGTTACCTAATTTCTTGTGCAGGTGAAGGGTTGGGAATTTCTCACCAGTGAAGGGTCGGGAATACATCTGTGTATTGCTGCAGAGTTTGAGCGGTAGCTGGTAGCCGGATGACAGGGTTATGTTAGCTGCTACTCAGACAGACTCCCGACCCTTTACTGGTGCAATGTCACCAGTACCATAAATTATGTAACAACATTCCCATGATTTATAATACATTTGTGCAGCATGATCTCTGGGCTGCCCTGCATTGGGCTGTGCATATGCAGTCAAATCCCTAAATACCAGGATTGTATACTCCAATCCCGGGATTGAAATCCTGGCAATTCCCAGGATTGGCCACCCTACTCCACACCACTTTTGTTGGTCTCAACCAATCCAAAAGTATTGGTCAGCATACACTATCTCCAGTATGAGTGTGCAAACTGAATGACACACAACAGTCCTTGTCCTAGTTGAGCATCCATTATACATTTTTTAACCAACCTCTGGGTAAACTTTCAAGGCCAAATTAATGTTACAATATATATTTTTGTGTGTATGTAAAAACTTAGAGAAAATCCATGCAAACATTGGGAAAAACATGTAAACCCCAAACATATAACCGACAACACCGCCATTTTGAGGACAAAATCCTGACCACCATGCAACTTTGTTCTGCTTTGACACTGTATAAAATTTGCCTCTAGCAAAAATCCTACACATTTCCTTCTACAGCAAAACTGGAAATTGATGATAACATAATACAAATAGGATTGAGGAGGCTGAAATATAGTTACATGTAAGGATGACTATGGTATGGTACTCACAGAGCCACCATGTTGCTTATTCATATTTGAAAGTAGATTTATCAATAGCTTTGAAAACGTTGTCATTGTTGGCAGTAGCCACAGTACTAAGGACTGCACAGATTGATCATCTATTATAAGTGGTTATTTAGGCGATGTTGGCATAGCAATTTAAGTGGCAGACATCACTAATTAGTGCAAATGCTGAAAAAAAATCTGGATATATATATACATATATACCGTTTTTTAATCTCAATTAAACAAAACTTTGACTAAAAGAGTTTCTCGTGAAAGAATGGTGTTGCATCCCTCTAATTGAGATCCAGATGGTTGTAGAATCTATGCCAAGACACACTGAAGCTGTAATGGCCCAATGCCCTTTTAATATATTTTATGTGTTAGGAATGCTGCGTTCCCAATGGCATCATCATTACTTTATAAAATGCTTGATTTTATATACTGATATGGAATACAAACTATTTCCGACTTATCAACATTCCATCAGAAATATTGGCATACGCTAGTTAACGTCTGAGTAATTATCCAATACTTGAATACACTTCAGTGCACAATCGCACTAGTTAATGTGTATCTTTAATATGTAACAATCCTAGTTCCTGTTAGGAGTACAGTATATAAGACAATACATTTAAACAATCTTCTTTGTATGCTAATTTTGCTTTCAGAATGTTTTAATTCCAGAAATGATTCTCTAATCTGCTTTGTTTAATGGGTCAAAACTATAGATAATACATACAAATGAATTATGTGCCTGATTCTGGATCACTTGCAAAAGCAGATTCTCTCTCTAATGGACAAAACCATGTGCACTGCAGGGGGTAGATGTAACGTGCAGAGAGTTACATTTGGGTGAGTTATTTTGTTTCTGTGCAGAGTAAATATTGGCTGCTTTATTTTTATAGTGCACTATAGATATCAGTTTGAAGTACAAACCACACCCAAATCTAAGTCTGTCTGCACATGTTACATCTGCCCTACCTACAGTGCACATGGTTTTGTCCATTAGAGAGACAATTTGCATTTGTAAGTGAACCAGAATCAGGCCCTATGTGTATACAGGTTGAGTATCCCTTATCCAAAATACTAGGGACCAGAAAAATTTTGGATAACGGATTATTCCGTATTTCAGAATATTTTTATATGTCAAGATGTATCTTGAGGTATTTAGAATTATTTTGTACATAAACACATGAAATACACACAATTATATTTTATTTGTGCATAAAACAAGGTTTCAAAATATGCAACAAAGTTTGTGTACTATCGCAGGTACTGAATTTGAATGGCAAGCAATCAATCTCTTGCACATAGTGCCAGTTGCATGTTATTTCCCTAGTAGTGCCAGTTACAGATGTACCCAGTAGTGCTTTTAGCATGAAAATTTAGTTATTTTCAGAAAAATTTGGATAAGGGATACTCAACCTGTATTTCTGTTGCTCTTATTCCACTTTTGAATGGATGGATGAAACTAAATTTCCAGTTCTGACTTTATATAGATTAAAAGCACCTAGAGCAGTGCCTTCTTCCCTTCTGTTCTCACAGCACCCTTCTTGCATTTCAATTACAGCTCTCTTACTCACCTACAATCTATACAGTACAGTCTATACAATACAATACAGCTCTCTTACTCACCTACAATACCACCTGTCCCACGCAGATTTAATTGGTTCTAAGCCTTATAGAAATACAGCTAACCTCATAAATATCACATGCCTCCCACCACACACCAAACAACTTAAATGTGCCCTATTGAATGCACGCTCTGTTTGCAAAAAATTAACATCCATCCATGACCTCTTTATCTCTCACAACTTCAACCTGATGGCCATTACAGAAACCTGGCTCACACAAACAGACACGGCCTCGCCTGCAGCACTGTCACATGGTGGTTTCCACTTCACTCACACCTCCAGGCCTGGTAACTGTAAAGGAGGTGGGGTTGGTATATTACTGTCACAAGCGTTCACATACTCAGTTCTACCACCAGTTCCTTCACTCACATTTACATCATTTGAAGTTCACTCTGTAAGGGTTTTTTCCCCTTTCCCTCTGCGTGTTGCTGCTATCTATCGCCCACCTGGGCTTCCCAAAACTCAATTTCTTGAAGATTTCTCTGCCTGGCTCCCCCATTTCTTATCCTCTGACATCTCCACTATCATTCTTGCATGCTTCCAAACTCCTCTCTCTAATCTCCTCTCTCGGCCTATCTCAGTGGTCTGACTCCTCTACTCATGAGGAAGGCCACTGCCTTGACCTTGTTTTCACCAGGCTTTGCTCAGTCTCTGATTTTACTAACACTCCCTTCCCTCTCTCTGATCACAATCTCATTACCCTCTCGCTCTCCTCCATTACCCCAAGCACACTGACACTGAAATCATGCAAGTCTACCCTAACCCGCAGAAATACTAATGGTAATAATTTTCCACACTTTTCCACCTCCCTGCAACAACAGCTCTCACTAATTTCTACATTTACCTCTCCTGACTCTGCTGTTTCCCACCTCTACCAGATACTAGAAACAGCCCTTGATGAAGTGGCTCCAGCTACCCATTACACCCCACGTAGGCTTAGATGCCAACCGTGGCACACCAAAACAATGCAACTATGAAATCGCGTAAAGTAGAACGCCAATGGCGTAAATCTCGTAATATGACTGACTTCCTCACATATAAGACTAGCTACCACTCCTACAGCAATGCTTTGAACACTGCCAAACAAACATACTACCAATCTCTCATCTCTTCTCATGCCACCAACCCTAAGTGACTGTTTAACACATTTAAGTCTCTTCTGTACCCTCCCCCTCCTCCCCCACTGGCTACCATCAGTACACAAGAACTTGCCTCCTACTTTAAGGACAAGATTGATAACATCCAAAATGAAATGGTATGCTCTTCCTCAACCTCTAACCCACTTTTTTCCCTGCTGAACCCTCTGGCACTTTCTCTTCATTTGAGCCTGCAAATGAAAAGGAAGTATCCACACACTTCAAATACTCCTACTCTACTACCTCTCCTCTCGATCCTATACCTGCGCAAGTCATTAAAAGTCTATCTCCTGTGCTTATTCCAACCTTAACTAAAATCTGCAATCTCTCTCTTGCTACTGGTACTTTTCCTTCTCTGCTCAAACATGCAGTGATTACTCCCATTCTGAAAAAACACAATTCCAACCCTAACTCTCTCTCTAACTATCGTCCTATCTCTCAGCTCCCATGCCTCTCCAAACTACTGGTGAGACTTGTCTACTCTCGCCTCACACACTTCCTTAACTCTCATGCCCTATTAGACCCGCTTCAGTCAGGCTTTCGCTCTCAATACTCCACTGAGACAGCACTGACTACAGTGGTGAATGATCTGGTAACTGCTAAGTCTAAAGGCCATTACTCACTTCTTATTCTTCTAGATCTTTCTGCTGCGTTTGACACTGTGGATCACACAGGTCTTAATCACCCTAGGTCTTAATGATACTGCCCTTTCCTGGTTCTCATCTTACCTATCTGATCACTCTTTCAGTGTTCGCTTCTCTGACTCTACCTCCTCTTCACTACCTCTGACAGTCGGAGTTCCGCAAGGCTCAGTCTTAGGTCCTCTGCTTTTCTCAATCTATACTTCCTCTCTTGGCAAACTAATCAGCTCTTTCGGATTTCAGTATCACTTATATGCGGATGATACTCAAATCTATCTATCAACCCCAGAGTTGTCACCAGTGGTTTTGGGCTGAGTATCTGAATGTCTCTCTGCCATCTCATCTTGGATGTCTTCTCGCCAACTCAAACTCAATATTTCCACAACGGAATTACTTATATTCCCACCAGCCAAGAACAGTTACCATCCTAATATCTCCATCACTGTTGACAACTCGACAATCTACCCTACCCCACAAGCTCGTTGCCTAGGGGTCATCCTCGACTCTGAACTGTCCTTTTTTCCCCACATTCAATCTGTCTCTAAATCATGTTACATGCATCTAAAAAACACATCCAAAATACGACCGTATCTCACACAAGACACTACTAAATCTCTTATCCATGCACTCATTATATCCCGCATTGATTATTGCACTAGTCTCCTAACTGGTCTTCCCAAGAACAGACTCTCCCCACTGCAATCCATTTTAAATGCTGCTGCTAGGCTGATCTTCCTTGTAAGACTCTCATCGTCTGCTGTTCCCCTCTGCCAGTCCCTCCATTGGTTGCCTGTATCTTACCGTATTCAATATAAAACACTTCTACTCGCATATAAAGCTATTAACCATACTGCACCAGCATATATCTCTTTATTTATCACAAAATATCTCCCATCTCACTCCCTCCGCTCTTCACAAGATCTCCGTCTCTCTTCTGCATGGATCACTAGCTCTCATTCACTATTACAGGACATTCATCGTGCTGCTCCCATCCTTTGGAATGCCCTTCCACGCACATTAAGACTCTCCACTAGCCTTCAAACTTTCAAGCGTTCTCTGAAAACTCACCTCTTCAGGCTAGCCTATCATGTTTAAGTACCACAAGCATAACCCTCTGAGGCACTTATGTATTTTATAGCTTCCCTTCTGGACTTGTAACTTGGTGGAACTGCTATGCTATTACTGGTGCCTGTCCTTGTGTTTCCCTCCTATGTCCCTAAAGATTGTAAGCTTGCAGCAGGGCCCTCCTACCTCTAAGTCTGTCTGTTGTTACCCAGTTTGTTTTATCACTGTCTACTATTGTAAAGCGCAACGGAATCTGCTGCGCTATATAAGAAACTGTAAATAAATAAATAAATATACCTGCATCTCTTCTCACTCACTTCCCTATATCTCAGCTATATTGTGTACGAAGAATTGTGCTGTTAATTTTTATTTGTGCGCTGTTTTTGATCTGTCACTGTTATGTCTAGTTCTGTTTACCCTGTATTGATCTATTGTGTTCTATATGTACGGCGCCGCGTACCACTTGTGGCACCTTATAAAAAACATTTTTTTCCCTTTAGTATTATTAAAACGTTAAAGATGCAGAAATCAGTGGTTTGGAAATATATAACCTAAAAATAAATCTATTTTGTTTAATTCTACAGAGTGGCTAAAAGTCATGAATCCTAGGCAAATTTGCATTAAAGGGCTGAATTCTATTTGGGAGAAATGCAAATAAAAAAGGAGTAATTTTAAACCTTCACAAAGACCATGTTGTACTGTATGTGGAGAAGATTTATATTGTGCAGAGATATTAAGAGGGATATTTAATCTCTCGCAGCCTTCTCCCGACTTGAAGAAGTGCGTACACAGTTTTACGAATGGGGGGGGGGGGGGGGGCACAGTGTTGGTGGACCACAATGAAAAAAAACTGCACACAAAAAAATAATAATATTCGCATTCCTTGCATTGCAGCATGATTTGTCCATGTGCACAGCTGCTGATATTTTTGCTGTGCTCCTAACTCCAGCCCCTCTTAATGGTTTATTGATATTACATTACAATGCATCATATGTTCGGACACATTAAATGATGTGTTCAAATTGTTGTAACTCATTAGAAATATACACTTCAATGCACTGTTCAAAATTTCAATGAACACGGTCCATTAACACAGAATTTCCATCAATCCTTGCACATGCAGCCTTGATACTTTGCCTCAGGTGATTTGTGTCTCTGATTTTCAATTAATACACCTGCATTTTTATAATACATCAGGAGAATTAATCAAGGTAATTAAATCTTCAATATATATATATATATATATATGGGAGAGAAAATACCCAGCGCAAAAAGTCCAACAGTCTTATATCAGGAATGGTCCGAATGTCCCATAAATGTGTGCAGCTCCAATACAAGGATCCAACCACGAATCCAAAATGGGGTATGCTTGTAGAAAAGAGAAGAATGAAGCGCACCAATCAGCAATAAATTTGACAAATTTTACTTATATAACTGCTGACATACATAGGGTTAAAAGTAGAAAGCTTGCCGTGTGGACCGGGCTATACAGCCGGGTCCGGCTGTATAGCCCGGTCCACACGGCAAGCTTTCTACTTTTAACCCTATGTATGTCAGCAGTTATATAAGTAAAATTTGTCAAATTTATTGCTGATTGGTGCGCTTCATTCTTCTCTTTTCTACATATATATATATATATATATATATATATACTGTATATATATATATATATATATATATATATATATATATATATATATATATATATATAGCGCTATAGAAAAAAGATGGCACTCCGGAGGGTCTTGGTGCAGAAAACAACTTTATAAACAGTGCATCAAAAATGTGCCAACGTTTCAGGGCTCCAAGCGCCCCTTTGTCAAGGCTATATGCAAGATGAAAAAAAACAACTGTGTGTTTCACTGTGGTGATGTCATTATGGGGTATAATGTCTTTCACACTTCTGCCACGAGTGTAGTATAGCATAGGTCTTTTGTTGCTAAAGCATGGTAAACCCTTATCTGTCTTCACTATCGGCCATAGTGCCCGTGGTAGTACCGCACTAGTGGTGTAGAAGCGGGTCACAAATGACATGATGTCTTCTTTGTGTCCTTTAGAACCTGTGGCTCCAAGCCTTGGATGAAGTAGTCTGTCTCTATCAACCTTGAGCACTTCCTCCTTTTGTTGTAGGAGTGGTTTCCTAGGATATCCTCTCTCTTCAAATCTGGAGACAAAGTCATCCAATACTTCTGGCAATGTGGCTTTTCACTGGTGATTCTTGCTGCCCTCAGCATCTGGGATTTTCATAAGGCTCTCATTAGGGATCAGGGGTGGAAACTGTTGGCCTTCAACAGTGTATTTTTATTTGTGGGCTTATGATATATTTTAGTGCACAATAGCCCCTCTTTTATTGACACTGGAATGTCCAAGTAGTCAATTTCAACCCTTGAAAACATATATGTCAGTTTGATTGGTGACTCCCGTGCATTGATATCTTCCATGAGTCATGTCAGTTTTTCTTCACCCCATGACCAGATCATGAATAGGTCATCTATGAATCTGGTTAATATTATTATGTGCTTTCTGTTGTCCTGATTGTTATAGAACATCAGTTGTTCTTCTCGGAAAATATAAATGTTCGCGAATGAGGGTGATACGCAACTCCCCATGGCACATTCAGATTTTTGGCGATAGAAGCGGCCATTGAACAGGAAATAATTGTTCACCAAAGATAACTCCATCAATTTCATGTACAGGTCGAGGTCTAGTTCTTCCATGCACTGGTCAATGAGAAATTCCCTCATGACTCTCAGTCCCTCCATTTGGGGTATAGACTAGTCACGTCCATTACTACTAGTAGTGCTCCCTCAGGGCAATTGGAGACCGTTGCCAAGGTGTGCAAAGTTTTTGTGTGACTGGAGTTGGACCCTTCCTTGATACTAAATCATACTGCTTGGTGATCACTGGATCCCAGGTTCTCACCCACATATGTTTCCGATATCCTGTCACCATTTGTGAGTATTAAATCTAATATTTAGTCTTTGCGAGTAGGCTCCCAATTGTTTGAGAGATGCTCCCTGTAGGGAATTTAGAAATTTGCCACTTGCAGATGATCTTGCAAAAGACTCCTCCCAATTCACACCAGGTAGATTAAAGTAGATTAAAGTCTCCCATGATTATGACTTCTCCCTTTAAAGCCATTTTAGTGACATCAAGCAATAGGCTCCTGTCCAAATCCTTCCCCTGGCCTGGTGTCCTATAGATGGCCCCAGTACAAATAATGTCCTACCCCCCTATTTCTATGGTCACCCAATGGGCCTCAGTTTTTTCTTCAATGTTTTATATTAAAGTAGCATTTATGCTTTTCTTTACATACATTGCTACCCCTCCTCCGATTCTTCCCATTCTGTCCTTCCTAAATAAATTGTATCCTGGTATAGCTATTTACCAGTCATGGTTCTCATTACACCATGTTTCTGTAATAGCCACAATGTCTAGGCCATCGCTTGTCAGTATTGCAATTAGCTCAGGAATTTTGTCTCCTAGGCTTCTAGCGTTTGCACACATAGTTTTAAAAAATTTGCCTGTGCATCTGTTATTCCTAGCCATGTTCAGACAGTACAAAATTCAAGTCTAAAGTTGAAATTACCTGTTTGATGATGTTTTTCAATGTCTGTTTTTTTCTTTTTTACTGTTCAGAAATCACTTCATCAGTTACAACACAGCTGAAGGTCACTAATTCTAAGGATATAGTGAGTCTGTTCAGTTCAGGCTACACCTGAACACTAATGGCCAAATGGTCAAATGAGATAATTCACACTGTGTTTGAGTAGAGATCAGGCAGAATGCAACACTAAACTATGCTTCACTGAACAACTTCCCCAAACAAGTAATAACAATTACAATCAATTCATTACATCAGAACTTTTCAAATCATACAAGAGTTTGCATAACACAGATTTGAAGAAAGCATATTGGAGATGAATTACATTCCCTTGAGGTATCAATGCAGTCCATGTGTGTTTTTGTTGATTTGAAGTAGTTTGCCTTCAGTTATCCTTCGGTGCAACGCAGGTATAACACTTGTAGTTATGACTTCGTTTTCCCACTTTAAAACAGCCCACTTCAATACAGGGCCACAGCTAAACTATGGCCACAGCCTATCCGGCCACAGCTGTATGCAATGAGTACTAAAATACTCTAACAATGCATGTCCCCAATTTCCAATAATTGGAATCTACTCACACAGTGCCCACCCCCTGCAATACAGAGCAATAAAAGTGGCTTACAAAATCAGTTCTGGCATTCATTCATAGTACCATTTATTCTCTCCACTTTAGCACTTGCTGAGATCAGTAGGGAGTATGGAGTTTACTATCAATCCCTAGGAGTTTACACATGACTTGTAAGACTTCTCTAGTAAAGTGAGTACTTTTGGGATACCATATCTATAAACAAATACATCAACACATACCAGTTTATTTTAAAAAAAAATTCTACAGGGTTGTAACTGTATGAACTCAATTTATATTACCCAAAAAGAACCCTCTGTAGGAGGGATTTTTCCTCAGACAAGTAAGGCATGACATTGCTGTCTTAAATGCCTGTGAAGCAAACCCTAGGGCAGACCAGTAAGTTTTGACCAGTTTACACATACCCTCCCTGCCAAGATGAGTCAGGTCATGGGCTACCTCTGCCAGGCCAGGGACGTATGCTCTGGGGGCCACTGGTTTTCCTTGTCCATCTTTCCATAACCCTTTTGGTTCTTGTCCACATCCCTTTGATTTCCAGGTGGCTTTCTCCTGCACAGAACACAAATCTTGCATCTCTATGACACAAGTTGGAAGACACAGACATTTATTGGGGAACAAACATTACTCGCAGGGTGCACAGTAAAAAGTCTTTTTGCATACAAAACATGCGCCACAGGAGTGCCAGCTGCTGTCACAAAATGTCTGAGGTGCCATAGGGCCCCCAAATTTCTTGCATTAATTCTTTAAAAAAAAACTCTCATCTCCTTTTAAAGATCAAAAAGAATATAAAGATAAAGAGATCAAAATTTGTGAGAAGTTGGAAAGAACAGAAAGTATTCTCATAAATAGGAAATAAAAAAAACTACTGAGAGATTTAGAAGAATCTAACAGTCCGACTGAGGACACTAATAAAACCCTAGTAATCTCAGAAGAAATAATGACCCCCTAGTGTGAGGCCTAAATATAGGAAACCTTATTTGGAAACTCAAAGTATACCAAAAATAAAAAAAAAATATCAGGAAAGATATCATTACAATCGGGAAGAATATCATTAAAATGATTTTTGTCCCTATGCTAAACCCCAATATAGGAAGGAAAATAAACAAACAAAAAGTTGGAGGTCACGAACAGAATACCAACAAAGAGAAAGAGATAACTATGAAGCAAATCACAGGAGAGAATTGAATATACCAACATTTAATAGGTTTTCCAATTTAGAAAGAACTCACTCCCCGAAACAGGGACACAATAATTTTTTAGAGGAACGACATCAACTCAGTACCAAAAGATAATTACAGGCAAAATCACCAGAGGTAAAGGGGGTGGAATAAATACTAAAAGAAAAATGATTAGAAAGAAACCCATTAAAAAGGGGGAAATAAATATAACAACTAATGCACCCCCTGATTTAGAAAAAGGAATGATTAAAATCTTTAATCTAAGTGACCACATACTCTTACAAGAAGAGGGGACACTTTTAGAAAAAAGGTCTAAAATTTTGCCCTGCAGTATCGATAAATGAGTTTGATGTCTTTATAGACCTCCAAAAATTCATCAGAAAATTAACACTAAAAAAGTTTTTCCACAACCAAGAATCGAGCGAAGAGTTTGATCCTGGGACCCCAAAACTCAAACAAAATTCAACTTTTTACCCCTTCACCTAAAGGGGTGTTTTCTGGACTCGTTCAATACATTAGTAATGGAGGTACTTTTGTATTATCACGGCGCCCCTGATATTGAGTCACACGATTTCTTTATCGCATCGCATGCCATACACCCGATGCACTGCGATGCGATGCGATGTAAGCCCCTATACGATATTAAATTGTATAAGTACTCTAATGGGTGCTTACAATGTTAAATGCACCCACACGCCACCGCCCAGTATGAACGTGAACCGGAAGCGTGGCGAACACAGCGTAGCCCGCGAGGGGCGGCGGTACGCGTCCTCCGACCTTTTCATAACCCCTCTATCCATGTCGGCGTGGAGTTGATCATATATAGTGTGGCGAGCGCAGCGAGCCACCGAACCCGAAGCGAGCACAGCGGGCCCGCGTGGGGACGCGTATACCTGTGAAGTAATGCGTGGCCCCTTGCGGGGCTCGCTGCGCTCACCACGCTATATAAAATCAACTCCACACCGACGTGGATAGTGGGGATATGAAAAGGTCGGAGGACACGTACCACCGCCCCTCGCGGGCTCGCTGCGCTCGCCACACTTCGGGTTCACGTTCATACTGGGGGTGGCGTGGGGGTGCATTTAACATTGTAAGCACCCATTAGGGTGCTTATACAATTTATAATTGCATTGCATTGTATGGCATTGTATGCCATATACAATGCCATACAATTTTAACATTGCATGACATTGGGGAATATCGCGGGACATCGCATCGCATACCATTGCATGCCTTATGGTCTGTGATGCGATGGGCGCCATGATAATACACAAGTACCATAATGGACGATGCTCATAAGTTTAAAAGTAAAAAAGTACAGCAAAACCTCACACATAAAGAACTTAAAAGTCTTAAAATTTTATCAGAGGTCACATTTTTTATAATTAAGCTCACTAACAAGGGGGTGGAATAGACCTTTTAAATATAAAGGTCTATGAAGAAAAGATATATAATCAACTTTCTGACCAAGAAACTTACAGAAAGTTGATCCTACGCCTAAAATTGTTTCCCTTGTAAAAAATATTACAGATAAATACAATACGATAGGAACAATAACAGAAGAAGAAAATACATGTTTAAATGTAGATTGTCCGATGATTCAGACAATCTACATACTACCAAAAGTACACAAGGACCCCGTCAATCCCCCGAAAGACCAATTATCTCCGGGGTGGACTCTGCAACCTCGAATCTCTCACAATTCATTGATGTTCATCTGCAGCCCTTGGTTTTAAAAAATCAATTGCATCTGAAAGACACTACGGATGTGTTGAATTTCGTTGAAACGGTAGAATGGAAGGATAACTTCTTCTTAGTCATAGCGGATGTGACGTTGCCCTACACCATTATTAATCATACACAAGGTGTGGATGCAATTAGAAGAGTTCTCTCAAATTCAGAAGTTACCCAAAAACGTCAAATTTTTTAATTGAAGGAATTTAACTAATCCTGTACAATGATTACTTTGTATTTAAGGAAGATTTATATGTACAAAAGAGGGGGAACCACCATGGACACCAGGTTTATCCCTAGTTATGCCAACTTGTTTATGGGTGTGTGGGAGACTAATACCATCTGGTCCCACCACCCATATGGGGCAAACCTGGTGTCCCATATGGGTGGTGTGAACAGAGGTACATAGATAACATCCTATTTATCTGGAGAGGGGATAAGGATGCACTTGGTGCTTTTTGCCATTATTTGAACCTAAATGATAGGGGAATTAAATTAACATTTAACATTAGTCAAGATCAAGTGAACTTTCTTGATGAGATTATTTATGTTGATAATAATACTGTAGGTTAAAAACAAAAAATTACATAAAACCAACTGACTCTCAAGCATATATCAACAGGAACAGCAGCCATCAAGATAGATGGCTTGATTTAATCCCCATGGGACAATTTAAAAGGTTGAGGAGGAACTGCAGTGACCAATCAATTTTTCAGGAACAAGCAATGGAAATGAAAACCCGATTCATAAAAAGTGGATATGATGCTGATAAAGTTGATAAATCTCTCATTCAAGCACAAGATCTGGAAAGAGAACCCTTGCTTTTCCCAAAAGATAAGAAAGAGAATCAAGTAGATAAGTTTAAGTGGTCATTTACAACCAATTATTCATCTCAACACCAAGAAATGAGAAATATCATTGGAAAACATTGAGGACTCCTGAAAAAAGACCCCATCATAGGTACAGAAATCCCCTCAAAACCTGTATGTATATTTAGAAGGGCACCTAACTTAAAATCAAAATTAGTCAAAAGTTTGTGTCCAGTGTCCCCTAAAAAAATCTGTGATCACTTCAACAGGGTTTTATCAATGTGGCACATGTGTGGGGTGCAAGACAGTTAAGAATAACTTTGGAACCAAAATAATTGAGGTTTTAATCAATGGAAGGAAAAATACAATCAGATTTTTTAACTTGCAACAAATTTTATATAGGGAGGACGACCAGACCCTTTAAAGTGCGCAAGGGGCTCGAAACACATGCTTTGTCCATGCATTTCAAATTACAACATCAGTGCAATCCCGAATTTACTAAAAAAAATTATGAACTGAGGAAAATCACGGTAAACAGTAGGGAGGTGACATAGCCACAAATTTAGCTAAAAGCAAAATCACTATGATCTTTAACCATCAAACACTTGCTCCAGGAGGTCTGAATAAAGTCTTTGAGCTTAAATGGTTCATGTAAACTCCCCCTCATAATCCATGAATCTAAGCACCTTAGAATTTATTGCACCTTATGATATTATTTTAACATGTATTTTAAATATATTAAAATAGTCCTTAAATAATCCTTACTGTGCAGATGTGTCAATTATACATGAAATGTTTTAAGAAATATGAGGGTATTTAATTGATGTCAGGTCTGTGGTCTGTTGTGTTCCCGACTCTGACCGTGGTGGGCCAGTGGAGGGCGCTGAGTAGCGGAAGGCCAGAGGCCTGATGTATGACATGCACAGGGGCAGGACCTAGCGTACCAGAGTGTTGACGGAGACCAAAAGCAGAGGCGCGGAGTCTAACCTGCCAGCGGTATTCACCAGGGACCCCCGCAAGGGGATATGGACTTGGCTGCGTCTGACAGGCAGGTCGCGGCCCCCTGCCCTGGCCCTCTGGACGTAGGCTGGGACTGGAGCTGTGAGGGTCGGAGATGACTGTAGGAATGACACTGGAGACACTGGCAGATGGAACAGTCTCTAGATGGCACTGTGTGAAAGTGTCAACACAGATGTCGACAGCGAGGTTGTCGGGATCACTCAACTGCAAGGTGGTAACTGCAGGAGGCTTCTGGAGATAGTATGCCAGGTGAGTATGATTAGCAGGAATCAGTTACTCGACTGCAGAGCGGATTAGCAGGAGTCTTCTGGGGATGACAAACCATGTAGTAGCCGCAGGTACTGCGAGAGGTACACGGGGAGTCCGGATAACCAGGAGCCTTGGAAACAGCTGAACACAGGAGGTACTGAGAACAGATGAACAAAAGTTCAAGGCAATGACTGAGTATCAGAGGCCAGAATATATCCCCCCTGCTAGGTGCTGATTGGTTAGCTGCAGCAACACCAATCAGTACAGGGAAAGACTGAGCATTCCTGAAGGTATGCAGGTGTGTGGGTCAGAGGTTACCCAGGCTGAGCAGCGGGATTGGACCCTCTGGTCAGCTGAGCGCATGTGTCATGGCGGCGCCCATGTCGCGCGGACTCCAGCGTGCCGGCATGTCGATTACACGGGTCAACACCAGCTAAACATGGGACATCTCGCCAGGCACTGATACCGACCAGAGGCTTAACTCTCAGCGCTGACCACCGGGAAGGTAATGGACGTGGTCTCAGACGGGGCTGAGACCCACGGTTTGTGACAGTACCCCCCCCCCCCTTTTAGGGTGGGCACCGAACACCCTTTAGGCTTGGACGGATTTTCTTCGTGAAACATTTTGAGTAATCGAGGAGCATGTACATCTTCCGCATCCGCCCAACTCCTCTCCTCAGGACCATATCCTCTCCAATCAATGAGGTATTGGAGACGCCCATACCTCCGACGAGAATCAATGATTTTGTTGATTTCAAATTCTACTCCGCTGCTGGTTCGGACTTTGGGTAGTGATGGGGAAGAGGTATGGAAGCGATTCAGGATGAGAGGACGTAACAAAGAGATGTGAAACGAGTTGGGAATGCGTAACGACTTGGGTAACTTCAACTTATACGCCACAGGATTGATCCTTTGTATAATAGTATAAGGGCCGACAAATCTGGGAGCAAATTTCCTAGAAGGAACTCTCAGCCTGAGATTCCGTGTAGAAAGCCAAACTTTATCCCCTGGACACAACTCAGGGACAGCTCTTCTCTTGCGATCTGCAAAGAACTTGTACCTTTTTGAAGCTTTCTTGATGTTAGAATGAACCTCTCTCCAGATTTGAGAGAAATGGTTAACGGCTGCTGCGGCTGCAGGTACATCTATCGCAGGTAAAGCTTCAAAATTGGGGGCCCGAGGATGTTGACCATAGACTGTAAAGAAAGGGGAATGACCAGTGGTTGTGTGATACCTGAAGTTATGGACAAATTCAGCCCATGGGAGGAGTCTAGACCAGTCATCTTGAGAGGATGATACATAAAGGCGAAGGAAGGTCTCCAAGTCCTGGTTTACCCTTTCTGTCTGGCCGTTGGACTGGGGGTGATAGCCTGAGGAAAACTTTAATTTTATTTGGAATGCATCGGACAAAGCTCTCCAAAACCGTGCTACAAATTGTACCCCACGATCGGACACAATTTCACTAGGCAAGCCATGACTTTTGAAAAGTTTTATTGTTCCTCAGTGAGAAAAACAAAATAGCAATCTAGCAAATATGATACCTTTTAATGGCTAAATGGCTAACAAAAATAAATGTTTTTAAAATGCAAGCTTTCGAGACTTCTTAGGTCTCTTCCTCAGGCATGGTATAACAAGGTGTGTGAAGAACCACATATATATACACAGCAGAGTAGATATATATATGTGGTTATTCACACACCTTGTTATACCATGCCTGAGGAAGAGACCTAAGAAGTCTCGAAAGCTTGCATTTTAAAAACATTTATTTTTGTTAGCCATTAAAAGGTATCATATTTGCTAGATTGCTATTTTGTTTTTCTCACTGAGGAACAATAAAACTTTTCTTATCAACTGGCTAACACGGTAAAAAACTTTTTTCTTATGACTTTTGAAGATATGCTGTACAAACAGCTGAGCCAGACTAGGAGCGGATGGTAGCCCGGGTAATGGAATGAACCGGGCCATCTTGGAAAATCTGTCAACTATTACCCAGATGGTGTTGTATTCTTGAGATTTGGGTAAGTCGCAGATAAAGTCCATCGAAATGTGAGTCCAGGGACGAGATGGAATAGACAAAGGATGTAGCTGGCCGGCTGGAGCTTGTCGGGACACTTTGTGCTGTGCACATTCTGGACAGGAGGCCACAAATTCCTTCACTTCTTTTCCAATCTGTGGCCACCAGTAGGATCTCTGAAGAATCAAACCAGTGAACAATACCTTAGACCCCGTAATGGGTGCGATAGGTGCCTGGATTGCACAGCATACCGGTCAATGTCCTCTGGTCCCTATTTTTTACATCCTCACTCTGGTAAAAAGTTGTATATAAGCCATCGTGTGACTTGTACCATGAAATTCATTGTTTATATGCTCACTTGCCCGTGTTCTAAAAACGATGTGGGAAAAACAGGTAGGACACTATGAGAGAGACTTGCGGGTCATTGTTCCTCAATTAAGTCAGCGTATGAGAAGGGTGGCAGTGACCAACCGGTGGCACGCCACTTTTATGAGACGAAACACAGTATTGCCTCATTGAAGAGTGTTATTATTGATCATGTCCCAACCTCATTGAGGAGAAGAAGTGAAGCAAGTTGGATCCATAGGCTAGGGACACTATCACCTGGTGGCTTGAATGAGTCTCATGGATTACACTGCTTCTTGTGAACGATACCTGCTTTGTCTATATGTTCTTTAGTTTTCAGTATCTGTTTGATGTAATTATGCTCAGTGTAGGTATTGTGCACATATGTAATGCGTGTGTTATCAACATTAACTGTCATGTTTTGGATATTCAAATTTCTAGTATGAGTATGTATTTACTTTAATCCCCATACTTATGAGCATTTATGATGTAATATTTTAATCTATTCCATCTATGTATTGTACTGTTTTGTTAGTGGGTTTCTATAGGTGCGGCGGACCGGCGGGAGCAGTGTGAGACGTGTCACCATTAGGCTGCTAGTGGCATGTTGCCATGGTAGTGGGAAGCTGGTGATGACTTCATGATGCTGCATAACCCCGGACCACGTGCATCTGGCGTCCACTTCACTGGGTGGTCTGGTATGTATAAATGTCTGTATTTTTTGTATGATTGTTATGTCCTGATGACAAAGTAATAGTAAAAGACTTTGAAACATTGATATCTACTCCAATTGTGTGACGTTATTTTTTGAGAGAGTGCCGCCCTACAAACGTGATTATATATTTGTATATGACAATGACATGGGCACTCACCAAGGCAAACTTTTCAAGTTTTTATTGTATAATCATACCATCGATGTTTTGGTTTTTGGTTTGGTTTTGGTCCCACACAGTCTGTCATCTGGATTAAAGCAACTTATCTCAGAGAAAACAACCAAGCATCCATCCTCCAGAGAGGTTGTCTTTGCTTCAAAGGCATGTGTAAATGGTGCCCAACCCAGGAATGTCCCTACATGTCCCTGGAATTTAATTCCCAGTTGGTCTTGCATAGATGTTATTGTTGGTGCACTTTATTGAGCTATGAAGTATATATACTTTAATCCTGCAGACTCCTTAATGACCTCACTGGTATTTGCTACACAGCAAGGTTACCTACAGCATGGTTGCCTACCTGACCCTCTCCTTCAGGGAGAAAATGCTCTGTTGCTGGACTTCCCTGGTAATGTGTGATTGCCATCACCTGTGGTGAAACACCTTTCGTATCAATTACCTAGCTCCCCACAGGTGCTGGCAATCATACATTACTAGGGAAGTCCAGGAACAGAGCATTTTCTCCATAAAGGAGAGGGTTAGGTAGGCAACCATGCTATACAGCAACTCACATTCTGTCAGATATGGTTTCACAATTAGTTTGCTGACCTGCATACATGGACTATGGGGTTTATTTAGACCTGATCAGTTATCTGCTAATTTGTAGAGCCCTCCAATCAGATAGCTGCATCCCAGCCAGAGTGAAATCCCATCCTGTGCAAGGTTGCAAAAGGGCTTAAAAATTATCCCAGATTGGCAAATAGCTACAAATCCATTTGCAACTCACTCACCGTCAAATGATTTTCCCAGTTTGTGCAGTCTGTGCATAACCCAGAACCTACTCAGCCGGTGCAATGGAAACTGGACGATCAAGGACAGAGCTGTGTACACCGCTTTACAAAAGGGAGGGGCATTCCTGAAAGCTGTCCAGTGTTTGTGGACCACAATGGAAAGCAGAAAGTATTTATACTGCACACAAAAATGTATTTGCATTCCTTTTGCGTTCCTTGCATTGCAAAATGATTTGTCCATGTGCACAGCTTCTGTTGTTTTTCCTGTGCTCCTCCAGCCCCTCTATATGGTTTATTGATATTACATTACAATGCATCATATGCTCAATCACATTACATGATGTGTTCAATTTGTTGTCCCTCATTAGATATTAGACTCTTCAATGCACTGTTCAACATTTCAATGAACACAGTCCATTAACACAGTATTCCCATCAATCCTTGCACAAGCAACCTTGATACTTTGCCTTTGATTTTCAATTACGCTACCTACATCTTTAGCATACACCAGGAGATGTAATCAAAGTAATTGGATATTTAATCTCTAAAAGTATGAACTAAAATTATATATTGTGTGTACAGCCTTTATGTACACCCTTCCACCATTTATATTATCTATCTATCTCCATTTATAATATGTATCTATCTATGGTAGGAAACCAGTGGTGTGGCACTCATAGCCAGTTGTCAATGAAGGAGAAGAATCGCCAAATGATAACAACATTTCAATGTATGTAAATTTTCATCAGGTTATCTATCTATGGTATATATTTCTGTGATTATTATTATTATTGTTATTATTATTATTAACTTTTATTTATAAAAGTAACACTAATCATACCCAGTGCCACACAGAATAAACATACAAAATAGTAACAGTATCAAAAGTATAAATACATTATACAATAGCAGACCATAGCATAAGTACCAAATATTAATATCACATCACAACAGACTGGGCAGGAAATATTGACAAGGGTACAGAATTTTACTGAAGTTAGCAGAAGTAAGCAGCAGAAAGTTGAATCTGTAATCAGTGATACTGTACTCAACAAACAGTGAAGAGGAAAAGACAAGGGAATGGAACGCTGGTGACATGGCTTCTACTGAGGAAGAATAAAAAAACATAAAAATTGAGGAACTTGCTCGTAACAGTTTAAGTGGTAAAGGGTGTTAAAAAGGAGAATAGGGAAGATGATATGTAACTCCCAAAATGGTGATTGCTGTTCCAGTTTAAAGCTGATCTTGCTTCTTTTTTGCCATGCCACAGCAAAGGAGCAGGTGGACCCCAACCTGAAAACATTAAATGACACAATTAATAAAATAACATCTATTTTATTTAGCTGGATCTCTTTGGCTCTACATTGACTGTATAATAAGAAGATATTCATGGAATACATATATTTGTATTTTCATATCACTGAATTAGCTTGTGAATCAAGGCTTTAAAATAGAACACAAAAAAAATGTATGTTTTAAAAGGAGCAATTAACTTCACTGCCCTTTATCAGCTATATATCTACTGTATGTTAGTCTCCGAAACACTGCCATCTGCTGGCAGAGAGTGAAACTACATTTCGTTCTCACACATGCACAAACACAGAAGTTAGCTTTCTGAGCTTTTTCTTCCAGTGGGCTTACAAGTATTTAATATTAGACCATAGCTTATATAGCAAGTTCTACCTACTTCTTATTTCCTTCCTTCTACATATTTATTCCTACTCCTAAGATTGGACCACAGTTCGAGATCCCCACAGAGATTTTAAGATATCAACTCTATTACAATGGAAGTGTTATGCAAAATATTAAGCATTTCATTTTCAATTTACAAATCTGTTGCATAGCTATGTTACCATTGGTGCACATGATATAGCTATGACGTACTGTATTTAGACTTTAATCCTGCAGACTCCTTAATGACCTCACTAGTATTTGTATAGAGGAATGGGAGCTGCTAAATTTGGTTCACTGTCAGGCTATACAGTAACTCACATTCTGACAAATATGGTTTCACCATTAGTTTGCTGACCTGGATACAAGAATTCTGCACTATTGGGGTTATTCAGACCTGATCACTAATAATGTAGGCATTATATGTATATGGGGAACTACTACTGTGGGCATTATGTGTATCTACTACTATAGTCATTGTGTGTAAGGAGTGCTACAACTGTGGGCATTGTGTATATTGGGCACTCCTACTGTGGGCATTATGTGTATATGGGGAACTACTAATGTGGGCATTATGTGGATAAGAGGCACTACTACTATGGGTATTACATTTAATGGACACTACACATATAGGCATTATGTAAATATGGGGAACCGCTACTGTGGGTATTGTGTATAAGATGATCTTTGGGTGGCATAATGCATATAGTGTGAGTTACTATTATATAGCATTATTGTATAATTGGCAGGGTTTTGAAGCATAAAATGTATAAGGGGCACTACTTTGTAGCATTTAATGTCTTGGGGCACTACTGTGTGTCATACTACTGTGTAGATTAGAGTGAATATGGGATACTACTGTGTGGTGAAATTTGAATTAAAGGAACTATGGGCCTGATTCACGTTACATAGTTACATCGTAGGTGAGGCTGAATAAAGACTTGCGTCCATCTAGTATCTAGTCCATATGCCTTGCTAAGCAACATATATTTGATGCTTAGCGAGCCATCTAACACCGCCCACCAGGCAAGTAAATGCCCACCCTCCTGCCACAGCGTGAACATACCCGCAGCCTTGCGGATGGATGTTTAGCATACGAGGGTGAATCCTTCGATGGTCGCTGACCATCTAATGATTTTTCCCCTGTTTCCAAATATAAGTCAGTCTTGACACCTACAGTATACTTGCAGCGCTAGAATAGGGCAGAAGGCTGATGTCCTGTGATTTCAGCCACCCACCCCAAGTGGCAGGCATCGGCCTGCCCGCGTACCCATAAGAATGCCAATCATTGTCATTGGGATGCCCATAAAACACTGGGTGTTCCCATGCACCATTACGTCTCAGCGACTGTACAAGTCGCAGAAGTTGTCAACACAGCCGCCCTGCACATGCGTATATTAGCATATACTCATGCGCTGAGCAAAAACATCAGTCCCCAGTGCGAATACCCCAGGAACAGATCGTTACTGCACATCGTCAGGCCCGACGTGAAGTGTAATGTGCTACTAGCATATGGCATAATTTGAAATGGTGGTACTACCCATCCATGTGAGAACACACACAGATTAATATGGGAGGGTGTTATATATAGATGGCATGAGGGGCGCCAGAGGCGTCACTGGTGGTGACACCTGATACGCACTGTACACTATAACCCCATTCAAATTTAGCGGCTTTAAAAAGGGGTATGACCTGTTTCAGAGAGGGAGTTGCCTTGCGGGACCACTTTTTCATCAATCCAGGTGCATGGCCTGCATCCCCTGCAGCTGTCTGCAGTGGCGGCACTTTGGTGTCATCCCGCACCCATGTAGTGACACCACTGCCTAACAATAGCATATGCTGTGCTTGTAATATTACATAAATACTATATATATTGCATAATACGAATGTCTAGTAATTTAGGTTGCTTAAATGTAGAATATCCTCTTTTACTAAATACTTTATTGTTATTGCTAAACTTCTATAAATCACCTCACAGTATATGAACAGGTAAGGAAGTTCTGAAAACGAACGTAAAGCACTGGTTCAGAGCATGGTAATAGATACAAGATGCATACAGTACATACGTTCATCTTTGCAGCGGACCATAAGCCATAATTCACTTCATATACAAACATTCTATCAATTACAAGGCAGCATTACTGCATTAGACAAAAAATAAATAAATAAAAGACAAGTGCAGCCATTGGTCGGAGGTGTAATTTCGAAAATTTCATGTTCACAAAATAATTTCTCTAGATAACCATCATCTCATTAGATGTAGCCAGAATGTCTTCATTTTAAAATTAAATTCCCTTTAATTCCATCCACTGCTGAAGTATGATAACTAGAGGGCTACGGTATGTCTTATTTTAAATCCGCAAACATTTGGAAAGTTTTAACAACTGTTAATATGTTTAACCTACTCACAGCAAAGTTAACTTAATGCATAGAACCCTTAATTTTTTATTCAAGATCAGGGACCAAGCTCAGCGTAGTCCCTATTGAGTTTTTATACTCAGCAGCTGCTTTGAATTAAAAGAAATTAAATAGCTAATTGTTTTTCGAGGCCTTGGCATCCCAATGAGATCAAACAAATGCAGATGAGATGCTAAATATAAAAGTAATTTGCAATGATTTAGGTGATACCTTATAATGTTTATCACTTCATCCCTCTCAACAGATGTTTGTATAATGTTTACTTTTCTAACAAACACTTCTAAGGAGCCATTAATAAATTGTAACTGAGCTCGCTAAATAATCGTATGAACCAATAATACATGAGAAGGCGGACGATATGTATATATATATATATATATATATATATATATATATATATACATAGCGGTGGGGACCGGCACTTGGACTGATAGGGGAGATGGTGAGGGTGCCTTCCACAAGATATTATATACAAGCCAATTTGTCCAAATGAATGGAGAAACAGGAGGCGGCACTCAATGTGAAAAACAGTGTATTGAATCAAATCATGACACAGTGAAAAAATCAACAACTCAGCCTGTACGTCAACGGTTTCGGAGCTGGCACTCCTTCATCAGGACAGCTGGTAGGTGCAAAATGGCAACATAGCAAAGTCGTGCAGAAAACAAACAAGTCCGGTAAAAATGACACAATTTAAATAGCAAGAGGTACACTTTCGTGATTGTTGCGCCGCGCTGAGCCCGGGGACCGGCATCCGGCGGGGGAGTAGCCACGTGACTTCCAGCAGCAGCGTGGTTGTCAGGGCAACCCGCTGGCATCTCCTCCGGCTCTCAGACGGCGGCTGTGAGGGGTCAGTATGGAAGGCACGTTGCTTGTAAGCATACGGGTGCATTCAGAAGTGCAATCTACGTGAACATGTAAAAAAAGGGGATAATTGAAAAAATTTAAAAACAGGGAATGGCAAAAAACGTCTAGTAAACAATGGGAGAGTGGTACCATTATTTGCAGCGCAACAATCAGCATATATGTAACTCATGTTGACACTATACATGCAGATAAATATCAAAGTACAGTACATTCTTAAATATACAAAACAGTGAAGCATATTTATACTTGCGGACCACTATTCCCACTGTTGGTGAATGTCACCAAAAAATTCATTTTTATGCATATATATTTTCCGGGGGCTTATTATACTTTCCTGGCTATTATTTAATAAAAAATTAAAATATTTTGGTTAGATATATTTATTGGGTATATTTTTGTGTTTGGATGGGCTTTTATGGTATATAACCAATCTACAATGTGGCCCTTTCATAACACAAATCAATGAAACATTTTTATCCCAGCTGTACAGTACTACAGTATTTTTAATTTAATATTTTCATATTTTAATATTTTATGTAAGGACATATGGGTGGACTACATCTTGAAAATATATCGGATCATAGAAAAATGTTAAGGGATGTTTTTTCATTTAGGCCGTGAGGCGCTGCAGTATCCAGAACGTGGATCCAATATGTTTCACGTTGTAACAAACGTTTATGTCTGTCTCATCCACGTGTTGGCATGGGGACATGTTCTATAATTTGATAGCGTAAACTCACTAACGTGTGTTGATGGGCCTTGAAATGGCGGGCGACCGGTTGGTCGATGTCTTTGCCAGCCAGGCAATTTTTTATGGCAGACCGGTGCACCGCTGCCCTTTCTTTAAAGGGACGGCTAGTCTGCCCAACATAGTAGAGCCCACATATGCATTTGATAATATATATCACATATGGGGTAGTACATGTGACTACTTGTTTGATAGAGTATTTGTGGCCAGATCTTGGATGTTTAAATGAAGATCCTGTATTGAAAAATTTGTAAAATCACTTTGTAAGCTATGCAATGTCTTTGAGATATTTGTTTTGCAATGCATTACACAATAAAAAAAAAAAAAAAAAAAAAAAAATGAAGATCCTGTATCTAGGTATCGACAAGCCGTACATGTAGGGCATCTATAGCATCCTGGTGCTTTACTTTGTGTACCACTAGGCAAAGATGGAATAAGATTTGTCTTGACTAAGATGTCGCGGATATTGCGGCCTCTCTTGAAGCTGGACATCAGGGAGGACTGTGCGAAACATGGTAGCTCTTTGTCTGAAGTCACCAGTGGCCATGTGGCGTTAAGGACACGTGGAAGTGCCGCACTGGTGGAAGAGAACGTGGTCACAAAGGGGATTTTTTTCTTTAGATCTTTAGGTCTGCTGGCTGATAATAGATTGGACCGTGGAATGTTTAATACTTCCAGCTTTTGTTTTTTTAATAATCGGTAGTCATATCCTCGTTCTAGAAATTTGGTGACAATGATGTCTAGGGCCTGGTCCAACTGGTCATGGTCACTTGTAATCCTGGCAATTCTTAACATTTGAGAACGCAGTAAGCCCCTCTTGAGGCTGGGTGCATGATGGCTGCTATGATGTAACAACGTGTTTCTATCGGTTGTCTTAGAAAACACTGTTGATAACGGGTGATAGCCCGAAACGCCGTCGGATAATAAAGGCTGTTTTATTTGCATCTAAAGAGACTGACGAGTGCCGCCCTCATTCCCACGCTATATATATATATATATATATATATATATATATATATATATATATGCAAAACGATGGTAAAATAGGTATTTATATACTATGTATTATAGTGAGCGGACTGTACAGGAGAAGTATTCTCTCACAATTTCATCATCCACTGGCTAGTTACTGAATATTCTGTCCAAATAACTTTTTATTTTAAATATTGTATCCACAACAATGCTTTCATCCACAGTGTAATGATATCTACAGCGAATCTAACACTTCATGGAGATATGCAGTCATCATACCCAATGCCAATCCCAAAATGCTCTGGATTTGCATTAAAAGGTCCATGCCCTTCCTTGTCTCTTGAAAGATGCCTCTGCAACCATGAAAAGTACCCTGATGTGTAAGGATGTGTTGGAAAATGCTTAAGTGACACATTGGGCGGTATTCAATGAGAATACCTGCGAGGTGCAGCGAATCCTTTTTTGGATTCGCTGCACATTCGCCACCTTCAGGAGCCTCACCGGCTCCGGTATTCAACGAGTCAGGGGCAGCGAGCCCCTGACCAGCGATTATGAGCTCCTGCGAATGCCGCAGGGAGCATGAGGACGGTGGCAGGCAGAGAGATGGATCACACCTTCAGATGGATCACATCGTTATTTATTAACCCCGGACTGATGTATCCGGACACGGAAGCCACATCCGTTGCCACGGATTCACACACCCGCAATATATTGACTTCTGCTTATAATTTACCCCGGACTGTTATATAACACAGTGTAGAATGCTGTAATAGTTTGTTTATGTATGGTGCATGTGTAAAATTATAAATCTGTAACCATGTAAATATTACACATGACCTCACTTCCTGGAAACTGTTGATTGGCTGTTCACCAGTTAAATATCGGCTTCTCACTTCACTCCAATACATCTTGAGAAAGGTCCTTGACCGAAACGCGTTGATGATATTGGAGAGGAGTGAACAGCCTACCAACCCCCCCGGATGTATGTATCAGACTTAGTTCTGTTTTTGTTTTTAAATTGTTTTTTAATTGCTTTTCTACACCAGTGCAGTGTTTCATTGGACTGTTTTTAACACTTGTTGAGCCCATGGTGGGCCTTTTCCTGTCTTACGTGGATTTATTGGATTAAAGCCTTTTTTACTTTTATAAAAACCTTGCCTATTGATATCCGTGTGGTTGGAAAACTATAAAGAAACCGCTACAGGCTTAGTGCCACCACCTAAAGTGGTGAGTAAGGTACGCCACGTACCCTTGGTATTGTTTTAGACCCATTTTTTATTGTGGCCATCTCTACATTGGGGATATATTTTCTCTTTATATGGTCCCTGGACAACATACGGTGACAGCACCCATCAGCTTTATATCCTGGGGAAACACAAAGAAACCTTTATGAGTGGACGACCCAACACACAAAGTGTGAGTTCGGTAGGCCCACCCTATATAAAAGTTTTTTCTGTTTGTTAACCCCTTCCTGACAGAGCTAGTTTTTGCGTTCCTGACAGAGCCATTTTTTTCAAATCTGACATGTCTCACTTAAGTGGGGATAACTTTTTTTTGCTTTTACTTATCCCAGTGATTTTGAGATTGTTTTTTCGTGACACATTGTACTTCAAATTAGTGGTAAATTTGGGTCGATACAGTCTGTGTTTTTTTGTGAAAAATACCAAAATGTCGTGAAAAAATGGAAAATTTAGCGATTTGCAAAATGTTAAATTTTCTGCTTGTGAGACAAATAATCATACCACTCAAAATAGTTAATAACTAACATAGACCATATGTCTACTTTATGTTTCCATCATTATTTCAACTTCCTTTTAATTTTTTTGGACACTAGGAGGCTTACAATATGAATAGCAAATTCTCAAATTTTCAAGAAAATTTCAAACACTGATTTTTTTAGGGACCAGTTCAGTTCTGATATGACTTTGAGGGACTTGTATGTGAGACACCCCCATAAATTATGCCATTTCAAAAACTGCACCCCTCACAGTATTCAAAACAGCATTTTGGAAGTTTGTTAACCCTTTAGGTGTTTCACAGGAATTAAAACAAAGTGTAGGTGAAATTTCAAAATTTCATTTTTTTTGCAGATTTGCAATTTTAATACATTTTTCTAAGGAACACAGTACATTTTACTAGAAATGTGACTAAAAATTGATTCCCCCAATTCTTTTGTTTTCAAAAATATCCTATATGTGGCCCTAGTGTGCACGTTGACCAAACCACAGGCTTCATAATAGAAGGAGCACCTACTTGATTTTGGAGCCTCCTTTTTATGAGATTATTTTTTAGGCACCATGTAGGTTTCTAGGCACCATAAGATGCTAAAATTTAGGAACCCCCCCACAAGTTACCCCATTTTGCAAACTACACCCCTCAGGGAATTCATCTAGGGGTATAGTGTACATTTCAAACCCCCAGGGGTTTCACCAATTTTGATACAACTGGGCAGTGAAAATGAAAAATTACATTTTTTACACAAAAATGCAGTTCTGGCTCAAAATTTTTCATTTTCACAAGGAATGAAGGAGACAAAGCACCCCAAAATCTGTGCCCCAATTTCTCCCGAGTACCGCAATGCCTCACATGTGACCAAAAAATACCAGTTGGGTGCATGGCAGGACTCAGAAGGGAAGGAGTGATTTTTGGATTTTGCAGCTCAGATTCTGGTGGAATTTTGGTGGGTGCTATGTCCCATTAGCAAGACCCCCCAAGCACCAATACAGTGGAACCCCCCCACAAGTGACCCCATTTTGCAAACTACACCCCTCAGGGAATTCATCTAGGGGTATAGTGTATATTTCAAACCCCCAGGGGTTTCACCAATTTTGATACAAGTGGGCAGTGAAAATGAAAAATTACATTTTTTTACACAAAAATGCAGTTCTGGCTCAAAATTTTTAATTTTCAGAAGGTATGAAGGAGAAAAAGCACCCCAAAATCTGTGCCCCAATTTCTCCCGAGTACGGCAATGCCTCACATGTGAACAAAAAATACCAGTTGGGTGCATGGCAGGACTCAGAAGGGAAGGAGTGATTTTTGGATTTTGCAGCACAGATTTTGGTGGAATGAATGGTGGGTGCTATGTTGCACCAATACAGTGGAACCCCCCCACAAGTCACCCCATTTTGCAAAGTACACCCCTCAGGGAATTCATCTAGGGGTATAGTGTACATTTCAAACCCCCAGGGGTTTCACCAATTTTGATACAAGTGGGCAGTGAAAATGAAAAATTACATTTTTTTACACAAAAATGCAGTTCTGGCTCAAAATTTTTCATTTTCAGAAGGTATGAAGGAGAAAAAGCACCCCAAAATCTGTGCCCCAATTTCTCCCGAGTACGGTAATGCCTCACATGTGACCAAAAAATACCAGTTGGGTGCATGGCAGGACTCAGAAGGGAAGGAGTGATTTTTGGATTTTGCAGCTCAGATTCTGGTGGAATTTTGGTGGGTGCTATGTCGCATTAGCAAGACCCCCCAAGCACCAAGACAGTGGAACCCCCCACAAGTGACCCCATTTTGCAAACTACACCCCTCAGGGAATTCATCTAGGGGTATAGTGTACATTTCAAACCCCCAGGGGTTTCACCAATTTTGATACAAGTGGGCAGTGAACATGAAAAATTACATTTTTTTACACAAAAATGCAGTTCTGGCTCAAATTTTTTCATTTTCAGAAGGTATGAAGGAGAAAAAGCACCCCAAAATCTGTGCCCCAATTTCTCCCGAGTACGGCAATGCCTCACATGTGACCAAAAAATACCAGTTGGGTGCATGGCAGGACTCAGAAGGGAAGGAGTGATTTTTGGATTTTGCAGCTCAGATTCTGGTGGAATTTTGGTGGGTGCTATGTCGCATTAGCAAGACCCCCCAAGCACCAAGACAGTGGAACCCCCCCACAAGTGACCCCATTTTGCAAACTACACCCCTCAGGGAATTCATCTAGGGGTATAGTGTACATTTCAAACCCCCAGGGGTTTCACCAATTTTGATACAAGTGGGCAGTGAACATGAAAAATTACATTTTTTTACACAAAAATGCAGTTCTGGCTCAAAATTTTTCATTTTCAGAAGGTATGAAGGAGAAAAAGCACCCCAAAATCTGTGCCCCAATTTCTCCCGAGTACGGCAATGCCTCACATGTGACCAAAAAATACCAGTTGGGTGCATGGCAGGACTCAGAAGGGAAGGAGTGATTTTTGGATTTTGCAGCTCAGATTCTGGTGGAATTTTGGTGGGTGCTATGTCGCATTAGCAAGACCCCCAAAGCACCAATACAGTGGAACCCCCCCACAAGTGACCCCATTTTGCAAACTACACCCCTCAGGGAATTCATCTAGGGGTATAGTGTACATTTCAAACCCCCAGGGGTTTCACCAATTTTGATACAAGTGGGCAGTGAACATGAAAAATTACATTTTTTTACACAAAAATGCAGTTCTGGCTCAAAATTTTTCATTTTCAGAAGGTATGAAGGAGAAAAAGCACCCCAAAATCTGTGCCCCAATTTCTCCCGAGTACGGCAATGCCTCACATGTGAACAAAAAATACCAGTTGGGTGCATGGCAGGACTCAGAAGGGAAGGAGTGATTTTTGGATTTTGCAGCTCAGATTCTGGTGGAATTTTGGTGGGTGCTATGTCGCATTAGCAAGACCCCCCAAGCACCAAGACAGTGGAACCCCCCCACAAGTGACCCCATTTTGCAAACTACACCCCTCAGGGAATTCATCTAGGGGTATAGTGTACATTTCAAACCACCAGGGGTTTCACCAATTTTGATACAAGTGGGCAGTGAACATGAAAAATTACATTTTTTTACACAAAAATGCAGTTCTGGCTCAAAATTTTTCATTTTCAGAAGGTATGAAGGAGAAAAAGCGGTACTTATGTAGTAACTGGGCTGCCGATTTTGAAATCGGGTCCATCGCATCGCACCCGACCAAATCGCATGCGATGCGATGCGATGCGATGCGATGCGATGCGATGGACCCGATTTTTCCATAGGATTCAATGTTAAAATGGACTGAGTCCATTTTAACATGGAATTCAATGGGAAAAAGGGGTCCTTTTCATACCCCTACTATCCAAGTGGGCATGGAGTTGGATATAAACCTGTGGCGAGCGTAGCGAGCCACCGAGCCCGAAGCGTGGCGAGCGTAGCGAGCCCCGCGAGGGGACACAGAATACCGTCCCCTCGCGGGGCTCGCTTCGCTCGCCACGCTTCGGGCTCGGTGGCTCGCTACGCTCGCCACAGGTTTATATCCAACTCCATGCCCACTTGGATAGTAGGGGTATGAAAAGGACCCCTTTTTCCCATTGAATTCCATGTTAAAATGGACTCAGTCCATTTTAACATTGAATCCTATGGAAAAATCGGGTCATCGCATCGCATCGCATCGCATCGTATGCGATGCGATGCGATATCGCATCGCATCGCATCTGATTGTATGCCTTAACTTAAGGCATACAATCAAAAAATCGGCAGCCCAGATACTACATAAGTACCGAAAAAGCACCACAAAATCTGTGCCCCAATTTCTCCCGAGTACGGCAATGCCTCACATGTGACCAAAAAATACCAGTTGGGTGCATGGCAGGACTCAGAAGGGAAGGAGTGATTTTTGGATTTTGCAGCACAGATTTTGGTGGAATGAATGGTGGGTGCTATGTTGCACCAATACAGTGGAACCCCCCCACAAGTCACCCCATTTTGCGAAGTACACCCCTCAGGGAATTCATCTAGGGGTATAGTGTACATTTCAAACCCCCAGGGGTTTCACCAATTTTGATACAAGTGGGCAGTGAAAATGAAAAATTACATTTTTTTACACAAAAATGCAGTTCTGGCTCAAAATTTTTCATTTTCAGAAGGAATGAAGGAGACAAAGCACCCCAAAATCTGTGCCCCAATTTCTCCCGAGTACGGCAATGCCTCATGTGTGACCAAAAAGTGGCAGGACTCAGAAGGGAAGGAGTGATATTTGGAGTTTGCAGCACAAATTCTGGTGGAATGATGGTGGGTGCTATGTCGCATTAGCAAGACCCCCAAAGCACCAATACAGTGGAACCCCCCCACAAGTGACCCCATTTTGCAAACTACACCCCTCAGGGAATTCATCTAGGGGTATAGTGTACATTTCAAACCCCCAGGGGTTTCACCAATTTTGATAAAACTGGGCAGTGAACATGAAAAATTACATTTTTTTACACAAAAATGCAGTTCTGGCTCAAAATTTTTCATTTTCACAAGGAATGAAGGAGAAAAAGCACCCCAAAATCTGTGCCCCAATATCTCCCAAGTACGGCAATGCCTCACATGTGACCAAAAAATACCAGTTGGGTGCATGGCAGGACTCAGAAGGGAAGGAGTGATTTTTGGATTTTGCGGCTCAGATTCTGGTGGAATGAATGGTGGGTGCTATGTGGCATTAGCAAGACCCCCGAAGCACGGTGAAATTATGAACCTAATATTCCATAGATGTGTGGTATATTTTAAAACACTCCTTTATACATAGGCCGGGTTTGTCGGGGCAAGTGTCACACTGGAAAATAGTTTGCTTTCTTATTCCCTTTTTATAGCAAACTTTGCACCTTTTTTGTGTCCTGCCCTTTTTTCCAGTGGAGGGGATTTCATCAGGAAAATGCTGCCCTGGTACAATACGGGGGCCAGTACTAGAAGTACTGGGGCCCTCTGCCTGCTGGTTCCCAAATATTAGGCCCTTTATGACTTCCTCTTGAAAGTGCATAAATGTCCCCCTCTGGCCGGTAGAACGGAATAGCACGTAAGCGTTATACAGTGCCATCTGGATGATATACACGGCCACCTTCTTGTACCAGATTTTTGTTTTCCGCAGGGCACTGTACGGCTTCAGTACCTGATCTGAAAGATCCACTCCGCCCATGTACCTATTGTAATCCAGGATACAATTAGGTTTTGAGGTGTGGGTACTGGTACCTCGTACAGGGACGGAGGTGGTACTGTCTCCGTGAATTGTTGTCAGTATAAGGACATCCCTCTTGTCCTTATATTTGACCAACAACATATTTTCGTTGCATATTCCCCTGCTTTCACCCCTTCTCATTACTTGGGCAATGTGCGTTTTTGGGAGGCCTCTTTGGTTCTTGCGCACAGTACCGCAAGCTGCTGTACCTCTTGAACCAAGGGCCTTAAACAGGGGGATGCTAGTGTAAAAGTTATCCACATAGAGGTGATAACCTTTATCCAGGAAGGGGTGCACTAAATCCCAGACAATTTTCCCACTAACACCTACGAGGGAGGGGGGGCATTCTGGCGGTTCAATTCTTGAATCCTTCCCTTCATAAACCCTAAACCTGTGGGTGTACCCTGAGGTGCTTTCACACAGTTTATACATTTTTATGCCATACCTTGCCCTCTTACTGGGAAGGTACTGGCGGAATTTAACCCTTCCTTTAAAATGTATAAGGGACTCGTCGATACAAATAAATTTTTCAGGGATGTACACCTCTTCAAATTTGGCACTGAAATGATCAATGACCGGCCTGACTTTGAATAGCCGGTCAAAGGTGGGATCATCTCTGGGTGGGCACTGTGCATTATCGGTGTAATGTATAAATTTAAGAATTGTCTCAAATCGAGTCCGGGTCATGGCCATACGGTAAAATGGAGTACTGTACAGAACATCTGTACTCCAATATTGCCTAATTTCTGGCTTTTTTACTATGCCCATATGAAACACCAGACCCCAAAACGTCATCATCTCTACTGCATCTACAGGGGTCCACCTAGCAAATGATGACGTGGGGTTTTGAGCAATAAACTGCTGGGCATATAAATTAGTTTGGTCCACCATTAAATTTATAAAATCATCAGAGAAAAATAATTTGAAAAAGTCAATTTCTCTGAGACCTGTGGAATCAAATTGGATTCCTGGCATGGCCAAAAACTCAGGAACCTGGGGCTCAAAATTGTCTGGTGGTGGGGTCCATACGAGATCAATTGTTGGGGGGGGGGTCTCAGCTGCTCTACGGGGGCGTCTTTGAGGGAGTCCCTCATCACCAGAGGAGGAAGAGGAGCTTAAGACGAATCCTTCAAATTCCCCGCTTGCATCACTGGCTGTGTCAGAGTCAGAGGCAAGCATGGCATATGCCTCCTCCACTGAATACATTCTCCTGGATGACTGGGAGGACATTTGGGAGGACATTTGGGATGCCATTTTTATTTTTGTGTTACTGGTAGTGAAATGTTTCAACACGTGTATAGTGTAGGGGGGGGTACAAACTTTATTTCAACCCGGGGGGTATGTAGTGTCTAGTGTGTATGTAGTGCAGAAAAAAAAAAATACTTTATACCAATAAAAAAAAAAAAAAATGAAGGGGTTAAAAATAAAAAATTGAAGGGGTTAAAAAAAAAAAAAAAAAAAAAGGTCCTGCGCCAAAAATTGAGCACAGATGTTGGTCAGTAACGTCTGTCACTGAACAGCGCTCAAAGGCAACAGGAATTTGATCAAAAAAAAAAAAAAAATAGATCAACCCTGTGCCGAAAAAGCTGATCAGTGATGTACGTCACTGATCAGCGCACAGTGGCCACAGGACACCCACAAAATCACAGTGTGTGTAAAAAAAAAATTAAAAAAAGACCCCACAGCACTCACAAAAAAAAAAAAAGGTGATCAGTGATGCGACACTGATTACCAGTGAGGTGCAGCAGGTGCACAACCTTTGGTGCAACTGACAGTGCAACTGACAGGTATATATAAAAAAAAAAAAACCTCTGTACCCCCAAAAAAGTTGCTGATCACCTCAGATATAGTGATCAGCACAAAAGGCGGGGGCAGCAGACACAAAATTTAGCACTCTCTATCACTCTCTGTCACTATCTCTCTCTATCTCTCTATCTCTCACTATCTATCACTCTATGACACTGCAGCAGCAGCACTGACAGGTATATCTATATATTAAAAAAAACCTGCGCCCCCAAAAAGTTGCTGATCAGTTAATTTATACTGATCAGCACAAAAGGAGGGGGCAGCAGTCAGTTATATAAAAAATATATAGCACAATCTGTCACTATCTCTCTCTATCTCTCTCTCTCTCTATCTCTCTCTATCTCTCTATAACTATCACACTGCAGCAGCACAAAATATAGCACTCTGTCACTAGGCCTCTCTATCTATCTCTCTCTCTCTATCTCTCTCTATCTCTCTATCTCTCTCTCTCTATCTATAACTATATCACACTGCAGCAGCACAAAATATAGCACTCTCTGACACTATCTCTCTCTCTATCTCTCTCTATCTCTCTCTATCTCTCTATCTCTCTCTATCTATCTCTCTATCTAGCTATTACACTGCAGCAGCACAATTTCACAGCACAGGAAGGCACAAGTAGCAACAGGATCCAGGAAGCATCCAGCACACTACAAGCACAGATCAAGCAGTGATCAAGCAGTGATGAAGCAGTGATCAGGTAAGTATGGAGCAAGGTTCTGGTCAGTATATGGCGGCAGGTGGGCACGGTGACCGCACTGCACGCTATTCCAGACCGGAATGGCGTCTGCAGTGCAGTCACCGTTAGTTTAAACCCCCCTCCATGGCTGTGATTGGTCCGTCGGTCCGACGGACCAATCACGGCCTTTGGGGGCGGGCGGGGTGAGGTGGGGTGACACCAGTGTCACCCTTACACCCCGCGGTGATTGGTGCTGTACATTACAGCACCAATCACCTCCGATCCCGTGTCACCGGCGAACGTTATTCGCCGGTGACACAGGAAAACGCTGTGAATGGCTGTTCACACTGAACAGCCAATCACAGCGATCGCCGACGGGGGGGCGGCATCGCAGCCCCCCCTGGGCATGCACGGACATGTCTGCTGTCAGGGACAGCAGACATGTTGAAACTGTCACCGCGTCTATAGACGCGGTGACAGTTTAAATCCATGACGTACATTTACGCCATGTGTCGGGAAGTGCTTCCCGACCATGACGTAAATGTACGTCAAATGTCGGGAAGGGGTTAATGAATATTGTACAGTGGTGATAAATCCTGATCCTTGGTATATTAAAACTTCTTTCTGAGATCATTCGAGAGACAGCTGTACAACGTCCTGAGGAAACAAAAAAAGATACCCATATACGTCTGAAAAAAACCTTGATTACCGTGAGTTGGGGTACGCCCATTTCTTCTATAAAAGAAACCTTTATATATGTTTTCTTTGTCACTTATTGGTGAGTGAGGTACGCTAACTTGAGCTCCTCACATACAACTTTGCACATTCGATATAAACGTACAGTGGATCCACATATTGCACTCTTTTTTTTCTTTCCGAGCACCACTCGTCAGAACCACCTTTTGCTTCAAGCAAAACAAACCCCTGTCTCCCGAAAAAACCAGAGGAAATACAAAGATACCCCTATATGCTTGAATAACACCTTGAATATCGTGAGTTGGGGTACGCCCATTTTTGTCATAAAAGAAACCTTTATATATGTTTTACACATCACTTATTGGTGAGTGAGGTACGCAAATCCAGCTCCTCACATATATCTAGACACATTCTATAGATATACAAATAGACTCACACATTGCACTTGTGTTGTCTTATTTTCCTTCTTCTTGAGCACACCTTGGAAGAATCACCGTTTGCTTCAAGCAAAAAAATCTTCCGCCTTTTGAACACTACTAAGAAAGATACCTTGATAGGCTTCACATCAGCGTATACAAACATAAGTTTGGTACGCATACACTGCTTATTCTCTAAAGAAATATTTCGAAACAGACACTTTACACGTTGTTAAATATTCTTTATTGTTTTATTTTTCTGGGATCAATACCGGCAAATGAAAAAACGGTTCGGACCCTAAATTCCATTGAAAAAGACCACGTACAGCAAAAAGGAAGATCACACCTTGTTGTACCTCTAAGTATCTTTGCGCCTTATTGTATACCTATTTCACAATTTTTTTTGTCTGTATGGTATTTTAAGTGTGGGTGACACTTACGTGAGTGGGTACATCAGGGCAGCACTGCGCCATATATCATTTCTGTCACTTCCAGTTGTCTAGAGAGATGGAAGTCTCTCTGCCTGCCCCAGAACGTTTGTGGGGGGGAGGTGGGCTCCCTGGGTGCCAGGCAGCACAGGCTGCCCCCCCGGGGGTGCCAGCAGGGGACCTATATTCACTACACCCGATCGAAACGATCGGGTGCAGTGAATATATGAATATGTAATGAGCGGCTCGGCTCCGGCGCCCCCTGCTGGCTGCTGTAAAAAAAAAAATTAAATATATATTCATGTGCTTACAGCACATGAATAAAAGTAGCATGCACCTCCTCAGAATAAAATTCCTGATTTTTTGACACAAAATGTAAAAAACAAAACACTTTATTTTAAAAGTTCACATTCCACTTCTCCATCAAAAGATAGCGATTGCTACTCGGTGGATCATGGCGAAAAAAACCTTCAAATGTATTCGCCATGTGGTCATTGAATAGGGTGATTCACCGTTTTAGTCCAAAATTCGCCAAACAGCACAAATTCGCCATAAAAACATAAAAACATGGCAAATCAGGCTCATTGAATACCGCCCATTGTGTGAATTGTAAGAATCACACCGGGCTCCATCTCTTAACCCTTTAGTAATAACCCTTTCAACAAAAGAAACTCTATGATTTTTCTCCTGAAATACTGCTTGATTAAGAAGAATTTAATTTTAATTAATAATAAGTGTGAGATGACATAGGGGGTTATTTTGGTTCTCTCTTTCTGACAAAATCCTTCTTAGATGGACAAAACCATGTGCACTGCAAGTGGGGCAGATGTAACTTGTGCAGAGAGAATTAGATTTGGGTGAGTTATTTTGTTTCTGTGCAGGGAAAATACTGGCTGCATTATTTTACACTGCAATATAGATCTCACTTTGAAATAAACCCCCCCCCCATCCTAATTCTCTCTGCACAAGTTACTAATTCTAATCTGCCCCACCTGCAGTGCACATGGTTTTGTCCATCTAAGAAGGAATTTGTCAGAAAGAGTGAACAAAAATAACCCCCATGGTTTCTTTATTATGGTACATGTAATGTGCGGTAGCCATTTTTGGTTCCACTTAGCTCCATACAGATGCCGCTATTATCCCTGATCCATCCTGGTGCAATCACTGATACCTCTTGCTTCTTGCACCGCTATACACATACAGTCATGGGCTTGTGAACTGTATGCTCTGCTTAAGCTCAGATCCATATTCAGAGTATGTGTGAGTACAGCTGTGTGTATGCCAATGTTGCTTAATAAACCAACCCATAACAGAGGGGTGGCAGTCAATTGGCAAACAGGCTGGCCCTCCCTTCAGCACAGTCCTCCATGAATGGCACACTTCCTTTCTGCCAACACATGAGTTTTCTCTCTGCAATCCATGCCTCTTAGGCCCCATACACACCAGAAAGATTAATGCAAGATTAGGGTACAATTCGTCATTCGTAACGACAGTTGTGCATGAATCTTATCACTATCGTTTGTTTTTTACTCACGATTGTGGTCGTTAACGATTGGATGCGCGCTCCCGTCAGCTCGTATGTCGCATTGGCGGTTTTGCCTCCTGCAGCAGAATCAGCCGATCCGCCCGCAGATTGTGTGTTGATCATATGCACATCGTTAGCACATTGAGTGTGCTTCCGTCGTCGCGACCATCCATCCGATCCGTGTTTTCGCGCGAGTTCCTGGACACTCCTACCGCAGCCATATTGCCCCGTGGATGCAGCAGCGAAGGAGCACACGGCGTCTTCTACTGCGCGCACCTGACAGCAGGTAAGCAGGCCACCGCTGACCTCAACACCCCACCTGGGTCCCCGCTGCCCATACCAGGCCACCGCTGACCTCAACACCCCACCTGGGTCCCCGCTGCCCATACCAGGCCACCGCTGACCTCAACACCCCACCTGGGTCCCCGCTGCCCAAACCAGGCCACCGCTGACCTCAACACCCCACCTGGGTCCCCGCTGCCCATACCAGGCCACCGCTGACCTCAACACCCCACCTGGGTCCCCGCTGCCCATACCAGGCCACCGCTGACCTCAACACCCCACCTGGGTCCCCGCTGCCCATACCAGGCCACCGCTGACCTCAACACCCCACCTGGGTCCCCGCTGCCCAAACCAGGCCACCGCTGACCTCAACACCCCACCTGGGTCCCCGCTACCCATACCAGGCCACCGCTGACCTCAACACCCCACCTGGGTCCCCGCTGCCCATACCAGGCCACCGCTGACCTCAACACCCCACCTGGGTCCCCGCTGCCCACCAATAAAGGTGCCCAGATGTATTATGCCAGCCCAGCCGCCAATCTTCCCCTGCGGCCTACCTACCAAATATTATGCCACCACCACTAAATGTAATGTAAAGATGATAAATGTATAGAAATATGATTTATTAAAATTTCTTAAATGTATAAAAACAAAACATTTATTTTTATTAATTATATACAGTTTAATGAAACATATAATTTTAACTACTATTTATATTAACCAAACTATTGACATTTGAAAAATATGTACATAGACTATTGTCAACTTTTTTTTTTTTTTGGCAGGAATGTCCCAGGCACTGGTCAAAGAACAGGAGTTTGTGGAGGCATTCATAGAGAAATACCGCGAACTTGAATGCCTCTGGAAGACAAAGTCGAAAGACTATAGTAATAAAATCAAAAGAGCTCAAGCGCTGCAAGATCTCCTTGAATTTAGCAAGAGCTACAACCCAGAGGCTGATACGGAATGGGTCCGTAAAAAGATCCAGAATTTGCGGACTGTGTTTCTTAAAGAACATAAAAAAATACAGTCTTCCAAAAGGTCCGGTGCTGGTGCAGGAGAGGTGTATGAGACGTCGCTGTGGTACTACCACTTGCTGACCTTCACACTCAGCCAGGAGGTGCCAAGGCGAGGGCTCTGCCTGATGGTGGAAGGCGAGGCGGATGACGTGACAGCGGCCATGGATGAAAGTTCCCAGCCGTTATCAGTAAGTACTGGTCCAATGTGTATATCACCCCTTTGCCCCATTTCTTTCTTTCAATCATTTTTTTGTTCCTTTATCCAAAAAGATTTTAAATGTGGTCTTCCTGCCAGGGGACAGCACCAACACCATTGAAATATGCCTTATATTGGTCCCTGACCTGTTTGGCTCGTGCTGTCCCCCGGTACTGCTGGGCCGGCATCTCCAGGGACACAATTGGGGCAACCTCCCTGGGATCATCTGGGTCCTCCGGCGGTGCTGGTCCTGCCGGGCGATGTGCCCTTTCTTTGCGGCGAAGTAAATTGTGCAGGACGCAGCACGCCATGACGGCCCAGTCAATTTTATCCAGCCGGAGGTTGATGGCTGTGTGGAAAATGCGGAATCTGCTGGCCATTATCCCGAATGCACTTTCCACAAGCCGGCGTGCCCTGGAGAGCCTGTAGTTGAACACCCGTTTGTCGTGGTCCAGTACACGCTTGGCATAGGGCTTCATGATGTGTTCATGAAGCCCAAATGCCTCGTCCGCAACAAATACAAAGTTCAGCCCATGCTTGGTTTGTTGAGCTGTGGGCAAGTGCATGGTGTTGGAGGCGAGCCTGTGGTAGAACTTGGTGTCCTTCAAAGTTCCACCATCTGAGGCCCGACCATTCCTGCCGACATCCACAAAGAGGAACTCGTAGTTCGCATTGACCACAGCCATCAGCACAATACTGAAGTACCCCTTGTAGTTGAAGTAGTACGAACCGCTGTGGGGTGGCTGATTGATCCGGACGTGTTTCCCATCGATGGCTCCTTCACAATTAGGAAAGTTCCACGCCTCATCAAATTCAGCAGCGATGTTTTGCCACTCCTGAACGGTGTTGGGGAACTGAAAAAAAGAGAAGGTGATGTTAACTAATTGTTGTTGTTTTCTTTTCCACAGACAACAAGTACAGAGATAGAGGTGGTCCACACCTCAACCCCTAATCCAACCCCAGAGCCACAAGACTCATCGGGAACAATCTATGGAGTTCCGGAAACCCCCACCCCGCCTCAACTATTTGGCAAAAAGAAAAAACGCAGAACCAAGGCAGTTCCTGAACAAGAAACCGATGATATTCTGGTTCGAGCCGAAGAGGTGCTGCGTAGGCCATCTGATCAGTTTGACACCTTTGGAAAGTACATGGCTGATGGCTTACGGAAGCTACATCCGGACCAACAGATGGCGTTCGAACGCGTCACAAGCGAACTCCTGTTTATGGGCCGACAGGGCCGCCTGTCAATCAAAACCACACTGATGGGGCTTCTTCCATTGCACCAGACGCTGCAACAGATGCCTGCCGTACCCTCACCAGCCATTGCATCATTGCCTTTAAACACCCCGCCCATTAGACAATCCTGTACCCAACCTCAGACCCCACCCCGGTACAGTCACATGTATACAACATTGTTGGGAGACAGCACGAACCTGGATGATACACCGGTTTTGCAAGATTTATGACCGCATCCCATACAATTATTTCGCAGTTGGCATGGAGTAGTATGTAACACGGTGCTTGTGGCGGAGACAATGGCCATGCTGACTTGTTGCATACTTGTAGAACAATGGGGCCGGGACCATTGTATATGCAGTATGCAACAGGTAATCATGAGTCCCTTTCTTTATCTGCGCTACAAGCGCCGTCTCTCTACTGCTCCATACTGCAAGGCAATGAGGCACTGGTTTGGTTTTAAGTTAAAATAATTTTAGTAGTTATGGCACTTTGCCTATGTTTTATATGCTATGTGTGTTCTTTCTATAGGTCCATGCTTGGAGCAGTATGGCACATGGTGCATGTTGTGCAGACAATGAAAGGACCTTCATGCTACAGTGGCGCAGAGTGCAGAGCAATGGTGCCGGGACCACCACTTCTGCACTATGCGCCATGGATGCATGAGGGTGCTTTTGTTGTCCGCGCTACATGCGTCGTCTGCCATACTGTCCCTTGCCGCACGGCAATGAAGCATTTGAAATGCCTTGTTATTTTTAGGGCAATTTGCCTATGTTTTATATGCTATGTGTGTTCTTTCTATAGGTCCATGCTTGGAGCAGTATGGCACATGGTGCATGTTGTGCAGACAATGAAAGGACCTTCATGCTACAGTGGCGCAGAGTGCAGAGCAATGGTGCCGGGACCACTACTTCTGCACTATGCGCCATGGATGCATGAGGGTGCTTTTGTTGTCCGCGCTACATGCGTCGTCTGCCATACTGTCCCTTGCCGCACGGCAATGAAGCATTTGAAATGCCTTGTTATTTTTAGGGCAATTTGCCTATGTTTTATATGCTATGTGTGTTCTTTCTATAGGTCCATGCTTGGAGCAGTATGGCACATGGTGCATGTTGTGCAGACAATGAAAGGACCTTCATGCTACAGTGGCGCAGAGTGCAGAGCAATGGTGCCGGGACCACTACTTCTGCACTATGCGCCATGGATGCATGAGGGTGCTTTTGTTGTCCGCGCTACATGCGTCGTCTGCCATACTGCCCCCTTGCTGCATTCCAGTCAATTAATATAATGTTCTTGCAATATTTAAATAAACAACATTACTATATAAGCATTTAGGATAACAATATTTAAATCAACACAAAGCACTTTTAAAAATTATGTGTACTCAATGTGCTGTATGACACATGGTACTTGTGGTACAGACAAAGGACATGGCCACGTGGCACATAGTGCATATCAATGGTGCCAGGACTATTGCATCTGCACTATGCATCACGTGAGGTGGAGGGGACATGCATTATCTGCACAAGCACCATGTGTCATACTGAGATCTACCTCATGTCCGAACAAAGACAATACATTTGCTTTATATTTTTGATATTTGCATAACTTTTTTGGCAATTTTTATATTTATACTGTAAAAAAAAAAAAAATTATCAGTATTTGTGAAACTCACAGTTACATTATTTAAATAAAAAAGGTTATCTTTTCACTACAAGTGTGTGGTATATTTTTCCTTACCTTGCAATACTGATGCTGCAGGACCTTCACGATGGCTTTACAGGTCTCCGGGATGATGAGTCCCAACGCTTGCGGGGAGATGATGGATCCAAACTTGAGGTCCGCCAGCGATCGTCCTGTAGCCAGGAAACGGAGGCTCACCACCAGCCGGTCCTCAGCAGGGATAGCCATCCGGTACTTGGTATCCTGCTTCTGAATGTGGGGGGTGACCAGACGCAGCAGCTCCTGGAAGGTCTCATCGTCCATGCGAAGGAAATTGCGATAATCCTGGGGATTATTCTCGCGAATCTCCATCAGCAGGGGCATATGAGACCGCGCTTGTCGTCCCAGGAGCCACTGCTTGGTCCAGCAGGATCGAGCCTTCCTACGCTGGGCCCTCATCCTCCTCACCCTGAGCACAACGTAGGAAAGCAGGAAATCTTGCTGGAACGAATCCATAATTCAAAAAAGCAAAATGGGGGAAAAAAACACACTTTGTTCAGCAATGCAAAAACAAAGCAGCCAAAAATAGCAATGTGCAGCGTTCTGCAGGAATGCAAAAACAAAGCAGGCAAAAATAGCAATGTGCAGCGTTCAGCAGGTATACACCAAGCCTCACTAGTCACAAAGCAGAAATGAGGTCCTGCAAAATGGCTCCTAGTCTTGTTACCCTCCTCTGCTAGCCCAGCCCATAATTCTTTGTGTTCTTTTGTCCCCCCCCTTGTCTCCCCTCTGGTAGCCCGGCCCTTTATTTACATTCCAAAAACGACCGTGACCAGTGCACTCACGATGCACTCACTATCCGCACATCCGACTGTCGTACGACCATCATGTGCGATGTCGTATCGTGAGTACATCGTTAGTAAATCGCATGGAACATAGAACACGATCGTTAGCACATCGTTAAAAGGCCACGGGAGAGCGCCGCAGGAAAGTGCACACAAAATCGTTAGCCGATCGTTAGACGATCCTGATCTTTCTGGTGTGTACGGGGCCTTAGTCCAAGAGATATAGTATATGATCACCTTATCAATAATAAGTTTCATTTATTGTAATTCCACAAAATATTTCAAATACATTTTTCTCATCCCTCCACCAGGGTACTCAAACTCACTCAGGTGCTGCAGTCAGAAAGGTAAGGAGTTGGTCTGTACATTGCAACATCTATAGACAAAAGGCAACAGCTCATCCATACAGCTACTATAAGCTACTATAAGCATACCTCCCAATATGATCCTCTCCAGGAGGGACACAATGCTCTGCTCCTGCACTTACCTCTTAATTTATGATTACCATCCCCTGTGTGGAAACACCTTTCTTACCCATTAACCTGTTTAAAACAGGTGATGGGCAATCATTAATTAAGAGGAAAGTCCAGAAACAGAGCTTTGTGTCCCTGATGGAATGCGTCATGTTGGGAAGTATGCTATAAGTAAGATCCCCATCCACTGATGTAGATGACCTCAGGCTTAATGTAGATAGTTTGGAACAGGGGCCCTCAAACTATTTTGGTCTGGGACCCCATCAGACAATAAAAATAATTACGGAACCCCAGCAAGTTACTGCAGAAGGTCATCACATCACCTGGGTAGTCAGCAGACAGCACATACATGGCAGCATTGTGGAGGCAGAAAATGATGGGAGGAGTCTAAAATAACAGACAATTCAACAGATATTTCAGACTCATTGAATCACTGGCTGAGTTTAGAAAAATCATCAGCCTGATGCCAGCAACATGGAGTCGCGACCCCATGCTGAGAAGGTCGGGACTCGCTTTGGGGTCAGGGCCCACAGTTTGAGAACCACTGGTTTAGAACATCTACAGGTTAAAGATTACCTATACAACTCTGGCTAGTGAAATTTAGTTTTACAAATGAAGGAGGATTTCAACACTGTTTATATTGAACAAAATGTTCCCTAACACTGATATAGACATCCATTTCTGTCTGGCTTTCTGCTTTCTGAACAGTTTGAGTCACGATGGGCAACTGATTTAGATACAGACTTGATTTCCTCTCCATGAGAACAGTGACAAGCTCCATTCACAATCCAATCAATTTAGTTTTTTGTATTGAGGAACCTGGACCATTACCAACATTGTTCTCTGTAGCCTGCCAACAAAGCTTTTAAATGTTAAAATACCTGTCTCTTTTACATCATCCAACATTACATTATCAACAGCTTCCCCTTTATTATCACAATGATTTATTAATCCAATAGTGGAAACACAGATGTCACATGAAGGAGGGGGCGTTCATTAAAGATAGACCTCTTTGGATTCAGAACTCTGATTATTTTCCAAATTCTGGCATCAACACTCCATCATACTGAAGATTGCAGTTGTATTATCAGTTATACGGCACTACTGGGAAAGTAATAACAGTTTAATATAGCTACAAGCAAAACAACTGATTACCAAAGCAAACCTTGTAAATCTTGTAGTGATTGAGAATGTAGAACCATGTGTGTATTTATTAATTAGAAACACTGTATTTGCTTAGGAAAGCAGGGGCAAACACAGGATTTTCCACTGCTCACTCCTGAAAAGGGGGTGTGACCGTGGCAAAAGGAGGCGTGGTTTATCAAAAAGATGATACGGGCGGCTGTCGATGCACCAATAACAATGAGAACAGCCCCGACTATATATATATATATATATATATATATATATATATATATATATATATATATATATATATATATATATATATACACATACAGTATGTGTATATAAAGGAGGAGTTCAATTGAGTGGAGGCATGGCCATAAAAGCAGCTACCAAACAACAGGGGCAGCACTGGAGGACAGTGCACATGATTGCTTAAATCGCGGACCGCGGCAGCGTTTTCTTAGCTTAAAAAAGAAACTGGTCTGTCAGGGGGGTTTCTGGGTACTAGTGCAAAGCATTGGCCAGTTGGCAATATAAAACTTTTGTTTATTATTATTACTGTAAAAAGGTGTTTTCTGCCACCAATTGTATACAACAAAACTAATTTAAAGTCATGGGCATACTACCTACCTTCCAATATGACCCATTCCAGGAGGTATAAAAGCCTCTCTACCTGGACTTCCTTCTTAATGTATTATCGCAATCACCTGTGTTTAAAATCCTTTATTACAAATTGCATAGTTCAAAACAGGTGATGCCAATCATATATTAAGAGGGAATTCCAGATAGAGAGCATTTTGTCCCTCCTGGAATGGGTCATGTTGAGAGGTATGATACTGTATGGTTGGAATGTATAATTACGCAGAATTTGCAACTTTGTAGCAATTTCTTTATGACAAAAAATCTACTGTAGCACAATGTTTGTAAACTACAGCTGGGTACACAATACAGCGATGGTCATTTGTTCCAACAGACAAGTTTTTGTGGAATACATGCAAAAAAATATATATATAATTGCACACCTTGCAGAACAACATTCCAGAAACAAACTGTATTCACTGTGGTCAGCAAGCTTATTTACTGTACAGAATTGCATGAACGGGTCCTTGCAGGGATTTCGGGTTCTGAAATGGCTTCTCCTTATGACTCCTTAACTCTACAATAGTTTGTGGATAGAATTTTTTTAATAGTTCAATACTTCTTTGGCCTGTAGATAGCAGCCTACTAGTGGGGCTTCTCTAAGAGACTGTGGGGGTTATTCTGGTTGAGTCCACCAAACCCCACCCAGCGAATGCCGTCCATCGAATGCTGTGGAACGTGCACGCTTATCTAAGTGACTCTCAGGTCACTTCAATTTCTGTGCACCCTCGGGAGGAAGTGGACAGGCAGCTGACACCTGGGGATGTCAGCTGCCCACCCCGGCACTGACGTCATTACCATGGGAACACCCAGTGTTTACATTGGAATGCCAATGAAACGCTGGAGACCACAATCCACCCACGCCCGCAGCCTTGGGTACATACACTCGGCAAACAGTCTGTTCAACATGGCCGCACGCACCCAGTGTATGCACATATGCAGAAATTACCCTGCGCACGCGCATATGCCCACCATCGGTCTATGTTCTGGTCTTTGTGGATGGACCAGATTAACCCCCTATGGGTATAATATATAAAAAGTGGACAAGTGGGGAAATCTCTACAAAAAAGGCTTCTAGCTAGCATTCATCGACTACATTCTATAAAATGATTAGTTGCTATGGAAAAGTTCTCCTCTTGAACTCTTTTCCACATTTCAACAGCAGAGCTCAAGTTCTCCTGCAGGGTCCTCCTTTAAAGACTAAGAAGGTTATCAAACTCAAAGGTTAGTATCCAATTATCCACTGCAATTTACTGCAGCTAACTGACTTGTCAGGGCTATTCTATTAATCCCTAAACTGGCACCTATCAAGGATTTTATTTTGCCTGCCTTGGGCAAGCAAAACCAAAACCTCAATAATATGCTACTTTTCCACAATCACAGCCATGAAAATACATAAATCCACACATTTTCGTGAATACTGTGTGTTTTCATTCAAAAATGGTTAATGTGTGTCATGAAAAATAAAAATAGTTCTGTACCAACCGTTAGTAGCACAGATGACTCACTCACCAACGTCAACTTCACATTTTGGGACAGATGTATCAAACTTCAAAAATGATGAATGGGAGAGTGATAAACAACCAGCCAACCAACTCCTAACATTCATTTTTTAAACCCGGCCTGTAATATGACATGTAGGAGCTGATTGGCTGGCTGTTTATGACTCTCCATTATATCACTTTTTGAAGCTTTATACATCTGGACCTAAGAAACAGGATGTGGAATAAAATTAATGCATATAGAACATATTGGGTGAAATTTAATAGGATGAGAGATTCAGAAAGTGAGAGATTTGGTAAGACATCACCAGTTTTTTTAAAGCGGCAATTATTTACACTTCAAAATCAAACTAGTTTTGCAGTGTAAATGATTGCCGCTTTAGAAAAACTGGAGATTTCTTACCAAATCTCTCACTTTCTGAATCTCTTATCCTATTAAATTTTTACCCATTAACTTGTAAAATGGATTTCAGGTTGTATCGAACTCCAGACAAAGTGATTTAAATTATTTCCATAAATAAGGCACCTCTTCTTATGGTGGCGCCATATAGCAATTTATTATTTTACTAATGTGGCATCAATTTCTAGTTAAGGACTGATTCCTCTATGTACCTACACACCGGGCAATAGAGGACAGTTGGGCCAATAATAGAAAGAATGGTCAGAAAATGATAGTCTGTCCTCCACACTTACATATATTGTACAGCATGGCTAGATTAAACCTTAATCCTATTGAAAATTCACAGGGTTTTAGTGTCAGGATTGGCTCTTATACAGTATGTACTAAAGCTTTTTGGTGTTCAGAGAGGATCATATCACTAATTACAGTAAATATTACAATATACTGTACTTTTATGATTATACGCATCTTTAAAAAAAATGGAGATCTAAGGATTAATCCTGGTCTATATTCAGAGATTTATTTAAAATAATTTGACCTACAGAAAATGTGTAAGCCCTTGATTGCGGTTATGGAAAGTGTAGTGCCTTTGTACACATTGTCACCCGTATTGTTCATAGACATTTCTTTCTATCTATCTTATCTATACTTACTTATTGGACCTTATTCAGGTCCATTCGCAGTGGCCGCTCATTCGCACGGGGACCGATGTTTGGTGTATGCGCAGCCGTATTTCTGTACATGTTCATACGCCGGGTGCGCGTGGCCATGGCGAACAGACTGTTCACTGGTTGCTCACACCCAACATTGTGGGCAGTGGGTGGGGTGGGGCAGTGGACCGAGGTACTCGCCCATGGGAATGACCAGTGGTTCATGGGCATTCACCTGGTAATGTAGGACCCGGGTCAGGCAGCTGACATCACTGGTTGTCAGCCACCCACCCACTTCCTCCCAAATGTGCACGCATATATGTGACCTGAGAGTCACGTTATATACACATGCATGCACAACATCAGATATGGGAGTTTCCCCCACCCAGGCCTGATTTTATGTAAAACATCCATTCGCAGGCCATGCGAACATGCATTGTGTGCAAATGGGGGGCAGGTGGCCTGCCATTTGCAGGGAGGGTTCTGGTGGACTCGTAAGGGTGCAAATTCGCATCCGAGTGAGTCAACCAGAATAACCCCCATTGACCGTGGAATTGGATTAGACATGTTTTTACACAATTGCATTCATGCATTATGTATAATGCATTTTTATATTGGTATTAATGTATGGGCTGCAAACTTTGAAGCTCTTGCTGACTTCTGTAAAAGCCTAAAAGCCCCTCCCTGAGCCCCTTAGAGGGAAGTGCTCCCAGTGGATGGGGGAATGTGGTTTCAAATTTGCATCATTTTGGCACTTTACATGGGAGGTAGTGGTGGGGAGTTAATATGCTGTGATTCAATGCAAACCATGTCATTCACACATTTCAGCTATTTAACTCAATACTTTTTTTCTTTTAATCGAATTTACTGTGCTAAGAAAATGTCATTATAGTTTTACTATAAACAGCCGTATAATAAATATGAGTGTGGCGTAGCACACATACAATTTAGGTAGACAGTCAAAACCAAAAGGTCAACATGTACTACAGTAGGTCAACATTGACAAAAGGTTGACACAAGCAAAACTTTGACATGAAAAGGTTGATGCATGAAATAGTCAACATACATTTTTCAGGTTTTTCTGTGTCAATGTCGACACTTGCAGTAGCGCACGCAGGGGGGGTTTATGAGTACCCAGAAACCCCCCAGGAGTCTAAGGACCCTAGGCTGAAAGCTGAGGGTCCCCTCTTTCCATGGGTACAAGAATTTTAAAAATCGGCCCCTGGGAACTGGAGATATCTGACTTCAAAGCAGTGGTCCGCATCCAAGCCTGTTAATTGCTCTTCCCAGTCAGATAATTCAGGTTCTGTCTGACATAGAGTTTTTTTGAGGGTATATTCCAAAAGCTTGGACTCTCTCCCTTTAAAGGAAACTAGTAGCTTGTATCTACTGTTCCCAGAACCAAGAAATATCAGCCTTCAAGCAGCTGGTTACTACTCCAGCTACACACACCTGGTATGTAGTTTTATATACTCGTTGGCAGATTGCTCTGCCTCCTGAACGATGATCCCCTAGTCCCCAATACCATTTGGTAGATGGGATTCTCTAGTTTTTAATTCCATTAAAATCTAAGAAATCTATTTCCGGAAACTGGAGATATCTGCAGTCAAGCAAGCTGTCCTCCCACCAGAAAATTATGAATAATAAGCCCACTCCACTATACACCCCTCCTCTGCATATTTAACATCCTCTACCACCATGGAAGTTATGTATCAGGGCCCCTTCTCCCACCCCATCTCCCACCATCTGTGCAGTAAAGGGATAATTAGTGGAAATTACTGATCCATGCCCTACATGCTGAGCGATTGATATAATACCCCCTACCACCCGTGGGACATCAAAGCTTCCCCCACCCCTACCGCTGGAGGATCGGTAGGGGCACCAATACATTGTTATGCCCAGGGGTCTACACTGCTGTTGCTGCCCCTGTATGTGTATATTTATATATATATATATATATATATATATATATATATATATATATATATATATATATATATATATATAGATTCCTATTCTGAATGCAGAGCGAGGAGGTCATTGACAAAAAGCGTGTCCTGATATTACCAATAATTATAGCAGAAGTCCATCAACTTTTCAAGTCCAGAAAAAGTCCAATATTGGATCTTATCAAATAAACCAAATTGTGATGTTATTTATTGAATGATCAGCAGATATTCCTACCAGGATCAGCTGCACAAATTTAATTCTTCCAATTGTTATCATCCCTGATGAAGTCTTATAGACGAAACGCGTCGGGTTTTGATCTTTAATAAAAGGACTATTTTTCCAGACATGGACTGGGCCTAATCATTGTGGATGAAAATACATGGAAACGAATTTCTAAAATGTTATATTGATTTTATTACTTTTTTATTATGTTATATTGGGAGGTACAGATTTTTTACTAAGTAGCGCACCCCAATCCCCCCCTTTTCTTATATATATATATATATATATATATATATATATATATATATATATATATATACAGGTTGAGTATCCCTTATCCAAAATGCTCGGGACCAGGAGAATTTTGGATAACGGATTATTCCGTATTTCGGAATATTTTAATATTTCAATGATGTATTTTGAAGTATCTTGCATTTATGCTGTATAAACACATAATATACACACAAATATATTTTATTACCACATAAAATACACACAAATATATTTTAATTGTTCAAAAAACAAGGTTTCAAAATGTGAAACAAAATGTGTGTACTATCTCAGTACTGATTTTGAATGCCAATCAATCATTGTCTTGCACATATATAGTGCCAGTTACATATCATGTCCCCAGTGATGCTGTTTCAAATGTCCCCAGTGAGTTTTTAGCAAAAAAAAAAATTTTTTTCACTTTCTGGAATGTCCGTATTTCGGAATAATTCGGATAACGGATATTCGGATACGGGATACTCGACCTGTATATATATATATATATATATATATATATATATATATATATATATATATATATATATATATATATATTTATTTTATTATTATTTATATACATTTGGTCTATCTATAATACTTTAACTGACCCGGCATATACTGGGTCACCTAAGTGTCCATCTCCGTGCTTTGCTCCACCCCTCTAGAAACCCCCTTCTGAAAATCCTGCGTTTGCCACTGACTTGAGCCACCAACTAGTGTAGCGCATACCATTGCATGGCATGCTTCAGGCAGGGTTGCCGACTTTTGAAGTCGCCTCTCCGGGAGAAGCCCGGAGAGGAGACTTTCAGCATGACTTCGGGGGCGGGGCTTGAGTGTGACATCATTAAGCCCCACCCCCAGGATGGGAAATAACCCGTTTTGTCTATCTTCGTGGAGGGGGCGGGGATTGGCAGATAGGGTTATGTATGTAAACGGGAAGGGGGGGGTTGGAGAAATTTTAGCACAGGCGCTTTGGGTCAGATGTATAAAGGTCCCAATATAATCATTTGAAAAGGTTTATTTCTGAATTGCATAAAAAATCTGGTTAACTCTCAGAGGCAAATTCCTCCTCAAATGTACAAAACCATGGCCCTTATTCTGATTGACGCGTACTTTTCCGCATACTTTCGGATCGCGTCTTTACGGCGTCTGCGCATGCGTGGAGAACGCTACGCGCATGTGCCACGCCTTGACTCCGTACCTGTTCGGGCAAATCCCGTACAAAACTGGTCACCGCAATCATTCGGGAAATATGGGCGTATTATGGGCGTCATGCGGAATGACACATGGGCGTAGTTTCAAAGTGGGCAAAACGGGGCGGAAACATGGGCGGACACGGGGGAGTACACTTATGTTGGGGGGCGTACATTCGGATAGCACTCCGAATGCACGCAAACAAAAAGGGAAGAAATGTGCGGTGTCCAAAAGGCCACTATTGCTTTGCGGACACCACTCGTTCCTGCGGGAGGCGAACGGACCGCCTAATGACTACAAGCATTAACACCTGAACCCAATAAAATCGACTCCTTTACTCATTACTCACTAATAGGACGCTTGTCAGTGCTTTAATTGAAACCATTGCACTTCAATTGCTGTAAGGGTTAATGTGTGCAATGCATGTGTTAGGCATGCTTGTAAGGATATATTGGCATCTAATTGATTCCAATTCCAAATAAGCATTTTTTTATGAGGAGAGGTAATTGAATAAGTGGGTCATGTGATGTATTGCAGAATTGACATAATAGTGGGTTGTTTGGCGTAAATACACCGCTTACGTGCTGTAGCACCGCTTGGCTCCCGTTCGGATGCGGTATTCCCGAGCATACTCTGTAATACTCTGTTATACCGTGCAGAATTTGACTGTTTCCCCCGCACACGCATGGTTTGTATGTCGTCCGTAAACACGCCCTGTTCTTAAAGAGTGAGTCCGTCCGAATGCGGAGGACCCGTGGGCGTTTCTACGGACGATGGCCGCACGCGGCAGAACACCGTGGCGTGCGGACCGCTCCGTAAGAATGCGGGAATATCCGCACCGGTCAGAATAAGGGCCCATGTGCACTGCGGGAAAGAAAAACCCCACCCAAATCTAATTCTATCTGCACTTATTATATCTGCCCCACCTGCAGTGCACATGGTTTTGTCCAATTGAGAAGGAATTTGCCTCTGAACCAGAATAAGGCCCAATGTTTGTATTTCATGGTCCGGGCATTTTATTTAGATATGTCCTATTCACAAACCCAGAAGCGCTGTCTGGCACAACACAGTTTGGATTCAGTGCTGACTAGTCACTCTATATGAAGCCTAAGCTCCTTTTACTGCTCCAGGATTAGTCACTGAGTTTTATACTCCAGGAGAGAGCTTCAGGTTCCCATCCATCCCAGGAATAGTGTTTCCAACCACTCCAACAGATGTTTCCAAGTTTCCTTCTTCACAGAGGGGTTATATATTTGCTAATCCCAAGGAGGGTCAGTCCCAAGAAAGGACCTCTTTCTGTCAGTGTCAGGAACTTAAGTCTGCAGGTCATCGGGAGAAATTCCTGCCTACTTGTCACAAGAATAGAATTTTATCTGTCTAATTCAACAAGGTTTTCTGAGTTTGCACCCCCAACAGGTACCGTAACCCCATGAGGGGTATAAAGTGATGCAAATCCAAGAAGTTCCTCCAGTGCCATAACCCCAAGAGTGGATTCTAGTGTCACAATGCCAGAGATTCTAGTGTTTTAAAACCATTTTTAAGGAGGGTTCTCTTTCCTGCCAATTTTTAATGGTGTACCTTCTCTTTCACCTACAGTATGGCCAGAATAAGTTCTTTCCTGACAGCCTATATTATTCCAGGTGCTGCCCACTCTCCACCTTCATTCTCAGTACCACCTAGCTGGCTGCCAGTCAAAATACTCATAAGGGTTAATTTATAAAGATGTGGGGTGACATTCTATAGGTTGAGATAATAAGACTTTTGCGATTTTTTTCGCAAAAACGTCCGAAAACGCTTTTTTTTCCATTTTCGCATATTTAATGAGCTGCGAAAATGTGAAAAAAGTGCGATTTTGGCCAACAAGTTGGACACACTGGAAATGCGATGGCTGCTTTTCGCAGCACATCGCATCCAGATGTTTTCACATGAAAAAGTATACAAATCGCATATTTAATGGTATGCGATTTGTATAAAGTGTGTCTATAATTCGCCCAAAAATCAGACCAGGTTCTGATGGGCGAATTAGCCAGAACCCTGCACAGATCGCAATGATCTGTGCAGGGTTCTGGTGTAAAAAAAAGTTTAAACAGTTAAAATAAAATAAAAAACCAGCGCGGGGTCCCCCGCCAGAGCATAACCAGCCCCGGGCTCATTGAGCCGGTGCTGGTGACATAAAATCAGGGTCCCCGACAAATAGGGGTCCCCTTGATTTAATGAAACCAGCACCAGGCTCAAGGTCCGGCGCTGGTTCCCAAAATACGGGGGACAAAATGACTAGGGGTCCCCCGTATTTTAAGAACCAGCACCAGACCCAACCAGCCAGCAGGGTAATGCCACAGCCGGGGGACACTTATTATATAAGGTCCCGCGGCCAAAGCATTATCCCCCTGGCTGGTCAGCATGGGCAGGGGTCCTGGGGAAGTGGGGACCCCCCCAATGAAGGGGTCCCCCCCTCCAGGACTTACCAGCCCATGCTGAAAGTCCGGGGCTGTCCCCGATGCCCCTGGGCGGTGGGCATCAGGCTGATGGATAGTGTAAAAAATAGAAGAAAAACTATTGTTTTCTACTGTAGAACTATGAGTCCCAGCAAGCCTACTCCGCATGCTGGAACTTGGAGAACCACAAGTCCCAGCATGCGGGGCATTAAAGGGCCCGCTGGCACTTGTAGTTCTACAGTACAAAAAATAGTTAAATAAAACACACTGACACCCTGAAAAATAAAAGTTTAATACACACATAACACACACACTGATAAACACACTTAAAATTCATACATAAATCCTTTATATCCCCAGCCCAAAGAAAATATATGGTAGCAGACGACCCAGGGCATTGCTATAAATGTTCAATGAATAATGCTAAATTTCTACATTGCTTTTGGGAATGTTCTAAAGTGCGCAGATTTTGGAATAAAACAATTGTATATACTAACTCCATGTTACAAACATCTATAGCTATGCTACCTGAGGTTTGCCTCTTACTAAACTTCCAATTCACCAATGAAAATCCTACCATCTCACAAAACATCCCTATTCTGGTTCTAATCTTTACTCTGGCAAAGAAATTGATTTTAAAACACTGGATTAAAAAGTTGGCACCCAGTATTCAAGAATTGAAATCTTTAATATTACAATATTTGTACTTCGATTTAAAATCCATAATCCTACAAGAAAATAGCTCTATACATAAATTTAAAAAAAAATGGCACAATTTCATAATGTCATTAGATCAAGATTCTAGACACATTATCTTGAACTATTTTGAAGCCTCTTCATGGAGTAGAGTCAACCCTCTGATATCGGTTAGATCTGCAGAAAAGTAGAGTCCACCATATCACTTCCTAATTGATCCACCAATAACAGATTAATTATGACTTCAGGAACCTGCTCTTTTAGAATTGACGACCTCCCCCATCGGACGGGACCTGTTTAGAAAAGGATAATACATTAGCATGACCAAACCAAATACATCTATTATGATTTAGCTGTACTATGATTTATGCTGTACAAACGATACTAGTTTAAGTGATTACTGCCACCCCTACCTAAACCTTTCCTCCCCTCCCTCTTTGTCTTCGTAGCTATATAACATGTTTGTATGTCTGCCATGTCTGTCCTGTTTAGTTCCAAATTCGGGTGATATAAGTTTACAGTTTCGCAGTTGTTGTCACCCTCTCACCGGGACGTTACTGGGCCTCAGGTACTTTTATAACAATGTAAAAACCTTTGGATTCAAACCAGGGCCTAATTAAAGAGACCTATTTGATAAGCTATGGTACCATATGCTTCGATGCTATTCTTACTAATCAAATTTGATAACATACTGAACTGGAGCAATCCACCCAGCCCGAGATGTCCTGTTAAATAGTTAATGAAAGGTTCGACTGGCCCTATTTCGCGATAAGCCGTGAGAGGGTGACAGACATGTTTAAACAAAAGATAATTATGCTTAATGTTCCGATATTATCTTGTATATCTTCACAATGCATAATTCTGCCGATCCTTTATATCCATGAACACTAAGGCTAATGTGGTCAAGATACTACTACTCAAGATTGTAAATGTTTGTTATTGTCTGACCACTGGTTGATTATGTATACAGTGACATTCTTGTATGTTCTGTTCTTAAAAATCAATAAAAAAGTCTATTAAAAAAAAAAAAAAACACACACACTAATACTTACCTACCTTGAGCCCGTAGGTCGGTCCCTGGATCCTGGGTTCGGGGTCCGGGGCTCCTGGACAGAAGAGTCCGGTTCCGGGGCCTTGGTCCTGGTTCCGGGGCTGGTCCGGGGTTCTGGGCTCCAGGGCTGATGTCTCCGGGGTCCAGGATCCGAAGAAGTCCAAAAGGGGTACCTGAGGAAGGAAATCCTACTCACCTGGTCCCCGGCGACGACATCGGCATCCTCTCCGGCAGACGCGCTGCTCCCGGCTGGTACCCGCTCACGGACTGGAGAGACGCAGAGATTTTCATCTTCCGCGCCTTTCCTCTGGATGATTCTATTGGCCGCCTAGCGGCCAATCAGGAGCCGACTTTCTCGGAGGATGCCGATGTCGTCGCCGGGGACCAGGTGAGTAGGATTTCCTTCCTCAGGTACCCCTTTTGGACTTCTTCGGATCCTGGACCCCAGAGACATCAGCCCTGGAGCCCAGGACCCCGGACCAGCCCCGGAACCAGGACCAAGGCCCCTGAACCGGACTCTTCTGTCCAGGAGCCCCGGACCCCGGACCCAGGATCCAGGGACCGACCTACGGGCTCAAGGTAGGTAAGTATCAGTGTGTGTGTTATGTGTGTATTAAACTTTTATTTTTCAGGGTGTCAGTGTGTTTTATTTAACTATTTTTTGTACTGTAGAACTACAAGTGCCAGCGGGCCCTTTAATGCCCCGCATGCTGGGACTTGTGGTTCTCCAAGTCCCAGCATGTGGGGTAGGCTTGCTGGGACTCATAGTTCTACAGTAGAAAACAATAGTTTTTCTTCTATTTTTTACACTATCCATCAGCCCGATGCCCACCGCCCAGGGGCATCGGGGACAGCCCCGGACTTTCAGCATTGGCTGGTAAGTCCTGGAGGGGGGGGACCCCTTCATTGGGGGGTCCCCACTTCCCCAGGACCCCTGCCCATGCTGACCAGCCAGGGGGATAATGCTTTGGCCGCGGGACCTTATATAATAAGTGTCCCCCGGCTGTGGCATTACCCTGCTGGCTGGTTGGGTCTGGTGCTGGTTCTTAAAATACGGGGGACCCCTAGTCATTTTGTCCCCCGTATTTTGGGAACCAGCGCCGGACCTTGAGCCTGGTGCTGGTTTCATTAAATCAAGGGGACCCCTATTTGTCGGGGACCCTGATTTTATGTCACCAGCACCGGCTCAATGAGCCCGGGGCTGGTTATGCTATGGCGGGGGACCCCGCGCTGTTTTTTTTTTATTTTAATTTGCGATTTCCTGCAAACGTGCGATTTTCAGACATGAAAATCGCACATTTTCAGGACTAAAGACATCGCACCAACTCGCACCTATTCGCATTATTTGGGCCGTTTTTCGCATCTCATTAAATATGCGAAAAACAGGCCAATCTTGCGATTTTAAAAAGGGCGAAGTGGTGCGATAAAAAAAATGCGCATTTATCTCAAACCATAGATTGTCACCCGGGATTTCTGTTGAAGATGGGATTTTGACCATAGCAACCAATTTGATTGTAATATAAATAGTTTGCAGCTGCTGTGCTGTACATCGTGCTAGCAGATTTTAAAACCCTCCACAGCTACCAGGCATCTTCATTTCCTGGTGACCAGCTGGAAACCTCCATCTGGAAGCTTGGGAAAGCCCTGGTCATTTTGCAGTGACCGTGACCTCCAAGGGAGATGAGCCATGGCAGCTCATTACAGATGGATTATCCTATTCTTCACATCAGAGGAAGAGCATTGGTATGGGCAAATTCCATTATAGAACCCCAAAATCCATTGTTCTGCAAGGTTCTGGCCTTCTGTAGTATAGTTTTGAGGATATTCTTACTACAAGTGCACTTGGGAGGAGATTTCTATCCCTTCGGATCATAAAGGAGTTCAGGATTTGTTGGACAGCTGAATTAGGAACTTTTTTGCTTTTCATAAATAAACTCAGGTTCTTAGGTGGGACACACACATACACATTTACATTTGGGGATATGTATTTTATTATTTATTTACAGTTTCTTATATACTGCGGTGTAGCAAATTATATTGCGCTTTACAATAGGATATTTAATATTTGGGTACTTGTTTCCTAGCAGGGCACCCATCACATACCATCACATGCCTTAATTAGTGTTATGCGATGGTATGCGATGGGACATGATTTCCGGGTCCTAAGAGCCGCACTGTACAATTTTAAAATTGCATCACATCGCATGCCATTAAAATGGCATGCGATGCGATCGATGCGATCAAAACGATGATTTAATTGTACATGCACCCTGATGGGTGATTAGTATATTATATGCACCCCCAACGTTAATGCCACCGCCACTATTAACGCCAACCTGAAGCGTGGTGAGTGCAGCAAGCCCGCGAGGGGCGGCGGTATGCATCCTCCGACCTTTTCATACCCCCACTATCCACGTCGGCGTAAAGTTGATTCTATATAGTGTGGCGAGCGCAGCGAGCGGCCGCGGAATACATGTGATGTTATCCACGTCCCCTCACGGGGCTCGCTGTGCTCCCGACGCTTCGGGCTCAGTGGCTCGCTGCGCTCGCCACACTATATAAAATCAACTCCACGCTGACGTGGATAGTGTGGGTATGAAAAGGTCGGAGGACGCGTACCGTCGCCCCTCGCGGGCTCGCTGCGTTCGCCACGCTTCGGGTTGGTTTTAATAGTGGTGGTGGCGTTAACAATGGGGGTGCATATAACATACTAATCACCCATCAGGGTGATTGTACAATGAAATCATCATTTTGATCGCATGCGATCTGGTCGCATGCAATGCAATCGATGCGATCAAAATGATGTAACAAGATTAAAATCATGGGCTCTGTGCTAGGAAACAAGTACCAATATTTGTAATATTTTCCCACCATGGCCCTAACTGTGCAGAGTTTGTATATTCTCCCTGTACTTGCGTGGGTTTCCTCCGGGTGCTCCAGTTTCCTCCCACAATCCAAAAATATACTGGTAGGTTAATTGGCTCCAAACAAATTAACCCTAGAATGTTTATTCATGTGGTTATTATATTAACACCATGTGATTACTGTATCACTAATTTCATTAGTAGGTTAAGCCACTTGTACAGTATTCTCCTTTAGACGTGCAGGAAATTGTCTGCATTGTTTAATAATCCCACAAGTGATATAGACACAGTTTACAAGTACTGTATATAATTCTAAAGGCTTAATAATTCCAAAAAAATATAAGAAGAAATAAAAAACACTCATTGTGATTATACAGTTAAAAAATCAAAGCATAACTTAACATACAATAATGTAATAATTATGTTATTTCCTCATAACTAATTTCCTAAAATAAAAGTACAGGTTGAGTATCCCTTATCCAAAATGTTCGGGACCAAAAGAATTTTGGATAACAGATTATTCCGTATTTCAGAATATTTTTATATTTCAATGCTGTATCTTGAGGTATCTTGCATTTATGTTGTATAAACACATCAAACATGAAATACACACAAATATAATTTATTTGTGCATAAAACAAGGTTTCAAAACATTAAACAAAGTTTGTGTATAATCTCAGATACTGAATATGAATGCCAATCAATCATTTTCTTCCAGATATGTACTGCTAGTTACATATCATGTCCCCAGTAGTGCTTTTACAGATGTCCCAAGTAGGACATATATATTTTTTCACTTTCTGGAATGTATGGATTTCGGAATAATTTGGATGATGGATATTTGGATAAGGGATACTCAACCTGTATAGATATATGGTGAAAAAACACAAAATAATACCCCTCATTCAGCATATTGGACTTTTAGACACATTCCTGTTCTTAGTACATCCCGCCTATACCCCCTAGTGATCAGACCATATCACATATGTAAAATGTACAATTTGTTTTCCAAAATTTGCACATGTAATATGGTGTGAAATTTTAGACAAAGTCAGAAATTGCATGCAATTTCTGGCAACTTTTAGTTACGAAAATGTGTGATTTTTTTAGACATGCTTTTTTTAGTAATGATACTGTGCGATTTGTTTAGACATGGGAGTGTGTGCTTTTTGTAAAAATGTAAAGAAAAAAAACAGCGTGGGGTCCCCCCTCCCAAACATAACCAGCCCCGGGCTCATTGAGCAGGTCCTGGTTCCCCAAATACGGGGGGTGGAGGAATCATGGGGTTCCACCATATTTAAGAAACCAGCATGGGGCTTTTGGACCAACTCTGGTTCCAAAATTATGGGGGACAAAAAAACTGGGGGTCCCCCGTGTTTTGGAACCAGCACCAGGCTCCTACAGCTAGTGGTGTCATGACACAGCCAGATGACTTTTTTTTACACAAGGTCCCAGCCAAAACATGAGGATGGTGGCTGGTCACCCCTATATGGTGTACCTGGTGGAGTGGGGACCATACCAATAAATGCCCCCCAGGCTGAAGCCTGGAGCTGTCCCCTGCAACCCATGGTGGTGGATGCCGGGCTGATAAAATAAGTGTAAAAATAGAATGAAAAAAATTGCTGTTTATAGTGAAACTACAAGTCCCAGAAGGCCTCCCCTGCATACTGGGACTTAGCAAGCCACAAGTCCTATCATGCAGAGCATTACTGGGCCCCCTTGGACTTGTAGTTCATCTGTAAAAAGAATGTTAAAATAAACACACACAGTAAGAACAGTACAACTTTATTACATACATTTTACACCAATATACATTTGCTCCCATGGAGGTCCTCTGGTGTAGCTCACCCCACACTGACATCAGAGTGAGCCAGGTTCCCCCATATTGCGAGTGGAGAATTCCGCTGCCCTTCATGCTGGGGAATCCTCTCAGCCCTGATTAGCTGTAGGCATCTCTATGGATTTTATTTTTATTCTAATTTTACACTTATTTCATCTTGCCAGGGACAGCCCTGGGTTTCAGCTGACCAGCCACAGTCATAATGCTTCGGCCAGGGACATTATTTAAAAAGTTTCCCCCGGCAGTGGCATGACATCGCTGGCTGTTGGAACCTGCTGCTGGTTCCAAAATATGGGGGACCCCCAGTTTCTTTGTCCCCCATATTTTTGAACCAGGACTGGTCCAAGAGCCTGGTGCTGACTTCTTAAATAAGGTGGAACCCCACATTTTTTTCACCCGTATTTGGGGAACCAGAACAGACAGATGAAAATGTGTGAATTTACCGCAAATCGCACCCTATTACATCTTGCTTCATGCAGGGGCCGATACAGGAGAAAATGACAGGGGGGTCACCATGATAGGAGAGGGTTTGGGAGGGGGAGGGTGTTAGTGGTGCCAGTGTACATGCTAAGGGAGCGGCGAGAGAGAGGAGAGCAGAGAGAGGGCGGGAATGGGATTAACAATAGGCCATGGCGTTTAAAGTACACAAGCCCATCTTGGCGACAAAAGTGAAGGATGTAGTTTTGCGCGCTCTCCGAAAAAGGGGGTGTGGTCACTCAAAAGGGGGCGTGTCCCTGAGTATAGTGTACCACACCATATACAACTTCTACTCATTATGCAACAAAATACCAGACCCCATTATACTTGCCCCTTACACATGATGCCAAATGGAATGAGCCGAAATTCACATAATGCCACATGGATTGTGCCAAAATTCACATAATGCCTCACGGATTGAGCCAAAATTCGCATAATGCCACATGGATTGAGCCAAAATTCACATAATGCCACACGAATTGAACCACAATTCATATAATGTTACACGTATTGTGCCAAAATTCACATAATGCCACACGAATTGAACCACAATTCATATAGTGTTACACGTATTGTGCCAAAATTCACATAATGCCACACGAATAGAGCCAAAATTCACATAATGCCACAGAGATTAAATCAAAATTCACAATATGCTACATAAACAGGGACATTGCGCGCCAAAGGCGCGCATTAAAAATTTACACCATAATGCCCATTGCATGTTAAGCCACACAGCATAATGTCCATTATGTATTATGCCAAACACCATAATGCCTATTAAAAATTATGCTACATAAGTGCTGCTTATCTACATGCTCATTGCCAAGGGTTCCATGCTCATTGCCAGGGGATCCATAGTCATTGCCAAGGGTTCCATGCTCATTTCCAAGGGTTCTATGCTCGTTAGCATGTGGGATTACATGCTCATTGCCAAGGGGGAATACATGCTTACGGTAACTGGGGGACAGCCACCGCCAGGCAAAAGTGACAGCCATTGACAGCCAGGCAACTGCCCGGCTGTATTCAGAGCACTGCATTTCCCGGCTATTTGAAATAATACCCATTCCACACCAGAAAATGGGATTTACAAAAACTTTCTGGCTACATCTGTAACTGGAACTACTGGATAAATAACATGTAACTGGCAGTAAATATGTGCAAGAGAATGATTGCTTAGCATACAAAGTCAGTGTCTCAGGGCCTTATTCTAGTTCACTCTGACAAAATCCTTCTTAGATGGACAAAACCATGTGCAATGCAGGTGGGGCAGATGTTACTTGTGCAGAGATAATTAGAGTTGGGTCGGGTTTTACTTCGAAAGTAAGATCTATATTGCAGTGTAAAAAAAAGCAGTCAGTATTTACCCGGCACAGAAACAAAATAACTGACCCAAATCTAACTCTCTTTGTACATGTTACATCTCCCCCCCTGCAGTGCACATGGTTTTGTCCATCTAAGAAGGATTTTGTCAGAAAGAGTGAACTAGAATAAGGCCCTTAGTTTGTACATAAACTTTGTTTCATGTTTTGAAACCTTGTTCCATGCACAAATTAAAATATATTTGTGTGTATTTCATGCGTTTGATGTGTTTGTACAACATAAATGTAAGATACCTTAAGATACATCATTAAAATATAAAAATATTCCAAAATACGGAATAATCCATTATCCAAAGAGCTTCTGGTCCCGGCAAAGTAACAGTTCGCCAAAGGTGCTAACTGCAGGGGTTTGCACATGTACATTAACGCCTAGGAGCATGGGCAGCATTGGAGACGGGGCTGAATTGGCTGCTCAACCAGGGCAGGTCTGAATCGAATCCAGTCAGTATTTGAATATTTTAATAAATAGATCCCTTGGTATTTTACACATAGTTTTGGGTTACATACAATATATACAACAATATAATCATCATTCAAAATATTCTTCACACAACACAATGGTGACTTTTCTTTTCCCTTTATTGTTATGCCTTTTGCTGGGATATTTTTTATTTTCTGTCCTTGATTCCCATAAATAAAATAAACAGTTATATTGTCAGCACCTGCCTCATGCACATTCCGGTATGTTTCTACAGTTTGCTATTACGGCGAGGTTAAAACCTTGAACTCTATTACCTAAATAAGAAACATTCGAGAGCAGACTCATTGGTCATAAAGTTTGCATGCTTACTACATAAAAGTTTATTGTGCAGGTAGAAAAACTGTTTTCGGTAGAGTATATATTCACCGTTACCTTGGATACCATTTCCCTGTTTTCTCTAGGGTCTGTATTTTTATTGCTAGTCTTATTCATGCAACTGACAAAATTCGCTTGTGCAGGGAAAAAATGTTTTTACGTGCACTGACTTGATATAGAAATGTAGTTTGAAATTCCGTTATTTCTATTATATTATTTCTGGTGAAGCATATACAATATTAATATGCTTGCTTGCCCTGTAAACAATTCCTTATATTTATAAAGGCTTCAATACGGTGTTTTAGGTTGATATGGTATTTATTAATGCAACGCTTTATCTCCAAGAGACCAAGTCCAGTTGATACACTGTAGAAGAAGTTCTTCGGGATTTCACTTTGCACTGTTCACTTCTACTTGTAATACAGACAGTCCTGATGGTCCTCCACCTTTAATATAAACAGCAAATCACAGTGTCTCCTGACTCATGTCCTCCTATCCTCCTGTTGTCCCATGTAGTGATATACATGCTAAAACCCCTGACAGACCTTATCAGCAGCTTACAGATGCAAGTACAAATTAGCCAATTTTTAGGCTGGAGATCTGAAGACCCAAAATGGGTCTAAGGATGAATTCCACCCTTACTCTGGTGCCAAAGGGAGATGCAGTCACAGCAGAACCGATATGCATCTAAAATGTGTAGAACACAAAACCAGGAAGCCGGGGAAGCTCCACCACCCTCATCTGCTCCTGAGAGTCTTCAGGAGTGGGAATATGGCACCAAAGTGCCTGTGAAAAAGCCAGATAAGCTGGCCTGCCGTCTGGCCTGCCACAGGGAAAGAGGGGGGGGGGAGAATGTAGACATGCAGAGAGGATGACAGCTTGTGCCACCTCCCATGCACTGATGCTGCTTGGAGTGCTACGGAGAGGGGTGGGTATAGAGCGCACCTGCACAGTGGTAACGGGTCCCTTTGGCAGCTCACTCGGTGCAGGCTGACAGGGGATAACTGTCACAGCCTGTTGATGAAAACTATGAAAACTATTCAAATAAATAAAGAAAGAAAAAGAAGAAAATACTCTGAGATACAGCATACTGTAAGTGTCCGGCTCTCCCAGGCACATTTTTAAAACTGGTCTGGGGGAAGGGTACATGACCGTACATGTGATTCGCAGAACCATGTTGAAGGTCCCACAACAGAAAGTAAAGTGATTGCTTTAGCCCCTCTGTCGGGATCCCCACTGTTGGAGGCGCATAACACACCCGTTTCACTCTTCATACACTCCAGGAACCTTCAACCAACTTTTACTAAAGATCAAAAGTCTATTAAATCTATTTTGCAATAAAATCTCCAATTTGATTTGCAATCATATCTGTTTTTCAAAGAAAACACTGTAGGATAACATTTTATATTTAGAAACAGTTGTAGTTGCACACTGAATATACTGTAGTCATGCTGCATATAACTTTAATCATTAAAGTCTTCTTGTACATCTTATTCACATAGTGATATGATTAAGATACAGATATAAAGAAAACAAGACTTTGCTTAAACCGATGATATTAAATAAATGTTATAACCACAGTGGTAAGGGGGTGCCTTTGGCAGCTCTCTTGGTGCAGGCTGACAGGGAATAACTGTCAGTTTGTTGATGAAAACTATTCAAAGTTAAATTAAAGAAATAAAGAAAAAAAGAAAAAGAAAAAAAATACTCTGAGCTCCAGAATAAGTGTCCGGCTCTCCCGGGCACATTTCTAAAACTGGTCTGGGAGAGGGGTATATGACCGTACATGTGATTCACAGAACCATGTTGAAGGTCGAACAACAGAAAGTAAAGTGGTTGCTTTAGCAAGGGGCTTCTTTTCGCTCGCCCCCTGTCAGAGCCCCAGCAGTCGGGATCCTGACGTTGGGATCCCCACTGTTGGAGGCGCATACCACACCCATTTCACTCTTCATACAAATCTCCAGGAAACTTTAACCAACTTTTACTAAGGACATAGGGTGACATTTAATAGGATGTGCTAGTTGAATTTGTGCGATATTTAGGCAACAAAATGGCGTTTTTGCACATTTTGGCGAAACCGCTTACTTAATAGGGTGCAATAAGTCGCGTAAATCGCATATTTTTTGCGATAACTCGCACTTTTTCACTTGCCGGTTTAAATTCGCATTTTTATCGCATCCAGATGTTTTCACATGGAAAAGTATACAAATCACTTATTTAATGGAATGCACATTCGCATTTTAAAGTGTCTAAAAATCGCCAATGATGCAGACCAGGTCCTGATGGGCAAATTGATCCAAAAGCAACTTTGGTCAAATGCAGAAAGGTTTAATTTTCACACAGGTGTCCTCAAATTTTATTCATAAACTCCCCTTCATATACCCAAACATCATTATGGACACCTGTGAGGGTTTCAGAGATGGAAATTGTGCAGAGTGGTATGGAGCTGGCAATGCAACAGTCATGCAGGAAGCTGAAACTACCCAACCTACAGTAGTTATGGGTACGCGGAGGGGGGATCTGATGCGTAGGTAGATCATATGGCGCTATTTCTCAGGTAATTGCATTTCTAAACTATACTACCATGTACCTTTTGTGTAAGTGTGTTTACATACCATAAACCATTTGCTATACATTATCACCAATATTTAGGGGAGTAGTCAGAGCCCAATGCATGAACCTGCTTAACCTGAGGTATATTTGGGGGGGAGGGGGAACGGGGAGATTGCTTTTGCACAGGTTGGTACTTATTGTACCCAGGGGTGGCCTTAAATTTAGATTGTGAACGGATTATTTGTTTTCATTAATTATTATTGGGGGTGCTGCCAAGGACAATAATATACAGTAAAGCGAGAAGAAAGAAAAAGGATTGTCTCTTTGTTGGCGCACTTGAAGAAAGAAAAGATATTTTTTTTAAATTGACCTTTTATTGACATTTATTAAAAATAATTTTTACGTGAAAATATTCAAAGTTAATCAGAGAATTTATTAAAATGAGTATTAAATTATTGTAGCTGTGTGTGTCATTTATTCGTTTTTAGTTATGTTGTCTTAGATACAGTGTAAAGCTGAATCCCTTATTTGTTATTTACTGATAGTCTTATACTATGTTTCAGTTTCTTTAAAGGGATTGGTATTATAACAGTGTAACTGATTTTTGGAGCAGGCAGGACCATCGGAGTTCAAAAACTCCACATTAAACGATATCTGACTTTTCGTTGGCCTGTCTAGTCTCTCTGTGTAGCTAATAGACCCTATAGTTGCCCAAACCAGTTATTTCCTCAAAAAATGTTTTATTATTATTGAGGCTGGTAGGCGTTTACTTTTGTCAGCTCCTTATAGTAAATTATTTGTATTCTGGTGTAACGGTGATTTGAGACAGATGGTATTTCTGTTATCCGTTTAGATTTAACTCCAAAATAGCTGTGATTTATCAAATCATTCAATGGCTTTTACTTGGGTGAAGAGCATATATACTGACGGCTTAAGTGTTTATATCGGCCGTACAATTAATACAGAGTGTAGCCAGTTATGCTCTATTATCATTGATAAGTAGGTGAAGTGTTGTGTTGCTATCCTGTCTGGGAGGGGGATCGTGCTTCCACACTTGGGCTGGATTTATTCCCCGAAATCAGACTGGCAGCCTAGTACCCTGTGTGCCAACGGGCATCCGGCGTATGTATTAGTGGCTGCCGCCTTACTGTTTTGCTTTCAAGCACTGTATAAATTACACCCTGAAGTTTACTTGTTGCAGATACTTATTAAATCATATCACGTATTCTGCATTTTAATACATACACAGTGTCATTGATAGCAAGGCAGGTTAGCCTTGCTATCAAAGAAAATAGAGAGAGCGCACTGTGTTGATCTAACTATTTATTATATATAAAAAGAATATAAAGGCAATTGATAATGCAAAAAACCATACATAAAAAAATGTTAAGAACATTAATAAAATACAATATCCAGCATTATTAATGGGGAATGATTGACACTCACAGTGTCTCCGTCACTCTGCGCCCTCCGCCTCAGCCGGCTCCGTCCCCAGGTCTCTCTCCGTCTCCGGCTGGGACGTCGCCTGACTCGCCTGCGCCAGTGATTGACACTTTAGTGTGTGTCCGCAGCGCCGTCCACGTCACAGACAGCCACTCAGCACTCGGAGGCGACTTTCTCGGCTCCTAATTAGGCGCTAGGCGGCCAATAGAATCATTCAGAGGAGAGGCGCGGAAGATGAAAGATCTCTGCCTCTCCACAGTCCGATGCGGGGAGCTTCCGGAATTGCCGGCATGTGACAGAAGACCAGGACTATGGCAGATCAAGAGGACAGATCTTCGCATAAGGACCTGGGTGAGTTGGATTTCCATCCACAGGTCCCCCATGGATTTCTTCGGACCAGGACCGAATCACTAAATCAGCCCGGTGACCACCGCACAGGGTCACCGGGGACAGCACCAGGCTTCACCCTGGTCAGGTAAGTCCTGGAGGGGGGACCCTTTAATTGGGAGGGTCCCCACTCCCCCAGGGCCCCTGGCCAGGCTGACTGGTCAGTAGGGATAAATGTTTTGGCCGTGGGACCTTATCTAATAAGTGTCCCCCGGCTGTGACAATACCCTGCTGGCTGGTTTGGCCTGGGGCTGGTTCTTAAAATATTTTTTATTTACCAGCCTCGGCTCTTTCAGCCTGGTGCTGGTTATGGCTGGGGGGGGACCCCTTGCTGTTTTTTTAATTTATTTATTTCTCTATTTTTTTTACACTGAAGCCTGCACGGATCTGACTGATCCGTGCAGGCTGAAGTCAAATACGTCAGGAAAATAACGTGTATTTTCCTGCCGTATATTCGTTTTCACACTAATTAGCAGCCGTATTTTCAATACGGCCGCTTAGTAAATCAGGAACCACCATTCTTTTGAATGGTGATTTCTGTCATATTCTTTCGAATACAAATACAAATACGAATGTCCCATCAATAAGAATACGAAAATTCATATTTTTGGCATAGTAAATGCCAAAAATACGTACACACAAAAAAAAATCGTATTTTCGTATTTAAATTTTTTTTCACTAATTTTTGTTAGTAAATTTCATCCTTAATGTTTTCCAGATCTTCTCACAGAATCACAAGTGAAGTAATTAGCTCCACCTGTGGATCTTTTAAAATGTGTTAGTGAGTAATGAGTGCACCTGTGCAGCAGCTAGGGTGTCTGGAAAATGTTGGTGTCTGAACTGTTGGTAGCTCTCGAGGCATGGAGTTCTCTACCACTGTTCTATGCAGATGACTGCTTTTGTCCATTTTCCAGAGTTTGGGAGCAAACGTACAGTAAATTGTACTTTGTTCCCAGAAATTTCCAGATTTTCATTCAGAACTTTTCCAATACATTTCTGATACAGAGCATTTCAATTGCTACAACACATGTTAATTAGGATTTTTTAGGTGTATCCGGATAGCTGACAGACAATGTCTAGGTTGATAGTCAATAGGTCGACAACATATTGTCAATATTCAAATGGTCAACATGGTCAAAAGGTTGATCCGAGCAAAGCATGTCATGTGAGGGGACTAATATAATGAAAAGCTACAATTTAACAACCCCCAAAAATATGAAAACCTCATGTTGACTTTTTCATGTGTTGAACATTGCCATTGCCATGTTGACCTTTTACTCATATTAACCTTTTGTCTATATAGACCTTAACTATGTTGACTATTTGGTGTTGACCTTATACCATAACCACACTGGGTGGGGCTCACTAGGCTCACAATGTTCTTGACTTTACCAACCCTATAGGTAATCTCTGCCAAATGGTCCTATATCGGTGGGCTCATTTGATACTAATGTATACTGTAGCTCATATACTATTTGAAGTATGCATTACACTAATTGGGGGCCCATGTCAACAGTTGTCAACATTGACACAGAAAATATGAAAAACTCCTGTCAACCTTTTCCAGTGTCTACCTTTTATCATGTCAACCCCCTATTGACCTGTACCATGTTGACCGTTGACCTTTTGACCTTTTGACCCTGTCAGCCTATTGCATGTCGACCTTTTGGGGTATTGGTATTTTAGTATATTTACTGTATCTAGACACTGTCTATCATAAACCTCTTTCACACCACACCTTGGACCAGGTTAATGACGTGTCAAGCCGGGTATAGGTGCAGTGTGAAAACACCAAAGCTTATATCCCAGGTTGACCAACCAGGCACATCGACCCACGTTATAAGAAGTGTTAAACCCAGGTTGCCCTCTGTATAATGGGTGACCTGGGTTTAATGTGAAGGTACCGAACCCAGGTCAGAACCAAATCCCCGGCTTATCTATGTGAAAGGCGTATAATAATCCACACCCTGGGGGAAATTCAGAAAGTGAAAGATTTGGTAAGAAATCTCCAGTTTTTTTTAAAGAAGCAATCATTTAGACCAGTGGTTCTCAACCTCGGTTCTCAGGACCCCCCAACAGTTCACATTTTCCAGGTCTCCATACAGAATCACAAGTGAAGTAATTAGTCCCACCTGTGGATCTTTTAAAATGTGTCAGTGAATAATGAATGCACCTGTGCACCTGCAGGATGACCTGGAAAATGTGAACTGTTGGGGGGTCCTGAGGACCGAGGTTGAGAACCACTGATTTAGACCATAAAACCAGTTGGATTGTAAATGATTGCCGCTTTAAAAAAAACTGGAGCTTTCTTACCCCCACTCTCTCACTCTGAATCTCTCACCCTATTAAATTTCCCCCTCCATTTCAAGCTAAAGTGAATTGCAATATGTAAGAAATTCTGTCTGTCCCTCTGTGCTTACATAAGGCAGCCATGCTGATGTCGCCTACAGTGCAGGTACCAGTCTTTGGCATGTTATAGTACATTTTCATCTGCTCTTTCCCAGCTGTTGTATTTTTTTTTTTTCATATATTATATGAAGAGAAGCAAAATCAATAGCTCAGCTGAGAGCCTGTGCTGGGACTCATCTAGGGACCATGTGAAGAATAGAGAGCTGCACTGTGAATTAGGTCAGATGTCTGCATTGATCACAGACTGGTCAGCATGCAGCCAGCTCTACAGTCTTAAGCCTTGTCTTCTCTGATGTTTAAAACATCGTCAGCACTGGGAGGTTCTATACAAGGACATGTGCAATTGTATTACATAAACTGCGTATCTCAGGTGAATCCTACAGTAAATTGATTTAAACTAAATTATTTATCACAGAGCTATGGAATCTGGTAAAATTTGTAAGATTCCAGCACTGTGGGGGTTATTCTAGTTCACTCTTTTTGACAAAATCCTTCTTAGATGTAAAAAACCATGTGCACTGCAGGTGGGGCAGATGTTACTTGTGTAGAGAGAATTAGATTTGGGTGGGGTTTCAGTACTTACCCTGCACAGAAACAAAATAAGTCATCCAAATCTAATTCTCTCTGCACATTTTATCTCTGCCCCCCTGCAGTGCACATGGTTTTGTCCAACTAAGAAGGATTTTATCAGAAAGAGTTAACTAGAATAAGGCCCTGTGTGCTAAACAACAGAGTGCAAATATTTATTAACCAAGCTTCATTCTGTGTATTAATCCCAATGTCATATGTAAGCAACTGTGCACAAATTTCTCAGAAGCATGAGTCACTACTACAATAAAGTGTCAGTATCTGGAACTCAGCAGATAAAATGCAGGAAAAAACATCCTATATGTACCATATATACTTGAGTATAAGCCTACTTTTTCAGAACAGTTTTTATGCTGAAAAAGCCCCCCTCGGCTTATACTCGAGTGATGGTCCCACTTGAGTCAATAAGTTTTCCCAGTTTTTTGTCTTAAAATTAGGCGGGTCGGCTTATACTCGAGTATATACGGTATATATGTCAGATGCGTGTAGGGGCGGTGCGGTGTGGTGCCTGCTGCCGTGCAGGTGGAGCTGACCACCAACTTACGGCAAATTCCTCCGGGGCACCTCTTTCCTCCCGGGCAATCGTCACCATCGGACAAGCTTCTTCATGGGGCACTTCCAATGGTTCCATATCTCTGGGTCCCTCCCATGGCATCACCATCCTCTCCTTCCCCTTCCTCCATCCAAGTCTGTTCTTCCAGCAGGGGGTCTTGCTCCAGGATCTTCTCTTCCTCTTTTCCGAGGGTGATCGACTGCGAAAACTGCTCCCCATCCTGCAAATCCGGTTCTTCAGGCATGGCTAACACTTCAGAGTCTGGACTCTTCTCCACAGACTCTGGAGCCAGGTGCCGACTTTCTTCCTCAGCGTACTCCCTCTTTTCCTCTGGCACTTCGAGATACCCAGGGCATTCCTGTTCTAACCGTCCAGGTTGAGGACTGTGCCAACCTCGGGAACTTCTGGGCTTCCTTGCCGCTGGGTCTTCACGCTCTTCCTCACCGCGTGGTTTCTTCACCTCCTGGTCATTCACGTCCGCCTTCAACGGGAACAAATCTTTTCCAGGGGTCTTCTTCTCTGGGCACAACATCGCCATGGTATCTTCACAGGTGCACTCATGGGCCAAGCATCCCTGCTTCCTACATTCCCAACATGAGGGCGTCCACGGGGTCTCCGCTGAGGTTACCATGACCACCTTCTTCACACGAGCGCCTCTCTTCTTCGGGGCTGGCAAAGACGAAATGGGCACCTGCGAACTCGCTTCAAACAGGCTCTTCCGCTCCATTTCTCTGGCTTCTTTCTGCTCCGTCTGTGGCCTCTCCGTCCACTCTTGGTCTTCGGCGGCCGGTCCCCAAAAGGACAGTCCGGTAGCAGATGTCTCGGATCTTCACATAACTCACACCGGCCAATGTCGTCCTCACTATATGGCTCCTCCCATGGGCAGCTATTATCCTTGTGTCCATACTCCCCACAGAGCTTACAACGGGGCTGTTTCTTCACCGGGACCTTCTGTCTACGCACTGGAATGACATCCTGGACCTTGTGGATCGCCTGCCGGCGGACTTCTTCTAGTCTCGTCAGCCATCTGTCGTAGGGACAATCACTGGTGAAGTGTCTGACCTGTTGGCACGTCCTACAGGGGGTAACGGCAGCCTTCTTGTGCCCCTTCTCCCGGCGCTCTTCTTTGGCTCTCTGTATCGACCTTTCCACCATCATCCTAAATTCTTCTCCTGTCACAGTCGCCCATCCTACGTCGTCAACCACATGGGGGTGGATCGGTTCCAACGCAATCCGCTGGGGGGGTCTTCTTGGGGATGTTCCACATCGTGTCCGCGGTGCGTATCCTGCCGACTACGCCAAATGTGAGATGCGTGTAGGGGCGGTGCGGTGTGGTGCCTGCTGCCGTGCAGGTGTCGTTGGACCACTTACCTGGCGCCGCACCCTCTCACCTTCAGGCCGTGCCAAATCACGGTCCTGGAATTCTCCGGCACCCGGACATGAACACCTAGGAGGAAGGAGAGTAGGTGAGAGCTGTTCTTCCTGGATGAAGACCGATGCGCCCTCCATCCCGCAACGTCTCTACAGAGGCTCAGGGAAACATCATCATCGGCGCACTGCCTCAGAGCCCTGAGTGTCACCTATTGGCACTTGCGCACCTAGGTGAGGCCTTGACCTTGCACGGGGTACAAGGTCCGCATACGCCCTGGATGGAGGAAGTAAGGGAGATAGGCAGGAACACACACACACGGACAAACAAGATGACACTCACTGTCCTCACTCTTGTACTGCGTCCGCACTCTTGTACTCCAACCCTCGGTTCTCCTCACAGGTCCCTGTAAGGAGACAAACACCAGACCCGTGCAGAGCCTAACTAACCTAAATGTGGCACGACTACATAACTACAACACAAAGCCCTAGAACTGACTAAGTGTATGTGGTGCAACACAACTACGAAAATCTAAACAACTTTGCTCTGCACGGACAACAACATACAATACAGTACAAGACCTTACCAACCAACTGCTCCTTTAACCTCTGCCTGTATTTGAAATACTCCCTTCCTAACTAGAGCTGGCCAGCGTATGCTTACTCTAAAACGGTGCCAGTTAACTACTTGGGGAACCACGAGGGGACTGCCGCGGAGCACGAGCATGTGCACAGCATCTATTCACGGGTGACAGTGGGGGGACTCCCAACTGTCCCCCCACACTGCCAGCCCTGGGCTAGATGCAGTAACATTCCAAAAAAAAAGGACTTTCCAGCAAAAAACGGGACAGTTGGGAGGTATTGTATATATGAGCATGTATGTGATAGATATCACAGTCTTGAGTGTGTAGTCACCCTCTGATATACACATGCTATGGTGTACATTGTGACGCTTGAATCCGAAGCAGTGGTGTAAGTTCGTCCCAGTTGTCCAGAGATAAGTTATAAGTATTTTATTGAGCAGCTTTTTTCATATTAGCGCAGGTGAATTCCATACCCCCATGTGTCTTACAGTTTCAGACTCTTATGTGAGCTCTTAGAAGTAACACATAATATAATCAGAGGTATACAGATGGAGCCGATCTTATCCGGTGGTCGGATCGCCAGCCCCCGCCAGCTTGCACGTCCCCTTCCAACAGAGCCCCCCGCTGCTTCCCTGTCAGTCACCACAGATCGCCGGCCCCTCCCCGCACCCCCCTCCCTAACTCTGCCAGTCTCCCTGAAGCGGAGACGGGCAGGGTTCGCATCCCCCACCGCCCGGAAACTGGAACACGCGTGCGTGAGAGACAGTCGCGCGTCTCACTCAGATGGAGCACCGGCTCACCAGCATATTACTGTACAACACAAATACTGTATAGTGTAATAATTAGGGATGTGCACCGGCCACTTTTCGGGTTTTGGGTTCTGATTACCTTGAGGTTTTGGGTTCTAATGGGTTTTGGCAAAACACCTCCTAAGTGTTTTATGTTTGGATTTTTTGGGTTTTGGGTTATGATTTGTTTGTCAAAAAAAGCATAAAAACTGCTAAAATCACAGATTTTTTTTTTTTTTTTTTGCTCCTACGCTATATTAACCTCAATAACATTCATTTCCACTTATGTCCAGTCTATTCTGAACACCTCACAATATTGTTTTTAGGGCAAAAGGTTGCACCGAGGTAGCTGGATAACTATGCTAAGCCACACAAGTGTGCGGCACAAAACACGCGGCTCATGTAAGAGTGGTACTGCAGCGGCACACATCAGTGCACCAGCAGCATGGAATTATTTTTTACAGTCCCACACAGCACAATTATTATTTTTTAATTAAATTAGATATAGCAGCCTAGTATGTACTTGTACTACTAGGTAGGTACACTTAGGCAGTAACACTGCCAGTGGCAACAGTGGACTGAGTAAATAATACTGGCAACCTCTATTCACAGTAATCAGTGCAGGCAGCACCAGTGGACTATATATAATTTAATTAATTAAGTGTTAATAATATAGCAGCCTAGTAGGTAGAGAAAATAAACTACTATGTAGGTAGGCAGTAGCACTGCCAGTGGTCAACACAAAAGGTAGTTACACATCACCAGTAGCTTTATGCAGTGCACCAGCAGAATTTATAATAATAATTAATTTTATTATTAGGTACTGCTTGGCAGTGGCACTCAGTGGCACATGTCAGTGCACCAGCAGCATGGGGGTGGCTCCAGGGACCTCCACAGCCTGGGGTAGAGGGCAGTGCTTGTGTGGTACTGTTTAAAAAAAAACACAAAGGTACTAATGTACTTATGTACTGTATACAATAAGTACTGTATTTAAAACACCTTCTGTCGGGATCCTCTGCATTTTAAATGCCAAGGACGGAACTGAGTACCACTGACTGTTTCCCCTGCATCACCCTGCTCTCACTGTCACTGTGTCACCTCCCAGTCTCTGTTCCTGTGTCCCCATCGTGTGGCATAATGTGAAATTTTGGTCATTCACTGTGGCATACTGTAACATGAATTTTAGATCAATCACGATGGCATAATGTGAATTTTGACTCAATCCAGGTGGCATGATGGTAATTTTGGCCCAAACTGTGTGGCATTACGGGAATTGTATGGTCAATCCAGGTGGCATGATGGTTATTTTGGCTTATTCTGTGAGGCATTATGGGAATGGTAGGGTCAATTCCGGGGGCATGATGGGAATTTTGGCTCAATCTGTGTGGCAGCATTCTTAAAACTTAGATACTGTACAGTATAGTCACTAAAATAAAGGAATACTTACTGTCATGGAGACTGGATGGGCCAGGGGTTCTGGGATCATGAAGGGTGGCATTTTGAGGAGGGTTGAAGGGACCTGAAGGCAAGATGGGAACAGGAGGGGGGTTAAAATGATTAGATGGTGGGAGGAGGGGTGTTGAGCCCTCTGTGATTTGCCGGCACTGTGGAAAATTATAAAACATATTGGCACCCCCACAGTAATCACACCCATTGTTTCCCTTAGCAAGTAAAAACTTACCAGCTGCACTTGGCCCTGGGAGCTCCACATCTGGGGGTGCGGGGGTGTCTGGTGCTGCCACATCCCGGTGGCGGGGGTTCTGCCGTTATCGGTGGTGGGGGGTCAGCTGATTTGCCAGCACAGAGGAAGAGCACACAAAAAAACTTTAGATTGTAACATGTACAGTATCCTCCACACAGGCCACAGGTGGTCTCTCCCAAATTCTCAAAAAGGCAAACTAGGGACCAGCAGGTTCCAAGCAGCACCATAATGATAGCCTGCCCATCCAAAATGTTTCCAGAGGAGCATTACGAGGTAATGTTACAGCAAACTTTACTGTTCTGTAGTTACAGTACCTAGAATCCTGCATTCTGCAGGATACTCCCTGAAATAGCAGCAATCTCACTCTCTCCCTGAAGAGTCTAGCAATCTTCCTTTAGCTAACCCACATTACTGTATGCAATTATAAAATTTGGAAAATAACTCAGAGGTACTGTATACAGTACATTCAAATGGGGGATTGTATTACCATTTAATGTATAATCTCCATGAAACGAGATTTCTAAAGTATAGTAGTGTAGGCAAGTGTGTGTTACAGTATAGCACCACAAGGTTGAAAGTCGAAATCCAACTTTGTGTACAGTAAGCTACTGTATATGCACTGTAATGTACTGTACAATACTTAAGAATACTTACAATGGAGGCGTTGCCTCTCCCGCGGTGTCATCCTGCTAAGAGCTGTAAAAAAATACATATACAGTACACTAGCAGGCTCCGTACAGTACTGCACAGTAAATCTGGCACAGTAATGCCCTTAGAGTAGTACAGTATACAGTAATGTACTGCCAGGGCCGTTTCTAGAGGTGGAGAAGCCGTGCAGCCAAACGGGGCGCCACGCCTGCCACCATGTGACTGCATGGCTTGTCCAACATTGCTATAGCCACCGGGGTACCAGCTCCCCCATGACCTGCCAGAGCACCGGGTCAGCACAGGGGAGGGAGGCACTCATCTCCTCTGGCTATTCTCTGCTGACAGGAGCTCCCCTCATCTGCTACCATTGCTACTGTATCTCCATAGTTGTGGGCTCCCATTGAGCCTTGGCTGACAGCCAGTAGATATTGTGTTAACATCCTCTGTGCTCAACTCTTTCCTGCTCTGTACTATCAACAGTATGCTACAGGTACTGTACTGTAGCTTCATACTGGACTTTACTGTATAGTAGGTTATTTTTCGCAAAGCATCCTACCTGACTCAGCGTGCCGTTTCCTGGGAATTGCCCGCGAGCCTCACACACACTCGTGCCATATTATTGGCGAAGTACTGTACTAATGCCTACTGTACTAATGCAGCTTACTGAGTACCAGAGAGCCTGCCTAGCCAAAAATCCCCCCCCCCCCCGACTGCCTATTCCCTTTGCTACCATGCAGGGCATGTTTACCGAAGACTCATGCCTGCATGTCTCCGCTGCAGGAGAAATAATTCCTTTGGGCTGCCTGCATAGCCATTGGAATGGCCAGCATTTTCATGGGACTGCCCATAAAACACTGGTCGTTCCCATGGCCGACCCCCGTCCCTGCTGCCACCCATCCCATCAAACCCTGAGCCTTGCAAATGACTCAGCGATTATGCAAGTCTCCGAAGCTGTTCGCAAAGGGGAACTTCACATGCACACAAAAGACGTTGCTCATGTGCAGACCCCCAAACATCAGAAGGAATTAGCATGACCTCTTGGGGCATTGCATTGTACACCACAAACTGTTGGCATGCAAATCAACATGAGTGTCTAACATAGGCGAGACTGCCATCTTGGAAGAGGACACCAGTTTGCCCACCCTAAATGACCCATGATAGGCCATTGTAAAATCCATGCAAAAAAGGCTGAACTCATAACCAGAGGAACAGACTGTCCACAAAGTTTTTATCAGCCTCCTCAACAAATGACCAATAGGACATCCCATGTCAGGTGTCAGACCTTTAAGCACCCACTATAGAAAAAAAGTAACGTCTCTCTCATCACATAAATGTAAAAAATAGGCCAAAAAAGTAGCAGGTGCCAGCTATTCTTTGCACTAAAACCTCCATGCTGGCAGAATAACCTGCCATTTATAAAAGAGTGTTGGTGAACAGAAATGCTCCCAATCAGCGGGAAAGGGCATCAGCAACTGCATTATCTATGCCGGTTATGTGCTTGCCTCAAAACATAATATTGTTAACCAAAAGAACTAAGATGTAGGTTGACTTCTGCTGATACAATGCAAAAACAATGCCTACATTTGTCACACCAAAAGAAAACAGCCTTGTTCTGTAAAGCATTACCCATAGGTTCAGTGCAACCATTATATGAAACACCTCAAATAGCTAAAACCAGTGTTATGAACATTGCATAAGCTCCGCTTAAACACAAACCCGGAAGTAATGTAGGCAGAGCGGGCAGCCGTGAAACTACACAAGTACCAACTTGCTAACCAAGGTAGGAGTCTGCTTATTCAATAGTTTAATTTATTTTATTTCCCCTGGCGAACAAGCGAACTGCGCAACCTCAACGTAAAGCTCCACGTCTTTCTTGCCCAAATTGTACATGCATCAGAAGACAACACAGGAACAATCACCTGTGATATACAGGTTGAGTATCCCTTATCCGAAATGCTCGGGACCTCGAGCATTCCGGATAAGGGATTTTTATGGTTTTTGGAATTTTTTTTTACATACTTACCTGTCCCCTGGTTGGTCCCCGATGGTCGCTCGGCGTCCATGGAGTCCTCCGGCATCCATGGCAGGCCTTCAGCTTCATCTCCAGCGGTCCCAGGAGTGCATTGCGCGAATTCCCAGGCGCGCCAGTGACATCACCGGCGCGCCTGGAAACTCGCGCAATGCACTCGGTGGAGACGCCAGAGATGAAGCTGAAGGCCTGCCGTGGATGCCGGGGGACTAGGTAATTATAAAAAATTCCAACTATTCCAAAAAAAAAAACAGTTTTATGGAATAATTTGGATAACGGATATCCGGATACGGGATATGCAACCTGTACTAGTTAATAAAGCAACCACGTCACATGAGGTTATTGAACCTCGGCCCTGGTCACCAGGACCAGTGGTAAGAAGGGGTACCCCTGCTAATATTATGTCCATGCAAACTGAAGACATGAAAGCTATATTTAAAAGATCCTCATTGGAGGAACCCCCACGCCGCGCACCTCATCAGCATAAGAAGGATCAAGGGGCCATTTCCCTGTAGGAGGCATGCTTCTGTCGATAGATTCATCCACTGGAGGGGAGTCCAGTCTCACTATCATCTACAAAGCTGGGCGCTAGCAGCTCAAAATGGCAGCACCTTTTCACAAACACACGGCTTCTAGAGTTAGAGGCAAAGGACCCACTGCAACAGGTGAATTCTTTAGTCCTCCACTAGATAACCCTCTAAATGGGACCATTCAATCAGCAGAAGGATGCAAAGAAAGTCCACTGGGGACAGCTGATAGAGCATGCCTGCCGCTCTCTCGCTACATGAAGTGCCAATATGTCCTATGTTGTGAGAAAGCAAAATAGTCTGGGTATGTAAGATGTCTGATTTGCTAAGCACCTTCTATACACATTGCAAAAACATGTTATGATTTCCACCTTATGATCTAGATAATTCCCAGAAGGAATACCCTGGCTGGACTTGCAATTAAACCCTTAATTAACATACACACACTATCCCATGCTCGGCCGATCTGAGGCTGCCACCTCTGCAGCTGCTGTTGGTGATCTCCTCCCCCCTCTGGGCCTCTGACAGGAAGTAGTGACCACATGGCGCCTGGATCTCTGTGACGTGGGTGGTAAAACCGATTGGCCGCACATCGCATCCTAACCAAGAGGACTGGCACAACTACGCACTCTGAAAGTATCACAGAAGAATGCCACAGACTCTGTAAACGTCGGCGGAGGCATTACCTATCAAGTCCCTATTATAACCATCTAGTAGGAAAAGGTAATAAAATGAGAAGGAAACAGAGTAAAAGAGGTTACAGTGATAGGAAAAGATAAAGAAGATAATGGAAAATAGGTTTAATTAAACAGTATACAAAACAATAACACAAAGCCCAAGGGACTGTACTTATTTATCCAAAGTCAAAATCATATTACTAACTACCAGAGAGCTTTCCTCCCAACTCGGATTATGTGTATCAGCACTAGGCTCGTAAGTTTATGTCACTTTATGTCACTTCGGGCACAATCAGCACCAGTGGCGTAAGTTCGTCCCAGTTGCCCGGAGGCAAGATGTTGTATATTGCCCCCCCCACACACACACACACACACACAACGTTAATCAAAATATATATTCATATATGTTATGAAATATACATTATATACTGTATATACAGAGAGAGAGAGAGAGAGAGAGAGAACGAGAGTGAAAACACATATATATTTCAGAACTCAGCCACAGAAGCGATTTTGATGGCTTTCAATTAATGGATTTAAACTGGCAGAGGTGAAGAGGTGCCCTCTTTAGAGCAGGAGCCCGGCGGGAGATGACTCCATTGCCTCCCAGAGTTCTGCCTCTGATCGGCACCCTCTTTCTCCTGTGTATCAAGCATCTACTGTCAGCATCAATACTGCTGTCTCCAAGGTGCATTGCTTGCCACCATCAAACATCCTCAAGGCACATTGATATCCTCTTCATCTCATGCTGACATCAGTACCCCGCTCTAATGCACCCACCATCGATGGCCACTATAGGAAACTGAGCCTCATCATCCTCAATCAGATTTGTCCAGAAGCAAACCCTGACTTTGGTTCCACTGCCAAGCCTGAACACCATGGTTTACCACCATTGATTGCTGACATCATTTATAACTCACTGCTGCTCCTCTCAGTTCCAGCTGATTCCTGTGTTCTCCCTCAGCTCCAGCTGAGTTCTGCTTCCTCCATCAGTCCCAGCCAATCCTGATACCATCGGTTCTAGACAATCCTAAAACCCACCATTTGTTTCAGCCTATCCTAAAACTCACCATCGGTTCCAGCCAACGCAGATTCTCACCATCGATTCCAGCCAATTCTCTTCAGAACTCTGGCCGTTTCCTGCACTCATTACTCATACCAGTGACTGTTTCGATTCATGATTTTTTTATGTTTAAACTCTGATTTTGTTGCAGGTACCTATGTAGGCTTAATTTGTTTTCATAGTTTTAAAATAATAGTTTCTTTTTTTTATTCCTGTGGTTGTGTAGCCATGGCTTTGCCCGGTGGGGGGATTAGCTGCCCAAGCGATAGGCCAGGGTGTGGGCTATGGTAGGGACCACTGGAGCATTTGCGAGAGTCTTTTTATGCTGTGATTACCTATATACTGCTGCCTGTAATTATGCTTGCCTATGAAATTTATCTGGTATGCTGCGACCTGCTTTATAAAATAAAGATCACAGTCTTCATTTGAATCCCCTTATATGTGATCCTTGGCACATAAGATACTTATAGATTTCTATAGATTAGGCATGTCCAAACTATGGCCCTCCAGCTGTTGTGAAACTACAATTCCCACCATGCCTTGCCACAGTTTTGCTAATAAGTAATACTGAAACTATGGCAAGGAATGCTTGTATGTGTAGTTTCACAACAGTTGGAGGGCCACACTTTGGACATTTCTGATATAGATGAATATACAGGTTGAGTATCCCTTATCCAAAATGCTTGGGACCAGGAGAATTTTGGATAACGGATTATTCCGTATTTCGGAATATTTTAATATTTCAATGATGTATCTTGAGGTATCTTGCATTTATGTTGTACATATACATCAAACACTTGAAATAAACACAAATATATTTTATTTGTGCATAAAACAAGGTTTCAAAACATGAAACAAAGTTTGTGTACAATCTCAGGCACTGAATTGAAATGCCAAGCAATCATTGTCTTTCACATATATAGTGCCAGTTACATATCATGTCACCAGTAGTGCTGTCACAGATGTCCCCAGTAAGTTTTTAGCAAAAAAAAATTTTTTGTTCACTTTCTGGAATGTATGGTTTTTAGAATAATTCGGATAACGGATATTCGGATACGGGATACTCAACCTGTACTGTTGTTGTCTATAGACGTATCTCTGTGTGTATTTGTACCATTGTAAAACGGCAACAGCTGCATTGTGAAAGCTCCATTATCAATTTACCGGTTACAGAATACCGGTATTTTGAAACGTGTTAAAAGCAGGATCCTACACATTTCTGAGCCGTTTTCCCTGCAGTCTGAACAGCTCAGAAACGGTATTTGCTACAAATGATAACCATACAAGGGTGATAGGTTATCTCCCTGCATGATCCCCGCCCACAAGCAGGGAATTTTTTTTTTTAAATAACATTGTATGGCTTTCTATGGGTGAAACGGGTTGAATCTGAAGGTATAAAAATGGTATTGAAACTGCAATATACCATTTACAACATGCAATATGAAAGGGGTTTAACTAGCTTTTGACCCGTTTTAAGACACGTTTACAAAAAGAGTTGAAAGCAGGTTTTTGCAATGTGAAACCAGCTTATGTGTGTAGCTGTAACTATGAAAAGGTGGTACAAGCAAACCACAGCATATTTGTTTTTTTTCTACCCTATGCAAAATCTCAGCTACCGTTCAACCGTAACCATAGATATATAATTAGCCAGTGCTAAATGTCCCACATTTGATGAGTCAATTTGATGTGCCATGATTTACACTTGTGTGATTCAGTGCGGTTTTATATTAAAACAAAGGCTGTAAAAAATGCATTAAGGCTAAATTAGCTGGATCCTGGGAGTGGGTTGTGATACCTACCTCTCACTGCACACAAGCCATCTGCTTCCCTGAGTGTCATTGCCTTTATCTTCCTTCCATTCATTGCAGATATAGCAATTTCAAACAGTAATGTCCCTCCTGCTGCATTTGTCTGGGAATTAAATAAATAGAATAATGGGTCAATTGCCGCTCTCCAATTTGAGAAGCCAGTTTAACAGCATTTGGAAAAAAACACATGGGCCATATGCAGCAACAAAAATATAATGGCTTGGATGTGGAGCGCATACACAATTGTCTTGGGGAAAGATACTAGGATGAGACTGTGTGCCTGGAAATCTAGTCATAAGCAACTAATCATAGAGCACATAAAGGATCTGCTTATGCTAATATCTACTGCAAACTGAATATTGCTCGCAGCTGAATGTCATAGGCTTGCCATATAGAAATCTAGCTATAATTAGACAACATTTGCTGCCTTTGCAATCAATCCTGCCTTGTTTTATTAGACCACAAGGTCAGAGATAAGTTATAGTCGCTACAAACAGCAGTGTTTATGTTACTTGCAGTGTTCCTCTTTTGTGTCGCTGAATGGTGGTTAGCACTCTTATCTTAGTTCTCCTTAATACCACCTAACACCCCTTTCACATTGCACAAACAATCCATGTGTTGTGATATGGCCTTCTGAAACTACCCGCATCCAGCAACCCGGCACTCCATCTCGGGTTAAAATAAGGATTAATCCCAGGTCCCGTTAACACTATAGGAAGGAGGCAGCGTCAGCTACAATCACTGCTTTCTCCCCTGCCCCTCGATCATGTGCCGCCACTCTGCCCCGCCCCCGATGACATCAGCAACTCAGCTGATGTCATCGGTGCTAAAGGGGTATATGGGGGTTATTCAGCTCTAATCACAGTGGGGTGATTTAGCAGAGCCCTCAGATAAGATAGCCGCTGCCCAGACAGACTGAAAACCCACCTTGTGCGAGGCTGCGAATGGCTTGCACAAATCATGCAGATTGACAGCTACTGTAGCTGCAAATCTATAAGCAACTCACTCACCAGCTAATGATTTTCCTAGTTTGTGCAGTCTGTGCCTAATGCAGAATCTATTCTGACTGTGCAGTAGAGAAAGGCTAATCAAGGCCAGAGCTGACATCTGGTTATCACCCAGTAGCGGCATCTTCCTGTCAATTAACTTGCGAACGGCTACCAATCAGAAAAGACGCTGTTTTTTTTTCGCTGATTGGCCTTGCGCATGCATTAGCAGTCATTTCATTATTGTCCGCCATTTGAAATCGCAGGGCTGTAATCAGGTGTGAATAACCTCTTATATTCTATTTTACCTTTATTGCTAGTTGTAATTGTCTTATATGTTTCATTTGTAGTATAGAAAGATAAGTAGGCTTTCCAACATAAATAGTAGCAAACACAATTAAAGGAAACAAGTATCTATAGTTGTATTTTACAGGAAACAACACTGATGCAAGATTGCATGAAATAACATTTAACGTATCATTAAAACATTACATTCACGTATATAAATACAACTTTTCAGAAATAAAAGAACCCTCTGGCAGAGTTTCTCATTGGTGCACATTTGTTGATAACCTTGGTGCTGGTTGTGAATTAAGGGACTGATTCAGGTTGGCTTGCTAGGCAGTGTACATTTGCTGCCTAGCAAGCCCATAAACTCCACCCTGCCAACAAATAGTTGTTCTAATAATCTGTACTTATGTATTATCTGGACTCCCATGTTAAATGCACCCCATTTTTTCATACCCTTACTATCCAACTACGCATGGAGTTGATTTTATATAGTGTGGCGAGCGCAGCGAGCCACCGTGCCCAAAGCGTGGCGAGCGCAGCGAGCCCCGCGAGGGGAAGCGGTCTCATAAGAAAAATGGGAGCCCAGATATTACATAAGTACCTAATAATCTAATAGTTGGTAGAATTTAAAGCGAGTTTGTATAAACATGGCTGCAGACCTGTCAGTTAATTGTCATCCCAGCGCTGCCCTCTCTGGGACTGGTTGATCTACTGTACTTGTCTTACTGACAAAGAGCCTGCTGCCCATAAATGATCAGGCTGCTGTACCTTCACAGGGGTCATCACTTCCCTGGGTATACCATCAACTTGCTTGGGGTGCCGGACGGTCATTACTCCGACGTCGGAATCCCGACTGCTCCCTCATGGGGGTCCATGACCCCCATAGAGGGAGAATAAAATAGGTGGCGAGCACAGCTCGCCACCGGGCCCGCAGCGTGGCGAGCGCAGCTGTGCAGTCGGGATTCCTACTTCTGAATAATGACTGTGGAAATCCCGACTGTCGGGCAAATATACCACACCCCTTGCTTGTACTCTTCTGTTTATTTGCCCAGCACACAGCATCTAGTGACTCTGATCAGATATCACCAGTGGCAGTTCCCAATCAGTAACCCTGCACTTAGAACTCTCTCTGCTGGACCCAACTCAGATGGAAACTGATTAACTTGGTGGTTTCTATTTCTTTTCCAATTGCTGCAAAAGCCGGTTCCAACACTGGTAGCGGGTTCTAAACATGAGGGAATAACACTTTTTGTGGGGTGTTATATTAGTGGATGATACCATGGTGGTAGATACTTTTACAATGGCAAGCTTAAAGCATTGTATCAAACATCAGAGCTACACAAAGGGCCAGATTCAGCCCTGAACGCAGAGCTCCGAATTCGCAGCCCTGGCAATCATGTGTGTGCCATCTGTAAGATCACAGGCTCCAAATGCAGGTACTTGTTTCCTAGCACGGCCACAAATCTTGGCCATCGGGGGTAATTTTAGTGGCCTGCGACGCGACCGACGCGATGCCCCCGATTTTTCCATTGAAATGCATTGAAAACAGTGAAAAATCGGGTCGGTCGCGTCGTATGCGCCTAAAAATGCTTAAATGGTCCACCAGCGATGGCCGCGATTTCCCCATAGGAAACAATGTTAAATGGGTCAATTTACCCAAATCATCATAGGGAAGAATGGTAAATGGGCCAGAAAGCCCAAAAAACCCCCCTGACCAGTGAAATGTCCCCCCAAAAGTAGTTCACGCCACCCCGCGATGAACGTGAACCCGAAGCGTGGCGAGCGCAGCGAGTCCCCGAGGGGCGGCGGTACGTGTCCTCCGACCTTTTCATACCCCCACTATCCACTAGGGCGTGGAGTGAGAATAGAATAGTGTGGCGAACGCAGCGAGCCACCGAGCCCGAAGCGTGGCGAGCGGACGCGGATACCTTCACAGGTAAACGCGTCCCTTCGCGGGCTTCACAGGTATCCGCGTCCCCTCGCGGGGCTCGCTGCGCTCGCCACGCTTCGGGCTCGGTGGCTCGCTGCGCTCGCCACACTATTCTATTCTCAACTCCACGCCCTAGTGGATAGTAGGGGTATGAAAAGGTCGGAGGACGCGTACCGTTGCCCCTCGCGGGCTCGCTGCGCTCGCCACGCTTTGGGTTCACGTTGATCACGTGGTGGCGTAAACTACTTTTGGGGGGACATTTCAATGTTCAGGGGTGTTTTTGGCCCATTTACCATTGTTCCTATGATAATTTGGGTAAATTGAGCCATTTCACATTGTTTCCTATGGGAAATCGTGGTCATCGCGGGTAAATTGAGGCATTTAACATTGTTCTCTATGGGGAAATCGCGGGCATCGCGTCTGGCCCATCGCACCCGATTTTTTTGCGCATGCGATTCCCGCGATGGCCCCGATTTTACCCCCGATGACCGCAATTATGATCGTTGTGGCCGTGCTAGGAAACAAGTACCCAAATGCATGTAATCACCGGCCGCTCGCCATGTGATTGGCCGCTTGGGGGGGCGTACCACCTCCATTTTCTGGGCGTTCTGTAGAAAACACAGGTGTTCCCCAGTCATTTGGAGGGAGCGTCAATGACATCTTTTATAGCTGTGCACAGGGGGCTAAGTCATAAACATCTGTTACATTTTTAAGAATATTTGTTGTGAATGTCAAATGTATGACATTTTTTTCTTCACCCTCACATTTTGTTTTCCCCCACTACACTGAATGATATCAATACCCAGATTTAGATCTACATGATAATAGAATTCAGAGATCTTGGTTACATATAATTTTATTTTAGCATATTTGATAAATGTCTTTGAGGTTGAGGTGACAAGACTTTGGAAGGATGTGACAAGGGGTTCCAATATCAGATATCTCGTAGGAAGTACTATTTTTCTGGAAAAATAGGTGCAAGAACTCCAGGTCTGGGGGCGGATCAATTAAATAAAAAATTATATATCTAATAGAGAGAGGGAGGGAGAGAGAGATGTATATATTGCATTTCGAAACAAAGGCACTCACAGGTGACTTTCAAATAAAGCTTATCTTATGGAAAGTACATTTTCAGTTCCTGATGATGTCATATTTAATTAGAGGTTCAGGAACTGAGTTCCTGCTGGATCCTGCTGAAAAATAGCACTGCTCGTAGGTGTATATTTTTGTTGGTTATTCTTAATTTTAAATAGAGGGAAATAGATCTAAATTGATGTTTTGTTTCAGGGGCTGAAACACCTTTGCTGATATTTCAAAAATAATATCAAAATTGTCTCTTAGTAAATGTATTTTATAGCCCCAGAAACACAACATCGATTTAGACAGATTAAGATAGGTCTTCATCGCTAAAAAATAATTAAAATTAGCCTACAGTATAGTAAATATTTCCCTAAGAGCACCGTCCCATAGCATTAGAACCAGCTGGCACTGCTAGAGATTCCCTATGGATTTATTAAGTATACAGGAGGATGTCGTCACCAAGAACAGGTTGCAAAGTCTAAAACACCAGGTTCTTCACCAAGAACCACCGCAAGGAGTTCTGGACTTTTGTGGTGCAGGTTGAGTTAAATGTACTGTATCTTGTCTCTCACAATACACATTATAACCAAACAATTCCACTGCTAGGGTTTCATCTAGGATTGGGATTTATAATTTTGTTGAACAATAAATGAGGCCCTTAGTTTGTGGAGCAGAATTTTGGCTCTGATTCTGATTGACTCGGCAAGCTGCGAAGATCGCAGCTTACCGAGTCCCAGAGAGCCCGTCCTGCCTCCCAGCCAAAAATACACCCCCGCCGCCATATTCCCTCGCAAACGTGGGAGGTGATGTGTTATGAAGACTCATCCCCTTGCATGTACCAGCTGCAGAAGAAATAATTTGATGGTCGCCAAACATCAAATGATTTCTCGTGCATTGGCAAATATAAGTCAGTGGAGACTGACCTATATTTGAGGGTAGCGTGACAAAGACAGGGCAGGCGGCTTTCTTCATGTGACATCTGCCACCTGCCCGGCACACCTCATACCACCAGCAATCCCATTAAAACGCCCAGCGTTTTCATGGGGACGCCCATGAAATGTTGGGCATTCCCATGTCTGGAAACCACCACCGCCCCCGTCCACCCCCATCCCGCCCTCGCCCCCCCCCCCCCACTGTAAACGGCCAGGCAACATTGCAAATTGCTGATGCCGTTCGCAGTATGGGATTTGCGCCTGCACAGAAACACGCATGCTCAAAGCCAACTATCGTGGCAGGAGCAAAATTTGGAATCGGTCCCTTTGTGCGTCTTAGGTGAATATTTCAGATAAAGGTCTATTTTCAATGGAATAGTAAATTCTTGGTATCTGACTAATGAAATCAGCAATGTTTCTTGGAAAAAATAAAAATATTGCTATACACACCATTAATTATATAACTGAGGTTTCATGTTTACTAGTGTTATAGCTAGAGTGAATGATGTCATTTTTTTTATGTAAATGGGCACTTATCAACTTATTATAAATTCCTTTGGCATTGCTTTGATAAACAGTCTAAAATATTTATTGCTGTACACTTATCATCTGCTAGAAGATTTTGATATAAATCCTGGAGAGATTTAATTAAAGTGAACTTGTCATACACAAAATCAGTTGCTTATTTTACGTCTGATGTTATAGTTGATACACAGGGGAGAGATGGGACGTCCAAGCAACAGCTTGTAAGTAACTGTACTTAACTATCATAGAGGAACTAGAGCATACAGTATACAGCAAATAGATGCCTTGTTGCAGATCGAGGCATAACTAACTGTAACTAGGGGTTTTGTCTCCCAGGGCAAGATGAAAAATGGTTATTTACACACACACACAAACACACACACACACACACACACACACACACACACACACACAAGCCATCACCACCAAACAATACAGAGAAGGAAGGGGGACTGGATAGTCCATCAATGCAAGAATTATATTATCTTTTACATGAGGGCTAAAGGTGCCAGCCATAGCCAGATTAAGGTCTTCATGGACCTGGAGCTGCCACCAAGATCATGTGACAAGCATGATGGGTGTGTGGCTACTGATATGGGGGTGTGATCAGTGCTGTATATAGAGGGGGAGAAAGGGGGCAGTGAGAGACAGAGAAAGGGAGTGAGATTGTGGGCGCTGAGCCTGCAGCACATGTATCCATCACTCTACTATTGCCTGTCTATCAGCCCTGGCTCCCATGCCACCGCCATAATCATAGGCCACACTCCATGTGCTATAACATGGGAGCAGCCATGTTCTTCCTTGTCACATGTTATTCCTCAGCCTATCCTGTGTGAGCCTTTCATCAGTGCTAATTGCCCAGCCCATCATCACTCCTCTGCTGCTATATAGGTGCTGGGTAAGGGAGGTCACATGCCAGTGCTACTGATCAGGTTGTGTTACCTATATGGTGCGCTCTCTCTGTGTTTCTAAGTGGCTTCCAGGTATTGCTATTGGGAGGATTCCATTGTACTCCAGGACCTGAGGTTTCCAAAGTGCAGCTTGCTTGGCTCCATCGGTGTTCCACCATCAATACTCACCATCTGTGTTTTGTCATCGATATCCAGCTTCATTGGTGTTCCGCCATCGATACTCACCATCATTGTTCCATCATCGAAATCCAGCTCCATTGGTGTTTCGCCATCGATACTTCCCATCAGTGCTTCTACATTTGGACCCAGCATCCACAATATCCTTCAAGGTCCATAAGCGTCAGTACCATTCCTCTTTCACCATGTTAATGCAGTCTTTGCATTTATATATTGGTCTTCATCAGTGTCATTACACTGCATCTGCTACCTTCTGTACTAAGTGTGCTGGACTTCATCAGTGTTCATACACTGTTTCATTTATCAGTTGTATTCTATTGCTGTTATACTGTAGCTTCCTGGACTGCACCATTGTGCAAACACAGCAACAACTGCCACTAGTACTTTGCATCTGCATAAGTCATCATCAGCGTTCCTATGCTGCACCTGTTATCTGCCAACATCTGCATATCCAGTGGTACCTGACCTGTTATCATGATACCTTAACATCAAGTCTTATTTGCTTTCCCTGTATCATCTGTGGGCTTAAAAAAGACTTGAACTTTGACTGTTGTGGTCCTTATTCTGGTCTACCTGTCCTGGGTGCAGATGTCGACTGATAGGGGCGACACCAGAATATATGTGAAGGTTACAAGTACAGATACGGCGATAGTTGACTTTCTCATATGGTTGCCGTTGGTAACCTCCATGCATGTGATGGGGTAGTCTTTTTAATGAATTTTCCTGCTTGGAAACGATTGTGTCGAAGACCTTAAGGAGTGAAGAGATATATTTGAGTGTTGACTGGTATGTGATATGAACGGCATGCAGAGAATATATGTAAAAATTAAAAGTACATGGGTGAGGATAGTGTAACTTGCGTATATTGTTGCTGTTGGTAACCTCCCCTTCTAGGGAGACTTATACCAGAGAACTTTTTTTTTAAAAAGTAAAATGAAAAAATATATTGTTTCTGCTCTGTTTAACTGTGCCGCTCTAGCTCTGTTTAACTGTGCGCGTGCCGCTCTAGCTCTGTTTAACTGTGCGCGTGCCGCTCTAGCTGTAAGCTACGTATTGTCAGCTTACGTTGTCAGTCGCTGACAGGTCACTGTGGTACTTGTAGTTCCACAGTGAAAGGCAGCCCTGCGCACCGCTGTCAACGGGGGGCATGTAAAAGTGGACACCCCGGGCACACCCCAGCAAACCGCTATCAAAGGGGGAGTCCCCCATGCAGACGCTAAATTTAGACGCTTTAGCGTCAGAAAACCGGACTACCTGCTAGCTGCTAACAAGCCGTGGTTTCTGGACTTAGGCGCTTGGACTTAGGCGCTAAAGCATCTGAAACCCGACTAACTGCTAGCCGCTAACAAGCCGGGGTTTCTGAACTTAGACGCTAAAGCCTCTAAATTTAGTTAGGACTAGGGGTACATCTAAATTTAGACGGTAAAGCATCTAAATTTAGTTGGGTCTAGGGGTATACTATTGAAACCTGTCCACAGTGCCACTAGTCGACGCAACAGCTGTCCACGCCAACCCGAAGCGTGGCGAGCGCAGTGGGGGTACCTTTTCATACCCCCCACTATCCACGTCGGCGTGGAGTTGATTTTATAAAGTGTGGCGAGCGCAGCGTGCCACCGAGCCCGAAGCGTGGCGAGGGGATGCGGACACCTGTAAAGCCCGCGAGGGGACGCGGATACCTGTGAAGGTGTCCGCATCCCCTCGCGGGGCTCGCTGTGCTCGCCACGCTTTGGGCTCAGTGGCACGCTGCGCTCGCCACACTTTATAAAATCAACTCCACGCCGACGTGGATAGTGGGCAGGGGCGGATCCAGGATAAAATGACAGGGGGGGCACCATGATAAAAGAGGGTTTAGGTGGGGGAGGGGCGGTGTTAGTGGTGCCAGTGTACATGCTAAGAGAGCAGCAGAGAGAGGGTGGGAATGGGATTAAAAATAGGCGCTGGCATTTGAAGTACGCAGGCCCACCATGGCGACAAAAGCGAAGGATGTAGTTGTATGCGTGCCGAAGGCGTGCTCCGGAAAAGGGGTGTGGCCACTCAACAGAGGTGTGTCCTTGAGTGTAGTCTACAACACCACATACAACTTCTACACATTATGCAACAAAATACTAGACCCCTTTATACTTCCCCCTTACACATGATGCCAAATGGAATGAAGCCAAAATTCAAATAATGCCACATGGATTGTGTCAAAATTCACATAATGCCACACGGATTGAGCCAAAATGTACATAATAACACATGGATTTAGCCAAAATTCACATAATGCCAAATGGATTGAGCCAAAATTCACATAATGCCACATGGATTGTGTCAAAATTCACATAATGCCACATGGATTGAGCCAAAATTCACATAATGCCACAGGGATTAAGCCAAAATTCACATAATGCCACATGGATTGAGCCAAAATTCACATAATGCCACACAGATTGAGCCAAAATTCACATAATGCAACACAGATTGTGCCAAAATTCACATAATGCCACACGGATTGAGACAAAATTTACATAATAACACACGGATTGAGCCAAAATTCACATACTGCCACACAAATTGAGCCAAAATTCACATAATGCCACATGGATTGAGCCAAAATTCACATAATGCCACATGGATTGAGCCAAAATTCACATAATGCCATGCGGATTGAGACAAAATTCACATAATGCCACATGGACTGTGCCAAAATTCACATAATGCCACACGGATTGAGCCAAAATTCACATAATGCCACACGGATTGAGCCAAAATTCACATAATGCCACATATATTGAGCCAAAATTCACATAATGCCACATGGATTGAGCCAGAATTCACATAATGCCACACAGATTAAGCCAAAATTCACAATACGCTTCATAAACAGGGACATTGTCCACCAAAGGCTCGCATTAAACATTTACACCATAATGTCCATTGCACATTAAGTTACACAGCATGATGTCCATTATGTACCATAATGCCTATTAAAAATTATGCTACATACAGTAAGTGCTGCTTATCTACATGCTCATTGCCAAGGGTTCCATGCTCATTGCAGAGGGGAATACATGCTCGCAGTAAATGGGGGACAGCCGCCGCCAGGCAGAAGTGATAGCCACTGACAGTGGCAGAGCCTGGCTGTATTCAGAGCACTGCAGGTACCGGCTATTTGAAATAATACCCCTTTCACACCAGAAAATGCATTCCCAGTTTGGCCCCTTTTACACCAGCCTAGTCCCTGCATTTTCTGGTGTGAGGGGGAGATGGAGAGAAAACCACCCCCCCCCCCCCCCCTTTAACCAGTTATCCCATTTAACCGGCTATATCTTCGGAAGCAACTGACTCATTTACATGAGTATCATATTGAAGAACTTTTGAGTGGGCTTTGAATGATTTTGGTCCAGTGAAACTGGAACATTTGGTTCCAGAATAATCTGCCCTCAAAGAACATGAACAGCCATGAAATTATATTTAAAAAATAAAAAAATCGGTTTACACGCAATATCTCTGGAATCGATTGACCGATATGGACCAGCCTGGTATCATATTGAAGGCCCAGCGATTTGGAATTGAATGAGATTAACCACAAGCTTTTGTGATGCCAGGGCGGGAACTGTAAGCCGTTGGAACTGGGTGGGGGTCGGAATTGACAGGTCCCATATTATCCTATGGGGAAAAAACGTTACAGCTGTGCCAGGCGATATCTCCGGTTCCCGAGGAGCTAGAGACACAGAGCTGGGCTCGTTGGAAAGCCCTGGTCCTCAGCTACAAAATGAAATGACAGGGGGGGCACGTTCCCGGGTGCCCCCCCTGAATCCGCCACTGATAGTGGGGGTATGAAAAGGTCATAGGACGCGTACCACCGCCCCTCGCCACGCTTCGGGTTGGCGTGGATAGTGGGATTTACACGGATGACAGCTATTGCGTCGACTAGTGGCACTGTGGACACATTTCAATAGTGTACCCCTAGACCCAACTAAATTTAGATGCTTTAGCGTCTAAGTCCAGAAACCACTGCTTCTTAGCGGCTAGCAGGTAGTCTGGTTTTCTGATGCTAAAGCGTCTAACTTTAACGTCTGCATGGGGGACTCCCCCTTTGATAGCGGTGTGCCAGGGTGTGCCCGGGGTGTCCACTTTTACATGCCCCCGTTGTCAGCGGTGCGCAGGGCTGCCTATTTCACTGTGGAACTACAAGTACCACAGTGACCTGTCAGCGCCTGGGCAGCGCAATGCTGCTGCCCGGCGCTACGCTGACAACGTAAGCTGACAATACGTAGCTTACAGCTAGAGCGGCACGCGCAGTTAAACAGAGCTAGAGCGGCACGCGCACAGTTAAACAGAGCTTCTGGCAGGCTGCCAAGTTTCAGAGACAGAGTCTGCGTGCGGCGGCGCCATGAAACAGTACCGAAGCAACTAACTACTAATAGTATTATTGATGATGCAGCTAGTACAGATGGAGCAGCTCTCATTAAAGCTGCTCCTGGCGATTCTATCACCAATCGCCGCCTTTGGACATCCGCCAAAAGGGGGCCTGGGTGCACAAGAAGCTAACGCTCCGCGCTGCCTTCCGCTGCCTCACCACCGCTTCCCCGTCTCGCTTGTAGTACCCAGCACTCCCCCTGAACCAGAGACAAGCAGGGATTCTGCCGAGTGACCGGGGCGTGCGAGCGTCTCACACCCATCATATGCAGCGCCTCTCTAGCAGCCTGCACCAGCCTGTGCCAGCTCAGGGAATCTGGCAACTCCCTGAGCTGGCTGATAGGCGCTACATCTGTATATTTAGTAAAGTGCAGGTTTTCAAAAATGGAGCTGTTGCCCATAGCGACAAGGTTCTATTTATCTAGTGCCTTCTTGAAAGTGATAATTACATTCTGATTGGTTGCTATGGGCAACTTGTTGTTAGTAGTTATACTGTACTCCATAGTCTCTGATAGTTTTGTATTATGGTCACAGCATATCAGATTTTCTGTTCTAAGCAATTTGATTGTAACTGTAGTTCTTGCCATTCTACAATGGAATGAACAGAACAAATGTTCCAGCAGCACCTGTGTCGCCTCAGTGTTTATTCAATAGATTTCCCCCACGGTTTGCATATGGAAGCTATCACCAAAGTAACCCAGCAAATCTTCTCTAGTGATTGACCTTGAAGGCAGGATTTAAGAAGAGTATGTGTTCTGGCTCGGTCAGATACCTGCATACTGTGGGTCTAATTAAAGAATTCCATGCTGCGCTGATATTTCCACTCTATCTGTACAAAACAAGCTGAGCAGGTATCAAGATCCCACAGTCATGAACTTCCCCTTCACATTCAGCAGAGCATAGAAGGTTTTGACCAGCCTCTGAACCTGATATCTAAGACCTGTTACATGCGCTTTTTGATCTCTTTCATGTGAGTGGCCTGTGAAAATTAAAAACATTGGAAGTGTTTTTTACAATATTGCACTATGGTCTTCTTTTGCGTTTTAAGTTTTTCAGGCTAAATACTCTGATCCTCTTGTTATCAAAGATACCAATTGTGTAAGTTTATTCTTGTCTCACCAGTGGGTATGCCATCATTTGTGTTTTTTCTGTATTCTAAAAGCTACTTGTGGTGGAAGCTTTCTTTGGTTTTACCCTGGGCTGAGACTCTGTATGCGCTGTGGTTATCAGAAACATTTTCAATCTCAAGTGTATATAATAAAGGTACTGTAGTACAGGTGGTACATTGCATGAGGCCCTGACATTTTAGTGCACCACCAAGTAACCCATAGTTCATTGTTTTATTCAGAACAGCTGTTCTTCATTTAGATGTAATGAAAACAATTTCTAATAAAACAATGGAACTTTGGGCCCACAATGTTCAGCAAGTAGCACAATTCAGCAACAACAAGTATAGAAGCTAAATTAGATTGTTAAATCTCCTCTAACAAAAACATCTAGTTCAAGTGCATGTCATTTACAAATAGAATCTAAGTGCTTATGTGTGCCTGAACTTCCTGTTTTCTCTTACAATTTCCCTGCTATTTTCTGTATTGTCTGTTAATTCCAAACATTGTTAGCAAGTGTTTTGAAAACAGCAGAATAGTGTTAAGCAGCTATAGTACCTTCATACAGAACGATTTGTAATTTATCAAATGTCAATTAATCCTTATGTGGGTCTTTCTAGATTCCCCTTAAAACTTAAAAAAAAATAACAGCTTTAAGGGGACAATAGATAGATGCCTAGGGTGACATTTAATAGGATGTGATTTTTGGTCACTTTCCAAAATCGCACCTTATCGCACTTTTCAAAATTGCATTTTTTTCCGGAATACGCATATTTAATGGGATGCTAAACCCGGGCTTCACCTGTCCAGGGATGAAGCCCGGGGCTGTCCCCGGCGTCTCTGGCCATTGGACGCCGGCCTGATAGTGTTAAATCATTCATACATAACATTGCTTTATATAGGTGAACTACAAGTGCCAGCAGGCCTCCCCCGCATGCTGGAACTTGGAAAACCACAAGTCGCCAAGTTCTGGTTTTAAAATACGGGGGATCCCCAGATTTTTTTGTCACCCCGTATTTTTGGAACAGGGACCGGTCCAAGAGGCTGGTTTCAGAAATATGGGGGACCACTACACTTTTTGTCCCCTGTATTTTTGGAACCAGGTCGGGTTCAATGAGCCCGTGGGCTGGTTATGCTCAGGAGGGGAAAATGCCATTTAAAATAAAAAATTACTTTCACACAGGATCATGCACAGATCTCAATTATCTGTGCATGGTTATGGGAAATTTGCCTGTCAGAACCTGGTCTGCATGTGTAGCGTTTTCTTAGTAACATTATCCCATTTTCAATTTCCGGAAATGTGTGATTTTGGACATTTTTTGACGAAAAAAATCGCATCTCATTAAATGTCACCCTCAGTGTTGTGGTTCATGTGTTTGCAATAAGGATGAGTGGGTTTAGAGCTCTGAGATCCGAGATCCCCCCCGAACTTCATGACACGAAGCGGCATCTGAGCTGGCTCTGGTCTTCCCAACAAGGCAAAACGTCATCATCCCACTGTCGGATTCTTGTGGGTTCTGGATCCTATATAAATCCACGCCGATCGGCACCATCTTCACTCCAGCATAGAACCTCTGTCTATCTTCAAGTGGTGGCGTTGTGTGGATCCTTGCTAATACTTGCCTACCTTTCCAGAATTTCCGGTAGCCTCCCACAAATTGGGTCCCCCTCTTGGCCCCCTGGGAAGGTAATTGGGTGCTGCCTCTCTGCTATAAATTATAGGGTTTCTGTGCAAGGGAGAAAAAGCAAAAATTAGGTTGCATTGGATAGGGGTGTTGTACAAAAATTCAGTTGCAATAAAGACACACTGGAGTATGATCCATTTACTGTGGGAGATGGGTGCTGTAGAGTGGTGCTGTACTAGAAATTAAATTGCATTGAAGAAACACTGGAGTATGATCCATTTCGTGTGGGATAGGGGTGCTGTAGAGGGGTGCTGTACTAGAAATTAAATTGCATTGAAGACACACTGGAGTATGATCCGGGTACTGTGGGACAGGGGTGCTGTACCAGAAATTAAATTGCAATGAAGACACAATGGAGTATGATCTGGCTACTGTGGGATAAGTTTGTTGTACCAAAAAATAAAATGTGGAAGCACGAGATGGTAGTAGATGTTTGCCTGGGAGCCAGTATGTGAGTAATTGACGGCATGTGAACCGGAGGTGGTAGTAGATGTCGGCCTGGGAGCTGGTAGGTAAGTAGTCCATAGCCTGGGAGCCGGAGTTGGTAGTGATGGACAGGACGCTGATGGTATTGTCACTGACAGGACACAATGGTGTATAGTTGACCTGGGAGCCCATGGTGGGTAGCTGGCCTGGGAGCCAGCAGTAACCTTTGCTGGTAATGGCTGGATGCAACTCTTCAGATGAAATAAGCTGGAAGGTAGTCTGGCAGTTGGAGGGTTAACCAACAAGTAAAGCTGTAGCAGCAGTTCACAGGTTGAGGTAACGCTGGAGCACAGTATAGCCTGGAGCCTAGAATGCAGACACTGGAGACAAGCACACAGGGAACAGGCTAGTTGTTCAAGGCAAGGTGACTACAGGTGTCATGGTGGCACCTATGCTGCAAGGGGCCGGTGTGGGATCAGCATAGGACACCGTTAATGCCTTTGGTGAACACAGGGAGCATCTCCCCATGGATTGTGGCCAGAGGAAGCATCTAGCACGGTCTGCGCCGCAGGATGCACCAGCGTGATGGTAAAAGATGCGGACGCATACTGCGATTCCTGACAAGAACAATTCTACAGGTGAAGTTTGAAAAATTAGAATTTCATACAAAAACTTTATTTCAGTAACTTCAAAGGTGAAACTAATAGATTATTTAGACTCATTACATGCACAGTGAGATATTTCAAGTCTTTATTTGTTATAATTTTGATGATTATGGCTTACAGTTTATGAATAGCAAAAATCTCAGAAAATTTGTATATTGTGAAAACGCTTAATATTGTTGGCTCAAAGTGTGTCACATGTTCTATTATCCATATATGGTTTCATGGATCCCCAAGTCGGCATTTAACAATCGATTCCGATGTCAGTATACTGACCCTTAGAATCACGACTGTTGGGAGGTCATCCAGCCCCCGCTGGAAGGCCCACAGAAATGTCTTCATTGGGAAATAGAATCTGTAATTCTTTACCTTCATTTCCTATTTGACCACAGAGAAAAATGATTCAGCTGCAGCATACAAGATGTTTACTGAGGCAGGAGGCATTACATGTTTAAGCAGATCAATAATGGAACTCAGAGAACATACAGTAGTTACAACATCTATACATACAGCACATGTGATGAAGGCACCTCATCAGGGGTGTAACTAGATAGTTGTAGAACCCGATAGCAAAGGTTTGTAAATGTATGTAAAACATATTACTTTGACAGTAAAGATGGGCCCCCTTCAGCTCTGGGCCCCATAGCAGCTGCACCCCTTGCAACCAGGGGCGGATTTAGGTGCCAGACCGCCCCTAGGCACCACATTATTTGCCCCCCCCCCCCAACACACACACACACATCTATTATAGAGAGGGAGAGGTGGGGTAGAGGATGGGAGGTGGGGTAGAGGGTGGGGGAGATGGGGGGTTAGAAAATGAGAGAGGATGCTCTGTCCAAAGCAGTGCAACGCCAACTGCACAAGTAACTTCAGGTTGCCAATCCCGGGTCACTCACTGTGCACAATGGTGGCAGTCCTTAGCATCCCACACACACTGTCCTCCCAACACAACCGCACACAGGGGGCTTACCTAGGCCTCTGCAGACTGCTCCGATTCTCCAGCGCTTCCCGGTGTCTTCAGCAGCACCTCCACGTTGTTCACCGGGGTCTTCACTGCACTCAGGTCTAGCAAACTTCAGCGGTGGCCGCTGTCCTTTTCACTTATTACCCGGGGATGACGGCGGGTCCCGGGATCCCTCTTCCATCTGCTGCTGGGTCTCTCTCTGCCGCCTGGAAGCTGAAGCTGCGGCCGTCGTCATCTTCACTGGTGACTTTCCAGGGGACATCAGCAGCTCCGGGGAATGTCTTCTCTGCTAGCCGTCGACAGCCATCACAGAGTTGCCTCTCACCAGCGCCGGGTATTCAGCACTCGATCCCCGCTGCCGGTTCACAGATGCAGAACGGGAACACTTTCAGCGCGGCGCAACAATATTTTTCAAAGAAAAAAAATTGCACGCCACTGCTTGCCGCCCCCAGCAGGTGCCGCCCATAGGCCCGTGCCTCATGGGCCTAGTGGGAAGTCCGGCCCTGCTTGCAACTATGGTAGTTGCGCCCTTGCACATCATAGTTCATTGGGGCGAGTCCACTATTAACTTCATATAAAACTGAAAAAAAATTCTGTTATACAGTAAATCACAATGTGCAAAAACACAAATACTAATACAGAATCAGATGCAGGTACAGTACATAAAATATTTATTTTCCACATTACATATGACTGCAAGGTTGTGTACAGAGCCTTGGAGGCTGAAGTATTGTACACAAACAGGACTTTAAAAGTATTCTGGCAGAATAATCATGAATACAGGTTGAGTATCCCTTATCCAAAATGTTCGGAACCAGAAGAATTTTGGATAACAGATTATTCCATATTTTGGAATATTTTTATATTTCAATGATGTATCTTGAGGTATCTTGCATTTATGTTGTATAAGCAAATCAAACACATGAAATACACACAAATATATTTTATTTGTGCATGAAACAAAGTTTGTGTCCTCAGGACACATATTTAGTGCCAGTTACATATCATGTCCTTAGTAGTGCTTTTAGAAACAAAAAAAAAGAAATATTACATTCTGGAAACTATGGATAAGAGATATTTTGGATAAGGGATATTTGGATAAAGGATACTCAACCTGTATAAATACAGATAAAACAGCAGTAGACAGGCACATAATCAAAGTCCCTGTTTTATGTGTATATTTGAAATATTCAAAGTACTAAGTCTGGAGCTCTGGCCACAGAGCAACAGTAGACAATAGTGTGTGTGTGTGTGTGTGTGTGTGTGTGTGTGTGTGTGTGTGTGTGTATATATATATATATATATATATATATATATATATATGCGTCACATGACTGTATACCCGGAAGTGACCAGTTTGTAGGATGGTACACGGAACTTCGGTGTGATGCTGAAGTTTAGAGGGGAAGCCGTTCGATGATGCACCACTGGCTGGAAGGGGACAGCAGTGATGATGGCGTGCAGTAATCAGTGCGGCAGATGAGTGAGGTGTGTCCACACTGACCCGGGGGGAAGGGGCGGGTATTTGTGTGGGTATTTATATGTTTTGTGCATTAATATGTTTGGTCTGTCCTTGAAAATGGAGGTATGTTACCCCGAAACGCCGTTGGAGAATAAAGGCTTTTTACTTAAATCTGTAACGCAGTCAGTTGGAGTGTCACCTATACACTGGAATACATTGACCTCATGGGTCTTGGAGGGCGCCGCAGCATTAGGAGTACTCTCTGGACCGGACCAGCTGACACCCATCGAACCCCCCATCATCTGGATCACCTTGTCTCTTTGTTGCCCACGCTCTCTCAGCCTGTCACCCCACAACAGTGAAACTCCCTAATCTTCATCAACTCCACAATTATTGGTCACCATCCCAGCCAGACATCTCTTGTGCAGCGAGTGCAGGAATTGAGGTTGGCTACTTCTATCCAATATCACCAAGTCCACCAACCTTGAGGACACATGCTTCCTACCATCTCTAAAGTTGGGACCTCTAGCGAAGTGGGAAACCCTGGCTATATACAATCTTCGCCCCCGTCAACATCGGGTCATTGCCCACTGTGGCCCCACCACCGCAATCATTTGAGGATACCCTCGCAATTGCACCTAGGATTGGACCATCTGAGATACTGTGTGGTAACTATTAGCCCATTGGGCGCCTTGACTTTCTCCATCCACTGTTACACTCCTTCATCCATTGGGATTGTTTCTATTATTTATTCCACCAATTCAGCCTCTGGTCCAGATGTATTAATTTATTATTATTTACCTGTTTTTTTGTTTTTTGTTTTCATATTGTACAATTGTACCTATGACTTTTAATTGTTATTAAACATTTATATACCTTTCATCAAACCAGCGCCACTTCATCTCTCTTTTTGTTTTGGCCTATTGGGGCTGACAATCCCATTTCTAAGTGGCAGCTCTTAGTGAGGCACCCTCGGTAGTGCCTGTCTGTGCACCCTAGGGAGCACTTTTTACCTCTATGGCCAGTATTCCATGCCTCTGATTCTCCATATTTTCTGGGGAATCAGTCAATTCCCCGGGTTTACAGGGAATTTTCTCACTGGAAAAACAATTCGCCCTATTCAATGGACACAATTCTCTGCAAATGAAGAGCGAATGTCTGGCGATTCTCTGTTTGTGATTCTCCGCGATTCGCCAGTGGTTTTTAATGGGGTTTTTAGTGGAATTCGCCAAGAGTGTATTCAATGCTGAAGTGGAGAACTGCTTTCTCCAGTGATTTTCCCAGGATTCTCCATTTTACATTCGTCATCTTTGGGCCTTAATTTCTGTTTTCTTAGGTGACTCAGTGGCTGCAGTAGCTCTTTAAGATGCCAAGATTTTGTATTCTTTGTTCTTCGGCTGAGCATTTGCTAATGTCATTCCAAGTAACCAGCTCCTGCAGTAATGAAAAGTCATGGCCCAGGATCAGCGGGTAAGGTAATGGCTGACCTTGTATTATCATGGGTAGGTGCACATGGGCACTCCTCAACATCGACATATACACAGTACCCTAACAGGAGGCAGGACTTGGTCAACCCCTGGAGGAACCACGTTAACCAAGATAATGGTAAGTTCACTGCAGGTGTCAACTAAGGCCCAAGTACTTTGGGTGAGACCAGTGAGATGATAGAAATCTGGTTTGTTTCATTTGAAATTGTGAAAGTGGTTAATGGTATGGTGGTCGATGCTTTGCCACCAGACGGTGTACCATATTTTTTTTAAATAATGATTTGCTATATAGTATAAACCCTTTACAGGAGAAAAGAGTAGACTAGTTGTTAGTACCCTGTAAACTCGAGCAGTTTATTGGGGGCGGCACACACACACACCTATGGGGTAGCCATTTGAGGGAGGATAAAACTCTCCGCCGAATAGAGTTGAGGTTCTATTGGGCAATAATTCATGTCACCGTCAAGAGATATTGACAGGAATGCCCTGGGGGGCACCTCAGACAGAATTTAGGGCTCAATCTTCTGTAAAATGGGGGGGGGAGGGGTTCTACAATTTTTAAAGGAATCCAGATCCAAAACTTGAGTGTGGTTTTTGCCAAAACATAAATGCCTATGACTTTGAACTTGAAGTCTTGGGGTGCCCATGCAGTGACATGCTGTAGGAAAACCGCTACACACCTCATCCTATTCGTATAAAATTGATTGGCAATTAGGTTGCTCATTGCCTGCAGATTAGGAAGGTGCATTGCAAGAAAGAATAGGCTTTTCAGAGGTAGATCATATATATATATATATATATATATATATATATATATATATATATATATAAAGATGGGTTTATCGGAGAGAGCTGGACTTAGTACCACCTAGTCAGTTAAACAGCAATCATTAAAATCTTATTGATCACACTTAATATGACAAATCCTTGTCCCCTTCCAGAATGACACAAGAAATTCGTTCGGGCTGATGAGCCAGTGAAGGAACTTGGGAGTTTACTGCATTGCAGCAATAACTTGAAAGGTGATACGCCCACCCGGACCTAACTTCATTTGGCCTTAGGTGTAACCATTTAATTACGGCCCTGTGAGTCCTTTAGGTAAGGACCCCATCTGTATAGAAATATTTGGCACATTAAAACCGGAGTGGCTTCTCCTAAAATCTAGCCTCTCAATGATTTTATCTTGTTTGAAAGAAACAGTAGTTGCCTGACAGGCCCATTATTAATCTTTGTTGTCACACCCCTGAAGAAGTCGTTCTAACTAAACGCGTTGGGTTTCAATAAAGAACTTTTATCCCGAACAAATTTCTCGTGTCATTCAGGAAGGGGACAAGGATTTGTCATATTAAGTGTGATCAATAAGATTTTAATGATTGCTGTTTAATTGACTAGGTGGTACTAAGTCCAGTGCTCTCCGATAAACCCATATTTTTGTGTATCTTTGCTGTCAGACTCTCAATAACAGGAGAGTCTTATCGGAGTAGTAGCTTACTAAAATCATTTAGCGCAATACTAAGGCCATATTGTATTTATATATATATATATATTACCCAATTTTGATATGGCGTCTAAAACATAATGTCCATAATTTAGGCGATCCAGTTTTAGTGAGGCAGACCTGAAAAGTTCATCCAATAATATTTATTATTAAGATCTTCAGCATGTTATCCCAGATGAAACAGAAACGATATACAGTATACATCTAAATATACCCACCAACGCGTTTCGTCCACAACAACTTCATCAGGGGTACAGTCTTATAAATCTATAAATACAGACATTTATTTTTAACCCCTTCCCGACATTTGACGTACATGTACGTCATGGTCGGGAAGTACTTCCCGACATTTGACGTACATGTACGTCATGGCTTCTAACTGTCACTGCGTCTATAGACGCGGTGACAGTTAGGAGATGTCTGCTGTCCCTGACAGCAGACATCCCCCCTCGCCGCCCAGGGGGGGCAGGGGTGCCCCCCCCCGGTCGGCGATCGCTGTGATTGGCTGTTCAAATCTGAACAGCCATTCACAGCGTTTCCTGTGTTACCGGCGGCTAAGCCGCTCGGTAACACAGGGATCGGTGGTGATCGGTGCTGTTAAGTACAGCACCGATCACCACCGATGAGCAGCACCCCCCTCCCACCCACCCGGCACTCACCCGGCAGCTCCCCCAGCTCCCCCGGCAGCAGCAGCAGTAGGCAGCCTCAGCGCACGCAGCGCTTCCCCCCTCCCACCCCCCCCCCGCAAGCCGCAGCAGCAGCAGCATGTATGAAATGGGTTAAAAAAAAAAAAAGTACTGAAATATATATATATATAAATATATATATATATATATGTGTGTGTATGTGTATATATATATACACACATATATGTATGTGTATATATGTATATATATATATACACATATATGTATATATATATATATACACATATATATGTGTATATATATGTGTATATATATATATATATATATATACAGCCAGGCGGCGGCACTCGGTCAAATGAAGATCACGTCAGCCACGGATATGATTATATCCGTGGCTGACGTGATCTTCATTTGACCGAGTGCCGCCGCCTGGCTGTGTATGTTTGTCCCCGAGGGGACTTGGAAGGCACCGACGCTATACCTATTACTGAGGTTGTGCTGCTCCCACTCTGGACTTGTATATATATATATATATATATATATACACACACACACACACACACACACACATATATATATATATATATATATATAAAGATATTCCCGAGGTACTTCCCGACCGAAGACGTATATATACGTCATGGTTTTAAACTGTCACCGCGTCTATAGACGCGGTGACAGTTTGGAGATGTCTGCTGTCCCTGACAGCAGACATCCCCCCTCGCGGCGATCGCTGCAATTGGCTGTTCAAATGTGAACAGCCAATTGCAGCGTTTTCTGTGTTACCGGCGGCTAAGCAGCTCGGTAACACAGTGATCGGTGGTGATCGGTGCTGTTAAGTACAGCACCGATCACCACCGATCGCCAGCCCCCCCCCCTCCCACCCGGCAGCCCCCCTCCCTCCCACCCACCCGGCTGCAGCAGCGCCAGCACCCCTCCCACCCCCCGCCAGCCGCAGCGCCAGCCCCCCTCCCAAAGCTGATGACCAAAATGGGGTCACTTGTGGGGGGGTTCCACTGTATTGGTGCTTCGGGGGTCTTGCTAATGCGACATAGCACCCACCATTCATTCCACCACCAAATATCACTCCTTCCCTTCTGAGTCCTGCCATGCACCCAACTGGTATTTTTTGGTCACATGTGAGGCATTGCCGTACTCGGGAGAAATTGGGGCACAGATTTTGGGGTGCTTTGTCTCCTTCATTCCTTGTGAAAATGAAAAATTTTGAGCCAGAACTGCATTTTTCTGTAAAAAATTACATTTTTTTACACAAAAATGCAGATCTGGCTCAAAATTTTTCATTTTCACAAGGAATGAAGGAGACAAAGCACCCCAAAATCTGTGCCCTAATTTCTCCCGAGTACGGCAATGCCTCACATGTGACCAAAAAATACCAGTTGGGTGCATGGCAGGACTCAGAAGGGAAGGAGTGATATTTGGATTTTGCAGCACAGATTCTGGTTGAATGACCCCCGAAACACCCATACAGTGGAACCCCCCCACAAGTGACCCCATTTTGCAAACTACACCCTTCAGGGAATTCATCAAGGGGTATAGTGTACATTTCAAACCCCCAGGGGTTTCACCAATTTTGATACAACTGAGCTGTGAAAATGAAAAATTATTTTTTTTCATTTTCACTGCCCAGTTGTACCACAATTGGTGAAACCCCTGGGGGTTTGAAATGTACACTATACCCCTAGATGAATTCCCTGAAGGGTGTAGTTTGCAAAATGGGGTCACTTGTGGGGGGGTTCCTAACTTTTAGCATCTTATGGTGCCTAGAAACCTACATGGTGCCTAAAAAATAATCTCATAAAAAGGAGGCTCCAAAATCAAGTAGGTGCTCCTTCTATTATGAAGCCTGTGGTTTGGTCACCGTGCACACTAGGGCCACATATAGGATATTTATGAAAACCAAAGAATTGGGGGAATCAATGTTTAGTCACATTTATCTAGTAAAATCTGCTGTGTTCCTTAGAAAAATGTATTAAAATTGAAAATCTGCAAAAAAAATGAAATGTTGAAATTTCACCTACACTTTGTTTTAATTCCTGTGAAACACCTAAAGGGTTAACAAACTTCCAAAATGCTGTTTTGAATACTGTGAGGGTTGCAGTTTTTGAAATGGCATCATTTATGGGGGTGTCTCACATACAAGTCCCTCAAAGTCACATCAGAACTGAACTGGTCCCTAAAAAAATCAGTGTTTGAAATTTTCTTGAAAATTTGAGAATTTGCTATTCATATTTTAAGCCTCCTAGTGTCCAAAAAAATGAAAATGAGGTTGAAATAATGATGGCAACATAAAGTATACATATGGTCTATGTTAGTTATTAACTATTTTGAGTGGTAAGATTATTTGTCTCACAAGCAGAAAATTTAACATTTTGCAAATCGCAAAATTTTCCATTTTTTTACGACATTTTGGTATTTTTCACAAAAAAACACAGACTGTATCGACCAAAATTTACCACTAACTTGAAGTACAATGTGTCACGAGAAAACAATCGCAAAATCACTGGGATAAGTAAAAGCAAAAAAAAGTTATACCCACTTAAGTGATACATGTCAGATTTGAAAAAAAGGGCTCTGTCAGGAACGCAAAAACTGGCTCTGTCAGGAAGGGGTTAATAAACAGAATAAAATAAAGTACATACTGTAAATGGCTTCACTATGGACTCATAAGAAAAACGTGAGAGGCTAAAAAATGAATTAAGAAGAAAAAAAAGAAGAAGAAGAATGGGTGGAGAAGATGGTGGTGAAAGCATGGTGGAGAAAAAACTGAGAAAAAACACCCAGTGTGTTAAGTGTATAATTAAGGCAAGCATACCTTTAAGGACTAATATATCCAAGTATTGAAAGGAGAAATCCTCAATTTTTCACGGGCCCAAAACTGGGTCTTTCAGTAAGAGATGCCAATGTGTGTCAAGTCATTTAATTATTTTCCAGTGCTCTTGATTGTATTTAGTTATAAATGGTTTATGATCCGAAAAGGGAGAAGATGGAACCTTTGATTTTTCGCAGAGTAAGGACTCTGTTTGTATGGCTGCTGCTTTCTATTGGTCCTATTGTATTTTTGTTTGGTCATATCCTTTTTTCTATTGTTTGTTTGTTGTAAGTTGCAGTGGGGTTTGAAGAGAGAGTACTTGTACAAGATTCGGGTTACAAATTTCCCGAAACAGTCTATTATAAACGATGCATAGACGATTTGATTTTTATATGGAATGGAGATACTTCAAGTGTTGAATGCTTTCTGAACAAGATCCAAGTGAATTCCTTCAACTTAAAATTTACCTTTAAACAAAATTAAGTGGAGATAGATCATCTTGTTCTAATCTTAACTGCCAAAAGGAATGGGAACATATTGTCAAAAACTTTCTTCAAGCCTACAGACACTAATAGTTATATTCCAGTGAACAGCTGTCATTTGAATAAATGGAAAACATCCATTCCCTATTCCCAATTTATTCGTCTACGTAAGAATTGCAGTACACTAGACCTGTACTGGAAACAATCCTCTACATTAGCTGACAAATTTCTAGAAAAAGGATATGACCGAACAAAAATACAACATGACCAATAGAAAGAAGAAGCCATACAAAGAGAGTCCTTACTCTGCGAAAAATCAAAGGTTCCATCTTCACCCTTTTCAGATCATAAAACATTTATAACTAAATACAATCAAGAACACTGGAAAATAAGGAAATGCCTTGACACACATTGGCATCTCTTACTGAAAGACCCAGTTTTGGGCCTGTATCTACCTAAAAAAAACGGTATTTTTTAGGAGAGCTAAAAATTTTAAAAATATGTTAGCCCCAAGCAAACTCAAACCTCAGAAGGAGTCCATTTTGCAGGCGAACCAACCCTTTTGGGGAAAACGAACAGGGATTTATCCCTGTAATAGGTGCATATGCTATAAGCATGTAGACAGGAAAAATTATGGTTGGATTAAGACCAATTATGAAAAAATTCCATTATGCAACGACATTGTCACTTGCGAGCCAACGCATATAGTTTATATGTTAAAATATAGTTTATGTGGGAAAATTTTAAAGTTAAGAATCCAGGAACACATGCAGAATATTAAAACCGAGTACAAAACCATAGTGTCCCCCGACATTTCCAAAAAAAAACATAACTCAGATGTAAAGGATTTAACTTTTATAGCTTTGGAACACATTAAAATAGATGATAGAAGGGGTGACAGAGACCTCATTTTGACCAGACGTGAATAATTTTGGATTTATTTGTTGGATACCCAATGATCTAAATGAAACCATCGAGATGAAAGCCTTTTTGTAATTCAAGAATATGATCCTAGTTAGTATAGAGATTATGCACAATAACCTTATCGGATCTTTAGGTTATAATTGTTAATAGATGACACTTTTATTGGTAGATAGTATTATTATTCATCTGAAATGGTCTGGATATGAACACACACACACATATATATAATAGATATGTGTATGTATATATATATATATATATATATATATATAATATATTTTTTTCCAAAATGTATGCATATAAGAGTGTTTAGATATTGATTGTAATTGGGTTTTGATAGAATTCTAATCAGCGAAAGCTGCTTGTGCATCTAATTAGCATCATTATGCACATTACATGCAACAGGAAAAATGATAATAAAATTACACGTACAGTTCATTACAGACAAATAACAGTATGTTTTTCATATTTAAGGTTAGAAAATGTTTTAAAAGGTTTATTTATTACAAATGTGCTCTAATTTTGTGCTTGTAAGTTCATTGAAACATTGTTGACTTACCCAAACCAACCAGCTCTAATTATGTCTAACTTTATAGACCTTTTTGTGTGAAACTTGCTAACTCTGCTCCCATTACTGCCTGCTTGTATCTATTCTGAATAAATTGGTAACTTCCTGGTGTAAAAATTGTCAGAAATCGCATCTGATTTGCATATAGAGCATAAAAATTGTTCACCATTACATTGACCGAGTTCCAGAAAAAAGTCAAACATTCTAGTTATAGTTTTAGTGACTTTTCAGGGCCGCAAATATCGGCTCTCATTACATCCGTCCCCTAGCGGCCATTCTAAAGCTAATTCCACAGATCATGCAACAAAATTAAAAAGTAGTAAATATTTGTCAGAAATTCCGATATTTCTTCCCAATTATTCACTCTGTAATTGTGAATAAATCCCTAAAAGTGAAAAACGAAGTTTAACATTCAAAAATAAAAAAATTGTGCTTTTACAAATTAACGCATTTTAGAACACTAGGGTTGATATTTCTTTTTTTATTCATCTGAAGTAGTGACAGCTGTGGAGGCTTGATATATAGAAGACCTAAAACTTAATTCTCTTCTTTATCCAATATGGTTTGCACAAGAGAATTCTCTCTTCCTGGAAATCCATATTTGTAAGTGGCATCATGATTTATATGTATCAATATCTTTCTATTCACTTGCATTCCTAATATATAAATCTGTACAGTGGTTTTGCAAGTACTTTACTTATTACAATTTATTACTATTATTTTCAGTACATACATTTTTTAACAAGCTTCTGTAAGATTTTATTTACCTTGGCAGTACACCTTAGAATCACTGGCTTATCTATAAGGTGTGCACATGGGCACCTAGGTCCAGGAGGGGTCCACAACAAACACACAGCACCAATTTACCTGTAATCATATCTCCATCGGCCAAGTGTCAGTTGCACAGCTGCAAATATCACTGGGATTAGCATTACTTACCTCCATACTTGCCTACCTGACCCTCTCCATGTGGGAGAAAATGCTCTGCTCCTGTATTTGATTTTCAGCTTTCTTCGTTAATATTTCTTGTCTCTCCCCCCGTAGCTCCTAGAGTCACACTGCTGCTGATGGATCGTGATTATGTCCGGAACATGGCTGGCGTGGAACGCAAGCTCTGCCCGTTGCTAAGCAACGTCGAGCAGAGTGTACCCGGAAGTGCACGTCCCGATGACAACTTCCGGTCAGTACGTGCGGCTTGCCCCTGGAGCGTGGAGGGTGTGAGTATGTCGGTTAGGGTATTTATGTGTGTATGTGCATTTGTATTGTGCTGTAGGATTGTGCCCTGATGAAGGGGGTTATACCCCGAAAGCTCGGCTTCATTTAATACACATCCTTGTTTTTTTTTGTTTTTTTTATTATTGTCTTTATTGACAGGAAAACTTACATTTGTACAGAACACACAATGATGTGACAATTTGTAACCATAGATGAAATGAAATTGCACTTGACAGTATGGTTTGCAATGAACAACAGGGCAATCAATTTAGCAAATAGTAACATAGCCAACTTTAAGCAAATAGAATAAGTAGAATGATAGGCCTATAACTGATTTGATTAGTAGGTAGTACAGGGTTTTATCAAACGCTACCCATACAAGTTCTAAAAGGGAGGGTTGTTTGACAGTGATTCTGTTAAATACCAAGTGGTATCAGAGAAGGAATTTCTCAATGCTGTTTTCAGAGGTGGAGAGAGTGTTTGTATATATGGCATCCAAGTATTGAAGAATTTTGTTGTGCGTTTTTCCTTTTGAATGGAAGTTTCTGTCCAATCCATCATGAACAAAAATGTCATTCTGGGAAACGCTATTGAGAGAGGGGAGGGGTTCGGGGAAACCCACTCTGATAATATAGTTTTCTTAATTGCCGCTGCTAATTTTACTAATAGTAGCCTAGTCCCTGGTGGTAAGCGTTTGTGTTCGGCCGCCGAGTATTGTCCCCAGAAAACCCAGGCTTTCGAAATAGTGAAATCTATTTTAAGGTTGGATTTGACGTAATCCTGGAAGCCCGTCCAAATAGATTGTACTACACTGCAGGCCCACATACAGTGTACCAGGTCTGCGTCCGGACCGCCACATTTGTAGCAGTTTGCATTTGGTGCCCCTCCCGTGAGGAATTTGAGTTTCGGTGTGAAATATGCTCTATGTAAGAGTTTCTGGTGCATTTCTGTGTAGGAGATGGATGACAGGTTTTTGTTGAGTGTTTGGTATGCAGTCAGCATAGTTTTCATGGTCAGTTCAGGGAACTCATTCTGCCATTTCAAGAGGCCCTTTGGGGGTAAGTCAAGTGAAATGCTTTTCCGACATAGGTCGTAAATTTGGGAGGTGGGTAGGGGTTTCAGTCGTCGCGCATGCACTAGCTTGTCAAGGGCGCACAGTTTGGAGGGTAGATCTGGTATTGGTAACGTCGACTGGATATAACGCCTCACCTGGGTGTATGTGAAGTGTGATATCCGTAAGCGGGGATATTTGTCTGTTAGTTCTGCGTATGATAAGAAAGCAAGTGAGTCTGTCTTTAAAAAGTTCGCGATGCATCGCAGACCGACTGGGCTCCAGCTTTTGAAAACCGTGGAAAGTTGACCCGGTATAAAGTCAGGGTTACCCCAGAGGGGTAGAAATATGGATGTGTTTTTTGAGGTATTTACGGCATTCCTAACTAGTCTCCACGCCATACAGGTAGTATGGAGGAGGAGGTTATCTCTTATGCTTTCTGGTATGGCCTGTGGGGCTTTGTGTAGTAGGACTGTTAGGTTTGTGTTGGGGATAAAACTTTGTTCTTCTGAGAGATTGGCATATGTATTAGAGCCTGATATCCAGTCTAATGCTATGCGATAGTTGGCTGCCATAGCATACGTTCTGAGGCATGGTAGGTTGAGGCCACCCAAGTCCTTTTTCTGTTGTAATTTAAACATTGATATACGTGGATGCCCTCTGGCCCAAATAAATCTAGAAAGTTCCTTGTTGTGTCTCGCAATGTCACTCTTGGAGGGAATGAGGGGTAACATTTGTAATATATATAGTATGCGCGGGAAGGTGATCATTTTATAAAGGTAACATCTACCAATATAGGACAGGGGTAGCTGAGCCCACTTGGCAAAGTCTGTTCTGGTTTTTGACCACAATGGCTCAAGGTTCCTGGTGTATAGTTGGGATGGCTGTGTTGGGATTTTAATCCCTAAGTAAGTGATTCCCTCTGCTGGGGCCCATCTAAAGGGGAAGGACTCACCCCATCCTTGTTTCGCCTCTGGAAAGAAGGCCAGTGCTTCCGATTTAGAGTGGTTTATTTTGAACCCTCCAACTTCCTCGAATTCCGACAGTGTTTCTAGGATTGTGGGGACAGCTTGTTTCGGGTTTGATATGTAGAGTAGAAGGTCATCGGCAAATGCCGACACCCTTAACTCTGACTGTGCTAGCTTGACCCCCTCCCAGCTGTTGTTGAGTATAAAGTGTCGTATGAGTGGATCTAAAGCCATATTAAATAATAGAGGAGACAGTGGGCACCCCTGGCGGGTTCCCCTATAGAGTTGGAAGGGAGCTGAATTTGCGTTGTTGATAGTAAGGAGGGCAGAGGGTTTGTGATACAGTGTTTGGAAGACCTGGATGAACTCGGGGCCAAAGTTTTGAATGTGTAATAGGGAAGTTAAATAATGCCAAGACACCCTGTCAAAGGCTTTGTCGGCATCGCAGCTGAGGACAATTGCTTGTTTCGATTGGGATTGATGTATTTCATACATGGCCGCCACTAGTGATCTTACATTGTGTACCGAGTGTCGATCTCTAAGAAATCCTGTTTGTTGGGGCAGCAAAAGAGATGGGAGAATTAATTGCAAACGTGAGGCTATAAGTTTTGTAAAAATTTTTAAATCCTGGTTGAGCAGGGAGATGGGTCTGTATGATGAGGCTAAGCTGGGATCTTTATTAGGTTTGGGAATAAGAATTATTCTGGCCTCATTAAAACCAGCTGGGGCAGGTTTACCTGCGAGGATGGCGTTGTACAACCGGCTTAGGAGTGGGGTTGTCTGGGAGAGGAGCAACTTATAGTAGGATGCCGAGAGACCATCCGGCCCTGGAGTTTTATGTAGTGGTAATGTTTTGATTATATTTTCGATTTCTTCCTCACTAACTGGTGACATTAGCTGCTCCCTTTGATCAGAGGAAAGTTGAGGTAGGTTAGCCTTTTGTAGAAATTCTAGGGTTCTGGTTTGATGTACTGGGGGGGCTTGATAAAGAGATTCAAAATGAGCAAGGAAGTGCTCTAGGATTTGGTCTTGATCCGTGAGTAAATTCCCCATATCAGATTTTATTGCTGAGATGGGTTTATGACCCATCGCTGCTTTTACTAGATTCGCTAGCAGTTTACCTGGGCGGTTTCCCCATCTGAAGTATTTGTTTTTCCTATGTTGCAGGTGTATATTGGCTCGTTCTGTTGCTATGGTGTCATACGCCAATTTGGCGTCCCTGTATGTAATACGATTTACCTCCGTTGGGGAGGCCAGCAGCCGAGAGTATGCCGTCGAGACCTCTTTTGCTGCTTTTGTAAGTTTAAGTTGGTGTTTTTTCTTTTGGGATGAAACATACGCTAATATATGTCCTCTTATTACTGGTTTAGAAGCTTGCCAAAAGAGGTTAATATCTTCTCTATGGATGTTGTTGTCATTAACATAGTTTAAGAACGACTGTGTTAAATGGTTTTTAAAATCTAGGGAATCTTTCAAGTAATCTGGGAAGCGCCAATTGTATGATTGTTTAGTTGGGTTATCTAGGGACAATTTCAAGATTATGGGGGCATGGTCTGAGATGAGAATATTAGAAATTTTTGAGTCCTCAACTTTCTGCAATGTCAAGTCGCTCAGGAGCCAATAGTCCAGTCTGGAAAATGAGGAGTGAGGGTGGGAAAAAAAGGTGTATTCTCTTGCTACTGGATGCAGGGCGCGCCAGGGATCAACTAGATGTAGGGAGTCAATCATTAGGGAAAGAGTTGGGGGAGTCTGTCTGTTTCCCGAGTGTGTTCCCGTATGGGAGGTAGCATCCATTAGTGGGTCTAGGATTGCATTAAAATCACCACCTATTATTAGTGTCCCTTCCGCCCATCCCTGTAGATTGGTATACAGGTCTGAAAAGAACTCAACATTGTGCCCTGTAGGAGCGTATATGCAGGCTAAAGTATACAATCTATTTTCTATGCGTACTTTCAAGAAAAGGAATCTTCCTTCTGGGTCCGCCCATTCCGACACTATAGTGTAGTCAAGGGATCTTCTGAAAACTATCAGGACTCCCCTGGATTTAGTGGGGTATGAGGCCGCTTTACATTCCCCAATCCACCTATCTCTGAGGACATTTGGATCTGAGGCCCTCCAATGGCTTTCTTGTAGGAAAGCAACGTCTGGTTTAAATTTACGTAAGTGGGATAAAACCTTCTTTCTTTTGAGCGGGGTGTTAAGGCCTTCTACATTCCATGAGACCAATGTTAGGTTCGTTTTCATGGAATGTGTTTGTGGCATTGTGCTGGGGGTTTGGCTACTCATCCAATGCCCTGGGCAAGGAGTGCATTAGTCAGGTTAGGTCTAAACATGGTGTCCCACCCGTCCCAGCGAGCGGGCAAGGGACCATCCAGAGAATCTATCTCTAGGAGAGAGTGATTTTGGACTGTCAAGTGAATTACAACAATCAAATAGACTAACAAATAACAACTAATTTTGTTCCTGTCAACATTTTTTAACTTTTTCTGAACCCATGATGACAACCTTATTGGTCGTCTGAGTATTCTAATGTAACTTTGCAGAATAGAGGAAATTTTTTGCAGAAATGGAATCACTAGGCAACAAAATAACACAACAGTGATAACATATCTTAGATTCTGCAGCCACCGCGGAGAGTGGTAGTCCTTAAGACTATTCAACCAGGTGGGACTAATCAAAGCAAACATTATAACTGGATACATGAGGTAGAACTGGTATATACTCAGCTGGTGTCAGTATCAGTCACTGTCAGCCGCCGTGGAGCGTGATGGAGACTTGTTCAGGGACTGAACAAAGTTTCGGGCTGTTTCTGGAGTATCGAAGTAGTGAGCCTGGCCGTCGTGTGTCACTCGCAGCTTGGCAGGGTATAGGAGAGCAAATCTGATGTTTTTGTCAAAAAGTTCTTTGCAGATCGGGGAGAATTCACGTCTCTTAGAAGAAACTTGATACGAAAAGTCTTGAAACAACAGGAGACGTGAGTTTTCGTAGTTGAGTGATGTGGTTCTGCGATATGCATCTAACATCTTCACCTTGTCCAGGTAGTTTAAGAGCTTGAAAATAACTGGTCTCGGCCTTTGCTGGGAGGATTGGCGGTCTGGGCCCACGCGGTGAGCCCTTTCCACCACTATAGGATTTTGCAATGGGATACCCAGCTGTTCCGGCAACCACACTGAGACAAATGACTGGAGGTCACGGGGCTTGACGCTTTCCGGTAGGCCGATAAGTCTCAGGTTGTTTCTCCGATTCCTGTTCTCCAGGTCCTCCACCTTATCCAGTAGGGCCTGGATGGTTGATTCATGGGCTTGGGTTTGGGCCGAGGTCGTATTGAGGTCATCCTCCAAACTGGAAACTCTTTCCTCCACCTCGGTTATTCTGGTGGAGTGTTGGGAGATTTGTTCGGTCACTTTGTTGATAGCCTCTAGTATGGGGGCCAGTTTAGTGTCCAGTAATGGGGAAAGTATGTCCGCGATTGCTTTGGCCGACATTGTCGCTGTGGGGTTGGTTTGGATTGTTTCCTCCTGATCATCTGCCACATTTGACTTATCGGATGATCGGGGTGAGGAGGTCTGGGAGGAAGGGGTGGGCTTTTCTTTTTGTTTTTGGCTCTGAGAACCTTTGTTGGATCTCTGAGATTTTGCCACATACTTCTCCATATTGTGAGGGAAAGGCGAGCTTATTAAAGAGTGGATGTGGGGTTAAGGACTGTGGAAAGGCTGTCGATTCTGGTTTTTACAATACACTGTGGTGTATTAGAGACAAGGGGTGGTTGTCACTTCTCCACTGTGACTATCGGCAGTCCTACTTGTGTTTGGGCTTCAGGCCAAGGGAACGGTTGTTTCTCACCTTGTGTCAAGGTATTCCTGGGCGAGCAGACCCCGGAATGCTGGGGCACTCTCACCCACCCCAACGCAGGTGAGGGGAGGAGGAGGAAAACTCCTTCCGTGGGTGTGTGACCGTACCTCGGTGTCTCCCCTAGCGTGGTTTGTATAAATGTCCAGCGTGCAGGGGGGTCACCTGCCCAGCCTCACGCCCTGTGGTATTACGAAGTGGGTGGACAATAAAGATGGTGGGGCACTTTCTCACGTCTGGGTGCAAGTAATGAGGAGGGGGAAAAGGGTGTCCCCAGCGGGTGCACAGTCACACTTGTTGGTCCCAAGGGGCTTTTGTTTCACCAGTTAACCCCTGTTTCAGGGGGGGGGGTGGTAGTTTGTCGGCTGCTGGATGGATCAAGCCTGGTGCTGGGGGGAGGGAAGCAGGGTGTATTCTGAGCTGGTGTTTGTACTAATGTCCAGTATACAGGGCACCACCAGTCAGCCCCCCACTAGTGTTGTGGCTCACCTGGTGGGTTGTTTGGTTTGCTGGGTCCCTGCAGGTATTAGTGATGCACGGCTGCCTCAACCAAGATGGCGGCCGGGAGAAGCGGATCCGTGCAGCCTCCTCTGTGCCTTCTATCAGCACCCCTGCTCCCTCCAGGGGTGGTCAGTGGAGCAGTGTAGGTCTCCTGCCCGTGTCCAGCCCACGGGACACGGGCTGTGTGAGCGCCGGGGCCGCCTGGAAGCCGCGCTCCGGCCGATCCAAGATGGCGGCGGATCGTCTGCTCGGCACTTCTCAATGCCGGGACTCCGGGGATACGAGCGGTGGGGAGCCGGGACAGAGCCTCTTCGCCCACCTCTATCTCCTGCCCCTCAGGTGCGTCAGGGGGGTGCGCTTTCCACCGGGATCGGTGGGCAGGGTGGCTCGTTTAGCTTGTGAGCCGGGAGAGCTCACTAAAAGCGTGACCGCTTGTCAGGTCCACCTCCCGGAAGTCAATACACATCCTTGTTATTCAGACAAATTATTGCCTCCCGAGTGCCATTCTTTTTGGATTCTGAGGGGGTTCCGTAGCCATAGGGCTTTGAAAAGTCGATAAAATAAAAGACACCTTTGTTTCCACCTAAAAAGTCAGCTGAGTTCCACCTGTTGTTCCTCCTGAATAGGGGGGCACATATGCTCTCTCTCTCTCTCTCTCTCTCTCTCTCTCTCTCTCTCTATATATATATATATATATATATATATATAAAGAAATGCAAAATCTGCGCAAAATCTCACTGAAATAAAAATCAGCTGAAAGTCTGTCCAATAATTAGTATCGTAGTGCAGCTCACTTCAAATGGGGCTAGTCAGGCCTCAGAGACAGTAGAATTGCGAAAAGAAAAAGAAGGAGCGCACAGTAGAGCCACAGGTTAACGATTTTACTGAAAAAATCTGTATAAAAGCTCATACAATACAGTATAAATAGCCAGCATGAGAAGTATAGTCACCGACAATTAAATGCACGCTGTAGGTACGGGATCTGGGGACTCCAGGTATTCCGTCCAGAATGTATAGCGGCAATAGGCGTTCTCTGAATGAAGAGATGCGTGTGGCACGGGATCTGGGGATTCCAGCAACTTCCGACCAAAGTGTAAACGGTAACAGCATACACGGCACACCCAGCTGAAGGCACGGGACCTGGGGACTCCAGTCTCTCCGACCAAGATGGATCAGCGACGGCGGCGGCAGCGTTCTCAGCACGGCAGCAGCGGACAGGTAAGAATCAGCACAGGAGCTCTGATACGTCAGGAGGACACGCCCCAACGCGTTATAAAGATCTGGTGTTGCTCCAAGCTGGAAGGTGCAGGGACCCAGTAGTGTGGAGGGGGAGGCAGCTCACCACAGGCCCAGAGTCAGAACTTCAGAAGGCTTCTGAAGTTCTGACTCTGGGCCTGTGGTGAGCTGCCTCCCCCTCCACACTACTGGGTCCCTGCACCTTCCAGCTTGGAGCAACACCAGATCTTTATAACGCGTTGGGGCGTGTCCTCCTGACGTATCAGAGCTCCTGTGCTGATTCTTACCTGTCCGCTGCTGCCGTGCTGAGAACGCTGCCGCCGCCGTCGCTGATCCATCTTGGTCGGAGAGACTGGAGTCCCCAGGTCCCGTGCCTTCAGCTGGGTGTGCCGTGTATGCTGTTACCGTTTACACTTTGGTCGGAAGTTGCTGGAATCCCCAGATCCCGTGCCACACGCATCTCTTCATTCAGAGAACGCCTATTGCCGCTATACATTCTGGACGGAATACCTGGAGTCCCCAGATCCCGTACCTACAGCGTGCATTTAATTGTCGGTGACTATACTTCTCATGCTGGCTATTTATACTGTATTGTATGAGCTTTTATACAGATTTTTTCAGTAAAATCGTTAACCTGTGGCTCTACTGTGCGCTCCTTCTTTTTCTTTTCGCATATATATATATATATATATATATATATTGTGTACATAGTTACATAGTTACATAGTAGATAAGGCTGAATAAAGACTTGCGTCCATCTAGTTCAACCTACGTTTAAATAGCTTATCCCTTGTAAAAGACAGATTATGGTTCTTTTTAGTACCCCTGGATATTTTTATCCAATAAATGCTTGTCCAACCTTATTTTGAACGTATTTATTGTATCCGCCAACACCACCTCTCCAGGAAGAGAGTTCCAAAGTTTGACTGCTCTGACCGTAAAGAAATTTTTTTCTTTTGAGGGAACGAAATTTTCTTTCCTCTAATCTAAATTCGTGCCCTCGTGTCCTAGTTTCCTTTCTTGCAGTAAAAAGAGTGCTTGAGAGTTCCTTATATTGGCCCCTGATATATTTGTACATGTTGAGCATGTCCCCCCTTAAACGTCTCTTCTCAAGTGTAAATAGTCCTAGCTTGCTTAATCTCTCCTCATAGCTTAAATTCTCCATTCCCCTGATAAGCTTTGTTGCTCTTCTTTGGGTTTTTTCCAATTCCATGATGTCCTTTTTATAGTGTGGGGCCCAGAACTGTACTCCATATTCAAGATGCGGTCTAACCAATGCCTTGTACAGTGGCATAATTACTTTTGAGTCCCTAGTATCCATGCCCCTTTTAATACATGCTAGAATTCTGTTGGCCTTTTTTGTTGCAATGTGACATTGAACACTGCACCCCAGCTTATTATCTATATGGACTCCTAGATCCTTTTCAAGTGCTGAAGTACCTAATGCCTCCCCGCTTAGGTTGTAACTTACACACTGGTTACGTCTCCCGAGATGCATAACCTTGCATTTATCCACATTGAACCTCATCTTCCACTTTTTAGCCCACTCATCTAGTTTGTTAAGATCATTTTGAAGTATGTTCACATCCTCTGTTGAATCAATAATTCTACTCAGTTTGGTGTCATCAGCAAAGATGGATACATCGCTGAGAATCCCCATCCCTATGTCGTTAATATAAATGTTAAACAAGATGGGCCCCAGTACCGAACCCTGTGGCACTCCACTTAGTACTGGTATCATAGTTGATACTGCACTGTTCACAACCACTCTTTGTTCTCTATTACACAGCCAGTTCCCTACCCATCTACAGATATTTGCACCTAGTCCCAGGTCCACCATTTTATTTATCAACCTCTTGTGTGGTACTGTATCAAAAGCTTTTGCAAAATCAAGGAAGACCACATCTACTGCGCTTCCATTATCAAGGTTTTTGCTGACATCCTCATAGAAGCCCAGTAAATTTGTCTGGCAGGAACGATTTTTCACAAACCCATGTTGGTTAATACTAAGTAAACTATGAAGGTTTAAGTATTCCAGGATACCATCCCTTAAAATGCCCTCAAATATTTTACCCACTATTGATGTTAAACTCACAGGCCTGTAATTTGCAGGGTCATCCCTTTTACCTTTTTTAAATATTGGCACTACCTCTGCTATTCTCCAGTCTTTTGGTACCATACCTGTTGATAGTGAATTATCAAATATGCAATATAGAGGGGTCGCAAGTTCCTCCCTTAACTCCATTAGTACCCTAGGATGTATACCATCTGGCCCTGGTGATTTGTTAGTTTTTATTTTGCTGTATACAGGATCGCACTCCATCCATCTTAATGCAACTCCCAGGGTGTCATCCAGAATTGGCAAGCAAATTCGTATGTATAGATGAACAAAAGGACGCACTCTCCAGGTTTTTTTAAATGCAAAATAAAATCAGCTGTGTATTAGATATTTCATCAAGAATAAAGTAACATGATATACTCAACGTTACGTATCGTTTCAGTCCATCTAGGGACCTTCATCAGGAGTAGTACAACATAGGCATCCAATAGTAAGGCACAGCATGGACCACACAGCAGGTTCCTACAGCAAGGAACCACTGCTGGTCATAGTGCTATTTATACCTGTCAGGGGATGAGAAAAGGCACCAAAATTTGAACAACAAGGGCACTTCCGCGTTCCACGGTGGCCCGCACATGACGTCACTTCCGGTTATGGAAGACTGATGTAGGAATATTTCTGTTATAACAAGGGCTAAGAGTGTGGTAAAAGTGGCGCCTAGCGCTTGGCACAAGTGCCATGTAACAACTGTGCATCATCGCACAGTGCTTAACCTGCGATGTGTGCAGCAACATGTACAGACCGGCAATACGAAACCGGAAGTACCCGGCTTAACGCCGGACTCCGGACTGCAAGTAAAACAAATAGGTCCCCGGAAACAATTCCTAATGGGGACAGTTCCGCCAAGTAAACAAGCGGGCAGATTAGCAAAACAGGCTGTGTGCAGCCCATAACAATGTCATGGAAAAAAACGTCTGCGCTGAATCTAATGCCCTGAGTACAGGATAAACAGCACTATTGACAAATACACAATACACATATATACATATAAACAGACATAGATCACACTATATATAAGCAGCAATAAAGACTGCAAAATCGTATCTAAAGAATGCAGTCATATTGTGAACAAGAAAAAATTGTTAAAAACAAGTATTGGTCAGCGAGCTTATGAAATGACAAAACCGACAGAAAAATCTTTGGAAAAAATGTGTGTATGCAATGGGACTGTCCAAGATTGCCCCAGTATGACAATAGAATAGATGTCACATTAATCATAAAGGCAGTCATTATCGAGATGGGCACAAAATAGCCAGTCAAACTCACAATGAAGACTGTTGCGTGGACTCCTGAGGGAAGCATGGACCATCGCAGTTACCGTAAAAATATGTTTAGAGGATTATGCTCATTGAGGACGAACGGTACCACCGTATTTAGTTGGTGGATCCATTTAGCCTCCCGTTTTTTAAGTATCAGGCTTCTGTCACCACCACGAGGCAAAGGGGGAATCCAATCAATGATACGGCATTTAATAGAGGCCACTTGATGTTTATGTAGCAAACAATGTTGAGCCACTGGCTTGTCAGAGCTCCCCTTGGCTAGTGCTTTATTGATGGCACTCCTGTGGTTCGCCATCCTTTCGCGAAAGGAACAGGTAGTCAGTCCAACATATGTCAAACCACAGGGGCAGTGTAATAAATAAATAATATGTCTGGGATGAGTCCAAGTTTAGTCAAAAAGTCACCAGTATCTCTGATGTAACTGGGAATGAGTGGCATCAGCTTTTGTAAAAAACTGTCAATGAACACTGCCAAAGGTTGCAACAAAGACCCCCGCCCCGAAATGATGGGACGTCCGGGGGGTTGTTCGAGGGTCTTGTGCACCTTTGGTAAAGTGTATATGGTCGGACAAATGGGGTGATCCACCGTCAAGTATTTGGAAAGCCCCTCTGTGATCCACTGATTCTGCAAGGCACGCAAAATGGTAACATCAACACGTCTCTTAATGCGGGGTATAGGGTTCGTTGGACTGCATTCATATGTGACATGATCTGTCAATTGTCTGCATATTTCTAGCTCGTAGTCAGTCTTGTTCTGCAAAACAATAGAACCACCCTTGTCCGCTGAGACTATGATCAAATTGGTATCGGCCCTCAGTGTGTTGATGGCTTGTCTTTGAGCAGCCGTAAGGTTGCTGAAATATTTCTCATGTTTGACCGTGTTGACATCATGATGTACCATTCTCTGGTATGTACATATGCTTGCGTTGGTCGAGGGAGGGTCAAAGAGGCTGGGTTTCAGCAAGGACTTGGCAGTGGAGGGATCAATAGGTTCATTGCTGGTTGTTTTGTCTGAAAAAAATTCCCTGAGCCGCATTTTGCGACCAAATTTATAGTGGTCGACTTCAAAGTTAAAACTATTGTGTCTTGCGGACGGGACAAATGATAAACCTAATGAGAGCAATGAAGTCTCTCCTGGTGTCAAAACGTGATCAGACAAATTAAAGATTAAGTTTGTCCCCTCCTGCCTTTTGGCCTTGTGTCCGCCCCTCCTCGGGCAGAGCCTGTGCCTCTTCCTCGGCCGCGGCCTGTTGGGGGTATGCCAGCTTGTCCTAAAAAACCAGCACCAGAGTTTTGGGTGCCACTGTCAGAGTCAGAGTGTGAGGAACCAGACTCAAAATTGCGTCCAGGTCTATTACGGTTAGGACGGTATTGCGAAAGCCCCTCCTACCTCTGGATTCTCCAGTGAGCCACCTATAGACCTGATGGTTGGTATAGTCGTTGTTAACCGTCTGGAGCTTATTGCGTTTGAACGCAATCAGTTCATCCCTAAATGTGTCAATCTGAGTACCCAATTTCTCACACCAATTGTCACTTTTGTCAGTGCGTAATGTCGGGAGGTTGTTTTTCTCAAAAATTGTGATTTCTTCCCTGATCTTGGTGAGTTCACTACCCACTTCTTCGATTACGAGGAGGATTAGGTCTAGCGAACATTTGTTAAGGACTCCGCACCATTTACTGCAGAAAGAGGCATTTGTGCGCCCAATGGTGGGTATATTGGAGACCCTAAAGCCTCTCGGAATCTTTTTGGTCCTATGGTATTCCGATAAAAACTGTCCGTGAGCTGTAAGTTCAACCTCCCTCCTACGTAATCGAAAAATGTTGTGGAATAGATCAATGGGTTTCTCGGTAGGTAATTTGCCAAATTCTAGGTGGTCAAAATACACCTTATCGGCGTCATCATCAGTTAAAGAGACAAGGGTGTTCTCTGCTGCATATAATAGTCCTTCATCAAACGCTATCGGATGTCCCTGAGACATACCACACAACACAAATGGCAAATACACAAACACACAATACAAACAAATATATAAAGGAGATGGAACAAACACGGCTATGTCGAGATGAAAAAAATACTGTATGCACAAAAAACCACGGAAACAATTGACGACAGTATGTTAACAAACAGATAACATACTGTATAGTCCCAACCAAGAGACCAGAACAAAGACACAAATGGCCAACTGGTTACATAAATTGCGTAAATGTAATAGTCCAGCAATTGATTCCAAGGAAAAAAGCCGCTGTATGTGGTCAAAATACTAAAAAAGAGAAAAAATACTTTTCAAATACGTGACGGGTGTCCAATCAAATAATCTGGATGTGGTACCAGAGAATCATAAATATTGTGTAGTACAGGATCGCACTCCATCCATCTTAATGCAACTCCCAGGGTGTCATCCAGAATTGGCAAGCAAATTCGTATGTATAGATGAACAAAAGGACGCACTCTCCAGGTTTTTTTAAATGCAAAATAAAATCAGCTGTGTATTAGATATTTCATCAAGAATAAATTAACATGATATACTCAACGTTACGTATCGTTTCAGTCCATCTAGGGACCTTCATCAGGAGTAGTACAACATAGGCATCCAATAGTAAGGCACAGCATGGACCACACAGCAGGTTCCTACAGCAAGGAACCACTGCTGGTCATAGTGCTATTTATACCTGTCAGGGGATGAGAAAAGGCGCCAAAATTTGAACAACAAGGGCACTTCCGCGTTCCACGGTGGCCCGCACATGACGTCACTTCCGGTTACGGAAGACTGATGTAGGAATATTTCTGTTATAACAAGGGCTAAGAGTGTGGTAAAAGTGGCGCCTAGCGCTTGGCACAAGTGCCATGTAACAACTGTGCATCATCACACAGTGCTTAACCTGCGATGTGTGCAGCAACATGTACAGACCGGCAATACGAAACCGGAAGTACCCGGCTTAACGCCGGACTCCGGACTGCAAGTAAAACAAATAGGTCCCCGGAAACAATTCCTAATGGGGACAGTTCCGCCAAGTAAACAAGCGGGCAGATTAGCAAAACAGGCTGTGTGCAGCCCATAACATTGTCATGGAAAAAAACGTCTGCGCTGAATCTAATGCCCTGAGTACAGGATAAACAGCACTATTGACAAATACACAATACACATATATACATATAAACAGACATAGATCACACTATATATAAGCAGCAATAAAGACTGCAAAATCGTATCTAAAGAATGCAGTCATATTGTGAACAAGAAAAAATTGTTAAAAACAAGTATTGGTCAGCGAGCTTATGAAATGACAAAACCGACAGAAAAATCTTTGGAAAAAATGTGTGTATGCAATGGGACTGTCCAAGATTGCCCCAGTATGACAATAGAATACAGTAGATGTCACATTAATCATAAAGGCAGTCATTATCGAGATGGGCACAAAATAGCCAGTCAAACTCACAATGAAGACTGTTGCGTGGACTCCTGAGGGAAGCATGGACCATCGCAGTTACCGTAAAAATATGTTTAGAGGATTATGCTCATTGAGGCCGAACGGTACCACCGTATTTAGTTGGTGGATCCATTTAGCCTCCCGTTTTTTAAGTATCAGGCTTCTGTCACCACCACGAGGCAAAGGGGGGATCCAATCAATGATACGGCATTTAATAGAGGCCACTTGATGTTTATGTAGCAAACAATGTTGAGCCACTGGCTTGTCAGAGCTCCCCTTGGCTAGTGCTTTATAGATGGCACTCCTGTGGTTCGCCATCCTTTCGCGAAAGGAACAGGTAGTCAGTCCAACATATGTCAAACCACAGGGGCAGTGTAATAAATAAATAATATGATCCATTAAACAATGGAGTTTGAATTTTATTTTTATTGGAAGCCCGCTGTGTGGATGTGGAAAGCTTGTGCCTGGTAACATTGAATTGCAGGTAGTGCACCCTGCACATTTGAAGCACCCCGGTTTGCGAGTATGGAGCCAGGTAGTATCTCCAGTATGGGGTTGAGTTGAATGTTTCAATAATTGATTGAGGTTCCTGCCCCTTCTATATGCTACTGTAGGTTTCGTTGGTAAGGCTTTGTGTAGCACAGGATCAGTGGCGACTACTGGCCAGTGTTGGCGAATCGCATTGGCTATGGTAGTCGATTTTTCGTCGAATTGGGTGACATAGATGTTTGTTGGATTGTTCTTAATCGTGGGTGTCAAAATCTTATGTCTGGCTTTGGCCAAACAAGCGTCCAACAGTTTTCTTTTATAGCCACACTCGAGAAACCTGTCCTTCATCTCCAGGATTTGGGTCTCCGTTCTCTCCGGACTGGAGTTATTACGGAGAACCCGCATGAATTGCGAGATAGGTAGACTGTCCTTGAGTCCCGGTGGGTGGTTACTTGTAGCATACAACAGTGAGTTGCGGTCCGTACTTTTCCTGAAGAGGGTGCTGCCCAATTTATTTTCAGTCTTAAAAATCGTCACGTCTAGGAAATTAATCGAGTCAGACTCGATCTGTCCAGTGAATCTGACCGTAGTCGGTAGGTCATTGAGCTCGCATAACCACAGACATAAGATTTTGACACCCACGATTAAGAACAATCCAACAAACATCTATGTCACCCAATTCGACGAAAAATCAACTACCATAGCCAATGCGATTCGCCAACACTGGCCATAGGCTTTTAAATACCCTGCCATACTTTCCTCTGACACGCCTCCTGACGAAGTCGTGAGACGAAACGCGTTGGGGCGTGGTCACCTGACGTATCGGATCTTCACTCCTGTGTATCCTGTCCATCTGTGTATGATGCGTGGAGAACACTGCCGCTGCCGCCGTTCCATCTTTGCCGGTCTGCTGGATGTCCTCTGGTGCCCGTGCTACAGGCTGTTGAGCTAGCGATGAATGCTACGCATGCTGACTACAGTAAATTGAATTGTATGTGAGCCTACACTTTTTCAGTAAATACTTGTTATTATCATGCTCATTTGTGCGCTCCTCCTTTCTCTTGTTACATGTTCCTTATACTGAGGCCGTGACAAAGCCTCGTGGAAGTGAGCAGCACCTTACCTGAAGAGACGGATTCACTTTTTATAGTGTAACTTTGCATAGATGCTCACCATGGGGGTTATTCTAGTTCATTCTTTCTGACAAAATCCTTCTTAGATGGACAAAACTATGTGCACTGCGGGTGGGGCAGATGTAACTTGTGCAGAGAGAATTAGATTTGGGTGGGGTTTTTCTTCAAAGTGAGATTTATATTGCAGTGTAAAATAAAGCAGTCAGTATTTTCCCTGCACAGAAACAAAATAACTCACCCAAATCTAATTCTATCTGCACATGTTACATCTGCCCCCCTGCAGTGCACATGGTTTTGTCCATCTAAGAAGGATTTTGTCAGAAAGAATGAACTAGAATAAACCCCCATGTATGTATGTATGTATATATATATATATATATATATATATATATATATATATTAGTGGTGGGCAACGATTAAAATTTTTAATCGCGATTAATCGCATGAAATTTTTGCGATTAACTGCGATTAATCGCATTTTTAGGCACAAAGGTGCTGCTTACCTTCAATCTCGTAGCCAAGAGTTCCATGCTAGTTGCCAGGGGGGATTACATGCTTGTTGACAAGGGGGGATTACATGCTCGTTGTCATAGGGGGTTCCATGCTCGTTGCCTGGGGTAATTACATGCTCTTTCCATGCTTGCTGCTATAGTGGGTGAAATGATCATTGTCAGGGGGGAATACATGCTTGCTGCTATGGGGGTTAAATGCTCGTTGTCAAGGGGGAGACAAATCTTAATTGTGGGGGGGGGGGGGGAGCAGCGCCACCAGTCAGCGGCAGTAGCGGGGATCTGTGTCTCCCCACCAACGGCAGCAGTGCTAGGCAGCAGAAACAACCAGTGCCTCCCCACCAGCCTACGCAGAGTCTGTCTCTGACAGTAGAGACTCAGCCCCCCTCCAAAGATGGCCACAGCAGCAGAGGAGACAGCCGCTAGAGGTACAGAAGTACTTCTAGCGTGTCTTCTCTCTGGCGGCGGCCATTTTTGGAGAGGCGCAGGGTCTCTGTTTTGCTGTCAGAGACCCTGTGCCTTCGCGACGCCACTACCCCTGCCGCCGGGCGCCCTCCCAGCGTTAACGGCGTTAAAAAAGTTAATCTGCGTTAAGGTGCTGGTGCGTTAACGCGTTATTAACGCGTTAACATGCCCAGCAATAATATATATATATTAGGGATGTGCACCGGCCACTTTTCGCGTTTTGGGTTCTGATTACCTTCAGGTTTTGGGTTCTACTGGGTTTTGCCAAAACGCCCCCTCAACGTTTTGCTTTTTGAGTTTTGGGTTTAGGGTTCTGATTTTTTTTTAAAGCATAAAAAATACTAAAATAACATAATTTAGGTGTTTTTTTTTCTCCTACGCTATTATTAACCTCCACTCATTTCCAGTCTATTCTGAACACCTCAAACCTTACAATATTGTTTTTAGGCCAAAAGGTTGCACAGAAGTAGTTGGATAACTATGATAAGCGACACAAGTGGGCGGCACAAACACTAGACTGATACGGCACACTTTATAGCACCCCTGGACTGATATGGCACACTTAGCATCACTCCTGGACTAATACAGCACACTTGGCAGCACCCCATGAATTATACGGCAGACTTGGCTCAACCCAGGAATTATTTGGCAGACTTGGCTCACCCCTGGACTGATATGGCACACTTAGCATCACCTCTGGACTGATACAGCACACTTAGCATCACCCCTGGACTAATACAGCACACTTGGCAGCACCCCATGAATTATACGGCAGACTTGGCTTACCCCAGGAATTATACAGCACATATGGTGGCACCCCTGACCTGATACAGCACACATGATAGCACACATGTTATTATACGGCCCAGATGGCGGAAGCCCTCGAGTGACACAGCATACATGGAATTATATGGCACATATAGTGACACTCCTGCAGTAAAAAGAGTTAGGGGCAGATTTATTAAGCTTGGAGAAGAGATAAACTGGAGATAAAGCAGAGAAAAGGTAAAAGGAGATAAAGCACCAGCCAATCAACTCCCAACTGTCTTTTTCAAACACAGCTGATTGGCTGTGCTTTATCTCCTTTTACCTTTTCTCCACTTTATCTCCAGTTTATCTCTTCTCCCAGCTTAATAAATCTGCCCCTTATTCTTTTAATAAAAAAATGGCAGCACCCCTGAATTGATACAGCAGATTTAGCAGCACCCTATAAATTATACAGCACACTTGGCTCACCCCTGGACTGAAACGGCACACTTAGCATCACCCCTGGACTGTGACGGCACACTTAGCACCCCATGGATTATACAGCAGACTTTGCAGCAACCCATGAATTATATGACACACTTGGCTCACCCCAGGAATTATGCGTCACACATGTGGGCATCCCTGACCTGACACAGCACACATGGAATTATACGGCACAGATGGCGGCAGGCTTGGAATTATATGGCAGACAAATTCCTGCAGTAAAAATAAAAATGTGTATTCTTTTAAATATAAAAAAGAGCAGCACATCTGGAATTATACGGCAGACGTACTGTAGCAACACCCCATCATTAATACAGCACTCTTGGCTCACCCTTGAACTACAGCACATTTAACATCCCTTGCAGTAAAAAAAAAAACACCTTATTTTTATTTTCATTTAAAAAAAGGGCAGCTCCCCTGGTCTGATACGGGACAGATGGGGGCACCCCTGGACAGAGGCGTAGGGAGGGCAGAGCCGGCAGAGCGCAAGCTCCAGGCGCGGAGACATCAAATGGCGCCGGAGCCGTGCTCCCCGCTCCCTCCCTCCCCCACCAGCACACTCCAGTTATCCCTCCCTCCTCTGCCAGCACACTCCACGCTCCCCCCCCCCCCCCTGCCCCGTCTTGAGAACTAGAAGAAGCTGAGTGTGGTTGCGCTTCCCAAATCAGTCAGCCCCGCCCCCACTCCAGCCTCTCCAGACCCCGGCAGCATTGTTGAACTCTAAAGACAAGTCGGCAACAGCACAGTCCCTGGCCTGCAGGCAGTGCTAGCAATGGGACACAGACAGAGTGCAGTCAGATGCCAAGGAGCCATCTGTCAGCAAGGTCAGTGTAGGTGAGTGCAGGGAGCACAGTGTGGGCTTGGGAATGTGGTCAGGTGTAGTGTGTGGGATGGGGGAGTGTTATGCACAGTGAGGGGAATGGGAGTTAGGATGCACAGTGTGGGGGATGGGGGATGGGTGTTAGGATGTACAGTGTGGGGGATGGGGGTTAGGATGTACAGGGTGGGGGATGGGGGTTAGGATGTACAGTATGGTGGTGGGATGTACAGTGTGGGGAATGGGGGTTAGGGTGTACAGTGTGGGGGATGGGGGTTAGGATGTAAAGTGTGGGGGATGGGGGTTAGGATGTACAGTATGGTGGTGGGATGTACAGTGTGGGGAATGGGGGTTAGGATGTACAGTATGGTGGTGGGATGTACAGTGTGGGGAATGGGGGTTAGGATGTACAGTGTGGGGGATGGGATTTAGGATGTACAGTGTGGGGGATGGGGGTTAGGATGTAAAGTGTGGGGGATGGGGGTTAGGATGTACAGTATGGTGGTGGGATGTACAGTGTGGGGAATGGGGGTTAGGATGTACAGTATGGTGGTGGGATGTACAGTGTGGGGGATGGGGGTTAGGATGTACAGTGTGGGGGATGGGGGTTAGGATGTACAGTGTGGGGGATGGGGGTTAGGATGTACAGTGTGGGGGATGGAGGTGGTATGCACAGTGTGGGGGATGGAGGTGGTATGCACAGTGTGGGGGACGGGGGTTAGGATGTACAGTGTGGGGGATGGGGGTTAGGATGTACAGTGTGGGGGATGGGGGTTAGGATGTACAGTGTGGGGGATGGGGTTAGGATGTATAGGGTGGGGGATGGGGGTTAGGATGTACAGTATGGTGGTGGGATGCACAGTGTGGGGGATGGGGTCAGGATGTACAGTGTGGGGGATGGGGGTTAGGATGTACAGTGTGGTGGATGGGGGTGGTATGCATAGTGTGGGGGATGGGGTGGGATGGGAGTAAGAATATAGTTAGGGATGGCAGTGGGACTGGAGTTAGTGTAAAGAATGAATACTTTTGGGTTCCCTCCATCTATAGAACCATAGACTGCAGCACTCTGGTCCAAAATATTAACATCTTTCTTGCACAAGCGCTTTCAAACTAATAGCCGACATCCTGTATGTACTTTATGTATGTATGTGTGTGTGTGTGTGTGTGTGTGTGTTTATGTAGGCAGTGTATTTATGTATGTAAGCAGTATATGTTGTATAGTGTGTGTATGGAGGCGTTATATGTATGTATGTACTGTATCTATGTGGCAATGGATTTATGGATGAGGTACTGTATTTCCTGCATGCAGGGAAACCAGCAGGTGTGGACCCACATGGTGCCCATAGCTCGGGCACAGCCACATTGGTGCCCCTGTACCTGTCTGTCAGCAGATCACTTATCAGAGAGTTTTTGGATGTCATTGTTGCCAATTGCTGTAGAGTCAGCAGCAGGCTGATGTTTAATATATGTGCCTTTTTCCACTGTCACTGCATTTTATTCAAATATGCTGTGGTCTCTCCCTTCCCTACCTCCCACATCTCTGTATTCCCTCCATGCAGCCCTGCATCTCTCTGTCAACTCCCTGTCGCCCGGTATCTTATTTCCTCACTAAGGGTGGGATGTATATCCTCTCCCTACAGTTCTGCACTTCTCTCTATCCTCTCCCTATAGTTCTGCGTCTCTCTCTTTCCTCTCCCTACAGTTCTGCTTCTCTCTCTATCCTCTCCCTTTTGTTCTGCATCTCTCTCTATCCTCTCCCTAATGTTCTGCATCTCTCTCTATCCTCTCCCTACTGTTCTGCATCTCTCTCTCTATCCTCTCCCTACTGTTCTGCTTCTCTCTCTATCCTCTCCCTACTGTTCTGCTTCTCTCTCTATCCTCTCCCTACTGTTCTGCATCTCTCTCTATCCTCTCCCTACTGTTCTGCTTCTCTCTATCCTCTCCCTACTGTTCTGCTTCTCTCTCTATCTTCACCCTACTGTTCTGCATCTCTCTATCCTCTCCCTACTGTTCTGCATCTCTCTATCCTCTCCCTATAGTTCTGCATCTCTCTATCCTCTCCCTACAGTTCTACTCTTCTCTCTATCCTCTCCCTATAGATCTGCATCTCTCTCTATCCTCTCCCTACTGTTCTGCTTCTCTCTCTATCCTCTCCCTACTGTTCTGCTTCTCTCTCTATCCTCTCCGTACTGTTCTGCTTCTCTCTCTATCCTCTCCCTACTGTTCTGCATCTCTCTATCCTCTCCCTACTGTTCTGCTTCTCTCTATCCTCTCCCTACTGTTCTGCTTCTCTCTCTATCCTCTCCCTACTGTTCTGCTTCTCTCTCTATCCTCTCCCTACTGTTCTGCTTCTCTCTATCCTCTCCCTACTGTTCTGCATCTCTCTCTATCCTCTCCCTAATGTTCTGCATCTCTCTCTATCATCTCCCTACTGTTCTGCATCTCTCTCTATCCTCTGCCTACTGTTCTGCATCTCTCTCTATCTTCTCCCTACTGTTCTGCTTCTCTCTATCCTCTCCCTACTGTTCTGCTTCTCTCTCTATCTTCTCCCTACGGTTCTGCATCTCTCTATCCTCTCCCTACTGTTCTGCTTCTCTCTATCCTCTCCCTACTGTTCTGCTTCTCTCTCTATCCCCTCCCTACTGTTCTGCTTCTCTCTCTATCCTCTCCGTACTGTTCTGCATCTCTCTCTCTATCCTCTCCCTACTGTTCTGCATCTCTCTCTATCCTCTCCCTAATGTTCTGCGTCTCTATATCTTCTCCATACAGTTCTGCGTTTCCCTATTATCTCCCTCCGTTCTGTGTCGCTTTCGGGGGGGGGGGGAGAACATGCTCTTGCTCTGGGCACCATGGCACCTAGCTGCACCACTGCCCCTGGAATTATACGGCACACGTGCGGGCACCCCAGGACTGATACAGGACACATGGGGGCACCCATAGAATTATACAGCACACATGCGGGCACCCCTGTTCTGATACAGCACACATGTGGGCACCCCTGGACAAATACAGCACACATGTGGGCACCCCTGGATGGATACAGTACACATGCGGGCACCCCTGGACTGATACAGCACATATGTGGGCACCCCTGGACAAATACAGCACACATGTGGGCACCCCTGGATGGATACAGTACACATGCGGGCACCCCTGGACGGATACAGCACAAATGTGAGCACCCATGGAGAAATACAGCACACATATGGGCACCCCTTGATGGGTACAGTACACATGCAGGCACCCCTGGACTGATACAGCACACATGTGGGCACCCCTGGATGGATACAGTACACATGCAGGCACCCCTGGACTGATACAGCATCCCTGGACTTATACTGAGCACTGGCAGCAGTAATTCCCCAAAACTTTTTTTTTTGCTTTGAATTTATTTTTAATTAAAATAATGCAGCCCCCTCTGTAGCACTAGCAGCCCCCTCTATGCATTAATCACCCCCTTCCCCCAGCAGGTTTCCCCCTCACACCCCTCAGCAGACAGCACTGACACATCCGTGCTGTCTGAAATCACCAGCCTGTTTGAAAATGGCGACGACCACCGGGAACTATATATCCCCAGGTCTTGCGAGAATCCGACGCGGGATGATGACGTTTTAGCCTCAATTTGGATTCGGAAAGATGACGGGAACCGGCGAACTCCTTGGCCTTGGATCAGGTAAGTTCGGGGGGTTCGGATCTCTAGGATCCGTACCCGCTCATCTCTTATATATGTATGTATATATATATATATATATATATATATATATATATATATATATATATATATATATACACACACACAGATGACACACACACCTGTTTTACATAAAAACAACATAATTTAAAGCTGATGTCACAATAAGTTGTAACAAGTTGCACCAAACCCCCCACCCCACCACTCTCCTGCCTTCCAGTGCCTCCAGATAAAGAAGATCATAGCCAGCATGATTTGTTACAGATACAACCCCCCTCCCTCCAGCATACAACAAATACCTTCAATGTCTGTCCCTCTCAAGGTTTTTGCTGCCTCACCCACCCGGCCAGTGCAGGTGCAGCTCCGTAATGCCTGAGAGAAGCTGCGTGCTAGAGCTCCCCTTACAGGCAGCACAAGTGGCCTCAGCTCTTTATAATAAGGAACGTTCCAATAATCGCTTTGCCATGCTGTGACTGCGACCGACCCCTGCTCCGCTCCCTCTTGAAAAACAACATTTAAGCAACTGCGCTGATAGATCGGCGGGCAGGGGAAATTTCCAGGTACATGCTGCGTGCACTTGCGTAGGGCCCTTAATATAGTTAAAATTAGTATGCTTGCAACAAACAAACAAATCACTTTTGTGTTAATTATTTGGTGATATTAAATCTAGATATTAAAATGGGATGTTTAAATTAGAGATGTGCGGCGGCCACTTTTTCGGGTTTTGGTTTTTGGTTTTGGATCTGGATCTCCCTTCGTGTTTTGGATCTGGATTGGTTTTGGCAAAACCACCCTTGCGGGTTTTGGTTTTGGATCTGGATTTTTTTGGAAAAATGCAAGAAATTGCTAAAATAACAGAATTTGGGCCTGTTTTTGCCCCTAAAGTATTATTGACCTCAATAACATTAGTTTCCACTCATTTCTAGTCAATTTTCATCACTTCACAGCTCACAAAATTGTTTTCAATTACTGTAGTTGGGCCAAAAGGTTATACTGAGGTAGCTGGATGACTGAGCTAAGCGACAGCAGTGGGCATCACATACATGTGGACCTTGCACTTCCAACCTGGCACATCTTGGAAGAAGAGCGGCACTCCAGGGGCAGACAGGGTGGCAGTTTAATAAACTATCCCAAAAAAAGAGAAATGCTCCAAAGAGCAAAAAATACAAAGAGGTATCGGCCTTGTCATGACTGGTGGTAGCAGCTTCAGCACTTCTATCAAGTTGCTGATCTCCCACTATTTCCTCCTCCATCATCCTCCAAAAATGTGTTTTTATTTTATTTATTACTTTTATTTATTTTTCTTACTTTACACTGGACACAACCTGTCACACTGGACACAGCCCCTTGGACACTGGACACTGCCCCTGGACACTGGACACAGCCCATCACCCTGGACACAGCCCCTGGACACAGCCCCTGGACAATGGACACAGCCTCTGGACACAGCTCCTGTACACTGGACACAGCCGTCACACTGGACACTGCCCCTGGACACAGCCCCTGGACACTGATCACAACCCCTGTACACAGCCCCTGGACACTGGACACAACCCCTGTACACAGCCCCTGGACACTGGACACAACCCCTGTACACAGCCCCTGTACACTGGACACAACCCCTGTACACTGGACACAGCCCCTGTCACACTGGACACAACCCCTGTACACAGCCCCTGTACACTGGACACAGCCCCTGTACACAGCCCCTGTACACTGGACACAGCCCCTGTACACTGGACACAACCCCTGTACACTGGACACAGCCCCTGTCACACTGGACACAGGCCCTGTCACACTGGACACAACCCCTGTACACAGCCCCTGTACAATGGACACAACCCCTGTACACTGGACACAGCCCCTGTACACTGGACACAGCCCCTGTACACTGGACACAGCCCCTGTACACTGGACACAACCCCTGTACACAGCCCCTGTACACTGGACACAACCCCTGTACACTGGACACAGCCCCTGTACACTGGACACAGCCCCTGTACACTGGACTCAGCCCCTGTACACTGGACACAACCCCTGTACACTGGACACAAACCCTGTACACTGGACACAGACCCTGTCACACTGTACACAGGCCTGGTCACACTGGACACAACCCCTGTACACAGCCGCTGTACACTGGACACAACCCTTGTACACTGGACACAGCCCCTGTACACAGCCCCTGTACACTGGACACAGCCCCTGTACACTGGACAAAGCCCCTGTACACTGGACACAGCCCCTGTACACTGGACACAAACCCTGTACACTGGACACAGACCCTGTCACACTGTACACAAGCCCTGTCACACTGAACACAGCCCCTGTACAGCCGCTTGTACACTGGCCACTGCAGCCCCTGTACACTGGACTTGTACAGCAGCCCCTGCAGACCCTAATCGAGTGAGCAGCAGCAAAATAATATATTATTATTATAGCACAGCACACAGCACAGAGCACAGAGCACAACCACCCTCTTCCCTCTCCTATGCTATGCTGGAGTAAAGATGACGGGGCGCGCGTGCGTCTTATATAGAATCCAGATCCCGCGAGAATCCGACAGCGCGATTATGATGTTTTCCCTTTTTTTTGGGCCGGAATTCAGGCGGGAACTCCCGAGCCGACTCGGATCCTGGCTCAGATCACCATATTCGGATCTGTCGGATCCCGGCGATCCGGACCCGCTCATCTCTAGTTTAAATGGGATGCAGTCAACATCATAGCAGTTGGGATCTCAAGAGTCAGAATACTGACATTGGGTCAGATTCTGAAGGTCAGAATCTGGATGTTCAAGAGTTAGGGCTAGGCTCTAGGGTTATGGCCAGTAGTCTCCATCCTGGAAAAATTAACCACCCGAAGAGCTAATAAAATGTAAAAAAAAAAGGAAATCTGCCTAATAACCAAACAATGCCCTTTACACATTATGCCACACACTGTAATGCCCCTGACACATTATGCCAGATACTGCAATGCCCCAGACACAATATGCCACACACTGCAATGTCCAATATGCCGCATATATACCTCCCAACACTGGAGGCAGAGGAGAAGGGACATCTGCGCGCACAAAATTAGGGGGTATGACCTACTATAGTGGAACTCATATCAGGCCACATCCCCAATGTTTTCCACTATGGGGGCATGAACAGTGCTCTGAGAGCTGCTGGCATTGCCCCGAGCCTCTCTGAACAGACACTGTGCCATATATACACATGCAACCAGTTATACAATGCCCACAATACCCACAGTTATGCCATAAACACAATGCCCCCCTCCCCCCGGCAGTGGCAGATAAACAATGCTCATCCGATTGTGGTGCAATTCTAAATAAATACTTTGCTGGTACTGTGTTGGTGTAGCCCCATGTCATATGGGGTATGGCCAATGAAAATTGGGGTGTGATATACATATGCCCCCAATAGTGCTGTGCCAGATAGATATGCCCAAATAGTGCTAAATACACATATGCTCACACAGTGCCATGTATGCCCCCACAGTGCCAGAATCAGGTATGCCCTCACGGTGCCAGATATGCCCCTACGGTGCCAAGTATGCCCCCACAGTGCCAGGTATGCCCCCAATAGTGCCAGGTATGCCCCCACTGGGCCAGCACTCACCGTTGTTGCTCCTGTCGGTGGTAGGAGAATCCAATGTCCCCCTGCTGGCTGGCTGGCAGGGTTGTGTGCTCCTCATCTGCCACCGCAGCTGCTGCTAGTGGACAGGAGAGCAGCACAGCACATCTTGTGTCTTTCCATCCCCCTCACTTCCCTGTAAATGGTCCTTCAGCAAATCAAAGCTTGCAGGCCAAATACTGATTGGCTGGTAGCCCGCAAGCTCTGATTGGCTGATGGCGGCCCAGTCACAGGGATACACACTGAGGAGAAGGAGAGATGCATGATGCACTCTCCTCCCTCAGAACTTGCGGTGACGATCGAGGGAGGGAGGGAGAGTCGGGAGGGAGAGACAGGCAGACGGGCGGGCAGTAGTGGTTGAGCCACCCAGGTCGCTGCCGCAAGCTACCAGTAGCTTGCGAGCAACGGGTTGGCAACCACTGCTCTAGGGGGAGATACAGGTTTAAGCTTTAGGGAGGAGACTTTTTTTGGTTAGGCTGCATAGATGGGGGGTTAGGGTTAGGCAGCATTAGTGGACATTTAGGGGGAAATTTACTAAAGGAAATTTGTAAAAAAATAGGTGTATTTGTATCCAGAAATACACTTATTTTTGACATTTACTATCCCGAAAATACGGCAATTCGTAGTCGTATTGATGTGCTATCAATACGAATACGAATTGCCATATTTTCGGGATAGTAAATGTCAAAAATAAGTGTATTTCTGGATACAAATACACCTATTTTTTACAAATTTCCTATAGTAAATTTCCCCCACAGTGTTAGGGTCTGGCAGGGGATGTTAGGGCTAAACTGTGGGAGGGGTGGGTTAGGGGTAGGGTTAAAATACTTACCGAGATCTATTAGGACCTTGACATTCCTGATCTTGATACCATGGTTGGTATCCTGACTGTGACGATAGTGACTGCTGGGATTTCATACCCAACTCTTGTAAATATACGAGGATTTAACAAAATTATTATTTACAATATGTACACAAAGTCCATGATTACATATAGTTCACACTACACCGGTCCAAGCACTGGACCCCCGGATTAGGACCCCAGGACCACGGACACTGGACCCGGAGCCCCAGGACCACGGACACCGGACCCGGGGACCTACCTACGGGCTCAAGAAAGCTAAATATCAGTATGTGTGGGCATTGGATGAAATAAAGTTTTATTTTTAATGGGTGTCAGTGTGTGTATGTGTATTTCACTATTTATATTAAGGTGGAACTACAAGTGCTTGTGGTTCTCCAAGTCCCAGCATGCGGGGGAGGCTTGCTGGGACTCATAGTTCCACAGTTTTAGGATCTGACTAATCCATGCAAGCTGAAGCCAAATACGCCTGGAACATGAAGTGTATTTTCCAGGCGTATTTGACTGGCAATTAGCGGGCGTATCCTGCTAATTAGTGGGCGTATCCTGCTAATTACTGGCCGTATTTAAAATGGCATAGTAAATGGCAAAAATACAAATACGCCCCAAAAAATCGTCTTTTACTATGAAAATACGATTCTTTTTTTACGAATTCACCTTAGTAAATGTCCCCCAAAGACACACATTTTCTATTAAACAGTATATATTTTTATTTTCATTTTATTGCTGTTGTATAATGAGCCTATTGTTTTTAGTTCTCATTTATGAACTGTATAATACTGTACATATGTGCTTATTTGTCTGCCTATTATAAATAGATGCTATATGCACAGAACATTTGATATTGCCAAACGGAATGGAATGTTTTGAAATCCATTTCTATCAATCACTTGCTGTCAATCACATTTATAGATCATGATCTTAGAATTCCTCAGGAAGCAAAAGCTAATTATCTACAAGTCCTATAAGAAACTTCACATTGCAGAATATTGTTCACCTTGAACCTAACTGGTCAGAGAATCAACTCTACAGAGACCTACTGTATGTTAGATGGAGGTGGGAAGCTAGCAATATGTTAGCATGTTTTGATTGGATTAGAGGAAGAAATGATTAACTAGAAGAAAAGTTTATTTTTTACCACACCGAGATGACAGAACCGTTCATTCTCTTGCATAACATAATGTGCAAATATCTAGGGTCTGGTATGCATCTATCTGCAAGTTTCTTAGTACCAAACACTTTTCATGTTTACCTCACTGACTGAACAACAAGTTAACGTCATTCAAAAGTAATCACGGCAATTACTTTAATTGGCTACTGATTTCTCCATTTATGGATTTGTGACTGACACTTTTTTTATACACAATATTGGTGAATCGAGAACATTTAGGGCAGTATTCAATGAGAAAAATTCTCCGTGTTTTATGGAGAATTTTTGCTTTTTTTCGCCTTGGACGGAGCATTTTGCTCTCCAAAAGTGAACCACCCTATTCAATGTGAAATATTCGCCGTCTTTCTAAGTGATTTTCGCCGTCTCTCTCCGTGTAGAAATTCTCCATCTTTTGATGGAGAGCTGGAATGTGAACTTTTAAACTAAAAGGTTTTTTTTTTTAATTTTGGTGTAAAAAAATCAGGGTTTTTTTTTTCTGTGAAGGGGCATGTTATTTTTATTCATATGCTTATAGCAAATGAATATATATTTAATTTAAAAAATATATATATTTTTTTTTTTAAAAATGTAATATTTTTTTTTACACAGTGCAGCCAGCAGGGGGCCGGAGCGATCGAGCCGCTCATTAGATATTCATATATTCACTGCACCCGATCGTTAATATGCACGATCGGGTGCAGGGAATACTGGGTCCCCCGCTGGCTATAGGGGGGGCAGCCTGTGCTGCCTGGGTCCCGGGGAGCCCTCCTCCCCTCCACATTCCTCTGCAGCAGCCAGGGAGACTTTAATCTCTCTGGCTGCTTCCGTCCTCCGGCTCCCTGAAAGCTCCCTGCCGCGGACGCTCGTCCGCTGCAGGGGTTAAGACTCGCCGCGAGTGGCGGCGAGTCTTAACCACATTGAATAGAGGGAGCAGGAGAGGCAGCGAGCCCTCCGGAACAGGGAGAGTGCATGGCGAGAGAAAAAATCTCTCGCCATGCACGGAGAATATTTGTCATTGAATACTGCCCTTAGAGAAAATCTGAGAAAAAAAAAAAAAGATGTAAATGATAGTCACAAACTAATATAATGGGGGAAATTTACTAAGGTGAATTCGTAGCAAAAAAATCGTATTTTCTTAGGAAAATACTAATTTTTGGGGCGTATTCGTATTTTTGGCATTTACTATTTACGTATTCGTATTAATGGGATATTCGTATTTGTATTTACAAATACGAATGAATACACCATCGATAGAATACGACAGGAATCACCATTCAAAGGAATGGTGAATCCTTATTTACTAAGCGGCTGTATTGAAAATACGGCCGCTAATTGGCGTAAAACGGCCGCGAATGGCCGGCCAAATACGGCAGGAAAATACGGTACTTATGTAATATCTGGGCTCCCGTTTTTCTTATGAGACCGTGTCCCCTCGCGGGGCTCGCTGCGCTCACCACGCTTCGGGCACGGTGGCTCGCTGCGCTCGCCACACTATATAAAATCAACTCCATGCGTATTTGGATAGTAGGGGTATGAAAAAATGGGGTGCATTTAACATGGGAGTCCAGATAATACATAAGTACCGAAAATACATTTCATTTTCCTGTCGTATTTGGCTTTAGGCTGCACGGCTAAACCAGCACCACGGCCGTAACCAGCACCAGGCTGAAAGAGCCGGGGCTGGTAATAAAAAAAATCAGGAAACCAACCAGATAGGGGCTTCGCTGATTTTTTAAAGACCTTAGTGTATTTGTTTACACCATGAATACCGCTATTGGCCAGCTTGTGGCGCCTAGCGGCCAATCAGGAGCCGCTTGGCCGTAAGCCTACCAATAGCGGTATTCGGGGGGGAGACGCATGGTGTAAACCAAGACACCATGCGGGTCCTGCTCAGTCCGTCTTTCGGGATCTGCCGGTTTATTTTTTTGACAACATCCCTGGACTACTGCTGGATTGAAGAGGACGTGATCTTTGCCGGACAGTTGTAAGTAGAATTTTCTTGCACAGGTTTCCCTATGGATTGCGTCGGACACAGGACCCCCAGACCAGAACCCCAGGGCACCGGACCCCTGGACCCCGGAGACCCAGGACACCGGACCCAGGGACCTACCTACGGGATCACGATAGGTAAGTATATTTTATACCCAATCGATTTTAATTCAAGTGATCACTGTACACTAATAAATTGTGTTTTATATTGTGAAACCAGTCCAATTGGCTATACCATTTTACTATTAGCGCTGCCATTTGTTTTTCTTGTTTTGTTTCTCTTAGGGACTGACCATCCCTATTTAGCAGCAGCTTAGTGGAACCTACTCAGTAAAGCACTACCAGCAATACCCCCTAGGGGGCATTGCCTTTTGTTTTTTCCAAGTATCAGTATGTGTGGACTTTGGATAAAATAAAGTTTTATTTTCAGTGTGTGTCAGTGTGTTTATTTGACTATTTTTAATACTGTTGAACTACAAGTGCCAGCGGTCCTTTAATGCCCGGCATGCTGGGACTTGTGGTGCTCCAAGTCCCAGCATGCGGGGAAGGCTTGCTGGAAATCATAGTTCCACAGTATTAGACAATAGTTCATTCTTTTTTTTACATCAGTTAATCAGCCCGGTGACCCCAGCCCAGTGTCACCGGGGACAGCACCAGGCTTCAGCCTGGTCAGATAAGTCCTGGAGGGGGGTCCCCACTCCCCCAGGGCCCCTGGACAGGCTGACTGGTCGGTAGGGTTAATGCTTTGGCCACGGGACCTTCTATAATATGTTTTCCCCGGCTGAGGCATTACCCTGCTAGCTGGTTGGGCCTAGGGCTAGTTCTTAAAATACGGGGGACCCCTACTCATTTTGTCCCCATATTTTGGCAGGGGCAAACGCAGGATTTTCAGAAGGGGGTTTCCAGAAGGGCGGAGCAAAGCACGGAGATGGACACTTAGGTGACCCAGTATATGCCGGGTCAGTTAAAGTATTATAGATAGACCAAATGTATATAAGTAATAACAATAAAATATATATATTTATATATATATACACATACAGGGGCAGCAACAGCAGTGTAGACCCCTGGGCATAGCAATGTATTGGGGCCCCTACTGATCCTCCAGCGGTAGGGGTGGGGGAAGCTTTGATGTCCCGCGGGTGGTAGGGGGTATTATATCAACCGCTCAGCATGTAGGGCCTGGATCAGTAATTTCCACTAATTACCCCTTTACTGCACAGATGGTGGGAGATGGGGTGGGAGAAGGGGGCATTGGGCTGAATGAAGGGGCCCTGATACATAACTTCCAGGGTGGTAGAGTATGTTTAATACGCAGTGGAGGGGTGTATAGTGGAGTGGGCTTATTTATATTTTTCTGGTGGGAGGGCAGCTTGCTTGACTGCAGATATCTCCACTTCCCAGAAATAGATTTCTTAGATTTTAATGGAATTAAAAACTAGAGAATCCCACCTACCAAAAGGTATTGAAGACTAGGGGATCAGAGTTCAGGAGGCAGAGCAATCTGCCAACGAGTATGTAAAACTACATACCAGGTGTGTGGAGCTGGAGCAGTAACCAGCTGCTGGAAGGCTGATATCTCCGGTTCTGGGAACAGTAGAGACAAACTACTAGTGTCCCTCAAAGGAGGAGAGTCCCAGCTTTTGGAATATACCCTCAGAAAAACTCTTAGTCAGACAGTACCTGAAATATCTGACTGGGAAGAGCAATTAACAGGCTTGGATGGGGATCACTGCTTTGAAGTCAGATATCTCCGATTCCCAAGGGCCGATTTTTAAAAATCTTATACCCATGGAAAGAGGGGACCCTCCGCTTTCAGCCTAGGGCCCTTAGACTCCTGGGGGGGTTTCTGGGTACCCAGAAACCCCCCCCTGCGTGCGCTACTGTTTGGGAACCAGCCCTGGAGCCTGGGGCTGGTTTTAAAAAATGAGCGAAGTTGGTTTCCTGATTTTTTATTAACGTACCGTAATGGCCATGGAGGGGAGATCCCACGCCGTTTTTTTTATTGATCGATTTAATTTTAAATTTTTATTACACGCTGCAGCCTGCACGGATCTGACTGATCCATGCAGAATGCCTGTATGAATTCGTATTAGCGGCCGTATATACGGCCGCTAATACGAATCAATACGACATCGTAGGGTTACAAAGCAGTCGTATTTGACTGCTTTGTAAATGCCCCTCCGGAACACGAATTTGCATATGGCTGAAACAGCCGCATGCAGTCGTATTCATTCATATTAAGAATACATATTCATATTCTTAGTAAATTTCCCATAATGGATCAGCTATTAAAATTCTCAAATTATGCAAAAAAATAATAAGTCTATGTTATCTGCAGGAACTGTTCTGTGTCTCTCTTATAACCTCTTCTTTTTTACCCCAAACTTCAAGGAGGTTACTTTGGTAGCCCTGTTACAACACTGTAAAGCAGGGATAGGGAAACTTTGGCCCTCCAACTGTTGGTGAACTTCACATCCTAGCATGCCCTGCTACGGCTTTGCTATTTAGCCAAACAAAAACTGTTGCAGGGCATGCTGGGATGCATAGTTAAACAACAGCTGGAGGACCAGAGGTTTCCCATATTTGCTGTAAAGGCTAGTTTTGAAGGAAAGTTGAGAATCTCCAGAATCAAGTTCCCTGAAAACTCACCTCTTCAGGCAAGCCTATCATAGGCCCTTATTCTGATCGGTGCGGCCGGATCCGAATATGCGGCCAGGACCGTGCGTGCGAAACCCCGCCTTCCATACGGATCGCCAACTCCGTCCGTACGCGGTAAGAAGCTGGCCGAACGGACAGCACGTGTATTTTACATGGAATACGCCTCCTCCATCTCAGGGAACCTCCCCCATCATTCGATGGTCGCAGACCATCGAATGCAGGACCGAGTGGTCCACCAGCTCCCGCAACCTCAGACCACACGGACATTTTTCCGTGCAAAAGAAGGGATCTGGGCGGGCAGCTGACATCCGGCGATGTCATATGTCCGCCCCCTACACGTGCGTCACGGCCGCATTACCATGCGTACGCCCATGGGAACGCCCATGAAACGCGGGGCGTATGCATATGGTAATGAGCCCAAATAGCCCTTCACGCCCCTCTCCACCCCTTGTTCGGAGTGTTCACATTTCATGCGGAATTTGGCCGTACGCCCCGCTCGCACATGCGCAGAGACGCCTCTGCACATGCGCAGACACAAAACATCGGCGGCGCGAACGCACGCGGATATTACCGCACCAACCAGAATAAGGGCCATAGTTCCTTTCATAACACTCTGAGGCACTTACAGTATGTATTATATCGATTCTCTTCTGGACTTGCAACTTGGTGGGACTACTATGCTATTACTGGTGCCTTTCCTTGTGTTTAACTCTTATGTCCCTATAGATCAGGCATGTCCAAACGATGGCCCTCCAGCTGCTGTGAATATACAAGTCCCATCATGCTACAGTTTTGCTATTAGGTAATGCTAAAACTATGGCTAAGCATGCTGGGATGTGTAGTTTCACAACAGCTGGAGGGCCACAGTTTGGACATGCCTTCTTGCAGCAAGGCCCTCCTACCTCCAAGTCTGCCTGTTGTTACCCAGTTTGTTTTATCACTGTCTACTAATGTAAAGCGCAACGGAATCTGCTGCGCTATATAAGAAACTGTAAATAAATACTCTTTTAAGAAACTGTAAATAAATACTATTTTATATCCTTAAGGATAATTGGATACTTAGAGCCATTCTAAAGAACGGACGACAACCACGGGTTACCTAGCAACAGTATAAACAAAGCCGGAGAAACTTATACTGCAACCCGACAAAGATCCCCCCAGCCAATACAGTTGTGACAGCTAAGCTGATATGATGTATCGGCACTCCGGGACCTACTGCGTCAGAGGCCCGGCGTGTAACTATGGTTACCCCTGATGCCAACCATTCAATATGGCAAACGGGAAGTTCCGCGATACACGCAGAGGACTATGGGACTTGTAGTCTTGCTCTAATTAGAGTCCAGCGTAATCGCGGGAATAGGACTACGGAACCAGCATATAAAAGCCTCATTTGCACAATACTTTGGACACCTTGAAAAAGTCCCCAGTTTGTGGAGGAAACGCGTTGGTGAACACTGGCATTTGGACATTTTAGCCACAAGAACGGAGGAGACGATAACCAGAGGTGCAGCCGATTGCCATTGGGTAATTGTGATACAAGCGCATATGGAACTGCTTAACCTCAGTTCCATACTGATCTGGTAATTACCACTGTCTTCCTCCATGTGGATACCTGTCACTTTGCACTGTGCACTTTATAAAGAAGTGCTGTATACTTTTAGAAATTTTTAAACATTGTAACATTTGATTGTCATTAAATTGTATGTGTAAAACGTACTTTACTATGATGATTTATTTCTTTCATGTATGACACTCCTGAGGAAGGATTGTAACAACTTTGAGGACAAAGGAGCGCCAGATAGGTGTTGTTCCAATTTTTGTTTTGTGGTGCTTTGGTGAAGGTTGGAGGGGACCTTTTGAAGGAACATAAACTTATAGGCAGCTCTGTTGACAGACTCACTACCTGCTGTATAACGGTCATCTCAGCTTTGTGACCCTGATCCGGTTTCTCTACTGCTGGGCTGAAGAGCTGACCAGCATCAAGTTCTGTGACCCTCATCTCAATATATCACAGAAGACCACTGTGATGTATAATAACTTGATGAGTGAGGCTTGCACAGTGGACCTGCTATCGCAGCCTCAGCAGCGCATTGGAGGGCCAGGTACCATCGTGCAGGTGGAAGAGAGCCTCTACGTCCAGAGAAAGAGCCATGCTGAACGCATGTTGCCCCAGCAGTGGGTGTTTGGGGGCATCTCGAGGGAGACAGGCCATTGCTTTATGACTGCAGTGGAGCGGCGGGATGCGAGCACTCTAATGGCTGCCAATGAGGTGAACGTGGAACCAGGTACCACCATCTTTAGCGACTGCTGGAGGGCTTATAACATGCAGCAGTTGGAGCAGGCCGGGTACCACCACGCAAAAGTTAATCACAAGTACCTCTTTGTGGATCCTGACACATAGGTCCACACCCAGAACATAGAATGGTTGTAGGGTAGTTGCAAGTGGTGCAATAAGCGCCAAAGGGGGACAGCGCGCCATCACCTGGACTCATACCTCCAGGAGTTTATCTGGAGGAAGACTGTAGGGGCACAGGACCCCTTTCAGTGCATCCTGTACACGCTGACCCTGCTCCCCCAATTTGAGAAAGATGACGACGCAGAGCCGACACCATCCACCTCAGCAGCTGCTTCTTGTCCAAGTGGTGGTGGTGATGATGCAGCAGGTGCTTCCTGTTCTTAAGAATGACTTCTTTCTATATTTTATTGTTCGTTAAATTAATCATATATTGTTCTTGAATCATTATTTCTTCCTTATTCTTCTTTATATTTCACTAAACAGTTAATAGTTTAAAAATTTCGTTATTATTGTCTCAGGTGTATGATTTTGCAGGTATGAATGTGTTCCTGAAACTGCTCCACTATCCACGCCACCCCGAAGCGTGGCGAGCGGACACGGTATGTGTCCAACCGACCTTTTTGTACCCCCACTATCCACGTCAGCATGGAGTTGATTTCATATAGTGTGGCGAACGCAGCAAGCCACCGAGCCCGAAGCGTGGCGAGCACAGCGAGCCCCGCGAGGGGACGCGGATTGCTTCACATGTATTCCGCGTCCCCTCGCGGGGCTCGCTGCGCTCGCCACGCTTGGGGCTCAGCGCAGCGCTCACCACACTATTTAAAGTCAACTCCGCACATACGTGGATAATAAGGGAATAAACAGGTCATTCGGAGCAATACTGCGTCCCCTAGCAGGGCTCGCTGCGGGATGGCGTGGATAGTAGAGTAAACAAGGACAACAGCTGTTAAGTCGACAGGTGTCATTATGAACAGACTGACACCCCCTTTGTTAATGGTACCACAATGAACTGTGAGTGCAGTTCATGCTGGAGCCATGACACTACACTGACTGAGGTGAAGTAGACGGTATTTCTGTACAGCTACTGTTTGAGAGTAAGACGCTACTGTGACTGGGACGCAACCTATGATTGTGGCCAATGAGACGCTGTTAGCGGCAACAGACACTACTGTGACTGGGACGCTACTCCAGCACAAAATAAATAACGCACACAGATAACGTGGTAACGTCGCTTATTACAGTAAGCGTGCGGTACTTAAGTACAGTATAGAACTCTGAAAAGCTGCTAAGTTTCATAGTTAAACTAAACACTGGGCAGTATTCAATGAGCATTTTGGTGATGTGCAGTGAATCCTGTTTAGGATTCGCTGCACATTCGCCACTGCTCGCTGCGTTCCGGAGCCTCGCCGGCTCCAGTATTCAACGAGTCAGGGGCTCGCTGCCCCTAACCAGCGAATTTTAACTCCTGCGGTGATGCCGCAGGGAGCCTGAGGACGGCGGCAGGCAGGGAGATGGAAGTCTCCCTGCCTGCCCCAGAACGTTTGTGTGGTGGAGGTGGGCTCCCCGGGAGCCAGGTAGCACAGGCTGCCCCCCAGGGGTGCCAGCAGGGGACCGGGTATATTCACTACATGCATATGTAATGATCGGGTGAAGTGAATATATGAATATCTAATGAGCGGCTCAGCTCCGGCCCCCTGCTGGCTGGTCTGTGTAAAAAAAAAAAAAATGTTTTCATTAAATATATATTCATGTGCTTACAGCACATCAATAAAAATAGCATGCCCCTCCTCAGAATAAAATTCCTGATTTTTTGACACCAAATGTAAAAAACAAAACACTTTATTTTAAAAGTTCACATTCCACTTCACCATAAAAAGATAGCGATTGCTACTCGGTGAATCATGGCGAAAAAAAACTTGAAATGTATTCGCCATCTGGTCATTGAATAGGGTGATTCTCCGTTTTAGTCAAAAATTCGCCTTACAGCACAAAATCGCCATAAAAACCTGGCGAATCAGCCTCATTGAATACCGCCCACTGACTCAGCCCACGCGCTAGCTGGAAAGCTGCCAAGTTTTTCAAAGTAAAAATAAACAGTCTGCTGGCAAGCTGCCAATTTCCAAAGAAAGAGTAAATATGGCAAGCTGCCAATTTCACAGAAATAGTAAAGAAACAGTGGCGCCGTGAAACTACACAAGTACCTAATTTTTTCATATTTTTTTTCTATTTTGCATTATTGTACTCTACAAGAATCTGGCACTGTGACCAGTTTTGAATGCAGTATACAAATAAATTTAAAAAGATTTTTGTTACATTATACACATAGTGTAATTTGATCTGTTCACAACTGTGTGCATTTACAGAATCTATTTACATGCGAACTCTAGGGCTATATATATATATATATATATATATATATATATATATATATATATGAACAGATGCAGTGTGTGGTTGTGCATGTATGAGAGATGTATTGTACTGTATGTATGTATGTATGTATGTATGTGAGCAGTGTATGTAATGATGTATGTACTGTATGTATGGAGGCAGTATATGTAGGTGTGAGGGAAGCAGAGTATGTATGTATTTATGTATGAAGGCAGTGTATGGATGGATGTACTGTATTTCCTGTATGCAGGGAAACCAGGTGTGGACCCACATGGTGCCTGTAGACCGGACACAGCCACCTGCAAGGGCAGAACATCACATTGGTCCCCCTGTAACCGTCAGCAAACCTCTTATTAAAGAGTTATTTAAATGTTTTTGGACATCATTGTCCGATCGCTGTAGAGTCAGCAGCAGTCAGTGCCTTTTTTAACTGTCACTGCATTTTATTCAAATGTGTTGTGGTACCTGTGATGTCTCCCCTCCCTATCTCCCACTTCTCTCTATTCTCTCCCTGCAGTTGTGCATCTCTCGGTCAACTCCCTGCTACCCGGTGTATTAATTCCTCCATAACACCCAAGCCTTTCTATTCCCTACCTCCCTGCTTCTCTCTATCCCATCTCACCTCCCTGCTTCTCTCTATTCCCTCCCTCCCTGCTGCTCTCTATCCCCTCTCACCTCCCTGCTTCACTCTGTCCCCTCCCTGCTTCTCTCTATACCCCTCCTACCTCCCTGCTTCTCACTATCCCCTCCGTACCACCCTATGTCTTAACTCCCTACCTTTCTATGTCTCTCTATCCTCTCCCTACAGTTCTGCATTGCTTTATCCCCTCCTTACTTCCCTGCAACTCTCTATCCATGTCTCACCTCTCTACCATTCTGCAGCTCTATAGCCTCTACATAAGTTAATGACTATTAAGCAGTACTTATAGGTGATGAAGGGTTGATGTGCTGGTATTTTTTTATGTGGGGGCCTATGTGTTTTTTTAAAATGTGGATAATTACCGGGGGGGGCATTTAATATAAGTTTTACCTAGGTCGCCAAGAAACCTTGCACTGCCCCTGCCTGTTCTACTATGCTGTAACTTCAGAAGTGCCAATCTGTTATCTTGGAATGCTATCTACCTGCTAAAAATAAAGAACACTGCGGGGGAAATTTACTAAGGCAAATACGCCTTAAAAATTCAGATTTGCATAGTAAAATACAAATTTTTTAGACGTATTGGTATTTTTGGCACATTCGTATTTGTATTTACAAATACAAAGGTATACGCCATCGGACAATACGAATAGGAATCACTATTCAAAAGAATGGTGATTCCTAATTTACTAAGTATTATATTGAAAACATAGCCACTAATTAGCGTAAATCGTCTGTAATGGCCCGGCCAAATACACCAGGAATATACACTTCATTTTCCTGGCATATTTAGCTTTAGCCAGCACGGATCAGGCAGGTCAGGCAGATCAGATGATTGGGGGTTCCTCACTCCCCAGGACCCCTGCCCAGGCTGACTGGTCGGTAGGGATGAATGCTTTGGCCGGGGGGGACTTGTATAAAAAGTCTCCCCCCGGCTGTGACATTACCCTGCTGGCTGGTTGGGCCTGGGGCTGGTTCTTAAAATACGGGGGACCCCTATTCATTTTTTCCCCTGTATTTTGGGAATCAGACCCGGCCCTGGAGCCTTGGGCTGATTTTAAAAAGTCAGTGAAGCCCTATTTCATTGGTATCATGATTTTTTAAAAACCAGCCCGGGCTCTATGAGCCTGCTGGTGCTGGGTTCGGCCATGGGGTGGCATGCCGTTTATTTATTTATTTATTTTTATTCTATTTTTTTTTACACACTGCAGCCTGCACGGATATGACTGATCCGTGCAGACTGCCTATACGAATTCGTATTAGCGACCGTACATACGGCCGCTAATACGAATTCATATGAATGAATATGCCATTGGGGGTTTACAAAGCAGTCGTATATGTCTGCTTTGTAAATTACCCTCCACAACACAAATTTGCATACGGCTAAAACAGCCATATGCATTCGTATACATTCGTATTAAGAATACGAATACTAAAAATCTTATTCATGTATTTTGTAAATTTCCCCCATATTTAACCGGTGTATGTGATTCCTTGCCACATGTTTTCACATGTGTTGCAATTAAATTTAGTTACTTACACTACATAACTATTGTATAGAGAGGAGCTTCTACAGTATATCTTGAATGCAGGTAACTACTGTAATTGCTGAATATTAGGGGACCAGGGCAGAACTAAGAAGACATTTGAAACATTCACCTTATAAGAATCTTATATTAAAAGAAAAACAATTAGATTTTAAGTAAAATCTCGCTAAATCAGATGTTAACCAGCACAAATTATGAAATTTACACATACGGTATAATTGTTTTAAGCCAGTTTTTGTAAGTGTACTATACATATGAGTCAATTTGTGGCATAATACACGTTACCGATGACAAACAGACATGTTCTACTTATTATAACAGCATGCTACAAAACAGCATGATTGCCCCTCCAAGCCGGACAAGAAACAACCAGTTATTTGTCATGCATTCAGGTCACAGTTATTATACATATCTATATTTAGCTCTCTCATGTAACAGATACAAGTCCAATGCAATGTAATGCTTTCATACCTGTAATTACACACACACGTAAAGATGCGAGAAAACATTCCTATTAGTTATTTTTTTATTTAAAAAGTGTTTTGTTACATTGTGCATGTTATTGGTTATAACATTTGCAATATATCTAACATATCATGCAAAGCTACCCAAATGCTATTTTTTCTTAGATGTTCTGTATGGTGTTAGCTTATTTTTGTCGAAACTTTTGTTTGTATTCTCAAAGTTTAGGTTATGTGCCTATCCCAGTGGCGAATTAAGGCAGGGGTGATAGGGGCGGTCGCCCACACATCACCCACACATCAGGGGGCACCCACACTCCCTGTGCCGCTGCCAAATGATGCCGGCCAGCATCTGAGCGAGGGCTCAGACGCTGCCCAGGAGTTCCGATCCCCGTGCTGCAGTCTGATGCAAGTATAGGCAGTCCGACCTGTGCAGCGTGACCTCTGACCACCACGCTGCACCGCCCATATCTTCTCCAGAGTGATCCTGCCTCAGTCCTCACTAGTCCTGACTCTTGTTGCAGCTGCGGCCGCCCTCCGGGCAGCTCTGCTGCTGATGTTGCCACCACCACCCGCCCGCTCCTGTCTGCCCTGCTCCCGCTGATGTCTGCTCTGCTCCTGGCCGCACTCTCACCCTCCCATGTAAGTAAATGAATGTGTGGGGCGGCCGGGGGGGGGAGGCATGGGGAGGGGGGCATCGTTGGCGTGATCCATGGGGCCCCCACAAATTTGTTGTCCAGGGCCCCTACAGACCTTGATACGGCACTGGCCTATCCTGAGTGATTACTAGCTAATGTGGGCCATACAGTACATCGAACCAACTTTCCTCCAACCATTCAACTTGTAAAACACTGCCACACAAACATAAACAATGTTTTCAGTAGCCCCGCTAACTTCTCTCCAACCTGTGATGTCACAAAATTATGCACACGGTTTCTGCCTACTTCTGCATGTCTTGAATAAATGTTTTTTTTTTTTTGTAAAATGTTAAAACATTAACTCTAGTGACAAGTGATGTTATTTTAAAATGTTACATGTATCTTTGGGACAGCGGGACTAGGTAAGTAGGAAATAAATTAAGTATTAACACAGAGGAGAAGTCACCCTAGTGTATTCCAGCTAAAGACACCTGTTGATACATGTTTTGGGGCAGTATCTGTTTATTCTTGCAGAGAAGGTGACGCACTTACAGTAAAATGTTTTGATTGCTCATACATGAATTCAAACTAACATTTTTAAAAAACATTCAGGCTATTCATTGGCCATTGTTGTTGGTTGCTTGTGTGGCTGAAAAATTGCATGTTTTCCTCAGTGGATTCATCTGTTTATCCTATGCACTACTGTAGATGCTTCCACCAAACAGATGTCCTTCTGTCCCTCCCCTGGCCATCTAGCACTCCCGACAAATGTCAGAGGAGATGATTACCAGGTTTGCTGTTCTGGGAACAGAGAGAGCCTTCAGCGCTCACGATCATGAAATGCCAGGAACAAAAAGCATGTGATGGACCTGATAAATAGTCAAATTTGGATTAGAGCGGTCAATTTTCTGTTGCTATATAAATGGCAAAATCACTCAATTAGCATGCAATGCATTTGCAACTTTTCTTTCTAAAAAAAATGTTGGAGCCATTGTGTGTAATCCTTGGACATTGTCACCAAGCAGGGCCGGAATAAGGCCTGTGGGGATTGTGGACAACAAACTTGTGGAGGCCACTATCAATAAAAGTGATGTAATAGCGGGTATAAAAATATATGATAATTTATCAATCAGCACTGGGATTGTGTTCAATTCCTTAAGAAAGAAAAATCAAAATGCAACATCAAAGGATTTCTCCCCTTCTGCCTGGCTCTTGCAGCCGCTTCATGACTCAGAAGTAACTCGGCGGCTGCATGTATTTCTGCAAAATCGGGTGGGAGTTGATGTCATAGTTGATGTCATACATCCTGCCCCAAGCAGACAGCTTTTCTATGGATGCGCCCACTGTTTTTGTGGGCACGCCCATGAAAACCAGAGGTCTACTTCGGAACAGATGGGGGTCTGTCAATCAGGCTGCCGGGCCCTGCACTTCCATATTAGCATATATTGCATATATTAATCTATGCAAAATAATTAAGCTGATCCAAAATATATATAGTGACCAGTGACCACTGCCACTCAGCAGAAATAATGAAATAGATGCCCCTAACAGCCAGGAAAGCAGAAGAGGGTCCTGTTTGTGTGCCCAATAAACATTTGCATTACCCCAGGCCAATTCCATAGAGTTAGAGGCAAACACTGATAGATGATTATCATGCCCAGCACTAACTTGATAAAGTCAAGCACTGTGTGAGGTGAGCTGCTGAGACCGATGCAGTTACCTAAGCTGGCCTTTTAGTGCTGCAGGAACTTGAAAGCATTAGGAGTGTGGAGGCAGAGCTCATGAGAGACAGCTCAAAGCTCTGCCTCCACACTCCCCTGACCATTGGAATATCTGCACCATCTGTGCATATGAGGCAGCGCGCACATGGCCATTTTAACTCCTGGCCATGTTTGCCCACAAGCTGCTGCTGTCTTCTCCACCCTTGGTAGTCACGATCCACAGCCCACCCATGCTGCATAGTGAGTTATAGTGTCAGTGGTGTGCCGCCAAGCCATGAATTTGCAGCTGAAATGTGGAGCCCCTAAAATGTGTGGAAGCCCAGGACAGCTGGCCCGTATTTGCCCTCCCTTAATCAGGTCCTGTCACCAAGTATCTCTCAGGTTATTTCCTACTTAGCATCTGCTGCAAGTTCTGAAAACCCTTACAGTGCATGCATTCCCCTGACAGTATACAGGGGGCCTTATTCACGTAGTACCGATGTTGCGCGTCTGCGCATGCGCAGGCGGGTATCTGCGCATGTGCAGGCGTATGGTGCGTGCACCCACGGCGACCTTTTGGTTCGCCGGGTGCACGCACCCATGGCGGCATGGGGGGGGGTGCGGAGGTGGGCGGGGGCGCCGGGCTGCCCCATCACCATATGGGAACGCCCAGCATTCCATGGGCGTTCCCATGAGAACGCTGGGCGTTCTCATGGTAATGAGGCAGTGACGCGGGTGTGGGGGGCGGGTAGCTGACATCACCGGATGTCAGCTGCCTGCCCATATCCACGCCAGCGTGCATGCAAATGTAAGTAACTAAAAAGTCACTTATATATGCGTGCACGCTAAACATCATTCGATGGTCGGTGACCATCGAAAGATGTGGGCGGTTACCCGAGCCATGCGAATGGATGTTTATGCAAAACATCCATTCCCAGCTGTTCGGGCGAAGCCGCACTTTGAGGGCGTGGGCGGCGGGCGTTCGCCGGGCAGGGTTTGGTGGACTCGCAAGGCTGCGAATTTGCAGCCTTGCGAATCAACCAGAATAACCCCCAGAGACTGCTGTCACGCATGGAGTTGTTGTCATTAGAACAAAACTATGGGAGTTCCTGAGTGGTCACTGGAAGGTGGCCTGAAGTGAATGTACAAAAAAGGTAATCATAAGTGCTTGTTATAAAGTGTCAGTGAATTTGGCTGCATTCATAAATGCACCTGCAGCCACAGAAGCCATGTTTATAGGCATTTTAGAAGGAGACATTGTGCTTGCCTTAGGTTCGTGCAAGTATCGATGCACATGCAATGGTGCACCAATAGTAAAATATTTAGAACCACCAGTATTGTACTGTGCATGGGCATTGAAAGTGGGTGTCAGAGCTTGCACAGTCTGACACATGGCAGTACACAAAGGGTAGGTTAACACTAGCACTTGATAATTTACCCCCGTGCAACTCCGAATAACATTGCAGCCACGCATGCATTAAGGTCCACCTCTCATTCAGGACATCTATAAACATCCCTGGTCTTTATAGTCATCTGCTGTGCATAAAATCTAAATCGCTTTATATTTAAAAATGTCTTGGACAGCTAATAGCTAAGACATCTTTTTAGTAAGCTGCAACACAGTTGACTGCTATCTTATATAAAAAAAAAACGAAATATCTCTCACTTAAATGCAATATCATATTCATAAGTGCAAACATAATAATGTATCACAGTGCACTCTATTTTCCTTCTATTCCCATATATACTAAGCTATGGTACCCAATGGTTATGTCTATTGCTATGATATTGCAGCTGAATCTCACTGACTGGCTTGGGAGTGCCGCTACCAATGTAGTAAAGGTCCCCAAACTCTCATTTACAATTACTCATTAACTAATCTTCCAACCCTAGAATACAACTACTGTATATCACCATAGCAGGTAGAAATGAAAGTTCAAAGCCAAACTCCTGGAGTGTCTAACTAAAAGGCATACAAAGTCTGTCTCTGATGTATATATTCTAATAATCTTTAACTTTCATGATTTTATAGCAAACAGTTAACCTCCTTATCCAAAACTCTTACATTGGTGGGAATTCCTGTAATCCAAGCATAGGTTCCCTGAGCGAGTGTCAATTACTTTAGCAGAATGGCAGAAACTCAAGAATGATCCAGTATATTTTCCCTCAACAGGTACCCAAAAGGCCTTCGAGGGAATCCATAGGTAATATATGTGAGATTGACTATAGTGTGTAATAAAGTTATAATGTCTGTGTGTTTTATTTCACTATTTGTCATGTTGTGGAAATACAAGACGCAGCAGGCCCTTTAATGCCCCACATGCTGGGACTTGTGGTTCTTCAAGTCCACAACATTACACAATAGTTTCATCTATTATTAACCATTTATCAGTCCGGTGCCCACAACCCCAGGGGGTGTGGTACAGGGGTCCGACAGTCGGGATCCCGACAGTCATTAGCCGGGCGTCGGGATCCCGACTGGCCAGACCCAGACAGAATGGTAAGCGCAACTAAACTCCTTGCGGGCTCGCTGCGCTCGCCATGCTGCGGCCACCTATTCTATTCTCCCTCTATGGGGGTCATGGACCCCCACGAGGGAAAATAGCCGATGGCCGTCGGGAACCCGACTATCAGTGTTTTGACAGCTGGGATCCCGACGCTGGGTAAATGACTGTCGAGACCCCGTCCAGCACCCAACCCCAGGATCATCAGTGACAGCCCAGGGCTTCAGCCTGGGTAGGGTTAACTCTGGAGGGGGGACCCACTCCTCCAGGGTCCCTGCCTCGGCTGACCCGCCACGGGGATGAATGCTTTGCCCGGGGGAACTTGAATAAAAAGTTGCCCCACGGCTGTGGCATTACCCTGTTGACTGTTTGGTCCCGATGCTGGTTGCCAAAATATACGGTAGACCCCTACTAATTTTGTCCCCGTATTTTGGGAACCAGGATCGGCCCTTGAGCCTGGTGCTGGTTTTAGAAATCCCAGGGATCCCCTATGTTTTTTGTCACCTGAGTTTCTAAAACCAGGACCGGTTCTTTAGCCCGGAGCTAGTTATGCTCGGGGGGGGGGGGGGGGGCGGACTCCAGGCCCTGTTTTTGTTTTTTACTTTTACCCTTTTTTTTTTACAGAACCATGCACAGATCTCACTGGTCTGTGCATGGTTCTGTCAAACTGTTCATGTTGAACTTGGTCTATTTGTGTTGCAATTTTTTGTAACGTTTTCCAAAAATAGCATCCTATTAAATTTGCGAGTTACATACTTTATAATGGGAAAACATCTCAATGCCAATTGAAGTGTGAGAAAAAATGTGCTTATTTCATGGCAAAAAAAGTGTGATTTTTACTGCATTTCGCATCCTATTTCATTGGTGGTTTTCAGAAAATGTGCAAATTCAGACTTTTTGAATGAAAATTAGCAAAAGTCGAAATATCTCATCCTATTAGATGTCACCCCAAGTTTCTGTTCAATTGCTCTAGTTATATAATGCCAAAATACACTAGTTTGGCTTTGACTTTGTTTCTGAGACTCAGGTTCTGCAGTTGACGCGTAGGCATCATTATTTCAGAGAGTGTTTGAACCTGAATGCATTGGTACTACAGATGTTCTGGCTCATCAATTTGTATGACTTTGTTAACTGGGCCTAGATCCTGACTCACAAATCACAATTTCCGGCCTGCATAAACTTTTGGCTGTATTGCACTTTCTGGATATTGGGCATCTGGGAATTTTCAGTCTGCCACTAGTAGAGTCATTGGTATCTTACAGTCAACCATCTCTTGGCCCATCTAGTGTGCTCATTTTTTATTCTTTAGTTATATTTTCAAAAAAAAATTGATCCTTAGCATCTTTATTTACTTCCCTAGTCAGGAAACATAGTGGCCTGTAGTTAGGGTAGCTTTTTATTGCAAGGCAAGCATGCCTAATGTTGCTGATACCACTTACAGTAATCTCAGGGCACATATGTACCTAAACCGACATCAAGCCCACCCAACTAATATGCAGGTGGTTTGTGTTACAAAGCAGTGGACAGTGCTCTTATTGCTCTTATTGATATGCACAAGTCAGTATAATAAAGTTAATGCTGCAACTTGATGTTCAAAAATACATTCTACTCATGGATATTGAGTTAGTACAAATAGAACACCACTGGAAGGTAAAGGTTGTTTTGCCAGCAAAACCAGGGTCTCCAGAAAGGGCTGTGTTAATGACGATTAAATATGACCAGGGAGACAATAAGTGAAAAGCGCTGGTTACGTAATAAGTCCGCAACCAACGTACCCTTTATACCTAACTACGTGCGAACAAAGCGTAGCGCAGCGTAGCGTACCTTTTATTGTATTATGTACACCAAGAACCAATACCTTAATCAGAGATTCCTTCGCAGTACTTTGTCTCTAATCTGCGAATATACCTTATCGGACAGTGTCCGTAATATACCTTGTCGCTATTATGCGAATAAACAGACACGACCACTGTATAGAAATAAGGAGATAAGAACTCCAGTAAAAAGGTTGTATTTAAGTCCCTAATGGACAAAAGGGGGTTACAGAAATAAGAATAAACAGGTATAACAAGTGATACAATATACTAACAATGAATACTAAACAGGCTCAGCTAGGGGGAAAGAAAACAGATACAAGACACAATCAGCCAATCAATACAATAAGAATAAATACCGTTAATGCAACCGTTACCGTTCTCATCAAATATGCGAAGCGCAGTCCGGTCAGAGCTCACTATCGTTCAGGGATGAACTATAGTCCGGTGGTAAGTCAGGGAAAGGTAGATGTGCCGAAGAGACTTTGGCTGCTCTGGGTCGCCTATCTTATAGGGTCAGAAAGGGGAGGTCAAAGGCCGTTCTCATTGGTCAGAGGTCGAATGTCAGGTCAGCTGTGATTGGGGGGTAAGATGATACACCTGGTTTGGCTAGGTCCAGGGGAGTGAACTTTAAGAGTCCTTTGTTTGGTGGCTTCGGCGTCAGCAGTGATAAGAACCGGTTTCATCTAGATTCCTTTGTTACATACTTTCAACAGAAACTGTCCCTGGAATATGGATTATGTCCATAACTGTCGAGCCGTGTATATTGCGGAATATTCGCAATGACCGGAATACTTCGCACAATGAACGGAACGGAACGGTACTTAACATGATACAGACAGATGTATGCAGGGCTAACTAAGCTATGTGTGGCGTTCTAAACCTTTAACTATATTTTACTTAGTGTCAGTATGTATTTATGAATTTATGTGTGATAGTAAGGCTACTCTTCTGGTCCACTTTGTCACACATACTCGGGTATGGAAACTTTATTTGCGCAACTCTGCGAACCAAAATGGCGGCCATACTATCCTAAAATGGCGTGTGTGTAACTCGAATTCCATAGTCCACCCTTTAACAGTAAATATAAAACTGTTACAATACAAAACATTTCACACGATAATACAGAAATTCATAATCCTAACAAAGAAATTGGGATCCATGAATTAAACATATAAGGGGAGTAAACCATCTGCTCTTGGCCGATCCGGGATCACGGATAAACGATGGGCCGCATTTATCGAACAATCTACTCAGGGTCACGAAGGATAATGTACAATTTTGGGATAAAAATAAAAACAAGGGTGGTTACAACATATACACGTTCACAAATATGGTTTCTTCAAAGGGAGGTGGTTTCGATTCTAGGGTCATATACCAAACCCTGGTCTTCCTCTGTATCTCTCGTTCTTACACTCATGATTTCGGTACGTTTTGTCTTTCCCCGGGTCACCACCTTTAAACATTTGAACAATAACACAAAGACTATGATGGCACCACCGATACAGAGAAGGAGTTTTCCTATGCTAGCTATGATCCCTTGCGCCCATTCTCCTAAACCAGAGAACCAGTGCATTGGATTCAACCAGGAGGTCCATTCACTAACTTTGTTACCTATTTCTGCCAGGCTGATATTATGTTCCCGTCTAAATTCCCATTTAAGCTGAAGAATCTCATCCATCCGATGGTCGATGATTTCTTCTGGGTCTTCAGTATTGTTGGTGATATATGTACAACATTTCACCCCAAACTGTGTAGAGAGGGTGACACAATATCCTCCTGTCATAGCTGTCAGATAGTTCAGCACCATCCGATGTTGGACTAGCTCTCTTTTATATGCTTGCAACTCCTTCCCAGTGTATCTAAAGGTGTCATCATAAATCTCAGTGATGTTATCTACCAAGCTGGCTAATGCTTGTATATATTTAAAATTTATGACTCCTCTGGCGGTATGGGTGATATCTAATGCAATGAGAAGTTGGATACCGAATGACTCGTGTATCATTTCAGAAGCTAGGGGTTCTTTCCTGATTGTTAAATCCCTTTTATGGATTTGATCATAATGGGTATGAGTGTAAGGAGGAGAAATACCTCTGTGTATGCTCATCATCTCATCATGTGTGAGGGTCATCACTTCAGGTAACACTCTGCCTAAATAACAAATACCAACGTAGTTCATGGAGAGCCATTTGTACGCCCTTCTACCACAAATATAATAAACATCGTCAGGGAGAAAATAAGGGACAGAGTATTTCATGATCTTGTCACACATTATCCATAAGAACATTCCCGTCCCCTGCTCCCTGACTTGTTCCTCACAAGTTTCTGGCTGTAGGGTCATATTACAGTAGCCGGCTGATACTCTGCCGGCCATCATTTTACTTTTCTTCACCGTGTAAACATATTTATAATGTCTCCCACTGGTTCGGATTTTTAACAACAATTCCTTGTCAATAGGCTCTCCATCTGGACGCTGGGAGTAAGTTATTGTCTGGTTATGCCATGTCACTTCCCAAGTACCAATCGCTCTGGAACTCGAGAAGTTCATACATACCAGGGATTTATCCACTTGGTATGGGTGTAATCTAAGACTAGGGGACCTGGTATACAGGTATCTCTTATCCAATGGCCTCCCCTTGTTTAATACGCTTATCTCTGAAATATTAAGCGGGTATGGGACTAGGCCTACACTACTCCTTTTATGTAACACTTGTGAACACACCCAGCATTCTGTTTGGTTTAAGACCTTACCCACTAGTGAGTGATAATCACTCAAAGGATGTCGGCCTGTAGTTGCCTTACTTGTCGACTGACATCGCTGGATGCATTCTTCTTCCATTTTAGGTTGACAATATCTACAGACACAGTACTCGCCAGACAATAACTCATCACATAACCCTTGAACTACGTTTCCCTCATACCTTTTCCCTTCTCCTGTCATGGGCAAAGTGTCAAGCTGGTTTAGGGATTCTACCTCACCCATATCTGGGTCCATTATTACACTGTCAGAACTCCGCTCCGATCGCTCTAGAATGTGGCAGCCACCGAGTATCTTGGGATGAAGAAAAGAACACAGAAAGAAAACAAAGAAATATATGCATAACTGTGAACCTGTTGCTTGGAGTCCTTCCATCATCTCTACCCAGGAGACTTTTATTTTGCTCTGCTCTTGGACCAAGGTCGCTCAGGTTGCTCGACCTTGGCTGCTTCTCAGTGTTCCCGAAACAATGCTTCTAGCGACACTTCTTCTCTTTCGCTCTCTGCACACTGGGATTCTGGGTTACTGGCTTTCTTGCAGTGGGACGAATGTATCCAAGTCTCTCTCTCTGCGACTTTAATTGATGTAGTGCTGGTCAACAAAACTTGGTACGGTCCTTCCCAACGGTCTATCAAACAACCTGAGCGTAAAAAATTTCGGATCATAACAAAGTCTCCTGGTTTAAGATTATGACAATTCTCTGTAGGCATATCAGGGTTCAGTAACTTCAGCTGCTTTTGTTGCTCCCTTAGCTGTTTGTTTAGCTTTAGGATATACTGTACAGTTAGCTCATTGTTACATTTGAGATCATCCTGTGGGTCTATCATGATGTGTGGCTGCCGACCAAACAATATCTCGAAGGGGGACAAGTTGAGCGGAGTCCTGGGAGTGGTCCTAATGCTATACAGCACAATAGGCAATGCCTCTGGCCATAACAACCCTGTTTCAGCCATAACTTTACCCAATTTGTTCTTAATAGTACCATTCATTCTCTCAACTTTGGCGCTCGCCTGGGGACGATATGGAGTATGAAGTTTACTATTAATCCCCAGGAGTTTACACATGATTTGGAAGACCTCTCCTGTGAAATGAGTGCCTCTGTCACTCTCAATGACCTTTGGGATACCATATCTACAGACAAACTCCTGACATATTTTCTTTGCTGTAAAGGTAGCAGTGTTGGAGACAGCGGGGAAAGCCTCCACCCAGCTGGAAAACATGTCAACACAAACTAATACATATTTCAAATTTCTACAGGGTGGTAACTGTATGAAGTCGATTTGTATTACCTGGAAAGGGCCTTCTGTAGGAGGGATGTGGGATGGCTCTGTTGGGATGGCTTTTCCAACGTTCTTCCTCAAACAGGGGAGGCATGACATTGCCACTCTACCTGCTTGAGAAGCGAACCCTGGTGCACACCAGTAGGCCTTTACCAGCTTGCACATACCTTCCTTCCCAAGATGTGTCAGCCCATGGGCCGCCTCGGCTAGACTAGGAAGGTATGCCCTGGGGGCCACTGGTTTCCCGTGTCCATCTCTCCAAAGTCCGGTAGACTCTTGGCCACATCCCTTCGACTTCCATACTGCTCTTTCCTGTGGGGAACACAAATTCTGCATGTCTATCAGTTTGGATGTGGATACTATGTTCAGTGTACAAAGGTTGGTAGGATGGGTGAAAATATTTACAGGGCATGCGGCCCTTTTCGCTGCCTCATCAGCCCGGCTGTTACCAAGTGACACCGGGTCCTTCTCTGATGTGTGAGCTTTGCACTTGATAACAGCCACTCTGTCTGGAAGCTGAATAGCTCCCAAAAGTCTCCTAATGTATGTCGCATGCGCCACTGGTGTGCCAGCCGCCGTCATGAAATTTCGGAGACGCCATAGGGCTCCAAAATCATGCACTACTCCGAAAGCATATCTGGAGTCGGTATATATGTTAACTGCTTTTCCCTGGGCCAGTTCACATGCTCTGGTCAGTGCCACCAGTTCCGCTACTTGTGCTGAGTGAGGTGGTCCCAAGGGTTCAGCTTCCACAATACCTTCTCCATCTACTACCGCGTAGCCTGTGCACAGCTCTCCCGTGTCCGTCTGTCTATGACAGCTACCATCTGTGAATAAGGTTATGTCTACCTCACTTAATGGGCTGTCGCTTATGTCAGGACGTGCTGTGAAGGTCTGATTCAGATAGGTCATGCAATCATGTTTGTCCTCACCCTCACTAAACTCTGATTTACCATTTTCAGCAACATTCCCATCACCATCCACCCTTTGTGCCTTGGAGGGCACATGAGGAAGGAATGTGGCTGGGTTTAGTGTGTTGCATCTTTTGATGGTAATATTTACTGGGGCCATCAGCGCCAGTTCCCACTTAGTGAACCGTGCTGAGGACACATGACGTGTTTGGGCAGAATTTAGGAGGGCAGAGACAGCATGGGGAGCATGAACAGTTAAATCGTGTCCCAACACTACGTCCTCACTCTAACTTACTAGTTGTGCTATTGCAGCCACACTTCGTAAGCAAGTTGGGAGTGAGCGTGCTACTGTGTCCAGCTGGCCACTGTAGTACGCTATTGGTCGGTTGGCATCAACATGTTTTTGTACCAGTACTCCTGCCGCACACCCACCTGATTCAGTTCCGTACAGTTCAAAGGGTTTCCCATAATCTGGCATTCCCAGTGCTGGGGCCTTTGTTAGGCTCACCTTTAGTTCCTCGAAAGCCAGCTCAGATTCCTCAGTATGAGAGACCCGATCTGGCTTAGTTGAGGAAACCATCTCTTGTAGTGGTAATGCCAGAATAGAGAATCCTGGGATCCAATTGCGACAGTATCCACACATGCCTAGGAACGTACGGATCTGATGCTGGGTCTGTGGCAGTACCATGTTCTGAATCGCTTGGATTCTGTCGTCGGTGAGGTGTCTCAGCCCTTGGGTAAGGCAGTGGCCCAGATACTTAACCCTGGTCTGGCATAATTGCAGCTTATCCTTTGATACTTTATGTCCTGTCTCTGAGAGATGCATAAGTAGTTGTCTAGTGTCATCCACTGATGACTCCAGTGACCCAGAACACAACAATAAGTCATCGACATATTGTATCAGTATCGAACCACTCATGGGTTGAAAGGATTGTAAACAATCATGCAAGGCCTGGGAGAAGATGCTGGGGCTGTCTATGAACCCCTGGGGGAGTCGTGTCCAGGTATACTGTACTCCTCTGTAAGTAAAGGCGAACAGATACTGGCTGTCAGGCTGCAAAGGGACGGAGAAGAACGCTGAACACAAATCAATGACTGTGAAATGAGTACAGTGAGGTGGGATTTGCATTAGGATGACAGCTGGGTTGGGCACTACGGGGAATTGGCTCTCAACTACTTTGTTTACCCCTCTTAAATCCTGCACTAGTCTGTAGCCCCTCCCCCCGCTCTTTTTCACAGGAAAGATGGGACTATTGGCCGTGCTGGAAGTTCTAACTAGGATTTCCTGTTGGAGCAATCGTTGGATCACTGGGAATACTCCTAGCCCAACTTCAGGTTTTAAAGGGTATTGCGGTATTTTTGGGGCTATCCTGCCTTCTTTTAAGCGGATCTCTACTGGAGCTACATTTGCCATCAGCCCAGCATCCTGTCCATCTTTAGTCCAAAGGGAACCCGGTATTTGTGCTGTAATTTCAGCTACCCTAGATGGATTTGACTCTACAACAGTGGAATACAACATTAGCCTCTGAGGACTGTCCAGCATATCTTGCACTTCTTGTGTAAGATTTTTAGGAGTGTCTAGGAATACCCCATCGGGAGTGCAATAGATGACACATCCCATTTTACATAGTAAATCTCTACCTAGGAGGTTAGTCGGGGCCGCTGCAGCCAACAGAAAAGAGTGTTTGGTATGCAGAGGCCCGATTGTAACCTCCGCTGGTTTCGTCAGTGGGTAATGTTGTATTTTTCCTGTTACCCCAATTGCCGCTACTGATTGGTTAGTGAAACCCAAGTGAAGAGGAGTGTTGAGAACAGATCTGGCCGCCCCTGTATCAACCAAAAAGGTTTGCCTTACTCCAGCTATATCAACCTTCACCTGAGGTTCCTCTCTAAGGTGTTGAGTTAATCTAACTGGCTGTAGGATACAGGTATGACCTGTTTCCTATTGTCTGACCTGGGTTGCCCTTAGCACAGTGTCAGCCATCAGATGGGGAGGAGGCATGTTGCATGACCTGTCTGTCTCCTCCCATTGTCTAGGGGCTGGGTATCTCCGTGTCTCACCTTTGTGAGATTCCCATTCTCGCTTATGTGTCTGATAATTCCTGGGGTTTCCTAACCTACAATGAGCTGAGTAGTGACCTTCCCCATTGCAGTTGTAACAGATAATTGGTTTTCTACCTGTGTCCCTGGTGTTTCGTTGGTATGCAGCTTTGTTTGGGGCATTAGTAAGGGCTTGGATGCTAACCATCATCAGTTTGTCAGTTTACAGTTCCCTGTGCTTCTTAATGTTGCGGTCGTGGTCCACAGCAGATTCCCGTAGGGCATCCACTGTCATTCCACGCCAATTTGGAAAAGAAGTTTGGACTCTGGCTCTCAGGTTTTCCCTAAGCCCTTCCACCAGCACAGAGACAATCATCTCCCTCAGGTGGGGGTCGTCCTTAGGCTCGGAGACACCAGTGTACTTTGATACCTCCAGTAAGGCTTTTGTAAAATAATCAGCAGCAGTTTCGCCATCTTCCTGTTTGATGGTGAAAATCTTGCTATATTCTACTGCTGCAGGAAAATACACTCCCAACTGTAAGTTAATCAGGCGTATATTCTCCTGGTTGATCTCATCATTTATCTCCTTGTCCACTTTCAATCCACTATCCTGAATGAATTTCGGGATGTCAATGTGAGTGGGGAGACAGGCCCTCAACATGATTCTCCAATCCTTGTTGGTGGGCTCATCAGAGTTTCCTAGATCCCTTACAAATTTCCGGCACAATGCCAGATCTTTCCTTGGGTCAGGGAAATCTGTAATGATGGACCGCAGCTCTAACCGTGTCCATGGGTTTAGCATGGTCATCTTTCTGGTAGGTATCACACCCTCTCTGTCTGCCTTACCATAGGGAACCTCCAGTGTGCGCATAGGATATGTTTGTACCACATTCGCATTACTGGGACCTGCTTGGGAGTCATTTGTGTCTGTGCTGTGTGGTGCATCATTACCTGAGTCCAATACTATGCTGTTGGCATCAGCCGTCTCCTCCTCCTGTGCTGGGGCCTCAACAGCGGGTTGAGCTTTTCCCTCAATCATATTAATTGCATGAGAGACGGCCAGTGCCAACAGCTGCTCGTTTTCCTCTCGGGTTTCCTTGTAAGGGGATAAGACAGGGTACAGGTTAGCAACGGATACATTATTACTTATACCTTTCTTATGAGTCATTATCCCCTTCGGCACATATGGGGGTGGGGGAGCTGATTCTATTGTGGCAGCGGTTGCATTTATATTGTGGCTGATTGCGTCTGGTATTGCCAGACCTCTGCTTCCCCATTGTTCCTGTCCTTCCTTCTGCCACAATTTAAGAATATCTATATGCTTCACTCTCTCCTTACGACTGGAGAGTAGGCATATTTCATCTTTTACTTCCGATAAGATTTCCAGATCGAAGCTACCAACACTGGGAAATTCTAACTTGCTGCCTTGTGTCATTTTTCTCCATTTATTTTGGTAAACAACTGCTAGTTCACCGTGCTTCCTGCACATAATAAAAGCAGCCGATCCTTTTGGCCGGCTTGCTTCCTCCCTAACATGCACGTTATCACAGCGTGACCCGTTATTACCCATAATTACAGGAATGAACGTTCACAGCTTAATAGATATCGGTGGGTTATTACTTATCTGAGAGCTCCCCAAACACTCACTTCTACAGCTTCCTAGAACATCCCACAGTCAAGCAGGTGCGAAGGATACAAGGTACGATACTCAATCACCAAGTCTTTCAACTAGCAGCGAACTTCTAGCCAACTTGCTTGGTGCGGCACAATTTTTCCAGGGTATAACAAACTTGTTTTCCTATACCCCCAAAATTGGATTTCTAAAGTAGCTAATCGGAAACAAGTGCGTTCCGATGTATCTTCTTGTACCCTCCTAGCGGAATCAATTCCACTGAAGGGGCAGTTCCTATGGGCACGTCGTCACGTGAACCCTGTCCTACCTGGACTGTCCTACACTGGACTACACTGCGCTTGAGTCGTGTCGTCACACACCCGTTCGCCTCAGTTATTTTTCACACTGGGCGCTGGTTACACCTTGGTCTTATGCATATATTTGAAATATTTCTGTACAGAAAATCTTCCCAGGCTGGTAGCTTTTCACTAGATACTTATGCAGGTATAAATCCCTTATAATACGCTATAGGAATCTATTAAAATAATGCTTGAGTTGCTTGCTTATGAGAAAAATGAACAAAAGAAAAAAAACTTATTTTCTCTTTATTAAATCACCGCCCCATCCACAGTATATTACTATACTGTTTTAAATAAGGCTAGTGGTTTAATACTGTTCACCTTTGAGTTCCTATGTGTGCTGCATGTGCAGTACCAATGAACAGCCACGTGTGTACATGCGTTGTTCACAGGCCGCCGATGAATCGGCCACCCACGTGTTCTATAGTGTATTTGCAAGGTTGCACTCGGGTTTCGCTATACGCAGTAATTGCGCCTAAATGTGGAATAAATCTCTTAACTCCGTCCGAAAGTTACGTATCAAGATGCGAAATAAATCCCGCACTTAATCCGTAAATCACGTACAAAGATGCGAAAATTTCCCGATATGGGCACGTGCGCGCGCACCTTGCGTAATACACAATAGACGCTTTACGTTACTGCAAAAGGCCCAGGGCTTGTCGCCACGTGGCGGAGTCTCTGGTTTTGCAGTAACTAACAATAAAAGTTATAGTTTTGCACAGAGGGGATCCTCTATGTGCTATAATAAACACAGACTCCACGTGTGCGAACCTTATCGCACGTGGTACATATACTGTAATAAACAAGCAACTCAAAACACTATACCCCGTTAAACTACTTGTGGCAGGCAGAAGTACAGTTTACTAAACACTTAATATATGTTTTAAAACACGTGGCTTTCACTCATTGTACTCCGGGTTCAGCGCTAGCACTTCCCGAACCCCGCACCGCCGCGGACTCGGCCTATCCAGCAATGGAAACAAATAAATACTTCCACCCTTTTGCTGGTATAGGTCGGGTCGCACGCCTGGTACTGAGTTCCGGAATGTGGAGCGGACGGACGAGCCCTCAATTGTTAATGACGATTAAATATGACCAGGGAGACAATAAGTGAAAAGCGCTGGTTACGTAATAAGTCCGCAACCAACGTACCCTTTATACCTAACTACGTGCGAACAAAGCGTAGCGCAGCGTAGCGTACCTTTTATTGTATTATGTACACCAAGAACCAATACCTTAATCAGAGATTCCTTTGCAGTACTTTGTCTCTAATCTGCGAATATACCTTATCGGACAGTGTCCGTAATATACCTTGTCGCTATTATGCGAATAAACAGACACGACCACTGTATAGAAATAAGGAGATAAGAACTCCAGTAAAAAGGTTGTATTTAAGTCCCTAATGGACAAAAGGGGGTTACAGAAATAAGAATAAACAGGTATAACAAGTGATACAATATACTAACAATGAATACTAAACAGGCTCAGCTAGGGGGAAAGAAAACAGATACAAGACACAATCAGCCAATCAATACAATAAGAATAAATACCGTTAATGCAACCGTTACCGTTCTCATCAAATATGCGAAGCGCAGTCCGGTCAGAGCTCACTATCGTTCAGGGATGAACTATAGTCCGGTGGTAAGTCAGGGAAAGGTAGATGTGCCGAAGAGACTTTGGCTGCTCTGGGTCGCCTATCTTATAGGGTCAGAAAGGGGAGGTCAAAGGCCGTTCTCATTGGTCAGAGGTCGAATGTCAGGTCAGCTGTGATTGGGGGGTAAGATGATACACCTGGTTTGGCTAGGTCCAGGGGAGTGAACTTTAAGAGTCCTTTGTTTGGTGGCTTCGGCGTCAGCAGTGATAAGAACCGGTTTCATCTAGATTCCTTTGTTACATACTTTCAACAGAAACTGTCCCTGGAATATGGATTATGTCCATAACTGTCGAGCCGTGTATATTGCGGAATATTCGCAATGACCGGAATACTTCGCACAATGAACGGAACGGAACGGTACTAAACATGATACAGACAGATGTATGCAGGGCTAACTAAGCTATGTGTGGCGTTCTAAACCTTTAACTATATTTTACTTAGTGTCAGTATGTATTTATGAATTTATGTGTGATAGTAAGGCTACTCTTCTGGTCCACTTTGTCACACATACTCGGGTATGGAAACTTTATTTGCGCAACTCTGCGAACCAAAATGGCGGCCATACTATCCTAAAATGGCGTGTGTGTAACTCGACTTCCATAGCTGGTTCCTAGTATCCTAAAGCTCTTCTCAGATTAAGTCAGTATCATCAGGGTATTAGAGGATGAGCCATCTCCCTTGTTAATCTACCAGTACAGACAATACCAGCAATGGGTTCCAAACACAATGTTTTCAGTGTCCCATCATGCTACTTCAGTTGGTTGACCCACAAACGTCTCTTCCACTTAATCACTTTTGGCGGAAGTTTCGATATTGTACTTCTGGCTGAGGGCCTCCAATGTCAAAATGGCAAGGACTCCCTTATGTCCCTTCAGGCAGGAGTCCCATTACGCAGATGCTTCCAGGGACCTTGAAATATACAAGAAGAGAAAGGGACTGTTCTTGGGAACTCACAAACAGTCCCTTTCTCTTCTTTTATATTTCATGGTAACTCTTGACTGTTGGAAATTGCACCCCCACAACTGTTAATATATACATTTTGGGGGTACAAACCTTCTTATATATTCAATAAGATACCTGTGTGCAGGTATATACCCAGCTCTCAAAAGGAGCTAATTCCCCGATTCCAGGGACCTGCAGTAACATTGTGGCCAGGACTATAGTGATGTCACTTCAGACAGGAGTCCCACTGAATCACTTCCAGTAAGTCACTAACACTGTGTATCAGAGGCAGGTGCCACCTATTCACATTGGTTTTGGGAAATGTCGTTAAAGGAGCTGTGAATACTTCATTCATTTGCAGAATCATTTATAAACAAGCCCCAAGAAAACTTTGCCAAGTGGAAATGAGAGTCTCGTTAAGCTCTGGATATCAATCCAATAAACAGTAGTAGAAATATTGAATGCATATGTGGGCTGGTAGTTATGCAGATATTCTTAACAAAAATATTCTTATTAAAAAGTGCCAAAAAAAAGGACAACACATAATGTAAAACAAATTAAGAAATAGTTTGGACGAGAATATATATATGTAGGCAAAGTATGTGGCTTAAATTGCACATTACTACTAAATAATTATAGTGTTTAAATTACACAATCTAATATATATTGTTATAACAAATAAGATGGTAAAAATAAAATCCACATTAAAAAATAATCTAGTTCAAGGGATAGAAATTGTTTGGAAGATGAATCACCTATCCAGTAATGGAAATATGGAATAAAAGAGTATTCAGAAATCTATTATGAATACAACTAAGATCTTTATAGTAGATTTGAATGTAAATTATCCAGTAAAGAGGTAAAACCGAGATCTGATAACATGATAGATTAAAAGAATAGGCTTAAATGCATAAACGTACATTAAAATGGACTGGCAGCATACTGTAGTTTAACCCTTTATGTGCCAAGAGCTCTGTGAGAAAATGTGCAAAATATCCACTAAAAATGCCAACCAGTGTTGCTCACAATTGTTAAAAAAGTATTATATTACCTATATAATGTTTGCTTGCCAATTTTCACACCTATTTTGACAAATTAAAACTTCAAAATCTACTTTGAGACCTTTTGGAATGAGGGTCTCCAAATCATATATGAACTAAGATTATTCTCTAGATCAGTAGTTCCCAAACGGTGCGCTGCTCCTCCCTGGTTTACCGCAGCAATGTCTGAGCGGCCAGGCAGTGTGTACGGAGCTGGGGGGTGGAGTGCAGGCAGTGTCTTCCTTGTGGCTGCCTATGAAGAGTCAGCAGGCTGGGCAGTGTGTATGCCTGTGAACAGACTAGCAGGTTCTGGATGGGTCAGTGCAAGCAGGATTGGATACAGTGGGGGTGCCCCCCAAGTCTAGATCTGCCCAATGTCTCCTGTGACACATGTCCCGGTGGCAACAGGATGACCAGGCAGCAGCAGGATGGAGCTGGGGAATGTAAACAGATGACAGAGAGCATGCTTCTATCTTGGGGGGATCCGGCTGCCTGCAGTCACTGATGCTCAGCCAGGCTCCCCACCAGCAGCCATCTGTATGAGTTGTAATGAAGGAGATATGGGGAGATCATTGCAACTTCATACTGTAACCTCATCTATGTCCCCACACTATCAGCCTATGCCCCCTCTCTTCTTCTTCCTCTATGGTTTTCACTTGCCACATATTGTGAAGAGCTTGTTATACCCCATTCACACCAGCCTTTTTTTCCGGGTTGGCCCCAGGAATAACCCAGGTGTAGTGCTGGGTCCCGAGCCAAAATCCCTGGAGCAATGTCCCAGCATTTTAACCCTGCTATGGGACACTGCCAACCTGGTCTGCAGGCGGGGAAGAAGGGTGACCTCTATCCCAATGGCTGGTTCCATGTGCTGGACTCCCAGCTGCTGATACCCGGGGCACAACCTGACCATCTGTGGTAAGCACTACCAACATTCTGGGGGGTGATAGAAGGAGAGCTGGTTGCAGGAAATGGTAGGATGGGGGTAGTAGTACAGGTGCCTAGGCTCTAGCTGTAGGGCATGACAGCGCACTAACCTCCCATAATTAGTTCCACCACAAGTCCCAGGATAGAAGTCCAATGGGGCACTTGAGCACTCATAGTTTAAAAAGTTTTGAATTTTTAAAATGTTGTGTTGCTTCCTATGCTTGGAATTGTAATAAAACACCATTTGTGTGATGGAGAAGTCGAGACTGGGAAGGTGATGAGTCGACACTGAAGGGGGAGGGTAAAGATTAAACAGTAACCTGCCAACTCTAGAAGAAAAGGCTAGATCCGCCCCTGATTGCAGGGAGCAGAGCTGCTGGTTGTTCCAAGTCAGTGGGCAAAGCAGTTTAACTACTTTAAAAAAGGGACGGTTCGGTTATTATTTTGGCTTAAGGAAGCCTTGAAAAAGTCATGGAGACCCAAAGGGTGCCTTGGACTGAAAATGTTTGGGAACCACTGCTCTAGATATTAATTTATCATAGTTCCCTTTTTTCCATAGGTTCTGGACATGTTTAGGCCGTACAAATTATAAACTGTAGCCCATTGCCTAGGGGTCATACTTGACTCTGTCCTTTGTTCCCCACATTCAATCTGTCTCCAAATCATGTTACAAGCATCTAAAAAACATATCCAAACTACGACCCTATCTCACACAAGACACTGCTAAATCTCTTATCCATGTACTCATTATATCCCGCATTGATTTTTGGAATAGTCTCCTAACTTCCCGAGAACAGCCCCTTGCCACTGCAATCCATTTTAAATGCTGCTGCTAGGCTGATCTTCCTAGCAAGACACTCATTGTCTGCTGATCCGCTCTGCCAGTCCCTCCATTGGTTTCCTGTATTTTACCGTATTCAATATTAAACACTTCTACTCGCATATAAAGCTTTCAACCATACTGCACCAGCATACAGATGTAGCGCCCCTCATGCTTGCAGGGACTGGCCAGCATAGCTAGCCCCTGCCAGCCGCCAGGCCTCGCAGGCCATCGGAAGGAGGCACGTGCCCCGTTACGAAGGAGCTCCCCGCTGGTCCCTGCCGTCTCTTTGCCAGTCCCCACCTCCACGCACTCCCCCTAACCCTGCTCATCTCCCTGAAGCGGAGATGGGCAGGGTCCCACCACCCAGCCACCGACTGACTGGGATGCGCGTACCTGTGAGATACTCACGCATCCTAGTTTAATGGAGTCCCTCTTCGCCAGCGGGTCGATCTTTATTTATCACAAAATATCTCCCATCTCGATCAATCCGCTCTGCACAAGATATGCGCCTCTCTTCTGCATGGATCACTAGCTCTCATTCAATATTACAGGACTTTCATCGGGCTGCTTCCATCCTTCCACTAGCCTCCAAACTTGCAAGCGTTCCCTGAAAACTCACCTCTTCAGGCAAGCCTATCATATTTAAGTATTACATGCATAACCATCTGAAGCACTTGTGTATTATATAGCTTCCCTTTTGGACTTGCACCTTGGTGGGGCTGCTATGCTATTACTGGTGCCTGTCCTTGTGTTTCACTCCTATGTCCCTATAGATTGTAAGTTTGCAGCAGGACCCTCTAACCTCCAAGTCTGTTTTATCCAAGTTTGTTTTATCACTGTCTACAATTGTAAAACACAATGGAATCTTATCTATATAAGATACTGTAAATAAATAAATAAACTGGATAAGTCACTTGCATGTACCTCTTTGAAGTATGCCAGCATACTGTGGTTTTCCTTTACATATTTTGGTGCTTATGTATTATCTGGGCTCCCATGTTAAATGCACCCCATTTTTTCATACCCCTACTATCCAACTACGCATGGAGTTGATTTTATATAGTGTGGCGAGCGCAGCGAGCCACCGTGCCCGAAGCGTGGCGAGCGCAGCGAGCCCCGCGAGCGGACGCGGTCTCATAAGAAAAACGGGAGCCCAGATATTACATAAGTACCCATATTTTTTATGTTACAAAGATGTATGGTAATTCCAGTTTTTTTCTGTGATTTGCTCTCTTACTCTCTTACTGTATACAATTGCTGGTTAGAATGAGCAGTTGAAGACTTTCTTGGTTGAAAACTCCTCCTGTTTTTAATATGCTGCACAATGCCAGCAGTAGAAAAAAATGGACGTGTTGAATTTCAACCATGTATCCTTATTTTCTTTATTCACTCTAATCTTAAAATGGCTCCTCACAAGATCATTGGTTCTAATCAGTATGCTACTTTGGATCTTTCTGTTAGGTGGTTTAAGATTTTCATCTGCTCACAGTACGTGCCAGTGCCTTTTCTGGTTTATCCCCAGCAGTTCAGTTTGACTTATAGAGTTGGTGATGAACAGTAACTGTTCTTGTGAATATTTATCTTTATATTTCAGGAGGTATTTCCTATTAATATATTCTAGTTTTTGGTAGTCTTGTCTTCATTTTTGATCTGCCAATTGTTTTATTGGATCTTCTCACTGTCCTTTAAGGTCAGTCTCGCTGGAATAGTCCTGCCTGATCCTTCTGATGTTTATCCAGCTTTTATGATGATGATGATGATGATTACTTGTGGTGTGAAGGAAACTGTTGCAATCCACTGGTTTCTTAAAGATGTTTGGCTCTATTGGTTTGTCATATTCTTCAAAGTCAAGGAAATTAATATTGGTTTTACGTATTTCACTTGTGACTACTAGATTTTTTTTAGTTTATTAAAGTACAGTATGCTGAAAAATCCTCTATTTCTTCCTGTGTTCCTACCCACTACATCATCTATATAGTGTGCCTATACAATCAAATGTGTATTTTATTTATTGTTTATCCATATATTTTCCTTTTCCCATTGAGTTAAATATAAGATTTCCATAAACTGGGGCAAATTTTGTACCCATCACCCTACCTGGATTTTGCTTGCAGAAACTATCTATAAACAGGAAATAGTTGTGTGTTAGTATGAAATATATTTCTTTGATGATAAATTCTGTTTGGTGTAATTCTGATTCCAGGCTTGTGCTTGGGGGCCCAAATGACAATACAAACAGCCTGGGTCATTTTGCCAGAGGCACTGAAGGACCTTAAAATAGTGCAGGAAAATATATTGTAAAACACGAAAACTGAAATGCATAAAAAAAAATATATATATATATTGAAAATGAAATGCCAGCATTCTCAGCATCACCACCACCTAGCTGGGTATTAGTCTTTCTTCTAAACTGTAAAGTGAAGAAAAAAATGTGCTTTAAAATAAAAAGCATAGTACATTAAATATAGAAACATGTTCTTTAATAAAAATAAAAACTGAGACATTGCTGTTTAAACTTAACAAATTGTGCATACATTTTTCCCACTGATTTACATATCTCTCAATCCATTTAGATCAGACATGTCCAACGTTGGCCCTCCAGATGTTTTGAAACTACACATCCCAGCATGCTCTGCAATAGTTTTAGCATTCTCTAATAGCAACACTGTGGCAAAGCATGCTGGGATGTGTAGTTTCAAAACATCTGGAGGGCCAATGTTGGACATGCCTGATTTAGATATAAATATAAAATAACAAGTTACAAGCTATATGCACTATTACTATAAGTCCATAAATAGTGCCTTGTTCTATACCAGCAGAAATGACTGAAACAAAAATGGTCCATTTCCAAAATAGGGTAGTCACGTGATGATGTGTACAATGGTAGAAATAATAAAGGTCTTTTTTTTTCAGAAAAATACATTTTTAAAGTTGAAGGATTGTGGATTGAAGAGTGCCCTATTTTTTAAATGGAGTGTGTGTGTGTGTGTGTGTGTGTGTGTGTGTGTGTGTGTGTGTGTGTGTGTGTGTGTGTGTGTGTGTGTGTGTGTGTGTGTAAAATAACAAAAGCTTTGATCTAAAAAACAATTAATACAGCATTGAGTTTTATATACAGTATATATCACTTATCAAAACCTTTAGTAACTATACAACTTTGCAAGCACACTGTAAGATAGGAGATTGCATCTGACCTTGGATTTGGTCATTCAACTTTATGGACATTCCTTCAGATGTAGCCGGCTTCATTCATGTAGGGGCTGGCGAAACTATCACTAGCCCCTGCCAGCCTCCAGCTCCTGCCAGGGGCGCACGCACACATGACGCTTGCGCGCCCCTCCCCGACGACGTCCGTGGCCTCCCCCGCCACCGCCAACGGTCCCCCTCATCACCCCTGAAGCGGTGACGGGCAGGATGCCATTGCCCAGCCCCCGAGAGACTGGGACGCGTGTGCATGATACATAGGGTACACATATGTACAATCGTCGGGCCGTTCTTCCGATCTGCGGACGAACGGCCGTTCGATTGTATATATGTGTACGCTGTCCCGATCCCTTCGTTGCGATCGATAAATGGCTAAAAACGCTTTTGGCCGTCCACGGTCGGTCGGTCGCAGGTTCTTTGCTGCTTAATATTCTTCCGACAGGACGGCTCCATATCGAAAGAAAAGTGACATGTGTACGCACATTCGATCGATATGCAGCCCGTTCCTGCGATCATTCCTCCCAAAAGCAGCACGCCCATGTGGGTGTTGACTAGCTGCGTCATCCCTCCATCAGCGCAGCATGTAAACAACAGGAAGTCTTCTCCCCCGTACTTTCCGCGCCATGCTGTTAAAGAATATTCGTTGTGTGTGCATTCCTTTTGAAATAAATAATCGTTGTGTGTGCATTCCTGACAGATATAGTTTGTTGTGTGTGCATTCCTGACAGATATAGTTTTTAGAAGATAGATAGATAGATATGTGATGTTCATTGTTCTGCATAAACACTTAACATTTATTAAGAAATACTGACAAAAAATACTGTGAACACTTTGTTTATTTGGGTGGTCGGACCTGAACAGAGTATCACATACAGGTGCTTGCGTGAAGGTGTAGCAGGAACGCCCACCCACCCATCCAAAAAACATAAAAACACATTTGAACATGGTGGTGTATGTAGTGGAAAGCTGTCCCACGGCAGCAACGCATCACATGGGAACATCCCGGCCTGCTCACATGTGATGCATTGCTGCCGTGGGACTGCTTGCCATGACATAAGTGCCACGTGTGAAGGTTTAGCAGGAAAGCCCACCCACCCAAAAAACATAAAAACACATTTGAACATGGTGGTGTATGTAGTGGAAAGCGGTCCCACGGCAGCAACGCATCACATGGGAACATCCCGGCCTGCTCACATGTGATGCATTGCTGCCGTGGGACTGCTTGCCATGACATAAGTGCCACGTGTGAAGGTTTAGCAGGAAAGCCCACCCACCCAAAAAACATAAAAACACATTTGAACATGGTGGTGTATGTAGTGGAAAGCGGTCCCACGGCAGCAACGCATCACATGGGAACATCCATGCCTGCTCACATGGGATGCGTTGCTGCCGTGAGACTGCTTGCCATGACATAGGTGCCACATGAAGGTGTAGCAGGAACGCCCACCCACCCAAAAAACATCAAAGACATTGGAACATGGTGGTGTATGTAGTGGAAAGCGGTCCCACGGCAGCAACGCATCACATGGGAACATCCCGGCCTGCTCACATGTGATGCATTGCTGCCGTGGGACTGCTTGCCATGACATAAGTGCCACGTGTGAAGGTTTAGCAGGAAAGCCCACCCACCCAAAAAACATAAAAACACATTTGAACATGGTGGTGTATGTAGTGGAAAGCGGTCCCACGGCAGCAACGCATCACATGGGAACATCCATGCCTGCTCACATGGGATGCGTTGCTGCCGTGAGACTGCTTGCCATGACATAGGTGCCACATGAAGGTGTAGCAGGAACGCCCACCCACCCAAAAAACATCAAAGACATTGGAACATGGTGGTGTATGTAGTGGAAAGCGGTCCCACGGCAGCAACGCATCACATGGGAACATCCCGGCCTGCTCACATGGGATGCGTTGCTGCCGTGAGACTGCTTGCCACGACATGCACCATGCTTCTGGCCTCCAAATAAACAAGAAGGAGAAAAAAAGTTAAATAAAGTACACAAACTATTTTTTGACTTTACAATGCAAACCGTTGTAAATTTTCTCATATAAAGAGTGTACTACTGCTACGCCTTTTTGGATTTTTGAAATTTTTTGGGCTACGGTATGGACTTTTCCGCTTAGTTCTTGTAGACATTTATGGACTTGTGTCATGTTTTCTTGCATTGTGCTTTCGTCGCTGGACGTGTCAGGTGATGGTGTGTTCTTCTCCCCCTCTGCACTGACATCTGAAATCTCGATGATATCTATAATAAGTACAGATAAAGAAAGGTTTACCTTTCCACAAATGATACGTCACTATCCCATAAAGATGATTTGCAGTATACACTCACCATCTACACTGCTGGTGATCGCAATCACTTGGTGGCCCTCTGCGGTCCCTTCCATCGGCTGCGCAGCCTGGATATCATCTATAGTGACAAGGTAAAGTGACATATTACTACCCCTTGTTGTGTGTATAAAACATGTGTTGTTCTGTTGGTGTGCTGGTACAAAACCTTACCTGTTGTACTCTCCTTCTTTATTTTTAGGTTGGAGGCCCTGTCTCTGCCTTCCTCATGTCTTCTCCTGGAATGGATTTCCTCTGAGTAAAAACAAGCAACATGTCAGCAAAACACACAAAATGTAATGGATCATGACAGTATATTAATAAAGCTACCTAGGGCATTGGACTCACTTCTTTTAATAATTCCACGAATTTTCTTGAGCTTGGCCTGCTCCTTGTGCTTCAGGTCCGACCACCGTTTTTGGAGCTGGTATTTGGACCTTCTTTTCCCAAACTTCTCCTTTATCTCCTTGCATACACGCTGCATAATAATTTCTTTTCTATAATTTGTCTTGGGGTATGTTTTTCTCGAACAATCGTAGTCCCTTCTATCCAGCATTTTGACCATCAGTTCCACCTCTGCAGATGACATGGCGGATGCGCGCGTCACTTTTTTCTCCTTGTTGTCAGCGATTTCTTTATCTGTTGTTATCAGTGCTGAATTGGAAAACAAAGGTTCTGTACTGGCCTCCCCCATATGCGGTGGCGCCAGACCCTCCGACATGGCTCCTCGATGTCCCGTGTCTGTGTGACGCGAAGCACGTGAGTGGGGCGGAGATTCCTGTGCTCATCCAATCACTGTGTTTCAAGCCACGTTCAGCACGAAAGAATATTCCGTCGTTGCTGTTGGATTGATCGGAGCAGCGCAGCGAATTTTCCGGACTGTATCGACATTTATTTCGGTGAGTATTAAAACAAAATGTGTAGTTTTCTATGACAGGGACTTCAATCTGTGGGCCATGGGTATGCTGGGGCTTGTAGTGACCGTGTATCCTATGTCCCACAGAGTTTCAACTCCTGTACTATAGCTACAGTATATCTAGTGGCCCACAGACTGAACACCTGTACATTAAATGGTTTATGGTGTGCTTTGTGTATCAAGAAAATAATATGCCTTTTTATTTTATTTTTTGGAACAGAAATTCAACCATGGCAGAAAAAAATGTCGAGTTCATGAAGGACTTCATTGAGGCCTACAGGGATCAAAATTGTCTCTGGAACACAAAATCCAGAGACCATTCCAATCGGCAGAAGAGGCTATCTGCTCTGGAGGAGCTGGTGAGGGTGAGCCAGACCTACTACCCCACAGCCAATGTAGAGTGGGTCCGGACTCGGATTGCCAATATGAGGACCGTCTTTAAAAAAGAACTGAATAAGGTTGAGTCCTCAAAGCGGTCTGGGGCAGGGGCAGACCAAGTCTATGTGCCCAGGCTGTGGTACTACGACCTGCTGGCCTTCACGGTGGACCAGGAGCTGCCCAGGGATTCGGTGGGCAACACTTCAAGGAACCAGCCTGCCCCCTCCACCTCCGCGTGCAACCAAGAGGTTTCTGATGACACCATTTGCGGCACAGTAAGTAGACGGATTTTTTTTTAAATTTTTTTTTCAAACCAGATAAATATAACAGCAAGTACAGTATAAAAATTGTGAACATGTAAAATTAAAAGGGGGGGTATCGCCCCCTGCAGCTGACCTCTCTGTTGGGCACAACAGAGAGGTCAGTTGCAGGGGGCGATACCCCACCCTTTTGGTTATACATCGTCAATTTGACCTTCTCTGTGGCCCTAATTCTGGTTCTTCTCAGTGGTGGAGCTATACTCTTATCCGCCTGAGAACACAGTGATCAATATTCAGACATCGCAAGTGCATTTACCACATTTTTTGTATTTGGAACTTTTGGTTGCCATTGGTAATCCCTGGTATCTACACTGTTGTAGTCTTTCTGGCGCGGATTATTGTAATATTTTTTTGTTGTCTAAAATTAACGAAATAATATCATTCTGCCAATCCACAGCGCCAACACCAATAAAATACTGCATGTATTCATCCCTGTTAATTTAGCTCGCATAGATGCATTTCTGGTGTTTAAATTAGTATTTGGTATGTCTGGTATCTAAATAATTAGTTTCCAGAGATGCCAGTCATAACGCCTCTTCAACTAGCTCACTTTCATCCATGGCAGCAACATGGTGGTGTGTGGGCTGCGTTCTTCTGCGTAGATATAAAAATATATGGAAGTGTTAAAAATCGATAGTGATACATCATCTTGTTTTGTTACAGCCATCGCTATTTGAGGAGGAATCTTCGGCATCGCTGGAGGTGGCATCACAGCTGCCTTCACCGACCCTCTGCTCCACCCCCACACCAACCGCCACGACCAGCGCTGCTGAACCTCAAACAAGCGCTCAACCTCCAGCAGAAGCGCCATCACGAAGAGGGCGCAAAAGGCCGAGGCAGACTCCAGATGCTGCGGACGTGGCAACCACCAAGATCCTGGAGTCTGCCAACAGATTGATGAGCATGGATGAGGATGATGCGGACCGGGTGGGGAGTGTATTAGCTGACAATTTGCGAAAGTTGGACCCGGCTACAAGGGTGGAGGTAGAGCGCATATTTTATGAGACGCTGTACCGGGCCCGTGTGGGGACTCTGTCCCGGCACACACGTCTCACCGATGAGACCCCTCTGCCTAGGGTTGAATTTCAACCCATCAGCCCAGCTCCTATACCCCAACAAGCGGTATTTCACCCGGTGCAATATCCCCAGTATCAACATTTACAGCCACCAACTGGGCAAAGGCAGCACCAACCGGCAACGGCGGCTAATACGCTCCCACCAGGTCCACCTGGTGGCCCCTTCCAAAGTCCATCTCCCTCCCAACCACCGATGGATACAGGGGATTATGGGGTGGGACAAGTTTACCACCAGATGTAAATATTTTATATAGTTGATTTAATTGCATTATTGTTTTAATAATATAGTTTAAATATTTTTATGTTTAAGTATTTCTTTATTATTTATTTCCTTGTTATTTATGTTATAAGTTTATAAGTTAATAATTTATATAAAAATTAAAAATTCTGTAATCTAGTTGGTGTCCGTGTGAAAATATCATTTACCATGCAGGGTGACTATAGGGCACAGATATACATATGGGGTACATGCATGTTGTTTCAATATTTACCTTCATGTATTGCTCCTGGAGACTGTACAAAAGTACCAGGAGAAATTGGCATAGAAATAGGTGTGGTGGAGCAACTACTTGCTAGTACATAAACACCAGTACTGGGTACAGTCTGCACTCCAGGTGCCGTGGCATTGTGCCCTCCAGGAATGCCTGGCACCTGAGTACTACCACTCACTTGCCGTGATTCGGCCTCCACCTCCCCCTCCTTGCTGCAATAAGACGCAGAGGACAACTTGTGCGGAACTGTGAGTATACAAATTTTATTTGCAAAATATTGATTAGTACACACCAAAAAACAATATATTTACAATGACAAAAACGTACATTTTTAAGCAATCATGTCATTCTGCCACTCCACAGCCCCAACACCATTGAAATAATCCAAGTACTCGTCTCTTGACAACTTTGCTTGCGTTGATGCATTTCTGGTGTTTAAATTATTTGCCAAAGCTGTCAGACCAATAGGCTCGTCAACAACTTGGCTGTCGTCCACTGTAGCCCCCAGTTGTTGTGTGTGCACCGCTTTTCTGCGCATGTAGTTGTGCAGCACACAGCAGGCCAGCACCACTTTGTCAATCTTATCTAGGCGCAGATTGATGGCACTGTGAAAAATTCTGAATTTATTACTCAGAATCCCAAACGCATTTTCAACCACTCGCCTGGCACATGACAGGCGATAGTTAAAAATGCGCCGTTCCCTGTTCAGTGCCCTTTGTGGGTAGGGTTTAAGGACATTAGGGTGCAATGCAAAGGCCTCATCCGCCACAAAAACAAAGTTCAAACCGTGCTCATTTTCAGTCCGCTCTGGCAGATTCAGTTCATTTTTTTTCAGTTGGTCGTGGAAAAAGGTATACTCCAGGGCTCCTCCATCTGAAACTCTACCATTTTTCCCAATGTCCACAAATACAAACTCGTATCGAGCATTAGCGATGGCCATTAGAACAATGCTGAAGAACCCCTTATAGTTATAATAAAAAGAGACACTCTTTGCAGGGGGCATGATTCTGACGTGTTTGCCATCGATAGCTCCACCACAATTAGGGAAATTCCAAAGATCACGGAAATCACGTGCAATATTTTGCCACTCCTCCTTGGTCGATGGAAACTGCAATATAAAAGTATATGCGTATTAATAATCTGTTGGGTTGATTTTAGACCCATCAGCCCTCCCCCATTGCAGCCTCAAAGCTATTACCCGCCTTATCAAAATGACCCCCCACCCACTGGTGTAAAATATTACATTAACAGGCATTGTAAAGATATACATATAGGGTACAGGTATGTGCACAGCTATACATATGGGGGACATGTATGTAATTTCCATATTTACCTTCATGTATTTGTCCTGTAGAACTTGGACGATGGCATCACAGGTGTCTGGTATTATCAACCCCAGCGCTTGAGATGATATTGCGGTGGTGAATCTCAGGTCGGCAAGGGTCCTGCCTGTTGCCAGGTAACGCAGCGTTGCCACCAGTCTCTGCTCTGCAGAAATAGGCCTCCTGAAATAGGTGTCCTCTCTCTCTATTAAAGGGGTAACCAGTGTCAGCAGCTCCATGAAGGTAGCGTCATCCATACGGAGATAATTCCTGAAATCATCAGGATTGTTCTCCCGTATCTCCTGTAGCAATGGCATGTGGGAGAAGGTGTCTCTCCTCAGAAGCCAGTCTCTGGTCCAGCAGCTCCGATTCTTGGTCCTTTTTCTTTTTTTAATAGCCTGCAATCTAATGGCCATAGCAGCCAAAATGCACGCACGAGCCTTCCTTCTCCTCAAGCTCATAATTAAAAAGGCCCAAATGCAACGATAGACGAACGTACGTACGTATATCCTGCACAGCTAGCAATGGATCTGAATAGTCACGGCTCTATTCACTGTACTACACGAACGATTCTTTGTTCCGTGATCACGCCTCGTTTTGGTATGCTCTTTTAATCCAGCCCATTATGATAATGTTGTGTACATTTTTATCGTGCGAATAGCCAGAACGGGAGAGTGTGTACGGTGGTACAATCTTTTTCTTGCGATTGTTTGGACGGGAGTACATCGGACGTCGCCAGTAAAATTGTACATATGTGTACGCGCAGATCGGTCGTATGTTTCGGACGGCCGAACGTGTATTCGGTCGATCGAACGGTCGCAAGAAAAATGAAATTGTACATATGTGTACCCAGCTTAAGATGCAATTAGGCAGACCACAAATCAGGCAAGATAAGCTTTTTGCAAAATCCATTCTATAGGTCTATTGCATTTCTTTTCATTATATCAATCTGAACTACGGTCTTAAAATGGAGACATACTGTAGATGTGCTTCTATTACACCAAGCACTGTGATTAATGGAAAAGACAAACAGAGACACAAAGGAGAAAGCAGAGGAAACTGGTGCAATGCATAGCCCTGACAAGATCAGCACTGAGGTAAGATGGATGGTTTCCACTGTAAACTCTCTCCATCGATTTTTATTTTATACAAGTTCAAAAAGATACATTTTACTTAGGGAAAAAAGAAAAGAAAAACAACCAGTGTGCAAAAGGTCACTGCCTGTTTCTGGATAAGAACAGCGGGTAACTATTAAATAATTAATTTAGTTTGTATTAAGGTGAAATTGTGAGGTTTGGTGGTGGAAGTCCTGAGTGTACTACTGCTACGCCTTTTTGGATTTTTGAAATTTTTTGGGCTACGGTATGGACTTTTCCGCTTAGTTCTTGTAGACATTTATGGACTTGTGTCATGTTTTCTTGCATTGTGCTTTCGTCGCTGGACGTGTCAGGTGATGGTGTGTTCTTCTCCCCCTCTGCACTGACATCTGAAATCTCGATGATATCTATAATAAGTACAGATAAAGAAAGGTTTACCTTTCCACAAATGATACGTCACTATCCCATAAAGATGATTCGCAATCACTTGGTGGCCCTCTGCGGTCCCTTCCATCGGCTGCGCAGCCTGGATATCATCTATAGTGACAAGGTAAAGTGACATATTACTACCCCTTGTTGTGTGTATAAAACATGTGTTGTTCTGTTGGTGTGCTGGTACAAAACCTTACCTGTTGTACTCTCCTTCTTTATTTTTAGGTTGGAGGCCCTGTCTCTGCCTTCCTCATGTCTTCTCCTGGAATGGATTTCCTCTGAGTAAAAACAAGCAACATGTCAGCAAAACACACAAAATGTAATGGATCATGACAGTATATTAATAAAGCTACCTAGGGCATTGGACTCACTTCTTTTAATAATTCCACGAATTTTCTTGAGCTTGGCCTGCTCCTTGTGCTTCAGGTCCGACCACCGTTTTTGGAGCTGGTATTTGGACCTTCTTTTCCCAAACTTCTCCTTTATCTCCTTGCATACACGCTGCATAATAATTTCTTTTCTATAATTTGTCTTGGGGTATGTTTTTCTCAAACAATCGTAGTCCCTTCTATCCAGCATTTTGACCATCAGTTCCACCTCTGCAGATGACATGGCGGATGCGCGCGTCACTTTTTTCTCCTTGTTGTCAGCGATTTCTTTATCTGTTGTTATCAGTGCTGAATTGGAAAACAAAGGTTCTGTACTGGCCTCCCCCATATGCGGTGGCGCCAGACCCTCCGACATGGCTCCTCGATGTCCCGTGTCTGTGTGACGCGAAGCACGTGAGTGGGGCGGAGATTCCTGTGCTCATCCAATCACTGTGTTTCAAGCCACGTTCAGCACGAAAGAATATTCCGTCGTTGCTGTTGGATTGATCGGAGCAGCGCAGCGAATTTTCCGGACTGTATCGACATTTATTTCGGTGAGTATTAAAACAAAATGTGTAGTTTTCTATGACAGGGACTTCAATCTGTGGGCCATGGGTATGCTGGGGCTTGTAGTGACCGTGTATCCTATGTCCCACAGAGTTTCAACTCCTGTACTATAGCTACAGTATATCTAGTGGCCCACAGACTGAACACCTGTACATTAAATGGTTTATGGTGTGCTTTGTGTATCAAGAAAATAATATGCCTTTTTATTTTATTTTTTGGAACAGAAATTCAACCATGGCAGAAAAAAATGTCGAGTTCATGAAGGACTTCATTGAGGCCTACAGGGATCAAAATTGTCTCTGGAACACAAAATCCAGAGACCATTCCAATCGGCAGAAGAGGCTATCTGCTCTGGAGGAGCTGGTGAGGGTGAGCCAGACCTACTACCCCACAGCCAATGTAGAGTGGGTCCGGACTCGGATTGCCAATATGAGGACCGTCTTTAAAAAAGAACTGAATAAGGTTGAGTCCTCAAAGCGGTCTGGGGCAGGGGCAGACCAAGTCTATGTGCCCAGGCTGTGGTACTACGACCTGCTGGCCTTCACGGTGGACCAGGAGCTGCCCAGGGATTCGGTGGGCAACACTTCAAGGAACCAGCCTGCCCCCTCCACCTCCGCGTGCAACCAAGAGGTTTCTGATGACACCATTTGCGGCACAGTAAGTAGACGGATTTTTTTTTTAATTTTTTTTTCAAACCAGATAAATATAACAGCAAGTACAGTATAAAAATTGTGAACATGTAAAATTAAAAGGGGGGGTATCGCCCCCTGCAGCTGACCTCTCTGTTGGGCACAACAGAGAGGTCAGTTGCAGGGGGCGATACCCCACCCTTTTGGTTATACATCGTCAATTTGACCTTCTCTGTGGCCCTAATTCTGGTTCTTCTCAGTGGTGGAGCTATACTCTTATCCGCCTGAGAACACAGTGATCAATATTCAGACATCGCAAGTGCATTTACCACATTTTTTGTATTTGGAACTTTTGGTTGCCATTGGTAATCCCTGGTATCTACACTGTTGTAGTCTTTCTGGCGCGGATTATTGTAATATTTTTTTGTTGTCTAAAATTAACGAAATAATATCATTCTGCCAATCCACAGCGCCAACACCAATAAAATACTGCATGTATTCATCCCTGTTAATTTAGCTCGCATAGATGCATTTCTGGTGTTTAAATTAGTATTTGGTATGTCTGGTATCTAAATAATTAGTTTCCAGAGATGCCAGTCATAACGCCTCTTCAACTAGCTCACTTTCATCCATGGCAGCAACATGGTGGTGTGTGGGCTGCGTTCTTCTGCGTAGATATAAAAATATATGGAAGTGTTAAAAATCGATAGTGATACATCATCTTGTTTTGTTACAGCCATCGCTATTTGAGGAGGAATCTTCGGCATCGCTGGAGGTGGCATCACAGCTGCCTTCACCGACCCTCTGCTCCACCCCCACACCAACCGCCACGACCAGCGCTGCTGAACCTCAAACAAGCGCTCAACCTCCAGCAGAAGCGCCATCACGAAGAGGGCGCAAAAGGCCGAGGCAGACTCCAGATGCTGCGGACGTGGCAACCACCAAGATCCTGGAGTCTGCCAACAGATTGATGAGCATGGATGAGGATGATGCGGACCGGGTGGGGAGTGTATTAGCTGACAATTTGCGAAAGTTGGACCCGGCTACAAGGGTGGAGGTAGAGCGCATATTTTATGAGACGCTGTACCGGGCCCGTGTGGGGACTCTGTCCCGGCACACACGTCTCACCGATGAGACCCCTCTGCCTAGGGTTGAATTTCAACCCATCAGCCCAGCTCCTATACCCCAACAAGTGGTATTTCACCCGGTGCAATATCCCCAGTATCAACATTTACAGCCACCAACTGGGCAAAGGCAGCACCAACCGGCAACGGCGGCTAATACGCTCCCACCAGGTCCACCTGGTGGCCCCTTCCAAAGTCCATCTCCCTCCCAACCACCGATGGATACAGGGGATTATGGGGTGGGACAAGTTTACCACCAGATGTAAATATTTTATATAGTTGATTTAATTGCATTATTGTTTTAATAATATAGTTTAAATATTTTTATGTTTAAGTATTTCTTTATTATTTATTTCCTTGTTATTTATGTTATAAGTTTATAAGTTAATAATTTATATAAAAATTAAAAATTCTGTAATCTAGTTGGTGTCCGTGTGAAAATATCATTTACCATGCAGGGTGACTATAGGGCACAGATATACATATGGGGTACATGCATGTTGTTTCAATATTTACCTTCATGTATTGCTCCTGGAGACTGTACAAAAGTACCAGGAGAAATTGGCATAGAAATAGGTGTGGTGGAGCAACTACTTGCTAGTACATAAACACCAGTACTGGGTACAGTCTGCACTCCAGGTGCCGTGGCATTGTGCCCTCCAGGAATGCCTGGCACCTGAGTACTACCACTCACTTGCCGTGATTCGGCCTCCACCTCCCCCTCCTTGCTGCAATAAGACGCAGAGGACAACTTGTGCGGAACTGTGAGTATACAAATTTTATTTGCAAAATATTGATTAGTACACACCAAAAAACAATATATTTACAATGACAAAAACGTACATTTTTAAGCAATCATGTCATTCTGCCACTCCACAGCCCCAACACCATTGAAATAATCCAAGTACTCGTCTCTTGACAACTTTGCTTGCGTTGATGCATTTCTGGTGTTTAAATTATTTGCCAAAGCTGTCAGACCAATAGGCTCGTCAACAACTTGGCTGTCGTCCACTGTAGCCCCCAGTTGTTGTGTGTGCACCGCTTTTCTGCGCATGTAGTTGTGCAGCACACAGCAGGCCAGCACCACTTTGTCAATCTTATCTAGGCGCAGATTGATGGCACTGTGAAAAATTCTGAATTTATTACTCAGAATCCCAAACGCATTTTCAACCACTCGCCTGGCACGTGACAGGCGATAGTTAAAAATGCGCCGTTCCCTGTTCAGTGCCCTTTGTGGGTAGGGTTTAAGGACATTAGGGTGCAATGCAAAGGCCTCATCCGCCACAAAAACAAAGTTCAAACCGTGCTCATTTTCAGTCCGCTCTGGCAGATTCAGTTCATTTTTTTTCAGTTGGTCGTGGAAAAAGGTATACTCCAGGGCTCCTCCATCTGAAACTCTACCATTTTTCCCAATGTCCACAAATACAAACTCGTATCGAGCATTAGCGATGGCCATTAGAACAATGCTGAAGAACCCCTTATAGTTATAATAAAAAGAGACACTCTTTGCAGGGGGCATGATTCTGACGTGTTTGCCATCGATAGCTCCACCACAATTAGGGAAATTCCAAAGATCACGGAAATCACGTGCAATATTTTGCCACTCCTCCTTGGTCGATGGAAACTGCAATATAAAAGTATATGCGTATTAATAATCTGTTGGGTTGATTTTAGACCCATCAGCCCTCCCCCATTGCAGCCTCAAAGCTATTACCCGCCTTATCAAAATGACCCCCCACCCACTGGTGTAAAAGATTACATTAACAGGCATTGTAAAGATATACATATAGGGTACAGGTATGTGCACAGCTATACATATGGGGGACATGTATGTAATTTCCATATTTACCTTCATGTATTTGTCCTGTAGAACTTGGACGATGGCATCACAGGTGTCTGGTATTATCAACCCCAGCGCTTGAGATGATATTGCGGTGGTGAATCTCAGGTCGGCAAGGGTCCTGCCTGTTGCCAGGTAACGCAGCGTTGCCACCAGTCTCTGCTCTGCAGAAATAGGCCTCCTGAAATAGGTGTCCTCTCTCTCTATTAAAGGGGTAACCAGTGTCAGCAGCTCCATGAAGGTAGCGTCATCCATACGGAGATAATTCCTGAAATCATCAGGATTGTTCTCCCGTATCTCCTGTAGCAATGGCATGTGGGAGAAGGTGTCTCTCCTCAGAAGCCAGTCTCTGGTCCAGCAGCTCCGATTCTTGGTCCTTTTTCTTTTTTTAATAGCCTGCAATCTAATGGCCATAGCAGCCAAAATGCACGCACGAGCCTTCCTTCTCCTCAAGCTCATAATTAAAAAGGCCCAAATGCAACGATAGACGAACGTACGTACGTATATCCTGCACAGCTAGCAATGGATCTGAATAGTCACGGCTCTATTCACTGTACTACACGAACGATTCTTTGTTCCGTGATCACGCCTCGTTTTGGTATGCTCTTTTAATCCAGCCCATTATGATAATGTTGTGTACATTTTTATCGTGCGAATAGCCAGAACGGGAGAGTGTGTACGGTGGTACAATCTTTTTCTTGCGATTGTTTGGACGGGAGTACATCGGACGTCGCCAGTAAAATTGTACATATGTGTACGCGCAGATCGGTCGTATGTTTCGGACGGCCGAACGTGTATTCGGTCGATCGAACGGTCGCAAGAAAAATGAAATTGTACATATGTGTACCCAGCTTAAGATGCAATTAGGCAGACCACAAATCAGGCAAGATAAGCTTTTTGCAAAATCCATTCTATAGGTCTATTGCATTTCTTTTCATTATATCAATCTGAACTACGGTCTTAAAATGGAGACATACTGTAGATGTGCTTCTATTACACCAAGCACTGTGATTAATGGAAAAGACAAACAGAGACACAAAGGAGAAAGCAGAGGAAACTGGTGCAATGCATAGCCCTGACAAAATCAGCACTGAGGTAAGATGGATGGTTTCCACTGTAAACTCTCTCCATCGATTTTTATTTTATACAAGTTCAAAAAGATACATTTTACTTAGGGAAAAAAGAAAAGAAAAACAACCAGTGTGCAAAAGGTCACTGCCTGTTTCTGGATAAGAACAGCGGGTAACTATTAAATAATTAATTTAGTTTGTATTAAGGTGAAATTGTGAGGTTTGGTGGTGGAAGTCCTGAACTAAATATAGTACAGTATATTGAAACGTGTTTTGGATACAAGTTCTGCGCATAAAAGTTTCAGTATTATTATCTTACAGTTTATATATTTTCTGGAGGGGAATCTATGAAAAGATGACATAGAAATATTTTATTTTGCCATTGGAGAGTAACTAGAACAGTGGTAGCCAACCCTTGCCCTCGAGAGCTACCAACAGTTCACATTTTCCAGACAACCTAGCTGCTGCACTCATTAATCACTGACACATTTTAAAAGTTCCACAGATGGAGATAATTAGCTCACTTGTGATTCTGTGAGGAGACCTGCAAAACATGAACTGTTGGTAGCTCTCGAGGACTAGGATTGGTTACCCCAGAACTAGAATGTGGAATAACTTGTGGAATGTGGTATATACTGTTCTTTCAGTATTATTATCTAGGTTTTTATTTTTATATATTTTCTGGAGGGGAATCTATGAAAAGATGACATCAAATATTTTCCTGGAGGGGAATTTATGAAAAGATGACATACAGTAGATGAAGATTCATGAAACCTCATTATATGGGAAGGGTTCTGGTGTTTACTGATGATGCTGAGTGGTCACAGGGATGGGTGGTATTGATGCAATTTGTTACATTAAGTTGAAAGGGTATAGTGTATGTGGGAACTGTATGGCTGAGGGCCTCATTCAGACCTGATTGCTACTGTGTGAATTCAAACGGTGGCCAGTTATTGATACACCGCTCATGTGTATAGGCTGCAATGTGCATGCGCGACGCCAGCTAGCAAAGAAATCCTGCACGTTTTTCCTTTTGCTAGTCATTTACAAGGGGATTCACAGGAAGTTGGCGTGGTAACCGGCCATTTCATGTAAGTGCTAAGAAAAACGTACGCTAAGGGTGCTAAGGGTATTGCAGGCATGCCCAAGCATTTTAGGGGAGGTTTCGTGACATCAGCCCCAGCCTTTATCAGGCTGATTTCATCAGTATCCTAGGATACTCTGAGCCTGCGATGAGTGGTGACCAGTGAAAAAATTATTCAATGGTGAACGTCTAACTCAAGGTTTCCTACCTGACCCTCTCCTTTAGGGAGAAAATACTCTGCTCCTGGACTTCCCTGGTAATGTATGATGTATGATCACCTGTGGGGAGCTAGGTAATTGATACGAAAGGTGTTTCACCACAGATGATGCCAATCATACATTACCAGGGAAGTCCAGGAACAGTGCATTTTCTCCCTGAAGGAGAGGGTCAGGTAGGCAACCCTGGTCTAACTAATGGATTTTGACTTATTTGCTCAGCTGTGCAGTATTTGTGACCCTCACACATCTATTTGAACAGCGAGCACATGAATTCCCAAGGCAGGAATTCACTAGCCGGGCAGCATCTACCTGTTCACTGGCCGCTGCTAATTCCCACAGCAGCAATCAGGTCTGAATCAGGCCCTTAGCTTGATGATTCAATTTGTATCATGACAATACATCCTTTCCCACTTTGTAGGCAAGTGAGTGGTGTTCAGGGATTTGCCTGCTACCTCGAGTCCATTAAGTATATTCAAAGAGATTAGGCAACATACCAAAGTAGGAACACACCCAACACAGGCATTCAAGGGGTAATTCAACAGCCTCAAGAGTCTACTTTATTTTGCTGCGTGACCAGTCACATTTTAGCGACCTGGGATTTTAGTATAAACCAAGACATTTCACTCTTTCTCTTGTCGATTGTGCTGCTTCCTCCATACAGAGACATCTGGAAGAGTTGCACAGAGATTTGTCAGCTGGATAAACACAATACAACTCCTGCCACCAGAGATCTTATTTTGTACAGTAAATGATTGTCTTTGACCTCTGCATTTTTTACCCATATTGAAACGGCGATATATATTCTAACCTCTGTTCATTTTTTAAAATGAGAACATATGTGGTGCTCCCAGAATACTGTAACTCAGAGAATTCAATAAATACATTTTGACTGGGGAAAGATTAGGGAGTTATTTGGATTGTGCCCTCTGTTCAAGGTATTTATGAATAGAATCTAAAAAAAATGTGTGGTATACAATTAAAAAGATTAAACTTTAATTCACAATTTAATTTATCATAATTGTTCGGGTTGGGATCATTTGGTCTACAGCATGTCTACAAGCATTAGGTCGACACCACTAGGTAGACATGGATCTAGGTCGACATGGGTCTAGGTCGACAGGTCATTAGGTCGACACAAAAATTAGGTCGACAGTGTCTAGGTCGACAGTCAAAATGTCGACATGGGGTTTTTCGCCTTTTTTTACCCGAATGTAGTCACAGTTGACATGGACACAGTTAAAAGTGCACTGCATCCCCTCGCATCGTTCTCTTAACTCGTAATGCTTCGGGCCTGGTGCCTCGCTGCGCTCGGCACACTATTTTATTCTCCCACCATGACTTAGTGGATGGTAGGGCATGAAATACCGCCTGTGGGCACATGTCGGCTCAAAAAACAGTGAAAGAAACCATTTCGACCTTTTAATTGTCAACCTAGACACTGTCGACTAATGCTTGTGCCCACCTAATGACCTGTCGACCTTGAAAAATGTCAACCTAGAGCCATGTCGACCTATCCCCATGTCGACAGCATGGTGTTGACCCAATACTTGTTGACCATCATGCTGTAGACCAAATGACCGTATCCCAATTCTTCTTCAATATGACATAACTCTTAAATGTACTGTATTCTTTATTAGGTTCTAAATATATTTAAGTAGGAATGAGCGGGTTCAGATTTTGAGAAACTGAATATACCCAGACACCCCCAATCCGAGTACAGACCTGAACACTGTTCAGGGATTGCCCCCAGACTCGGAGCTCAGGACGCAACAAAACATCATCATCCTACTCAGGGCCGGTGCTAGGGTGTCCGGCGCCCTCCTGCAAACCATACATTTTGCGCCCTTTTGAGCGGTTTGCTACACAGTGAAACACTTGCTCAGTATCGGCTGCACCCTGGTTGCGCAGCCTAGCTGTGAAGCCAGAAGCAGGCCTGCCATGTTTTGGGTTATGTGTGATGTCACCCCAAAATGCATGCATTGTCTCAACCATTCGCATGAAATCTTGAAGCGATGCCCCAACAACAGGCCATTGGGCCCCGTTGCCTTCCACAGTCCCCGCTGCCTATGGCCTGTTGCCGGGTTTTCACTTCAGCATTTCATGCAACCCCCCATCACCACCCACCCTCCACGCCGCAAATGGCCTGTTGCGGGGGCATCACTTCAACATTTCATGCGAACGGTCGAGACAATGCAGGCATGTCAGGGGGAGGGCTTCGACGGCTGGATGACATCACACACAACCCAACACATGGCAGGCCTGCGTCTGGCTTCACAGCTACTGTAGGCTGCTCAGCCAGGGTGCAGCCGATACTGCGCAAACATTTCACTGTGTAGCAAACCGCTCACATCTCAGTGCTGTGTCCGCAAAATGTTGTAGGCACCAAAGGTGCCCATACACGCTGCGAGAATCGCATACATTATGGGCTAGATCGCATCCCATTGCACGGCATGCATGTAATGTGTGTGCGATGCGATCCAAAAGCAGTACAAAAAGTATGTGCAGCACATATTTTTTGTACTGTGCGATGCCCGCAGGAGCGCACATCGCATCGCACGCAGCTATCGCAGCGTGTATGACCACCTTTAGGCACATAACTAGGGTTGCCTTCTCATGCATCATCGATTCCTGGAGACCCCCCCCCCCCCCCAAAATCCCTACAGTGGGCAGAGCTTAACTCAGTAAGAGGGAGGAGCTGTGATTGCGACTCGCGATCAGATAAAAAAAAAAAACTTAAAACATTTGCGGAGCGAAAATTCACATTCTGACACACGGATCCCCGCCCACAACAAGCAATGTTCATGTATGTTTTCAAGCCCTAATTATAATCTGGTGTGCAGTCAGACAGTGTTCCATGAACATTAGCCACCACCATTTGGGTCAAAATGTGCGTATTGTTAACTGCTTGTTGGATGATTAGCAGTAACATAAAATAACTTTGCAGAGATGAAGCTAAATTAAATTAGACTGATTATGCTGCCAGTGTATTACTAAATTGTAGAACACAAGATTACAATTATGAATAGTTATGAGTACTTACTGTACATACAGTACTCTTGTTTGTGGAGGGGCAAGGTGTGACAGCAGGCCAGAGAGTTGTCACAGCAGGTCGGACAGTCACGGTCCGCGCTACCCAGCGGTCACTCAGTCATGACAGTCATCTCATCTCCTCAGACCATCACCAGACCCGATCATCATAGCTGGGCTGGCTGCAGTGCAGAGGCAGCCTGCAGACGAGGACTCGCGAGATGATGATGATGTCGCGAGATGTCGCGAGATGATGATGATGTCTGTAGCTCCGCAGCGGCAGTGATATGATGCACGCCGCTACTGCCTCTCAGGCTGATTGATAACCTTTCCCCTCACAGTGACCCGATGACACCCCCGGCCCTGCTGCGACCCAGAGATTGCCCGCAGGCTGAAGGGCACCCGGCGATGACTCGCACACCCCCGGCCCCGCCGAGACTTTGAGCTTACACCGCAGCAGTCAGGCTGGGCAGCAGCAGTGCCACAGTGCGGATGCTATCCAGGCTGTGTTGAGTGTGTGCACAGTGCTCTCGCGCCGAAGGGAGCAGGCATACTTGCCTACTTTTGAAAACTAGTTTCAGGGAGATTGTCTGCCACATGCAAACGTGCCATACTGAGCGCGGCACGCCGTGTCATGCTTTACTAAAAGGGTGTGTCTAGCTTCATCCATGGGCATTTCTATGCCTCTCTGGGGTGTGCCCTGCTGGGTTCAGTATCTGTGTGGTTGCCAGTGAAAGGGTACGAACAAGGTAAGGTCATGTAATTTAATTTAATAAAAAAATCACCTTGCCCTAAACTCCGCCTCCCATAGCCTAAACCTAACCATTCCCCTCCCACAGCCTTAACCTAACTATCCCTCTCATACTCTAACCCTAACCACCCCTCCCACAGTCATGGGACACAAATTAACTGCTAACCTTCAAATTCAAGAGCTGGTGCAGTTAGTGGCCAGATAATATAGTTTTGCCAGAGCTGGTTTTATGGCACCTGTGGATTCCTGTAAAAAGAGTGATTGAGAATGGTGTACAATATGTATGCAGACCCACTGGCCCAGGTGCCTAGTGTTGGGTGTAATAAAACAAGCTGCTGCTAATTTCCCTGCAACCATGAGGATATATACACATGGTGGGGTGGCAAACAGAGTTGGTCTCTGCATTGGAGAGGGAGGGGGGTTTAACCACTAGATTAAATGAAAAAGAGCTCTTTAGTGTACAATGTGCAGATCTCACTCATGCAGGGAGAAAGGGACCGTTTGCAAACTACTCGCTACTATAAAAGTATATTCAACACTTGTTGGTGCAAGTAGTTTGCAGACAGTCCCTTGCTAACATGGCAGATGGATACTGGATACTCGTACAGGTCGAGTATCCCATATCCGAATATCCGTTATCCGAATTATTCCGAAATACGGACATTCCAGAAAGTGAAAAAAATTATTTTTTTTGCTAAAAACTCACTGGGGACATTTGTAACAGCATCACTGGGGACATGATATGTAACTGGCACTATATATGTGCAAGACAATGATTGTTTGGCATTCAAATTCAGTGCTGAGATAGTACACACATTTTGTTTCACGTTTTGAAACCTTGTTTTTTGAACAATTAAAATATATTTGTGTGTATTTTATGTGGTAATAAAATATATTTGTGTGTATATTATGTGTTTATACAGCATAAATGCAAGATACTTCAAAATACATCATTGAAATATTAAAATATTCCGAAATACGGAATAATCTGTTATCCAAAATTCTCCTGGTCCCGAGCATTTTGGATAAGGGATACTCAACCTGTATTACTTACTACACGGATGCAAGGAGCCAGAGATCCACGGTCATCCATCATCCATCCCCGGGCTGCAGATAAGGCTCACAGCCCTGTCATTGTTATCTCCCGTTCTCCTGATGTGACAGTGTGGGACTGGCTGCTATTTCATTCCTCCCGGCAGCAGCACTAGTTGTTACTACTAGCGCTGCTGCTCCTCTGCACTCACTCAGCTCCCCGGCATCACGTACAGTGAGTATGGTAGAAGCGCGATCTGTGACAGGCTGACAGCACATTACAGTGTGCACTGCCGGAAGTGACCTGCCGCTTGAGGAGCAGCCTCAAAGACGGAGCTCCTGCTGAGCTGCTCTACACTGCCTCCCAGTACACAGGGGGCATATAATATAAACCAATTACTATTCAAAACCGGGAGGAACTGAGAGATTTGCGGGGCAGCGGGAGGCAGCGGCTCCATTAAAAAACGGGAGACTTCCGCTAAATGCGGGAGGGTAGGCAAGCCTGGGAGCAGGGAGTTCTTTATACACTGCTGCCGCCCGCTGTCAGACAGGCGCTGCGGGCGGCATGCAGGACGGAGGCAGTGACAGGGCTGACTGTGGCAGGCGGCAGCTTTAGCAAAGCAGGGAGGGAGACAGCGCCTTTTTGACATGGCGCCTCCCTGCTTTGCAGGAGCTGCTGAGCGGTCAGCGCCGGCCCTGATCCTACTGTTGGATCTCATGAGATGGGCACTCTATATAGATCCCACGGTGGTGCCGTCATCTTCACTGGCATTGCAGAGGGTAGTGGTGGACGTGCTCTGGGGCAACCTGGTGTACAATTCCATTTATGTGCTGATGGTTTCCTGTGCTGCCTAGTGCTGCTGATGGTGTCCTGTGCTACCTAGTGCTGCTGGTGTCCTGTGTTGCCATAAAAGTCCATTGGTGCTGAACGATACTGCTGCAGTTAAAGTCCAGTTAAAGTCCAGTTCAGTGGTACTGCTGCAGAGGTCCAGTCCAGTGGTACTGCCGTTAAAGTCCAGTCCAGTAATACTGCTGTCTAAGTTCAGTCCAGTGGTACTGAATTAAAGTCCAGTGGTACTGCCATCATAGTCCAGTGATACTGTCATTAAAGTCCAGTAATACTGCCATTAAAGTCCATTGGTACTGCCATTAAAGTCCATTGGTTCTGCCGTTAAAGTCCAGTCCATTGATACTGATGCATAAGTTCAGTCCAGTGCTACTGCCACTAAAGTTCAGTGGTACTGCTGTTAAAGTCTAGTGGTACTGCTATTTAAAGTCCTTAGGTACTGCCATTAAAGTCCAGTGATACTGCTGCTGCATAAATTCAGTCCAGTTGTACTGCAGTTTAAGTCCAGTCAGGTTAAAACCTGGATTCAATTACCATTCACGGTAACGGGAAGAATAAATCTAATAAAAATGGTTATTTTACCAACATTTTAATCATCATTCACCAGCTTATGTGCCAAGCAGTGTATTTCAGAAAATAGATAGTATTACAATATCATTAGTACAGTATGGGGAGAAAAAAGAGCAAGAATTAAAAGAGATGCTGTAATTAGAAAAAAAAACAGGGAGGATTGGGACTTCCACATTTCGACTATACTACATGGCATCATAATTAGCTCATATCCAAACATGGGTAACAGGAGATGGGGAGGAATCTGGAAATAAATTAGTATAACAAAAGTGTGGCCATGTTACTCCCAGACAAGTATTAGTATGGAAGCATGATCAAAACAAACAAAAAAAAAAACGAATTAGACAGGCTATTAAAATATGGGAAAGCGCAAATTAAATAATGGGATATAACAGCTTAGACCCAGAAATACCAGTATGTGCTGGAGGAAGTACAAAAATTAAGAGTGACATGAGGGGAAAGAAATCAGGGAGGCATGGGGGAAGGTTGGGATAGAAACCATTGGTCAGGTACTGTATATCAATTGGATAGAGAGCAGCCATAAAATGCCAAAAAGGCTTTTCTTTCGATACTGGCAACCCAGAAGTAGTCTTAATAAAATGTATGGGGGAAGTGCTGGAAATATCCAGGAATCCCTCACTAAGAAAATATTTGGCAGTGGAAAAAAATCTAAGGGTGTCTGGAATCTAAAAAACACTACTAAAAGAACTGAACCCCTAAATAGAGAAAATTCAAAAAAGAATGAGAGATAGACATGGGTGAATTAAGTATTCACTAATGGGAGAGTGTATTACCATCACCAACCAGGGCCAGAAAATCCATAACATGTCAACAAATTCAGCTCTTCATATTACATAGAGTATACGTTACCCCGGTTAGGTTAAGACAATGATAAAAATAAAAACAATTTATGCCCAAAATGTAGCAAAACCTAAGGAACTTTTTTCCATATGTTATGGCAGTGTGATAGGGTGAAGGAATTCTGGGATATGATAGGTAATATAATGTTTAAACTGGGGATGCCGGAAAGAGTTTATTATGTAAAAACATGTATATTGGGTGGAAATCCAGTTTGTTAATAGAAAGGTTAGTGACTTTGGCTAAGAAAGTAGTGCAAGAAAATGGCTGGCACATAAAGGCCCTGAATTAAAACAGTGGATTAATTTGGTTAATTGCATGGTAGAACACGAGAAATACACACATTAGTATTGGAAAGAGGAAAAACACTTGGAAATTTGACAAGATATGAGCACGATGGGTTCAATCAAAATATTATAGTTGTAACTAAGAAAATAAGTAGGCATATATAAATCACATAAAAATGAAAAGATGGTGTGAATGCAAAGCGGTGGGGGATATACGTTAAATATGTAATAGATATATCATAACGCCAAGGGGTTGAAAAAGAACAATATTGATTGTGGAAGGGGAAAATAACAGATAGGATAAGGGAGGTATGTATGTTGGAAATGGGAGGGGGAAGCACAAGAGAAATATTAAATCAAATTATATGTATTGTATGTCTGTATGTGGGATATGGGGGAGGTGGATTTGTAAAAAAAAAAATAGGTGGATTTGTATCCAGAAATACACTTATTTTTGACATTTACTATCCCGAAAATATGACAATTCGTATTCGTATTGATGTGGTATCAATACGAATACGAATTGCCATATTTTCCTGATTGTAAATGTCAATAATAAGTGTATTTCTGGATACAAATACTATACTATTTTTTACAAATTTCCTTTAGTAAAATCTCCCCGTACTGGCAGGAAAAAGAGGGAATTTGGAAGCCCCTGTGCAAACTGGCTCTATTTTACCTGAGTTGTCCCCCCTCCAGTGTGTACTCCGAAAGAGATTTTAGTGCAGCCGGGAACCTGGTCAGCGAGCGGCGTAGGAGGTTACTTCCACATGTGGCCTAGTTTTTCAAACTGTCAGTCACTGTCTGCCACTGCAGTGCCACTCCTAGATGGGTCACGTGTTTGTGCCACCCACTTATTTCGCTTAGCATAGTCATTCAGCTACCAAGGTGCAACCTTTTGGCCTTAAACAACATTGTGAGGTGTTCAGGATAGACTGGAAATGAGTGCAAATTAATGTTATTAAGGATAATAATAGCGTAGTAGCAAAACAAAAACATTCTGTGATTTTAGCGGTTTTTTATGTTTTCTTTTTTTTTTTTTTTTTTTTTAATACAGATCCAAAACACGAAACACAGAAGTGAGGTGTTTTGGAACATATCCAGACCCAAAATACAGCTGGAGTTACAGAACCGAAACCCAAAACACAAAAAGTGCCCAGTGCACACACCTATTTAAAAGCGAGACTAACTCTTCTGCACACCCATTTTACTGAATGACATGATCCATCTGGTATATACTGTGTACAACTGAGGTGTTTAATCTGAAAATAGTAATTATTCTCTATTACTGTATGTACAGTATGATTCCTATTATTTAACACCTCTCGATGGTTACCAGTACTAGAGGTGCATACTGTAATTCAGCATGGGCTAGTGCAGGGGTAGATTGGGGATTTAAAGTGTCCCTAAAAAATATCATGTTGCAGTAATATTAACTGTAGGCAAAAAAAAATATGTGGGATTCAAATATTTTTTTTGTAGCACTGTAAACAAAAAATTATTATATTCCCACTGCCTATCTGAACCTAAACTAAAGAGACCTCTTGTGACAAACAATACACAGAGCATTGTATTCTAATAAAAAGACTATGCTACTGCCATATAATATCAAGATAATCCTAGAAACATTTGCAGTAGATGGTGAGATGAAAATATACTTATTGGAAAGGGAAGGTGGGAGCGGTAATGGTGACAAAGTTAGGAAATGTACAAGTTTCTCTGCTGTGACATCAAACTGGCTCTTCACTCTAAACTACATGTAAGACCTAGTCCAGGCTGATTTCACCAGATCCCAATGGATCAGCCGAGAAATTGGCCCAAATCGGATATGTTTGACATCTTCTTCGGGTCCAATGCACGGTCCTGTGCCCTTCGGACTTGAGGTAGAGGTCGGACCTGCTGCCTATCAGACATCTGACTCGGCCCCCACTTGCAGACAGAGAACAGGGTCGCATGTTAAAGGACCGCAAGCAATGTAGTTCATGCACTATATCACACGCAATATATCACACGCAATGTATCTCATGCGATCCTGCCACCTGGGAAGTTCCTTTACTCCTCCTATGTTTGCTGTGACTCACAACTGTCTTAGTCTTCACTCTAAACTACACTTGCTCCTCCTATGTCTGCTGTGACTTCCTCAATTTAGATCGCAAGCTCCTCATAAGCTAGGCCCTTACTACCCTTTATTTTTCAAAAATATATTTACTTTGACTACCTTGTATGCCCTTAATTATGTATGCCCTGGTTTTCTGCAGTTATTAGCAGCATAGCAATATGGTGCCTTACAAGTCAAAATACTAATATTAATTCTGATATGCAAATAAATCTGCCCAACATTGGTAGGGGCCCTTGAAATTGAATAGGAGCAGGGCAGCAGACAGTTGATAGGGAACCATGTGCTGGCCACACCCCTGAATGATGTTACAATGAAAGGGTGAGTCCGCTGTCACCAAGGGGAGAAATTGAGGCTACTGTGAAGATGAATGATCTTAGCATCCAAAGATAATGCAAGTGGCTGATTAATAAGTTGTAAGGTGTTGCGCCATGTTTCCTGCATGCAGGGGCAGCATCAGTGCCTCCCTCTATGAAATTTCACCCCTACTTAAGGCTCTGGAAAAGATGAATATATATACAGTAATAGGTACAAATGTGATATTTCAATGTGTTTACGTCTATGAAAATGCTATGTTGACAAAAGATTTTTTTTGTGATGTGGTGTGATTAGGGTAGTACTAGGAACACTTAGGCCATATCCCACAGTATTAAAAAAAATTCATGCCCAATTGGAGAATAGATCACTTATCTATTGTATCAGGAAACACAGGCAGGGAGGCAAAAATGACACGGATTGTTAGGTAATATTTTTTCTAATATTGATTATTTTTTTATTATTATTATTATTGGTATTATTATTATTTATGATTATTACTGTCATTTGTAAATTGTCTGATAAAGTAACATTTATTAACTACATGTTACAATTATACCCCTTTCACATCGCACTTTTAAAACGGTAAATTGCCGATTTTTTTTTCATTTTAAAACGTTTAAGCCTGCACTGTGAATGCACCAGAGCCGATTTACCGTTTAAAGTTAACTGGTATTTCGAACCGTGTAAAAAGCAGAGTCCTACACGGTTCCTTGCCGTTTTTTGAGCAATGTGAATGTGTACAATGTGTCTGAAACGGTATTTCAGGCAAACAACACAAGCTACAGAGCAGTGATAGGCTGTCCCCTTTAAAATGACAGGCAATGTTGACACTCTGGCTTGAAACGTGTTCGGGTTGAAACGGTTTGACTGCTATGTTGAATGAGACTTAACCGGTATTTAAAACGGTAATCTGCGGCAATGTTAAGGCTCTGACCCGTTTTAATTACCGTTTTAAAATACCGTTTTTTAAAACGTTTCGGCGATGTGAAAGGGGTATAACCAGCAAAAATAATGTATATGTTGTTTTTACTCATTTATTTATGTGTTCCATTATTATGTTGTATATCTTCTCCAGCTTCAGCAGATGGACAGCATAGGGCAGTTTAGCAAAACGACTACGGTTGGGACACACATATCACAGCTCATTGCACTACATTGGAGGTTTAAACTTGCCATGGATCACCAAGCATAGCTTCTCCACGGCTATTTAGTAAATTATCCCCAAGCGTGATGCAATGAGCATTGGCAATTGTCAATTATTATTAAGAGACACCATTCCAATGTGTCATGGTTATCTTTATGAGAGCATTGTACATATAAAAAGTTTTTTTTTATCTTATATAAAGAAAACAAAAATGTTATCTTTAAAATATATATATATATATACTGTATATATATATATATATATATATATATATATATATATACTGTATACATATATATATATATATAATGTAATGTTGGGCGTTCCCCTGAGAAAACAGACATGGCGATGCCTGCTCGGGGTGGGTAGCTGACGTCACATGACAGCAACCGCCTGGAATTCATCACTCACATACTGTAGGGGCCGGAATCACAGTCAGTCTAGACTCATTGAGGGGCAGAAAAATCATTTGATGGTCTTGCGACCATCAAATGATTTGTCTCCTGTTCGGCCGCATGCGATGGGATGTGTTCACATACACATCCCAGCGCATGATAGTGAGGGGATCGGGCGCCGGTGTGGCGGGCTTTAGGCCGGGTGGCGGGGAGCTTTACCTGTTCGCTAGGCTGCGATTACATGCAGCCTAACATACAGGTCTGAATCCAGCCTATATACATTGCTACGGAGTAGTTTACATTTATATATAGTATCACATAAAAATATATTTAAATAATTAAGCATTACCAATACAGATTTAATGATTTACTGATGGACCTTTCTTTTGTCTTTGGGTTCTTCAACCTAATGTTCACAATTTCCAGTGAAATAAAGGTTACTGGAGTTTAATTCAAAACAAGCCCACACATAAAAGAGAAACTGAGTGAGACTGCCAAACTAATATATTGCGGAGGTTCCATTGACATTTAAATCTATAAGAGTGCAAAGTTCAAATGATTCATGATAGGTGGAAATATAGTAGTCAAAACTATTTATTTCTCTGTTTTATAACGTGGAAAACTGAAAAAAACTGTTCGGAAATAAAAGTACAGAATAAAATTCTGTTGGCTCAAAAAAAGGCTTTTGTATTATAAAGGGCCTAATTCAGACCTGATCTGAATTCGCAAGCACAAACCGCACCTTCCGAATATAATATCACACTGTGATATCCAGTAGAGGCCAGGGATGGTCACATGCAGAAGAGCTCTGGTCTTCCATCATCGGGTCTTCCATCCCTGGCCCATGGAGAAAGGGGCACTTAGCGTGGGTGGGATTACAACAGGGGGAGATGGAGGGGGAGATGTGTGTTCCCCAGTGCTGGATTTGTTGTCCTCCGGCCAGACAGGCGGTGCCACAGCCGCGGCCCCCAGATTACCTGCCAACTACCTTATGGCTTTTACAGGTGAGACAATCACCAACACAACTAAATTAGTACTAAAGGGGCAGCTGACACACCTTTAAACCAGAAAAAAACACATGTTCATTTTAGCTATGATGTGTTTGCAGGTGACAGGTTCTTAAGAGACTAATTGTTAGTGTAGGACTTGCAGTGAAATGGGGTTCCTTGGCGATGGGCTGCAAGCTTAAATGCATTGATCAATTCATGAACTAAACCCCAACTATATATGTATTTGATTTATTTATATATAAAGGTGAGTTAGTATTATGGTGAGGGTTGACAGGCCACTGCACCCCAACCTGGGAATGGCTAATGCTGTTTGCACCCCATTTGCAGGAATGGCGAGTGCGATGGTATCCTTTATCTCTCTCTCTCTCTCTCTCTCTATATATATATATATATATATATATATAAATTATATATATATATTTCAAAGAGCAATCGCACCCACTGACAATGTGTTAAAGAAGACCGTGCTGGGTAAAGAGAATGTAGAGGTATATTCCTTAATGTAATCCAGAAGGACTTCAGAAGGACCCGCACCAATCAAATAGAAGTACTCAATTCAATTCAAATGCATGTAGTAGATTTATTCAGCCCAGCTCGCTTCAAAGGTAGAGCACATAGGGCACAGCATTATACACCCAACAGGCAGATACATGAAATATACATTACTGGCTCCTCGACGGCCGTTTCGGTGCTAGAGAGCACCTTTCTCAAGAGGGGGCATCACAGTACTGGTGGCTGGAGCTCGTGTATATATGCTGTAAATGATTCACTCACCTGTGCGTCGTCAACAATCACCCAGGACACATCACACCATCCAGCAGGTTGTTCCCGTCCATCGCCGCATTCCTCTCACAGCGCCGGAAGTCACACTCGCGTTGTGGAACTGAAATGCAGGGCATGGAGGCGGGGGACCCATCTGAGGTTCCTATGTCCCGGAAGTCGTCATCGCATACACAGATAGTTACCATGGTAGCACTACCAACGCTGCAGCGTCTCAGTGAAAGCGTACAGACAGCTGCAATAAATACCAAAGACAAACCCAAACAATAATAAAAATAAAGAAGAAAAAGAGATATATCCATTACATGCTAGAAAGATGAATTAGCTAAAAACATGCCAATAAGCAGCGTTACTACCAATCAAATGTCAGACATAATATTATCAGGCAGCCTAGCGGCATGTAAGAAAAAGGTACCAACAATTATTATTATTAATGATTTTTGCTCATGATAGGTGCATATAGCAGTGCATCTAATAAACAGTAATAAAATTATTTATATCTCATAATACAGTCTGAATTAAATAAATGGGGAAAAAGAAAATTCTTCATTTAAACCCAACGGACGCATGCTATTTAACTCATGTATCCAGTAGCATTCTTTTTTCATGAGAAGTCCGTGTCTGTCACCGCCTCTCCTAAGGGGGGGCACGTGTTCCAAAGGCATAAACGCAAAGTCCTTGATAGAATGACCACTGTTGACAAAATGTCTCGCCACAGGGGGCGTACTGGCTTCAAGCTTCACATAAGCTTTGTTTATGGACGATCTATGCGCACCAATTCTCTCTTTTAGCATGCGCATAGTCTTGCCCACGTAGAGCTTGTTGCATGGGCACTTAATGATATAGACTACATATCTCGTCTCACAGTCCATGGAATGTTTTAACATGTATCTTTTGCCTGTAACTGGGTGTGTAAAGGAATCAGTGTGAATAATATATCTGCAATTCACACAGCCCGAGCATTTATGCGAGCCAGCAGTCCTAGATAACCAATTCCTCGTCTGGTCCACTTTAGGACTAATATCAGAGAAGGTCAATTGCTGTTTAAGGTTTTGGCTGCGTTTAAAACAAAAAAGAGGAGGATTCTGACACACATTGCCCATCACCGGGTCAGTACGCAGAATGTGCCAGTGCTTCATCATGGAGTCTTTGATCACCTTCGAAGCCACAGAATATGTGGTGGCAAAGTGCAGTCTATGCTCCTTCTCCTCCCTAGGTTTAGGGTGTAGGAGATCTCTCCTCTGGAGGCTTTTACATTTGGCTCTGGCTTCCTCTACTTCCTTCTGGTCATATTGGCAGGCCAAAAATTGCGTGCACATGTCATCCAGGACGGCTTCCAGCTTAGTGGGGTTAGATGTGATCCGCACAGCTCTCAGTAGCTGCGAGTATGGTAACCCACGTTTGAGTGGCTGGGGGTGAAAGCTGGTTGCCAGCAGAAGTGTGTTCTTGTCAGTGGGTTTTTTATAAAGAGACGTTTCAAACTTATCGTCGGTGACAGAGATCAACACGTCCAGAAAATGGATTTTCTCAGAACTGATAGTAGAAGTAAACCTGATATTCCCAGGGATAGAATTCAGGAACACAATAAACTCTAAAAGTGAGGCCTCAGTGCCAGTCCAAACAAAAAATAAATCATCTATGTATCTCACATAGCAACTGATAAATTTGGAAAAAATTGGATTAGAAAGAATATGTTGCTTCTCGTATTGGAACATAAACAAATTGGCATACGATGGGGCCATGTTTGACCCCATCGCAGTGCCGCGTTGCTGTAAAAAAAATGCATTATCAAATAAAAAATAATTTTTATTAAGTACCATTTCCAAAAGCAACAGTAAAAATTCAATAGGGGGTCCAATGTATAACGGACTGGCACTGACGCACTCACGCACCGCTCTTATGCCCTCATCATGAGCAATGTTGGTGTAAAGGCTGGCGACATCTAGTGTCACCAGCAAACACCCCAAGACTGGTTGGCCAAAATTATCAAGTTTGTTCAAAAAATCGGTAGTGTCACGTAAAAAATACGGACTCTACTGGACGACCGGCTGCAAGTAAAAATCAATGAATTGTGAAATAGGTTGGCTGATGGATCCCATGGAACTAATGATGGGTCGCCCGGGTGTGGAGACCAAGGATTTATGTACCTTGGGTAGGCAATACAGTAGGGGAATGACTGGGAATTCCTGGATAAGGAAATTGCTGGTTTGTTCATCGATCCAGGCGTTAGATACGCTCATCATAATGATGGCATCAAATTCTTTTTTATATTTTTGAGTCGGATCGTATGTTAATTTCATATAACATCCAGGATCCGCAAGTTGGCCCTTGATTTCATTTATGTAGTAATCCCTATCCAACAACACCACGCCCCCGCCTTTGTCGGCGGGGCGGATGATGATGCTGGGATTATCACGCAAGGATTTGATGGCCTTTCTTTCATCACATGTTAAGTTGGAGTAATATTTCACAGGTTTCGTTAAAGTGGGCAAGATATCTTGTTTAATCAATCGCATGAAGGTGTCAATCGATGCATTGGGAGAGGGAGGGTCAAAGTCACTCTTGGCGCGAAAGGGTGTGGGTGCCTTAGCTGAAGAAGTTTGGAGTTGCCTTAAAAAATAGTCTTTCAGGCGTAATTGTCTGTGAAAACGGAATAACTCCGTCTCACATTCGAAAGGTTTCTGCCTGTGTGTCTGCACAAAAGAAAGGCCCCTATTTAAAATGGATAATTAAAATGGATAATTCAGCGGCAGTGGGATTGTACGCCGAAAGATTGAAAACCATCAATTCTGGTTTCCCCTCTTTCCCTTTCCTTTTTGAGTGCTTATGCTTGACGCCCCCTCTCCTGCATCCTTTGCGTCTTTTTTTAGGCGATTGCGATTGCTCACTCTGTTGCCTAAAAAAACATTTTTGGTCGAGTGATCTGAATCACTGTGAGATGTTTGTGACTCCAAATCAGTGTAGTTGGCCTCACGTCTCCTCCTATTAGCGGGGTACTGCTCTCTCCAGGGGCGTCTACTATTTTGGCCCGTCAACCAGGGATAAACACGCAATTCCCTATAGTCATCCTTAACCTTTTTGTATTTGCCTTTTTTAAAAGCTAACAAATCCGATTTAAAAGATGCAACAGAATTTAGCCAACCAGTCAGTTGAGGTGTCAGATTTCAAAACCGAAGTACCTTCCTTTTCACAAATAGATATTTCCCTCTTTACAATCTCTATATCACAATTGACCTGCTGCACAACTAAAACTTCTTCAGCTAAGGCACCCACACCCTTTCGCGCCAAGAGTGACTTTGACCCTCCCTCTCCCAATGCATCGATTGACACCTTCATGCGATTGATTAAACAAGATATCTTGCCCACTTTAACGAAACCTGTGAAATATTACTCCAACTTAACATGTGATGAAAGAAAGGCCATCAAATCCTTGCGTGATAATCCCAGCATCATCATCCGCCCCGCCGACAAAGGCGGGGGCGTGGTGTTGTTGGATAGGGATTACTACATAAATGAAATCAAGGGCCAACTTGCGGATCCTGGATGTTATATGAAATTAACATACGATCCGACTCAAAAATATAAAAAAGAATTTGATGCCATCATTATGATGGGCGTATCTAACGCCTGGATCGATGAACAAACCAGCAATTTCCTTATCCAGGAATTCCCAGTCATTCCCCTACTGTATTGCCTACCCAAGGTACATAAATCCTTGGTCTCCCCACCCGGGCGACCCATCATTAGTTCCATGGGATCCATCAGCCAACCTATTTCACAATTCATTGATTTTTACTTGCAGCCGGTCGTCCAGGAGAGTCCGTATTTTTTACGTGACACTACCGATTTTTTGAACAAACTTGATAATTTTGGCCAACCAGTCTTGGGGTGTTTGCTGGTGACACTAGATGTCGCCAGCCTTTACACCAACATTGCTCATGATGAGGGCATAAGAGCGGTGCGTGAGTGCGTCAGTGCCAGTCCGTTATACATTGGACCCCCTATTGAATTTTTACTGTTGCTTTTGGAAATGGTACTTAATAAAAATTATTTTTTATTTGATAATGCATTTTTTTTACAGCAACGCGGCACTGCGATGTGGTCAAACATGGCCCCATCGTATGCCAATTTGTTTATGTTCCAATACGAGAAGCAACATATTCTTTCTAATCCAATTTTTTCCAAATTTATCAGTTGCTATGTGAGATACATAGATGATTTATTTTTTGTTTGGACTGGCACTGAGGCCTCACTTTTAGAGTTTATTGTGTTCCTGAATTCTATCCCTGGGAATATCAGGTTTACTTCTACTATCAGTTCTGAGAAAATCCATTTTCTGGACGTGTTGATCTCTGTCACCGACGATAAGTTTGAAACGTCTCTTTATAAAAAACCCACTGACAAGAACACACTTCTGCTGGCAACCAGCTTTCACCCCCAGCCACTCAAACGTGGGTTACCATACTCGCAGCTACTGAGAGCTGTGCGGATCACATCTAACCCCACTAAGCTGGAAGCCGTCCTGGATGACATGTGCACGCAATTTTTGGCCCGCCAATATGACCAGAAGGAAGTAGAGGAAGCCAGAGCCAAATGTAAAAGCCTCCAGAGGAGAGATCTCCTACACCCTAAACCTAGGGAGGAGAAGGAGCATAGACTGCACTTTGCCACCACATATTCTGTGGCTTCGAAGGTGATCAAAGACTCCATGATGAAGCACTGGCACATTCTGCGTACTGACCCGGTGATGGGCAATGTGTGTCAGAATCCTCCTCTTTTTTGTTTTAAACGCAGCCAAAACCTTAAACAGCAATTGACCTTCTCTGATATTAGTCCTAAAGTGGACCAGACGAGGAATTGGTTATCTAGGACTGCTGGCTCGCATAAATGCTCGGGCTGTGTGAATTGCAGATATATTATTCACACTGATTCCTTTACACACCCAGTTACAGGCAAAAGATACATGTTAAAACATTCCATGGACTGTGAGACGAGATATGTAGTCTATATCATTAAGTGCCCATGCAACAAGCTCTACGTGGGCAAGACTATGCGCATGCTAAAAGAGAGAATTGGTGCGCATAGATCGTCCATAAACAAAGCTTATGTGAAGCTTGAAGCCAGTACGCCCCCTGTGGCGAGACATTTTGTCAACAGTGGTCATTCTATCAAGGACTTTGCGTTTATGCCTTTGGAACACGTGCCCCCCCTTAGGAGAGGCGGTGACAGACACGGACTTCTCATGAAAAAAGAATGCTACTGGATACATGAGTTAAATAGCATGCGTCCGTTGGGTTTAAATGAAGAATTTTCTTTTTCCCCATTTATTTAATTCAGACTGTATTATGAGATATAAATAATTTTATTACTGTTTATTAGATGCACTGCTATATGCACCTATCATGAGCAAAAATCATTAATAATAATAATTGTTGGTACCTTTTTCTTACATGCCGCTAGGCTGCCTGATAATATTATGTCTGACATTTGATTGGTAGTAACGCTGCTTATTGGCATGTTTTTTAGCTAATTCATCTTTCTAGCATGTAATGGATATATCTCTTTTTCTTCTTTATTTTTTTTTTTTTTAAACTTTTTATTTTCAACAAAATGAAGGTACATAGTATGCATAGTTATACATGTAGATAGAGTGATTAAAGGTGCCTTCACATAATTTTTTCATTTACAGTTTTTAAGAACAAAGAAAAAAGACATATAACAGGTTAATTTGTATTATAGGGGGGGGGATGGGGGGGAGGGAATGGGGGGGACGAGGAAAGGGGGGGTGTGTGGAGTGGGGGAAGACAGAGTGGATAGGAAAAAGGAAGGGTCTAGGGATGAGGGGGGAGGGGGTCTCCTAGTCTCTAGTTATCCGAAGGGGGGGGTCGCTTGGAGGTGGGTCTAGTTGTCAGTTGTTGAAGGGGGTGCAGGAAGATGGGACATCATGTCTGTCCAGGGGTTCCACACTGCGTCGAACTTGTGGGGACAATCGTGGAGATAGCATGTTATTTTCTCCATGTGAGCTATGTGCCATATGTAGTTGGTTAGGAGTGCCGGAGGGGGTGTGGTCGGAGATTTCCACTGTTTGGCTATGACTAGTTTTGCTGCGGCTAGAATGTGTGACAGTAGTTTATTCAGGGGAGAGTCAATGTCTTGAAATGGGCGGGCAAGTAAGAAGGACCATGGATCTAGGGGGAGAGTGAGGCCTGATAGGGATTTCATAAGGGAGCGGACTTCTTCCCAGAAGGGGACGATCTTTGGGCATGTCCACCAGATATGTAGGAGCGAGCCCCTTTGGCCGCAGTTACGCCAACAGTTTGGCGTGACTGTGGGAAACATCTTAGAGAGTTTTTCTGGTGTGAGGTACCATCTATAATATAGTTTATATGTGGTTTCCTTAATACGGGTGGAAATTGAGCATTTTGCAATGTTCTCGCGGATGTCCTCCCAGCATTTCTCATCTGGTGGGGTGCCCAGGTCTCTCTCCCATTCCGCCTCGTGGCGAACGAGTGTGGGGGCGGTAGTGTCGATTAGCAGGTGATATATCTGAGAGATCATGCCCTTAGAGAGAGGGTTCGATGTGCATAATCTCTCAAAGGGGGTCATGTCCCGTAGTGTCTCCGTTTGCGGGAGTGATGAGAGATAGTGTCGGATTTGAAAAAATTCAAATAGGGGGGGCGCCAGTGAGGGGAATTTGTTCTTAATTTCGTCTAGGGGTAGCCATGAGTTTTGGTTCGCTAGGTCCGATACGAAGCGTATGTTAGATTTAGCCCATTGAGCGAAGGATAGGGGGGAGGTACCCGGGGGGAACGCCCGATTGTCCCAGAGTGGTGTAAGGGGGGAGGGGCAGGAGGAGAGTTTGAATTTGTTGGTGGCATTATCCCACAGTGAGAGGTGAAATTTAAGTGAGGGTAGGGTGCCGACGGGGAGGGGTCTGTGTGGTTTCGGCAGGCTCCAAAGGGAAGCTAGTGATCGGAGGCCTAAGAGTTGTGATTCTAAATCTATCCAGGCTATCGAGCCAGGTGGAGCAAAAGAGGTGGTAATTTGGGATAGGTGTGATGCCAGGTAATAGTATTTAACATCAGGGAGGCCGCGGCCGCCTCTCGATCTAGGCAATTTAAGGGAGCTGAAAGCTATTCTCGGCGGTTTATTGTTCCATATAAATTTGGATAGTGAGGTTTGGATATTTTTAAGGGTTTGGGAGGGGACTTTGATTGGTAGGGTTTGGAAAAGATAGAGGATTTGTGGTAGGATGGTCATCTTGGTAGCTGATATTCTCCCAAACCATGATATAATATAAGATTTCCATGTTTTGAGTTCTTGTTTGATCTTGTTCCAAAGGGGGGGGAAGTTTTCTTTGTATAGGAGTTCATATTTAGAGGTTATATATACACCAAGGTATTTAATCTTTTCGGATTGCCATTTAAAACGGTAGGAGGATAATAGGGAGGCTTTTATATGAGGGGGGGTATGTAAGAGCATGGCTTCGGATTTGGTGAAGTTAATTTTATATCCCGAGAGGGTGCCATATTCGTTGATGATTTCGTAGAGGGCTGGGAGAGAGGTCTGGGGTTGGGTTAGGGACAGGAGTACATCGTCTGCAAATAGTGATATTTTATATTGCTGGGTGCCCACTTCGACCCCCCTGACCCTCTCGGAGAGTCTTATTCTTGCTGCCAAGGGTTCAATCACCATGGCGAAGACTAGGGGCGAAAGAGGGCACCCCTGTCTGGTGCCGTTGGAAAGTGAAAAGGAGTCAGAGAGGGTTCCGTTAGTAAGGATACGGGCGGACGGGGCTGTATATAGCGCAGATACCGCGCTGAGATATTCTGCGGATAGTCCATATGCTCGGAGGGTCTGAAATAGGAAAGGCCATGAGATGCGATCAAACGCCTTTTCAGCGTCTAGGGAGAGGATAAGAGAGGGGGTGTGACGGTTGTTTAGGACCTGGACTAGGTCTATTGCTCTCCTCGTGTTGTCCCTGGCCTGGCGACCTGGTATGAAACCTACTTGGTCGTAGTGAATCAGACCAGGGAGAACAGCGCTGAGTCGAGAAGCAAGGATCCTGGCATATATCTTAATATCTATATTTAATAAGGAAATAGGCCTATAACTGGCACATTCAGAAGGGTCTTTTCCCTCTTTGTGAATTACTATAATCCTGGCCTCCAGCATCGTTTTAGGGAAGTGAGCTCCGTGGAGAACTGCGTTAAACACTTTTTTTATATGGGGGGTCAGTATATGTGCGAATTTTTTGTAGTAGGCAGCCGAGAAGCCATCTGGGCCGGGTGCCTTCGATGGCTTTTGCTCTCCCAGAGCCTTTAGTATCTCCTCATCTGTGATGTCCTGATTCATCTGTGCTGAGGCTTGTTCCGATAGCTTGGGGAGTTTAGCTTTTCGGAGGAACTCGGTTATTGTCTCAGTAGTAGGGGTTGGGCTGGATGGATCATTTTGTAGGTTATAGAGGTTGTGATAAAAATCTTGGAATTCCTGATTGATGGTGTTGGGGGAGTGGGATAAGGTGCCATTTTTAGTTTTGATTGCTAGGATGTTGTTTCGCGAACGTTGGGATCTAAGTCTTGAAGCTAGTAGTTTGTCTGCCTTATCTCCCTTCTCATAGAACATTTGTTTCAGCTTCTGGAGTGTTTTGGCCGTACGCTCCGAGAGAAGAAGTGAAACATCGGCTCTAGCTTTAGAAAGGAGATCAAGATTGGCTTGAGTAGGGGATAATTTGTGTTGGTGTTCTAAAGTTTGAAGTTTAATAGTTAAGTTGTTGAGGTGGGACCTTATTGATTTTTGATATCTAGAGGCTATACTTATGAGGTGACCTCTCAGAACTGCCTTATGGGCTTCCCACAGTATTAGGGGAGACGTATCTGGGAGGTCATTAAGTTTAAAGTAATCAAGTAGGCTATCTTTAATTTGGGTGGAGACCTCGGCATTATGTAGAAGGGAGTCATTCATCCTCCAGGTAGATGAGGTGGGACGGGGGGTTATTGATGTTATTGTTGTAGATATGGGGCAGTGGTCCGACCATATCATGGGGTGAATTTGGGCTTCTTGTATTCTGGGCGTCAGGTCTCTACTAAGTAAAATCATGTCGATACGGGAGTAGGTCTTATGAACGGATGAGTAGAATGTGTAGTCCTTAGTTGTAGGATTCAGTATGCGGAAGGAGTCAAATAGGAGATGGCGTTTAAGGAGGGAGTGTAGAGCTAAGGTTGCCGAGGAGGGGGTTTTTTGGCTGGAAGGTGAGGGGGAGGTGGTGCGGTCCAGCGCTCTGTCTATCACTTCATTAAAATCCCCTGCTACTATAACTGATCCCTTGGCTATCGTGGCGATAAGGGAGTCGATTTTCTTGAAAAAGGAGGCTTGCTGTTGATTAGGGGCATATATATTAACTAAGGTGCATTCCGTCCCATTGAGTTTACCTACTAGTATCAGCCACCTCCCTCTCTTATCCATGTGCGAGTTTGAGAGGTCAAATGTTAGATGTGAGGCCAGTAATATGGCCACGCCACGTTTTTTTTGTTTAGAATCACATGCATGGAAAGAGAGGGGGTAGGCTTTGGATTTCAGTTCAGGGTGGGAGGGATTTTTAAAGTGAGTCTCTTGGAGAAAGACTAAGTCGCTCTTGGATTGCTTAAGTGTTAGGTAAAGTTTGGTGCGTTTTGTAGGGGAGTTCAGTCCCTTTACATTTTGGGAGTAAATTTTAAGGGCCATGGAGAAGAGTGTGATGTGACGCTACGAAGGTTCCCCTGGGGGATCTCCTGGGAAGGTTACAGCTTAATACAGGCAATAGGAGGTGATGTGGGGTTGGTTGGTTTATAGTTGTTGGGTAACGACCTTGAGGGTGGGGGAGAGACAAGAGTAGGAAAGGGACGAGTAGAAGGAGAGTGAAGGGATAGGGGAGTTGGAGACCAGAAAGTGGGGAGTCTGGTCGTATTTGCCGGTCGGGGGAGGGTTGGGAGACGTCACTAGGTGACAAAGACCGGATCTGGGTATAGAACCCAAGATAAGGAGCGCGGTCCGGGCGCAGGGCGGACATGAGGTGTCAATAGGACAGTCCCAGTCCACGGGGGAGAGCTAAGTCTACATGTAGGGGGTGATTATGTAGTGGGGGTGATAATAACATTTCCTGCTAGTTTTGTCAGAGAACAAAGAACAAAAACAACATAACAGTGTAACAGTATTCAACCTTACATAGGATTGATATGTACGATAAGAGCTTCCTTCCCTTCTTTTAGAGAGAAGTGGTAGGTTTGGGCAAGGGCGGGTATCCCCGCGCCCCCCGGCTAGTGGGGGCGGGGGGGTAAGCGCTCGAGAGTTACAGATTGCATATTAACATTCCTTAAAGAAGGAAGATAGATGTACGTGGTCAGCATGGGGGGAAGTATCTAAAGTCTGTACATAATACATTTTCAACCAAACAAGGGTGTGTGGTGGTGATATTAGGTGGGGTTATCAACATTCAGAAGAGAAAGAAAAAAGAAAAAGCATTTGTCATGTGAGTCCACATATCACCTGGGTGTCGAGGAGGTGGTGCCAAGTCAGTTCCTCAGTGGGGCCTCAGGGTGGAAGGCTGCTTGGGGTCGCTTTTCTAGCGGAGTGTACCTTAGACCAATCACGGTTCAAGGTACGCCTTGGTGTTGTTAGTTGGTCTGGATTGGGGGAGTCCTGGGGTCTGGAGCTTGTGTCGTCCAGGGGGGGAGGTGCTTTCAGGCCCAGGATGTCCAGGAGGTGTTGAGCTTCTTCTAGGTTCTTCGCCGCGTGGAAGCGGTTCTGGTGCCAGACTAATATGCGGAAGGGGAAGCCCCATCTGTATCGGATTTTGTTCTCTCTCAGTATAGATGTGACGGGCCTGAAGTCTTTTCTTTTGAGTAGAGTGGTAGGAGCGACATCCTGAAATATTTGGAGGGTGTGGCCTTGGAAAGAGACTGATGGAAGTTTTCTGGCCTCTCGGAGGATATCTTCCTTTGCTGTAAAGTAATGGCATCTGAGAATGACATCTCTGGGCTGCGAAGTCTCTTGTGAGCGGGGGCGGAGAGCTCGGTGAGCTCTGTCTAATAGGAGGTGATCCTCCGGGGTGGAAGGAGAGAGGTGCGAGAATAGTTTTTTGAGGTAGTCGTCTAGTAGGGTTATTTCCACCTCTTCTGGGATGCCTCTGATGCGGAGGTTATTACGTCTCGCTCTGTTATCCTGATCTTCTTGGTAATCTAGGAGGGATTGGACTTCTTGTTTAAGAGTACGGATCTCCTCCTCCTGATCGTTGTGAGAGGAGATTACTTCGTCCATTTTTGTCTCTAGCTGATCTGTTCTGTCTCCGAGATCATTGAGATCGGATCTCAGAGAGTTGACCGCTTTGTGTACTTCAGATTGGATCGCCTGTACTGATCGCCTTGTCTCCTTTATCTCATGAAAAAGGGAGCGTATGTCTTTTCTGGTGAGCGGGGCATTGTCAGAATCTTCAGAGTCAGAGTTTTCTTGTTGTGAGGGGATGGGGTCTTGTGAGGATTTATTTGCAGAGAATGCAAATTTTTTGAGACTTTGCGAGAGGTCTGGATCGGCAGGTTTTTTATTGCCCCTCGGCATCTTGGAGTAAAGATTTGTATGGGAAGGTTGAAATTCTGTTGATAGGCGGGATGTAGGTCTCTGTAGCAGGTGATGTCAATTATATTGAACTTAGAGTCATCGAGATATGCGGTGCTCCCCCGGGCTCGGGATGATGGAGAAAATTACATCTTCATTTGGAGCTTGAAGATAGCCGTCAGGGTTATAAGGTGCAGGTTGTTATGCGGTGAGCCCTGTGCCCCTGATAGCTTCGTGCGCAGGGATGGGGGAGGTTATGATGGGGGGAGTCTTTTTGTGGACCGATGCTTCAGGAGGATTTTCTTCTCCCCTGGGGCTGAGGAGAATAGGTGTGAGGATCGGTCGGGGTTGATTCAATATCTCAATTAGGAGCTGGAGGTGAGGGGTAACCTCAGTCCCCTGGTAGCTTGCAGGTAATTGGTTAGGGAGGTTAGCTCCTCTGGGAATGTTAGTGGGTTTTAGGTATATGTGAAGTGGATAAGGATCATATATATAGGTCTCCAGGGGCCTCCAGGCTCCGCAGTGTGTGAGGATGAGTTCTCTGTATTAATATCAGCTCTCCAGTAATATACCCTCTTCTGATTATGGCAGTGATGTAGGGAGATAGATATGTAGTGGAGCTAGGAGTTTGGCTGTAACAGCAGCTAGCCAGGTGCTGTTGCAGGGAGGGTAGTATACAATTGGGGGAATCTAACCCAAAAGATGGCCGCCGTCACTGCAGTATCGCAGGGGTGTGTAGAGAGACTGACCCCTTTCTTATCTGTAGTGTTAGGGAGGCTATAAAGGAGGATCAGGGGGAAGGGGGGATCTTTGGCTGGTGGCCTGATAGTGGATTCCGCCGGGTACCTGGTTGTTTATATGAAGTCCCTGTCAGAGTGCCTCTTCTCCGTCAGGAGACGCGCCCTGAGCGTCAGTCCCCGCCGAGCTGCCAGCCACCGTCAGCTGCTTCGCTGATATCTGTAGTGCAGCTTGGTGGTGTGGAAGCAGGCGGTCTCAGCTGCGGCGAGGGGTCCCGGCGGGTAGGAGCTGTCCCCGGGCACTTAGATATTAGCGCGTCCGGCGTCTCCGTCTGGATGACAGAAAATTTAGGTCCCGGCTTCTAGGTGCGGGGTAGGCCGCAACCCGCAGGAGCACTTAGAAGTGCTCCCCGGCTCTGCGGATCGGTCCCCTCAGCACCGGACCTCTCGTGGCGCCAATTGAGGTGCTTGTGTCCCTCAGGGATGGGGTGGTTAGAGGCACAGAGCTGCAAATTGTGGGCTACCTCGGGGAGCTCACAGTAATGGCGTCCTGTCTCTCCGGCACCCAGACCACGCCCCCTTCTTCTTTATTTTTATTATTGTTTGGGTTTGTCTTTGGTATTTATTGCAGCTGTCTGTACGCTTTCACTGAGACGCTGCAGCGTTGGTAGTGCTACCATGGTAACTATCTGTGTATGCGATGACGACTTCCGGGACATAGGAACCTCAGATGGGTCCCCCGCCTCCATGCCCTGCATTTCAGTTCCACAACGCGAGTGTGACTTCCGGCGCTGTGAGAGGAATGCGGCGATGGACGGGAACAACCTGCTGGATGGTGTGATGTGTCCTGGGTGATTGTTGACGACGCACAGGTGAGTAACTCATTTACAGCATATATACACGAGCTCCAGCCACCAGTACTGTGATGCCCCCTCTTGAGAAAGGTGCTCTCTAGCACCGAAACGGCCGTCGAGGAGCCAGTAATGTATATTTCATGTATCTGCCTGTTGGGTGTATAATGCTGTGCCCTATGTGCTCTACCTTTGAAGCGAGCTGGGCTGAATAAATCTACTACATGCATTTGAATTGAATTGAGTACTTCTATTTGATTGGTGCGGGTCCTTCTGAAGTCCTTCTGGATTACATTAAGGAATATACCTATATATATATATATATATATATATATATATATATATATATATAGGCAAAGTATATTAGTATATAGGCAAAGTATTACTACTAAATAATTATGGTGTTTAAATTACAAAGTCTAATATATATTGTTACAACAAATAAGAGGGTAAAAATAAAATCCACATTAAAAAATCATCTACTGTGGTTCAAGGGATAGAAATTGCTTGGAAAATTAATCACCTATCCAGTAATGGAAATATGGAATAAAAGAGTATTCAGAAATCTATTATGAATACAACTAAAATCTTTATAGTAGATTTAAATGTAAATTATCCAGTAAAGAGGTAAAACCGAGATCTGATAACATGATAGATTAAAAGAATAGGCTTAAATGCATAAACCTACATTAAAATGGACTGGCAGCATACTGTAGTTTAACCCTTTGAGTGCCAACATCTCTGTGAGAAAATGTGCAAAATATCCACTAAAAATGCCAACCAGTGTTGCTCACAATTGTTAAAAAAATATTATATGGCTGAGGACAATGCAATCGGACAATTCCAATTCTCTAAAGAGAACATACATGCTTTCTCAGATCTAGAAATCAACGCTATTTTATGTGATAAAGGCATCAATGACGAGATTGAAGCAATATCTTCGGATATAATCTTCAGAGATCTCCTACGCCTTAAAAAGAAAGAAACTGACTTCCACCTACATGCCCTCTCCTTAAGTGACTACTATAAGATGAGGATGATACCAAGGGGCTTCCGAGTACGAAATTGCCCAAACCATCGGCAGATATGATGCCCAATTCTGTAAACGTTGGGTGGGCACACTCAACAAATGCTCTTTTGACTTAATAGTTCTAGTGATAGAACAGTCAACAAAAGAATTAAACGTTATCAAGGAGAAAATCAGCGCCTTCGAGGCAATCCATTTAAATACCCTCTCTATGGACACAGATTGGTTGGAGCGACTTAAGAGCCAAATGACAACTTATAAAAAAGAATTAATACAATTCTGAAAAGAAAAATTACAAAAAGTCCAAGGGGATTATGATCGCCATAATGTATATAAATGGCTTTCAGGCAATCCCTCTTAAGGCACAAGACGCCCCTTCTTCCACAGAAATAAACCAAAGTATAAGAAGGGTTTGAGCCAGTTTGAAACAGATTCATCCCAAGAACTCAGCAGCTCACAGAGTGAAAACGACACTATCCGCGGTGTTGCCCCTTTAGGAGTGACGACCCGTCGAGGCAGAGGGTCTCCAACAGTCAACGTCAAAGGAACAGAACTAGGAGAGGCAAGCAAAACAAGAGGCAGAGGCCGAGTGGGTCGCCCGCCTGCCGGCAAGAAGAATTAATCTACAATCTATCATCTCACGTCCTATCTCCTAGTGAAAATAAACTATTGAAGCATGGGCTTTCATATGTTCCTTCTTTACCGTTCAACAACTTCCAATGGCAATTAGAGAAACACGAACTTGTACGCAATTTAAAACTTAAAGAATTTTTTGCCAACAACCCAAGTCCAAGTACGACATCTGGTCCACCAATACCTGCGGCTTTGAAAAAATTCACCAAAAATCGTCTTTCGAACCACTCTCTGCGAATGCCAGTATAAAAACCTTTTCCCGGCTTATAGATCAAGATATCCCAGAGGTGGTTAAGGATACACGAAACAAACACCCTAACCTTACGAAAGAAGAACGATTTGCTTTGAACACACTACGTGATAATACCAATCTGGTTATACGTCCCGCCGACAAAGGCGGTGCGATTGTACTGCAGGACACTTGTGACTACCACCGTGAGATCATGCGACATTTGACAGACTCTACCACATACAGACATCTTCCATGCAATCCGGCCAATGAGGTAAAGAAACAACTGACTGCCATATTACAATGAGGGGTGGACTATAACATTATTACTCCGGCAGTAAAAGATTTATTATTGCCAGAATTCCCCGTAACCCCATTGCTATACACGTTACCCAAAATCCACAAGGGTATAACCCCCCCTCCCCAGGATGACCGATAGTGTCCGCACAAGGATCCCTTCTACAACCAGCATCTACTTATCTGGACTCTTTGTTGCAACCTTTGGTGAAAGCGCAACCAACTTTCCTATTGGATACAATGTCATTTTTTAATCAATTACAAGACTGAAACTTTGCCTATGGACAGCTGGCTGGTTACAATCGACGTGGTTAACTTATATACCACAATTCCCCACGCAATGGGCCTAAAAGTATTGGAGAACTTTCTAAAGACAAAGAGCGACTTTGGTGAGCCCATGATTGACTTTATTGTTTCTTTAATGTCTCTGATTTTACACAACAATTTCTTTATTTATAACAATGAGTATTATTTACAAGTAAAAGGTTGCTCCATGGGCTCTTCAGTGGCTCCAATGTATGCAAACATTTTTATGTTTGCTATTGAAATGGATGTTTTTTTGTCAAAATCGAATATCAATAACAACTTGTTGGTGTTTAAGCGATTTATCGATGACTTGTTTGCAATTTGGGTTGGTACTAAAGCACAATTGATAGAGATAATTCAGACACATAACGAGACAGACAGCCCGATTAAATTTACTTTTGGCATCAGCCAATCTAGGGTGCATTTTCTTGATGTTGACATTCACTGTGTCGACAACCGACTTCAGACAAGTGTTTATATCAAAAATACTGATAGAAACACTATGCTACAACCCAGTAGCTGTCACCCTCGATCCTTAGTAAAAGGCCTGCCGTATTCACAAATGATACGGTATCGGCATATCAACAATGACACTACCACTTGCAATAACCAGATTGATGAGTTAATTGTAAAACTGTTGGCCCGGGGTTATGAATTATCTGAGTTTTTGAAATGCAAAGAGAAGGTCCTAAAAATGGACAGACTAATATTATTGACCCCCAAATGCAAAGACGTCTCTTCTGAGGACATACTGCCCTGGGTAAATCGCTATAATCCTAGCTCAGAAGCAATCAATAAATCCATTAAGAACCAATGGCCAATAATTCAATCAGACAATAAACTCCCATTTGCCAATAAATGCCTGATGTACTGCTACTTGAGAGGTAGTAACCTTAAAGACTTATTGGTAAAAACCAATATCACATATCAACCCTCCTTTTGTGAACCATCCTGGCTAGGTCCAACACGAAAGGGTTGTTTCAGATGCACTTGTGTAACGTGCCAATTTATGTTAATTGGGGATTCTTTCCATCATCCCCATACTGGACAAAAATTTAAAATACTTCATCACTTTACCTGCAATTCAAAATTTGTTGTTTACCAATTGATCTGTCCTTGTAGTCTTCAATACATAGGTAAAACTGAATGCAAATTCATGGAAAGAATGTCCATGCATAGAAGCACGATCCGTCAAGCCCTCACAATTGGCAAAAGATCATGTTGTTGCACGACACTTTGCGGAATTAAAACATCCCCTATCCAGCCTACGCTACCGTATGATAGATTGCATACCGGCAACTATCAGAGGGGGCAACAGGGGTTTAAAATTGCTCCAATGCGAGGCAAGATGGATACACAGACTGGGTGTAGTGTCACCCCGTGGTCTAAATGAGCAAATTTCGTACTCTATCTTCCGCTGAGTAGCATGTTTAAATATGTTTGAATATGTATGCTCATATTGTATACTATTTGTATCTGCATTTTTCCCGTTCCCTAACCCGCTATCTGCCATATGATATTTTGATGTATATTTTCTTTGCACATATGCTATTTTTCACGTACTTCATTTATTTATTCTTTTATTTTTTTTTCTTGTATCACTATGGTTACTATGATGTAATTTTGATGAGTCGTCCTAGAATGATGATGTCATGCACTTCCAGTAGCAGGAGTCATGTTCAACCTCCCCTGCCAGACTCACTTTTGATTTGCTGTGTGTTCTATATGTACTGCTTTGTTACTGTTCACAATTATCCTGATGACAATTTGATAAAAATTGAAACGTTGATCACTAAGCCGTCTACATAGTGTATCTTATTTCTGCCACGTTGGATACTATATATATATATATATATATATATATATATATATAGTTCTCAATTTTCCAGGCCCCCCAAGGGGAAGAAAACAAGTGGCACTCTGCGGGCTTACTTTAAAGATGAATTCATTTTATTCCATACGTGTAGTCAGATACAGAGGCGTCATGTTGACGCTTGGCCTTTTCATCAGGACGTGTAGATTCCCAAAGTGCATAAAGTGCTGTGAGGATGCTGTATCGTACACGGCATGCCAATGCACACGGCGTTGGCATGTGCAACAGATCGTGTTTCTACTTTCTCCACACCGCAAGGTGTGCACTTGTTCGATGTATTTATGATGGCTGTCAAAACAAGTCATGATAAAGGCCCTAATTCGGGTCGAAATGTTGACCAGAGTATTGGCAGCGTATGAATATGATGAAATAAAGCAATGATTTAAAAATTTCAGTCTGGCGAGTGACCTTACCTGTACCCACGTATATATATATATATATATATATATATATATATATATATATATATATATATATATCTCAAACGTAACAGCAGCACTCATTCAAATGAACACTCACAGACGTCTAGTCACGGTCAACGTTTAAAGGCTTTAATAACACCTCTTCGTCAGGACATCATATCAAATATAACATGTGCAAACAGTGTTTAAATACATACCAATACGCCCCTCGGGATGGCGGGAATCCAGTACGCTCAGCCGGTCAGGACGCCCTCTGTTCCGGCCATGTACAAGTGTCAGCACTAGGCGTCATACTTACGTATCCTGTAAGCCGGTCTGAACCGCACAGCAAGACGGCTTGTGTTCCACGGTTACCCTGCCAACCGATCGGTGTCTGAAAAGACACATACAAAATCAGAACCACAGAAAAAAGTGCATAAAAGTACAGCAATACATCAAAGTTAAAAGCACATACCAAGACAATGTCAACAAGAAAAATATAATGCAAAAGAGCATAGTATGAAGTACAATATAGGCATATATCACCGTGTTGAGTTGATATCACATATCACAAGAGATGACATAAATGCAAGTGTAAATAAGATAACATAACTGTTGAATATCTAACCACTAAATAAAGCAATGTAACCCGGCCATCTCGTTAAGACCATTGGCGCTAGTGTCCCAAACCGGTGTATCCATTGCGCCTCACACCTAAGTGGTTGTAGCGATCTATCACCCCGTCTGATACTGGGGGGGGATATGATCAATGATGACATATCTGAGTGTGGGAATAGTGTGTTTAGCTAGAAGAAAATGCCACCAGTTGGTCACTCTGACCCTTCTCAAATGCGGCTTTAATGGCGGGTCTATGTCCAGCCATTCTTTCCCTGAGCATCCGCTCAGTTTTACCAACATAATGTAACCCGCACGGACACGATATTAAATAAATAATAAAACGTGTCGTGCAGGTTACTCTATGCCGAAAGTGTGGTAAAAAGTGTGGTATTAATATAGTATGGTCATATTAATACCACGGTCATATTAATACCACACTTTTTAGGAAAGATACTGACAGTAATACAGTTTTACATGCCAGCAGTTGTCATCCAAAACCTTTAAAATTTGGTCTTCCCTACTCGCAATTCATACGAGCACGGAAAATTTGTAATAACATCAGTGAGGCAGAACGACAGATCGACATCATGATCGACAGGTTCATTCAACGTGGGTTTGATAGAACTTTACTGCTTGAAGCTAAACGTAAATCTATGGTGCTAGAACGTAATGAGTTACTTGTTCAAAAACCTAAAAAGTCAAATGATGGTAAACTGCCCTGGGTCAACCATTTTAGCCATGCTAGTGGTGGCATTAAAAAAGTAGTAAAACGGTATTGGCCCACCATTCAGACCGACCAATTGCTCCATCTTTCTGGCAGTTCCCTTATGCCCTGTTATACTCGAGGCAGGAACTTACGCGATTGACTCGTCAAATCAGATGTGACTCGTGTACAAGCCTCAGGTAGTGAACAGTTTTTGGCCCAAAATGTTGGCTGTTACAGGTGCCTTGGGTGTACCACCTGCCGTTCCTTGACGAGAGCTGATAGCTTCTGTCATCCATCCAGTGGCAAATGTTACATCAATCGGCATAGAGTAACCTGCACGACACGTTTTATTATTTATTTAATATCGTGTCCGTGCGGGTTACATTATGTTGGTAAAACTGACGGACGCTCAGGGAAAGAATGGCTGGACATAGATACGCCATTAAAGCCGCATTTGAGAAGGGTCAAAGTGACCAACCGGTGGCACGCCATTATCTTCTAGCTAAACACACCATTCCCACACTCAGATATGTCATCATTGATCATATCCCCCCCAGTATCAGACGTGGTGATAGATCACTACAACTACTTACTGTAGGTGTGAGGCGCAATGGATACACCGGTTGGGGACACTAGCGCCAAAGGGTCTTAACGAGACTGCCGGGTTACAGTGCTTTATTTAGTGGTTAGATATTCAACAGTTACATTATCTTATTTAAACTTGCATTTATGTCATCTCTTGTGATATGTGATATCAACTCAACACGGTGCTATATGCCTATATTGTACTTCATACTATGCTCTTTTGCATTATATTTTTCTTGTTGACATTGTCTTGGTATGTGCTTTTAACTTTGATGTATTGCTGTACTTTTATGCACTTTTTCTGTGGTTTTGATTTTGTATGTGTCTTTTCAGACGCCGATCGGTTGGCAGGGTAACCGTGGAACGCAAGCAGTCTTGCTGTGCGGTTCAGACTGGCTTACAGGATACAGAAGTATGACTCCTAGTGCTGACGCTTGTACCTGGCCGGAACTGAGGGCGTCCTGACCGGCTGAGCGTACCGGATTCCCGCCATCCCGAGGGGCGTATTGGTATGTATTTAAACACTGTTTGCACATGTTATATTTTATATGATGTCCTGACGAAGAGGTGATATTAAAAGCCTCGAAACATTGACCGTGACTAGACGTCTGTGAGTGTTCATTTTAATGAGTGCCGCCGTTACGTTTGATATACAGATGACCCCATGCTTGGAGCCGTTTGGAGGGCACTGAACAGTGTCGATGCTGGCTTGAGGAGTGCTGCTTCGTTACAGTCTGTTATATATATATATATATATATATATATATATATATATATGATGCATATAGCCAATAGAAAGAAGAAAGCACACAGAGACTGGATAATGGACTGAATAATAGTAAAACACAGAACTTCTGTATTAAGGTTTAACACTTTTGGGAGTTCACTCCATTCTTCAAAACCAAATAAACCCAAATGAATAAGTCAAAAGACACACATACAAATAACCCATCCATCCTGCTGGAATCACCCGCAGCTGCACTTCCGATATCAGCACAGGCATTGCCGTGGGAACCATGAAGCGTGTATTCCACTGCCTATGCAGCCCGGTCTGACTAGGCTGTGACCTAGGAAAGCCTGTGAGAGATCCGCTTTCAGGCAGGAGCGTACAAACCCTGAAAGAACATAATCAAAATACAAATATCAGTCACAATAACATTTGTCCTAAATATAAATACAAAACAGTGCATCATTAGACACTACTCAAAACTAATAAAAAGAAAAAGTGGGAAAAAAATTAAAAACTACTTTAATCCTGGTGTAGCCAACTCCAGTCCTCAAGAGCTACCAACAGATCATTTTTTCCAGATCTCCTCACAGAATCACAAGTGAAGTAATTATCTCCACCTGTGAATCTTTTAAAATGTGTTATTGAGTCATGAGTGCACCTGTGCAGCAGCTAGGTTGTCTGGAAAAATGTGAGCTGTTGGTAGCTCTCGAGGACTTGAGTTGGCTACCACTGAGTTAAACTTATTCCAGTTGATCTTGTCATTGAGGCCACTCGGTTTGGTGGTCCCAAACCTCAAGATCCACTGTGATTCTCGAATATGTGATATATAAAACAAAACTTAAAAGGTCCTAATACAGACCAATGGAGTGTGTAAGGTCCCAATATGGGACTGTATTGTGAAGTGGTATCATAACTGTGAGTATAGAAACTTAGGGGTCCTATAAATAAGGACAAGGTAGAGTCTGAGGAACAAGGTACTAATTAGTTGAAAACCACTCCTGTTCGAGTGCAACGCTGACTATGCAAATCGGGGAAGGTGCCCACATAAGCTATTATGCGCATTCACAGTGGATCAGCATCATGCAAACACACTGGGTACCGATTCAACTAGAATCAGGCTCTTATTGTATAATATGGAGAAGTATGAAGGATTCAAATTAGCAACTAAATGTGTAAAAAAAAAAAAACTGACAATTAAATGGAATGCCAAAAGCTTAATTGGATCCATCTGACAGCAATGTTTTAATTAAAGCTGCTACAAATAAAGAAAAGTCAAGGAGCCAGAATATGATAATATTATTAAGATTCTGAAATTGAATGAAATGCATTGACAGAAAAAGCATTCCTAAACTGCATACCTTTGCAAATCTGACTTTTTAATTGCATCACCTATTGGTTTTACTAATTCCACTTATTGTATCATTTTCATTTTAATGGTAAGTGCTAACTTGGTTAAGCTTTAAATTAGTATCACTTTGAAACTTTTATCCGGTACCCACTGGAAAATTATTTTTATTGTTATTATAACCATTATTATAATTTATTTATCGGTGCCACAAGTTGTCATCAGCCTCTTACAGTGGGTAGAAAAATAAGACAATATAGAATAAATCGAAACTGTACAGAAAAGAGTACAATACAATAAGAAAATGACAAATAGCACTACAACTCTCAATACAGCCGTAGATGCAAGGCCTGCAATGGAAATACTTATTAGGATAACTGATCTAAGCCATATGAATAAACAAAGACAATAATATAAATGCGATTTTTGAAAATGTTCGGTAAACGCACGTTTTGCCGTGACCAAAAAAATTGCACATAAAAAATAGCATCCGGATGTTTTTCCATTTAATATGATAAAAATCGCACATCTAATAGGGTGCATTTTTTTTTTTTCAAATCTCACAAACCTAACAATCCTTTAAAAGTGCTGAAATAGTTAAAAGTTAAGAAAACAATGACGTGGAGTCACTCCAACGAGCACCTGGCTCATTGAGAGAGAAAAAAGATACATTTTTTAATGACAATGTGCAGGTAAGATTGTCCAACAATATAATGGTCTAAATGAGTAAACCATTCATACATACATGCTAGGAACCACCGCAGTTTTTTCAATGCGGTGGGTTCAATGCCTTTGAGGCACTGAGAATATGTCAGAGTAAGGGAGAGGGGTTTATGCAACAAATTTAGCCAGAAGCTAGTACTAAGTGGCAAGTCCGCACCAAGAATAATGTTAGCGATTTCTACGACTTTCCACCAGAAAGGCTGGAGATGCGGACAGTCCCAGCAAATTTGTATAAAAGTATTTACCACTCCCTTGCACCACCAACAGGTGTTAGGGACTCCCGGTTATGTCCTAGCTAGCACGCTAGGGCAGGGATACCAACTGGTTAAAAACTTTATAGTGTGTTTCTTGTACCAACACTTTTGTCAAGGTGGAGAAAACATTGCTGACAATTTCTACCCAGGCATCCTCACCTATTAGATTTTTAAACTCCAATTCCAATCCTTAACAAATTTAGATGGACGTAAGTTCATAAGAAAATTTTTGATCTGGAGATACAGTATCTCCAAACTTCTTTATTGGATAGGTCCCATTTCGTTTGTATGTCTGGAAAGCTCAATATGCCCGTCGAGTCGAACAGTTGATTAATTCTTAAAATATTTTTATCCCATCAGGCTGAAATGACAATGATGTATTACCTGGTGGAAACATGGAGTTTCCAAATAATGGCATAAAGTATGTGGTAGGGAGCGTACTGTAGATGGCGCCAACATGAAACGGTGGGTCTTGTCAGTGGGTGTGAAATAGTGGGAGTGTTAGGAGGCAGACATGCCCGCTGGTGTGATCTAACATTAAGTTCATGGCTATGGATTTATCTAAAGTTAACTTTGAAATTCGAGAAAGTTCCAAACTGCCATAATTCTCTAAGAATGTTCACATGGAATTTAACGGATTAGATATTCTGTAACTGCAAGAAGATCATCTGCAAACAGCTAGTTTGTAATCCTTGTCACCTAAATGCATCCCCACATTTTGTCGAATGGCCCTTTTCAGGGACTCCATGCATAAAACAGATATAAGTGGAGACATCTCTCCATTAATACGCACATGAGCCAATGGCCTAAATAAGCTTATAAATGTTTAAAAGCCTATTTGACCCAGGCCCACATGCTTTAACACACCAAGTAAAAAAATTACAAACTACCCTGTTGAAAGCCTTTTCCGCATCAGTTGACAATAGAATGGAAGGGAAATTGTATGTAGATGCATGATGAATCAGATCAAGGATTTTAGTGATATTGTCCCTGGCCTCATGACCAGGCACAAATTGCAATTGGTCCATATGATATAAATTTGGGAGAAGTACCCAGCCGATTTTACGTCAGCATTCAATAGGGAGATGGTCTGTAGCTGAAGCACTGGGCCGGGTCTTTCCCTTCTTTATGAATAAGATATGTGCACAATTAGAGATTGCGGGGAGAAAAGAATGTGGTCAGAAACCTGATTAAAGGCCCTAAGCATTAATGGGGACAAGAGTTCCCTAAACATTTTGTAATAGGCAAAAGAGAATCAGAACCTAGGCTTTTTCACACCAGAAATGCAGAGACAAACCCGGGAATTACATTCCCGGGACAAGCAGGGACATTCCCGGGTTGGGACCCTTTCACACCAGAAAAGTCCCTGCATTTTCTGGTGTGTGAAGGGCGCGGGAAGGAGGCCGGCAGGAGGTGCGGAGGATGCAGGCAGTCTGCGGGATGGCAGTGGAGGTGGTGAGAATACTCACCCCGGTTGCTTGTCCTCTGTGCAGGCCGGGGTTCCACACAGGCGGCGGCGCAAATGACGGGACAGGCGGCGAATGAAAGTGACGCAGCTCTCCGGTGCCCTCACTGCGGCCGGAGAGCTGTGTCATCAATATCCACCGCCTGTCCTATCAATTGCGCCCGCCACCTGCGTGGATTCCCGGCCGGACAGGACGCAGAGGTCTACCAACCCGGGTAAATATACCCTACCCCACTCACACCAGCCAGGTCCCCGTGCTGAACCCGGGACCAACCCAGCAACCTAGCAGGGTTGGATTGCTGGCAAATTAGCCTGGTAATTTGCCCCGGGAACCTTTCACACCAGCGCTCGTACTGGGTTGTTCCCGGACTCAACCCGGGAATTTAGGCAGGTGTGAAAGGGGTATTAATCACTGCTTCAATTTAAGCTAAGGTGAAAGGAGCCTAAAGTATCAACCTTTAAAAGGTAAATTAATTACCTTCAATAAGCTACAAGAGACACCATTTGAGACGAGACTCAGCAGTATCTATCACAATAGATACTGCAAATAGTATAACTGAAAAACACCTCCGCTATCTCTTTAGCTGTATGGCGTGAGGCTACTGTGTGAGTTAACGGGAGCAATAAACTTAGATGCTCGTTGGGCTCGCAGTGCTCTGGCCAATAGTTTTCCTGGTTTATTTCAACTACCAAATTTTAAGCATATTCTGGGGGCTACAAATTAATAAAAAGTTTCCATGTGCAGATGGGTTAATTAGGAAAAGAATATTGTAGTTTTTATTAATACACTGATCATAAAATACTAATGAGAAAATGATTACTTTTTATAATGTTAGTCATCAAGAGAAGATATTAATGATAACATTTAGGTTATTCAAATTAGTAGGATTTAGAAAAAGTATTTTCAATGACATATTGTCAGCTGTATTATTCTTCATATGTGTAGTCATGTATATACTTTTTAATAATGACAGAAAAAGATGAAATATAGGCATTTTCTTTTTCCAGTCTTGAGGGTCTAATGTATTAGGCTGTTGCTGGACACTTGAGTCACAATTACAGATAATTAGAAACACTTAAACACCAATTAAGAGTGTTTTGTCTAGCCAGCAAGTGTGTGCATGTGTCCATTTGTTTACACATTACCCTGAGGTCATCAGAAGAGAAACAATCTATAGAACAGCAAAAGTATTTTCTCATTCATTTCTGGAGTTTCTTTATATTGTTCAGAAAATATGGAAAGCACTGAGCAAAATACAGTATTTCCCATTTTGTGATATCATATTATTATTTTATTTTCCTTAAGTTGAGGCAATTTATTATATTACACAATTTTTGTATGAAAATTATTGACATTCTTCGACAATGTTTGCTTCCATAGCAAGAGCAGTTTAAGCAGTGGCGTAACTATAGCTCCGCAGCCCCCGCGGTGGCGGGGGGGGCGCAGAGAAATTGGGGGCGCCACCGGGGGGCTGCGGGGCTATAGTTACCCGCAGTCTGCGTCTCGCCCGGCTCTCTGTCGGGACCTTCCTGACGTCACGGTCCCGGCCAGCTCCTGCTGCAATGAAAACTGACAATTAGAAAATGGCTGCCCCCATACTGCAGACAGTTTTCTGTCTGCAGTATGGGGGCAGCCATTTTCTAAGAGTCCGTTTTCATTGAAGCAGCAGGAGCCGGCCGGGACCGTGACGTCAGGAAGGTCCCGACAGAGAGCCGGGCGAGATGCAGACCGCGGGTAAGAAGAGGGGGCAGGTTAGGTGCGGCGGGGGGGCGCTAAATAGTTAGTTACGCCCCTGAGTTTAAGAGAGGACAGACCTTTGTCTATGTTCTGTATGGGTCACCCTTCTCTCTGGCAGTGCACCAGAGTCTACTACACATGCGCAAGTCTCTAGAAATATGGTCCCCATGCCTTGGTCTCAGGTATATCTGTATTGCACAGATGTAAATCACATGCACACTTAAAACACTTTGATAAGCCAAAGAACTCAAGACTGTTTAACAAATGCGCACCCACTACATAGGTCAAATACATAAAGCTACATATTCAGAAGTTAATTTTGATTCCCAAAGCATAATGCTGATGTGAAACACATTGTGTGCTTAAAAAAAGTAATTCTGTGCATAAGCACAACATACAGTAGCTTCATTATTTCATGAATTGTATGAACAAAAAGAGGGAAATTTACTAAGATTGAATGGGTACGAATGTCCCATTCTCGACGGGTATCCCACATGGGAATTTACTAAACCGATTATGCTAATTTAAGAATGAAATTCATGATAGAAAACACAAGTATGAATTATTGAACTATTTGCCAAACTCAGCAGAACTTTCCATAGGCAGCAGGACAACTCAGAAATTTGCTATCATTCATATGAGTTGTCCATTCATTTAGCTTAAAATACTAAAGGCAAAAAGACTAGCTTTTATGTAGTCAAGCTTGCAGAAGCATTCACAGGCCAGTCAGATTTATGAAATGTTTCTATATGTAAAAGTAAAGAAAAAGTTAAAATGTAAAAAGAAATTGGTGTTGGGTCCCCGCTCTTAAGCATGACCAGCCCAAGGCGCCAGTGCTGGTTCTAAAAATACAGGGGAAAAATTATGTATGGATTCCCTGTATTTAAAGCACCAGCACCGGGCTCTTGGCCCAGCTCTGGTTCCAAATATATGGGGACAAGAGAGGTCCACCGTATTTTAAACCAGTACCAGGCTCTATTAGTCAGTAAGGTAATGCCACAGTCAGGAGGCTCTTTTATATAGGTGCCACAGAAGTGGCATTACCCCCACCATATAGTCAACCCTTGTCGGGAGCCCTTGGGAAGTGGAGTAACCACTGCCCTAAAACGTTAATAAACATCCATCCATATTCCACTCACACATATACAGCACAAATGTATTCGTCAGGGACCGAGCCAACTAGAATGAGGTCCTAAGTCTCATAACTTGCAAGTTGGGGCCTCCATGACTTGTTTTTCAAGCACATCTAACCAATATATGATCAGATTTAAATCTGGGGAGTATGATGACAGTGTCAACAGATTTAATCTCTTTCATGTTCCTCAAACATTTCTTACATTTTTTTTTTTTTTTTGCAGTGTGGCCAGGAACATTATCCAGCATAAAAGGAAGGTACTTGTTTCCTAGAACGGCCACAACGATTTAGATCGTTGTGGTCGGAAGATAAAAAATCGGTCGGTCGCATCGCATGCGATTTGGTCGCATGCGATGCGATCGACCGATTTTTCACCCGATTTTTTATTTTTTTTCACCCGATTTTTTGGAATTGCCCCCCCAAATGTTAGTAAGTGGGCTAGACCCCACGATAGACGTGAACCCGAAGCGTGGCGAGCGCAGCGAGCCCGCGAGGGGCGGCGGTACGCGTCCTCCGACCTTTTCATTCCCCTACTATCCACTAGGGCGTGGAGTGAGAATATAATAGTGTGGCGAGCGCAGCGAGCCACCGAGCCCGAAGCGTGGCGAGCGCAGCGAGCCCCGCGAGGGGACGCGTATAACTTCACAGGTATACGCGTCCCCTCGCGGGGCTCGCTGCGCTCGCCACGCTTCGGGCTCGGTGGCTCGCTGCGCTCGCCACACTATTATATTCTCACTCCACGCCCTAGTGGATAGTAGGGGAATGAAAAGGTCGGAGGACGCGTACCGCCGCCCCTCGCGGGCTCGCTGCGCTCGCCACGCTTCGGGTTCACGTCTATCGTGGGGTCATGGCGGGCACATAAAAAATGTGAAATGGGTCATATTGACCCATTTCACCTTTTTTATCATTTTTCCCTATGTGAGATGGACTTAATCAAGTCCATCTCATCTTGTGCCATTATAATGGCACAAGACCGACCGATTTCAATGTTAAAAGATTTTTTAACATTGAAGTCTATGGAAAAATCGGGTGAATCGGTCGGTCGCATCGCGGCCGATTTTAATTGGTCGCGACCGACCGATTGACCCGATTTCTGTCAATCAAAGTGAAAAATTAGTCAAAAATCGGCCACATCGGGAGGATCGTGTCCCTTAATTAAGAGCCACGATCCCTCACGATTGTGGCCGTTCTAGGAAACAAGTACCAAAAGGAATACATCAGGGAATACTTTTGCCATGAAGAGGTTGTACTTGGTCTGCAACAAAGTATAAATAGGCGGCATGTATCAAAGTTACGTTCACATGAATGCCAGGACCAAATGATCCCAGCAGAATATTTCCCAAAGTATCACATTTCCTCTGCTGGCTTGCCTTTTACCCATCAGTATCCTGGCACCACTTGTACCCCAGGTAAATGTTGCTCATGCCAACAGCCTTCCACCTGATGTAAAAGAAAATGTGATTTTTTTAGTTTTGATCACATTATTCTGTTGCTCCATATTCAAGTTCTGCTGCCCATGTGCTGGTCAGCAGCTACACATCCCATATGCAACAAGGTGCCATTCTATGTGATTTCTAACACCTTTCAATCACTGCCACCATTAACTTTTTCAGCATTTTGTGCTAAAATATCGCATTGAGAACCAGCGTGGGAAGTCGGCCGTGATAAGACTGATCAGGATCAGGACCTGGTGGCTCCCCCTTCTCTGTCCCGGCACTTGTCACGAGATGCTGCGGGGGATAAGGACCTGGCAGCCCGACCCCAGCCATGATGAGATCCAGTGGGTGTCCGGGACCAGGCAGCTCCCTCCCCCCCTGTCTGTCATGATGAGACCCAGTAAGGGGGGAAAGGCAGGACTTGGCAGCTCCCCTCACAGTCCCTCCCCAGCGATGGTGCCAGTGCAGATGTGATTTTAAAGCAACAGCTGAAGCTGAGGTGCTGCAATGTGCGCGACCCTGACAAACAAATCACAGGTCAGTGCTGCCATCCCTAGCCTAGTGTGTCTCCCCCACATCTAGCCAGCTGCCCTAGCCCAGTGCCCCCCATCTAGTCAGCTGTCCCCAGCCCAGTGACCCCGCATCTAGCCAGCTGCTCTAGCCCAGTGCGACCATCTAGTGAGCTGTCCCCAGTCCAGTGACCCCCCATCTAGCCAGCTGGCCTAGCCCAGTGCCCCCATCTAGTCAGCTGTCCCCAGCCCAGTGACCCCCCATCTAGCCAGCTGCCCTAGCCCAGTGCCCCCATCTAGTCAGCTGTCCCCAGCCTAGTGCCCCCATCTAACCCTCTTTTCCAACCCAGTAGCCCCACCCTCTGGGTGTCTCTCAATCTGCCACCTTGGCCCCTCTTTCCTTCTTGATAAATTAACTGCCCACATCTCATTGCCCGCCACCAGTACAGTTACAGTACCCCTCACAGAGAGTCCTCCTTCCCAGACTGGTGATTTCCCCTCCCAGAAGAGTGACCCTACCACCCCCACCCCATCACCCCCTATCCCATCCCATATGACATCCCGACAGAAAGTATACTTACTCCCCCCCCTCCCCCCATATCCTTAACCATCTCCCCGCGTAACCTAAACCCTCTGTGTAAGCTTAACCCGTCTCCATTCTGTCTGGTCTTACCTTCTACTCTCACATATCCCCCTCCCCATCTGCTATTTTGACCTCAACACCCCACTATTTATTATGGCAGAATAAATTTTGCAATGGGGCCCAGGCAGGTCTAGTTACGCCCCTGCTTAAATGCCTGCATTCTTATAGCCAATACCCCTTATCTACCCCAAACACTGACTACCTGTCACTCACTTTGCCTCCGATAATCCATATACGCATGTGCACATTATAGCTTTGATACATATGCAGTAGCAAAACATCGATCCACTGCATCCACAATCCAGATTGTGTGCACCTCTGAATTAGACAATGGGGGAAAATGACTAAGATGGGAGTTATATTCTACAATTTACTTCTCTTTATTTATTTAGCACCTTCTATAAGATAATAGATAGTATCTGATTGGTTGCCCATAGCAACATCCCATATGAAATACAACTCACATCTTAGTAAATTTCCCCCAATGTGTTTCTCAGAGTAATTCAGGATAATGCTTATAATATGCTAGTAGCTCAGATTAAACAACATAGCATTTAGTAATTCTCTGCATTATTATTTTTATATCTTTCCCTTGAGGTATTTGAAGTGATCTTTTTTCGTTTTAACTTCTTTTGTTACCAATGTGTTTATCTTGGCAAGTAAAAGATCTAAAATAAGAACACAAATCCTAAACTTTAATCTCCAATATTTGTAATGCTTAATCTCTTGCCATTTCATTATTTTAAAACCTTTTTTATATAGTTTTGCTTACACAGTATGTAACAATACAAATAACAACAGGAGAAACATATCTTTTCAGGGCAGACGCTGAATGTGGCGCTGAGCCAATCTACTCTCTCGTCAAGTAATTAATCGAGCTTTCCCTCATTAGTCTATCTCTTGATGGAAACTGGTGCGGCCTGTTGATATGAGGATATTTAACATCGTCATTAAAGAGCTGATAATCGCCGGACAAAAGGGAGGTGGCTCAGACCATTAAGCACACAATGGAGCGTGCCCATCATTATTAAGTGCCATCACTAGAGCAAATTACACATCTCAGAAGGATTACTCTGAAATATCGGTACCATGGAACTTATAGCAAATGTACATGGTACTATTTTGATTTTCATAATGAAATATGCCAGTTTTTGTATAGCAACCATTAATCTAATTTCTTTGACTGAAATGAGTTAAAACATTTTTTTACTCAAAAGTTGTTCATTTAGTCACAGATGAATGCTGACTTGATTTACAATGCACTGTAAATTTAGCTAATCAGCATTACAAAGTGAGGACCAATATTCAACAAAGTCCTGGGTACAAAACACAACAATGGAAAACATCCTTTTATTGAAAAATGACTGTAACTGCTTTAGATGTACTAGTCCAAGTCTCTTTTCTAGATAGTGCAAATAGTGTTGGGAAGAAACAAAAGGTTATTTTGCTGGCACATAATATGGATTCAGTATTGAATCCCGGCGGTCGGGATCCCGGCGTTCAGAATCCCGACGCCGGAATCCCTACAGCCGAAATGCCGACAAGGGGGGGACGTGGATCGCCCCCCCTTGCGGGCTCGATGCGCTTGCCACGCAGCGGGCCCGGTGCCTCGCTACGCTCGGCACACTAATTTATTCTCCCTCCAGGGGTGTCGTGGACACCCACGGAGGGAGAAAGTGTCGGCATTTCGGCGGTCGGGATTCCGGCGTCGGGATTCTGAACGCCGGGATCCCGACCGCCGGGATGGTAACTGCATCCCCATAATATATGTACCTGTGTGTTGAATAGAGAGGTGCTGATTGAATTCACCCGGACATGTTCTGTAAGAGGAGAAATGGCATGTGTTTGGCAGGGCGCTACTATAAAGGTCAACAATCAATAGGTCAATTTTGGCCACAATGTCGACAATAGCAATAGGTCGACAGGAAAAAGGTCAACATGAGTTTTTCAATTTTTTATTCAAAAAAGGTGTTTTTTCATACTTTTCCACACGAGTGGACATAGAGATAGATTATAATAGTGTGCCCGAAGCATAGTGAGCGAAGCGAGCCATAAGTGGGGATGTCGACACAGATACAAAATAAACTCATGTAGACCTTTTCCATGTCCACATATTGCTTGTGTTGACTTTTTGACCAGGTCAACCTAAGGTATGTGGACCTTTTTCATGTGTCGAGCTCACACGATATACTGGTCGACTTATTGACTGATCTTATTAGTGTCGACCCTATGACCCATACCCAGGAGAATTGGCCTCCTCCTCTTTGGCAATATATTTTTATGAGACCATTCCTCCTGGAATAGGATATGCCCCCTATATTTATTTATTTATTTATTTATAGTTTCTATATAACTCAAGGCTGCCATATGTATCAACAAACCTAGTTAAATATATAAACTTATTTAGGTAATGTAGTGAAAATGATTTGTGGTATATATTTAATAGAGAATATATTTATGTTTATGTACAGTGAAGGAACTAATTTGGGCCCTTTTTCTCTACCCCAGCCCAAGTTCACAATATGCAACAAAGCAGTGGGTGACAATGAGAGGCAGGGGAGGCAGAGTGTGACAGGGGTAAAAAAAAAGAGTGTAACAGGAGCAGCAGTGAGGGGCAGCAGTGGGCCCCTTAGTCCCCAGGGGCCCTATTGCACTGCACCTACGATGCACCAATGGTAGTTCCACCTCTGTTTATGTACCCATCATTCTTCTTGCATTTCCTGTACTTTATGAAATCAGCAGTTTACCAAGTAGTGTGGACAAAAGAACCATGTAGATCCAAAACAACTGAACAGCAGACAACTGAACAGCAGTGGTGGTATCTGATTGAATGTATCAGTATCAAGTGGTAGTAAGACCTTCAAATATGAAGTACTGTCAGTTGTAAGGCCTCAAGGTGAAAACTGCAGTGGGCGGGGGGGGGGGGGGGCTTATCAATTCTTTACAATGGCCATGATGAGCCTTTCGTCTAAACTATCAACTACAACTCGACTATTATAGTGGTGCACATTAAAATTGCCAATGTTGGACTACCGTAATATATATTAAACTGTGCATCCGCATACAGCAATCCATCATTACATACAATTGAATTTCCAGGAGCAGATGATCAGAAGAAGTAGAGGCTTTATTTTTTTTTTATGGAAGAGGCAGCAGAAATGATTTCATGGAGGACTGCTGATGAAGAGGAAAGAGAAGGGAGACTGAAAGGTAAGGTTTGGCACAATAATTGGAAAGAAAAAGCAGCACACAGAGAGATGCCATTCCAGATGCCATTAGGGACTTGCCTACAGAAGTAGTAGAGAAACTTATACCCCTTTTCAACCCAGGTGTGACCCGGTATTTGTTACCTTTTACAACGGCGTCCTACAAGGGAACCATCACTGGTGCTCTAGCAATGTGGGAATACATGCTCATTGCCAAGGGGGAATACATGATCATTGCCATGTGGTATTACATGCACATTGCTATGGGGGTTACTTGGTCATTGCCATGTGGGAATACATGCTCATTGCCAAGGGGGAATACATGCTCATTGCCATGTGGGGTTACATTGCCGTTGCAATGGGGTTACATGTTGCTATGTGGGAATATATGCTCATTGCCAAGGGGGATTATATGCTCCCAGCAATGGGGGGACAGCCACCACCAGGCAGAAGTGAAAGCCAATGACCCCCTTGTCATTTCTGAATTTTTTTTTACCCTGGAGACCACCGCCAGGCATGCAGGGCTGCTCGCGGTAACTGAGGACAGCTGCCACCAGGAAGAATTGACAGCCCCGGGGTCACGTGCCTGTGTTCTCCCTCCCCCCCCCCCCCTTAAACTCGCAACTGCACATGTGTGACTGATTACTGTAAGCGTTTGCTCCAACACCTGGCAAGACCTGCATGGATGGAGTTCTCCAGTATTTCTCTTAGTCCTAACCCAGGTAGTTTTGGCCTGGGAAAACTGAACAATTGTTACCTGTTCTGCAAACACCCAGGGTGGCATCCGGACTGGATTGCCAGTCTCTCTCTCTCACTCTCTCTCTATATATATATATATATAACCATGCCTTGGAAATGATCACCCCTTTAAAAAACCGGAGTTTAGCCAGCCAAACTTGTACACTTTTTCATGTGGCCATACATATCTATTTTAAAAGTAGTCTGTGTACAAATCACACCAGGATTCTGGAGAGCTGTAGAAGAATGTCTTTACTAGTTGCAGTCACGCTGAACAAAAGTTGCAGAGGCACTTTCTGTTTTACTTTCTGTATTACAAAAAAACTTCCTGTATAAAAAGTGGATGGTAATGATGCAATAATAATACTCCTTCCACCATCTGCATACAGCATATAGCTACACCATTTTTACATATGTTGGTATGTGTGATTTGTAATCAGGTAAACAAATTAAATATCAGGAAAGACATAGAGAAAAAACATACTGAAAAGATGACAGTGGTACAGATTCCCATATCAAGACATTTCTGAAACTTTTATATTTGTTTAAATCTCCCATTTGTTATAATAGGGCAGTCATCAACCTGGATGTCTAATGTTGTAAGATGACAGAAAGCATTACACATCAGAATCCGCTATAAACAGAAAATTATACTGCAACATGATAAGCCCACCAAAATCATCAATTATGATTATATTTTACAGTGAACATTAATCAGCTAAATGGAAGTGTAACCTTAGCCCCTTTTCCCTTTAGACATTTATAATAGTTAGTTTAATGTGACACTGTACATAGCCATATGGTAGAGGTTACAGAATGTGCCACTTTGAGAGCATGGTAACCCAGGGGATAGAGAGACAAATTATCAAATTGTTCTGTTTTTGTCATAGATGAATACAGCAGGGACCCAGCCAACAAAACAGAAGACAACAATATCTGAAGTACCAGTAATAAAATAAAAAGTAAAGTCATTTTCTATTGCATTGTGTAACAGTTATTCCTTAATCTCTTTTTATATTTTTTCCTTTATTTAAAATTAGTATTTTGTTGATATTAATCACATATGTTAGGATAAACTGTCCTCTGTCTTTATTTAACCGGAAATTTATATCAGTGCCGTCACTGGACATTTTAGTGCTGTGTGCCAGAAAGAGAATTGATGTGTCCCCAACCCGCATACTGAAAAAATTGACAGAGCGCTTTGTGGCAATGTAGGGGCGTGGCTTCACAGTGAAGGGAAGTGGCCACATATTAGTCCACACAGTGCATCTTGTCCACGTTCCACTGCAGCTACAGACAGGGTGCAGGATACTGTGTGGGCTGGATACTGGTCCTTATTCAGATCTGATCGCAGTACAAATTTGTTCTCAAAATGGGCAAAACCATGTGCACTGCAGGTGGGGCAGATATAACATGTGACTGTCGAATACAGTGTGGGGTATTGTGTAGGTCGGATATAGGGCCTTATTCTAGTTCACTCATTCGGATGTGCGTTCGGACGTATCGTAATGATCGGACCACACACCAACACGGTGAGTGAGCCGACCAAACGCCCTCTGGTGGTTTTTTTCAGAGCACAGCACAAATCCGCAAGGAACTCATGCTTCAAACCCATTAAACAATTAGCCAAACTCTATGGTCTCTATCACTTTCAATTAAATGCTTGTACACCCAAATTGCACTTTACATTAACCCTTACAACATTACAATGTATTTGTTAGAATGTGGCAGGTTCAAAACTATACCTACATTTATGTGTCCCACAATTTTGCATACTGCAATGATCTTTGCACCACTACAATAATCAACACCCCTTCCATTTCTATAACTGCCACAGTTGTGTACCCATTATTTAATCTACATCTAATATTTTTCATAAACATTACACATAATAAATTAATTATTGTCATTTTTCAGTATTTAAATATTGTGTCATGCAATGCTGTCACTTCCATATACTACATTCCCATACATATGTGGCCCAGTACGTGTGTCTACTTGACCACTTACAGTATCTATGACAGCATTGCAAAACACAATTTCTGAATAGGACTCAAATGTGGGCACTTGGTCTTGAGGACAATCTACAATCTTAAAAGTATTTAAATATCAGTCCAAAAGGTCTTGCAGGTATCCAAGCTCTGCTGCAGCATCAAGGAGGTGGTGGCGCATCCTCCCCATGGATGCACGTACTGCACTCTGTACTTGCGTTCGGTGTGCTGTTGGCATGTGAAATGTTGTATTGTATTAGTGCAGTGGTCTCCAACCTGTAGCTCGCGAGCTACCAGTAGCTCACGGTCATAGTTTGGGTAGCTCGCCTAGCTACAGTACTGCTGTCAGCTGGGATTAAGTGCCTGAAATTAGGACCTGACTCCGGGAGCCACCACAAGGCAGGAAGAGAGATTCTGGAAGCCACTGACAGCTGCAGTGTCATTGTCCCATAGCAAACGGGAGGTTGCTCGGGGAACCGACGAAGATGCACACCACTGGTGCGAGACAGCAGAACAGCTGACACGCCCACAGAGATAAGTGGGAAGGTAGTTGGGAGTCACTAAGGGGTGCAGAGGGGAACCGCTGAAAGTTGGCCAGACAGGTACGGGGACCACATGAGAAATTAGCACCAAAAACATTTTTAGTAGCTCTTCAAGCGGTTTAATTTTTCTCGAGTAGCTCACACCCCAAATAAGGTTGGCGACCACTGTATTAGTGTATGTAATTTCAAACACATATTACCATTGTCATACAAATAAGTGTATCGACATGTGTGTCAGTGAATGAGGCATATTGTGTATGTACCGCTCAATTCTTCTTGTACAGGGGGCTGGTGCCTGCTTGAATGAGGCACCAGCCCCCTGCAACCCTCCCCCCTGGGGGGTGGGTAGGTGGTTGAGGGTTCAGGGGTTTGTATGGGGGGGTGGGTAGGCAATTGGGGGTTCAGAGGTTTGGATAGGGGGTGGGTAGGTGGTTGGGGGTTCAGGGGTTTGGATGGGGGGTGGGTAGTGGGAGGGTGAATGGATAATGGGGAAATCAGGAAGGACTAGGTCCTCCTCCTGCAGCTGCTTCTCCTCCTCTGCCTATGGCACCTCTGCCTCAGCAGCCCCCTCGGCCTCCTCCACCACTGCCGCATCCTCCACCTGATGGTGCTGTCTTGCACATGCTGGGTAGTGTTTATGTGTTTGAGTTGGGAGAAAACACATGATCTTATAGATGCATGATTACATATTGGTTATGTTAGCATACAGGTATGAGAGTTTAAACATGTCGACTACTGTTAAATGTGACGGTACTGTGTTAACACACTGATGTTTTAAGGGTGTACATGTACAGTAGTAATGGGGCAAAAGAACGCACATGGCATGAATCATAAATATTACTTCATTTAATTTAAGTTTTCAAACAAATCCGATCCGTCCGAGTGCGGAGTGCACATGCGCAATGCGTAGTGTATTCATGCGCACTCAGCGGGAAAACGCAATCCGAACGAATGTGTACCTGTCCGAGTCAATCAGAATAAGGCCCATAGTGCAGGTCACATACACTCGGCATCAGACGCAGTGCAGTGCATAGGGCCCAATTCAGACCTGATCACACGGCTGTGAATTCACACACAGCGGGCGAATATTTATTCATTGCATGAGGCCCTCCTGCAACTAGTTCTGTTGCAGTGCCATTCTGCTGCTACCCAGCTGCTGTGGGGAGAGAGGCCAATGTTGAGGAGAAGAGGAACGACGCCACTGGGAACATGTTGCAGCAGCAAGAGAGTAGGAGATTTCATTAGTCCCATTGAATCAATAGGCAACCGCTGATTGGCTGAGAGAGCCGTGCATCATGGCTTTCAGCCAATCAGTGGCTTTCATACTGATTTTTTATTGTCTCCCTGCTCTGCACACTAGGTGGGTGCCAGCAGTGCGCCCATAGTGCAGATGCATTGTGGGCACTTGGTCTTGAGGACAATCAACAATCTTAAAAGTATTTAAATATTTTATTTTTAAAGCACATCTAAACTTTACTCATTTTTTAAAAAAAATTCTTACAAGCATAGCCTTATTATGTTAATAGCATACTTTTCACCAGACTTTACAATTAGAGACCATTTGCAAAAATCTTCTTCTTTGCACCTACAACAAGAGAACGCCTTGGTTCAAAGCTCGGCTCAGGCAGCTCCGTCAGGCCAAGGAGGAGGCCTACAGCAGTGATGACAAGGCTCTGTTCAGGCAGGCCAGGAACTCCCTGACAAGAGAAATCAGACTGGCAAAGATGCGGCTCTCAGACAAGCTGACAAAAAAAATCTTTCAGCAAACGATTCTGTGTCAGTATATGTCGGGAAGTGGACCGGCTGGCTTCATGGTGCAACAACAACAACCTTGTCCTTAACACACTCAAAATGGTAGAGATGGTAGTGGAGTTCAGAAGGAAAGTGACTGTAATATGATCGCTGACAATGTGATGTTGACTGTGGATTCCTTCAAGTTCCTGAGCTGCTAGATCTCCCGAGACCCAAAATGGGGGCCACCATCATTGGAAGGGCACATACGAGGCTGTGCTTCCTGAGGCAACTCAGGCAGGGCCGGATTAACAATGGACCTGATGGAGCTACAGCTCCAGGCCCACTCTCCAAATAGGCCCATTTTGTAGATGATGACAGCTTTCCAATGAGCCTAGCCTCGCGTTGCTAGCAGCCCGGGAATCGGAGATACCGGCGGGCAAACCTGGAGCGCTTTCCCCATAGGATAACATGGGACCCGCTAATTCCGACCCCCACACAGTTCCGACGGCTGCCAGTCCCCCCCCCTGGCATCACAGAAACTTGAACCCAAATCACTGGGCCTTCAGTCTGATACCAGGTTGGTTCATATGGGTTAATTGGTTCCAGAGATATTGCGGGAAAACCGATTTTTTTATTTCTGAAATGTAATTTCATGGCTGTTCATGTTCTTTGAGGGCAGATTTCTCTGGAACCAAAAGGCCCAGTTTCATGGGACCAAAATCATTCGAAGCCCACTTAAAAGTTCTTCAATATGATACTGGGTCTGTATGTATGTATGTCGGTATGTAAATAGATCGTTTACGAAGATATAGCTGGTTGAATGATATAGCCAGTTAAAAGGGGGGGGGGTTCTCTCCTCTTCACACCAGAAAATGCAGGGACTAGGCTGGTGTAAAAGGGGCCAGCCCGGGAATGTCCCTGCATGATCCTGGGACCATATTCCTGGGTAACTCCCTGCATTTTCTGATGTGAAAGGGGTAATATTTAAAATAGTTGGGAACTGCAGTGCTCTGAATACAACTGGGCAGCCCCCCCCCCCCACACACACACACTCTCTGCCTGGCTGTCAATGGCTGTCACTTCTGCCTTGCAGCGGCTGTCCCCCAGGTACCACGAGCATGTATTTCCCCTTGGCAATGAGCATGTAATCCCACATGGCAACGAGCATGGAACCCCTGGCAATGAGCATGGAACCTTTGGCAATGAGCACGTAGGTAAGAAGCACTTATGTAGAATAATTTTTAATTGGCATTATGGTGTTTGGCATAATACATAATGGCAATTATGGTGTGTGGTTTAACATGTAATGGGCATTATGGCGTAAATTTTTAATGCACACCAAAGGGCCAAATGTCCCTGTTTGAGAAGCATCTTATGAATTTTGGCTCAATCCGTTTGGTATAGTGTGTATTTTGCCTCAATCCATGTGGCAAAATGTGAATTTTGCATTAATCTGTGTGGCATAACGTGAATTTTGACTCATTCCATGTGGCATAATGTGTAAGAGGCAAGTACATTATAAGGCGGTTACTATTTTAATGCCTGATTTGTATAAAGGGTATATGGTGTGGTTAACTTAGGTGACCACATAAAAGGTGCTGAAATGTTGTCTACCAAGTTTTGGCTTTCAGTATTTTTTTTATGACTGGAATGCCGCCTCACCCCGCAAGTATTTTAGGACATCGGCGTCCTGCGGTTGCACCTTTTGGAGGGTACACTACCCGGCAATATATCTCCCTGCATCCTGTGAGTGTCGGTGTGAGGATACGGGGTTCCTCAATCACTCAGACACCGAGCAGATGAAACCAAAATATGGTTTATTTTTATCACAGCACACGAAAGTAGATGAAGACAGGAAAAAGATTCAAATGGTAGCATAAAAACATCCGGGTAGCAAAGTCCTTGTAGCATCACAGTCCAAATAACGAAACTATCACTTATTCCACACAGCAGTGACAGCCGAAACCTGTGCGAATCCACACAGCACCGGACGCTCCACACCAGAGCTTACGTAGGATGCCCCCCCCAGGCAAACGATGCGCTCACAAGGTCCAGTGGCAGAGTATGACCTCTTAGCCCGGATTGCGACTAACATTCTGAGCTGGCAGGTGTACAAGTCATTTTAAAAACTTCCAATTTCCCACGGGGCTTAAACTGCCAGGGGGCCGGTACTTGGTTCGGATTGGTGGACCCAAGAGTCAGACACATCCCCCCAGGTAATATCCAGCTGGCCATCTGCTGCTACCCCACTGCTGGGTCTGGTTCCAGAAAGTCTGGAAGTGGCCAGAGATATGCAGAGAAGTGTCAACACAAGATACAATACCCAGCTGATTACGTTGTGTGGTGGTCACCCCCTGTGGACAACCTTCCTGTTGATAGCAGGGGAATTGGATCACCCCCTGTGGACATAACATATGGGTGAATCCATGCAATGTTCTTTCCTGGCTATTTCCTGTCAGACCATATTTGGGCAAGAGCGATCTGATCTGGAAATACACGCAGCTATGGGGAATATAGACATACATAGAGAACAATAGGGCTAAAATGTACATTAATTACTGTGGAGTAGAGGATGTCACAATTCACTTTTATCGCCAATTCCATTCCTTCACATTTCCTCCCCCACATTTTAGTCAATGTTCCTGGTGTCCTGGGTAATGGTAATGGCAAGGGCTGGTCTCCTGGTGTTAGGTGGCACTGGGGCTGGTTCCTGCTGACGGGATAGGCCATCTGCGTTTCCATGATCTTTACCCTTTTTGTGAGAAATAGAGAAGTTGTACAGTTGTAGGGCTAAGCTCCACCTCAGTAACCGTCCATTGTCTCCAGCTGTACATTGTAGAAAACTAAGGGGGTTATGATCTGTTACCACTGAAAACTCACGCCCATACACATAGGGCTGCAACTTCTTTAGTGCCCAGACGATGGCTAGGCACTCCTTTTCAATGGTGGCGTAGGCTATCTCGCGGGCAACTAGTTTTCGGGAAATAAAGGCAACTGGGTGCTCACACCCATCCTCCCCTATTTGACTTAGCACAGCTCCTATTCCACAAGCTGAAGCATCTGTTTGCACAATGAACCGCCGGCGGAAGTCGGGGGCGGCTAACACTGGGGACCGGGACAAGATGTCCTTAAGCTGGGAGAAAGCCAGCTCGCAGTCAGGGGTCCAGTCAATGTTTCGGGTGTACTTTTTGGTCGTTAGGTCAGTCAGTGGTTTGGCAATGGTGCTGTACTGGGGAACAAATTTACGATAGTACCCTGCCGTGCCCAGGAAGGCACGTACCTGTTTTTGGTTAGTGGGGTGAGGCCACTTCAGAATGGCCTCAATTTTTGCTGGTTCTGGACGAATACGGCCTCCCCCAACCCTGTGGCCAAGGTACAGCACCTCTGCCATCCCCATCTGACACTTATCAGGACTGATTGTCAACCCTGCCTGGCTAATCTGTGCTAAAACCTGGGTTACATGCTGCAGATGAGCCTCCCAGGTCTCACTAAAAATTGCTATATCATCCAGGTAGGCCTGGGCAAACTCCTGACACCCTGTCAGTATGCAATCTACTGTACGCTGGAAGGTGGCAGGGGCATTCTTCATCCCGAAGGGCATGTCAGTAAATTCAAAAAGCCCAAAGGGGGTATTGAATGCTGACCTCTCCTGTGCCTCTCTGGTAAGGGGTATCTGCCAGTACCCCTTGCTAAGGTCCAGGGTAGACACATAGCGAGCCATCCCCAACCTGTCTAACAGCTCATCTACCCAGGGCATGGGGTATGCGTCTGTCACGGTCACCTCATTCAGCTTCCTATAGTCCACGCAGAAGCGTGTACTCCCATCCTTCTTGGGCACCAAGACCACGCTGGAGGCCCAGGGACTATTTGATGGCACAATGACTCCAAGCGCCAGCATTTCATCTACCTCTTTTTTCATCATATTTAGCACCTCGGGATTCAGCCGATATGCTGGTTGCCTAATGGGCCGAGTTGCTCCGGTGTCTACATGATGGGCTGCTACATGGGTGCGTCCTGGCCTGCTGGTGAACTGAGGCCCCACTAGCTCCAAAACCTCCCTCATTTGTCGGGTCTGGGTTTCAGTTAACTGCGTGCCTATGGGCACGGCCTCCACCCCCACATCCTTCTTGGTTGCTGCCAGAATGTCAGGGATGGGGTCAGTCTCTGGGTCATCCATTGGTGGGCAGCAGATTGCCACAGCCCCTATTTCCCTGGTGACGTATTTTTTTAACCTATTTATGTGGTAGGTGCCCACCCGCTTCCCGGTTTGATCTAGGGCAATGATATAATCTACCTGCCCCTGCCGGTCCACTACAGTATATGGCCCTGCCCAGGTCGCCTGTAACTTGTCCTTTCGTACAGGTACCAGTACCATCACTTTCTGACCCACTTCCAACTCCCGTTCACGTGCATGCTGGTTGTAATACTGGCACTGCCTTCACTGTGCCTCTAGCATATGGTCATGCGCAAGCCGCATTAGCCTTTGCAGTCTCTCCCTCATTTGGGCCACATATTCTAAGACAGGAACCTCCGGTTCCTGGAATGATCCTTCCCAGCTTTCCCTGACTAAGTCGAGAGGTCCCCGGACCCTTCTGGCATATAGTAACTCAAAAGGGGAGAATCCGGTGGAATCTTGCCTTACTTCGCGGTATGCGAATAGCAGCTGTTGCAAGGATTTCTCCCAGTCTCCCCCCTCTGATTCAGCATATGCCCGTAGCAACTGCTTAAGGGTCGCATTAAATCGCTCACACAATCCATTTGTTTGAGGGTGATAGGCAGTGGTGCGAAAGGGATGGACCCAAATTTGGCCCATATGGTCTGCAGTAAGTCCCCTTGAAATTGCGCACCATGGTCGGTAACCACTTCTTCGGGAAACCCCACATGACTAAAGATATCCATGAGAGCCTGGGCAATATGCTCAGCATCTATGGATGCCAGCGCCACCGCCTCTGGGTACCTAGTCGCATAGTCAACCACAGTCAGTATGTATTTCTTTCCTGTTCTGCTCGGTTTCTTAAAAGGCCCAACAATGTCCATGGCCACTCTCTTGAATGGCTCACTGATGACAGGCATGGGTTGTAGGGGGGCCCGACGCAGGGGTCCCCCGAGGTGTTGACAGACCCCACATGACTCTCTATACTGTCTTACCTCCTGGTTTATTCCGGGCCAGAAGAAGTGCCGCAGCAGTCGGGCCCGGGTTTTACGAATCCCTAAATGGCCTGCTGAGGGGATGTCATGGGCAAGTGCCAGCAATCGCGCACGGTACTGCTGGGGAACAATTAACTGTTTCCTAGGGACTTCGGGCTCTAATGGGTCTGCTTTTGCTGGCACCCTGTACAGTCTCCCCTCCTCCCACTGAATGCGATCCTCCTGAGTTCCCCAATCACTCCTTCCTGCTGCCCTGCGGAGGCTAGCTAGGGAAGGATCTGTTTGTTGGGCTTCCCTAAATTCCACTCTATCTACCTCCCCCAGATTCACGTCACAGTCAAGCAAGTCTGGGGTCATGTTACTCACCGGCGGTGGCTCAGGGGCTGTAGCAGTAATTGCTGGTGCTGGCATGAGAGGGCCCTCATGTATTATCTCTCCCGCCTGGGACTGGCTTCGGGTGATAGCTCCCACGAAACAACTGGCCAACCCACCACCCAAACCGTTTCCTAGAATAACATGGGTGGGGAGCCCTTCCAAAAGTCCCACATTCACTTCCCCAGAGTCCTGACCTCAATCCAAGTGTACCCGGGCCATGGGGATGACAGAGATCTGCCCCCCTGCCATGGAGATCTTAATTTTTCTTTGCTTCAGTAGTTGGCTTGGGGGGATTAATTCTGGGCGGATAAGGGTGATGGAGGCACCCGAGTCTCTTAACCCCTGCAGTTCCTTCCCATTAACTTTTACAGGCTGTAGATGTGGCTTCATGTTATCTGGGGTGGCTTTTCCAATAGCTGCTACCACCTCCACGTGGTATACTACTTCCTCCGCCTCTGGCGCATCAGGACAGTAATCCCCTCCCCCTCCCCAAATGATGGTTCCTGGCACACGGCTACTCGAGGCAAGGCATGTCGGGCACCGGGAAAGGGTCCTCTTCCCCGGGGGAAATCTCGGCGGACATGACCCACCTTGTCACAGTTGTAGCAGCGCCGGGCTCCTGGTAGCTCAGATCCCCAAGGCCGGGGGTTGGTGGGCTGTGGAGCTGGGCGTTGGGGTGCCGCCGGTAGATCCCGATCTGGCTGGGGCCGTCGGGGATTGGTCTTTTCCTCAATGTTGGCCCCTCTCCACCGAGGCCTGTTAGCTGTAAACTCGTCCACTAGTTGTGCCGCTTTCTCAGGGGAGGTAGGGGTCCGATCTGCTACCCACTCTCTGATCTCAGGAGGCATCTTGTTCAGCAGCTACTCCAAGATAAACACGTTTTTAATATCTGTGACAGTAAGGGCCTGCTTCACGGACAGCCACCTATCACAGTTCCTCCACAACAGGTTATTAAACTCTGTAAATGAAGAATCGCCTTTTCGGGTTATGGTGCGAAACTTCACACGGTATGATTCAGTAGTCACCGCATATCTAGCGAGCAGGACACTCCGTACCTCCTCATATACCAGCACCTGCTCTGGGCTCAGGGCATGGAATGCCCCCAGAGCTCTTCCTCTCAGACTGGGTAACAGAAATCAAGGCCACTCTGCTGCCTTAATTCCATGCAAAGTCATAACAGATTCAAACATCTGCAAATGGGTATCAATATCTGAACCGGCATCATCAAAAGGTGGGATGTCATTATATCTCAACCTGGCTGTCTGCCTTACTGATACTGCCGTAGTGGGTATAGAGGGCTGCAACCCCAATGCGGCTCCCAATACTGAGGCTCCTTGTCCTAGAGCTGCCAGCAAGTCCTGGATCTGATCCGCATTTCCTACAGGCAACACAGCCCCTGAAGCATTTGTCCTGTTGGCCCCCTGCACCTCGGTCCGCTCTAGGACGGGGTCCTCATCGTCCTCCGGTCCAGGGTGTTCTTGGTCCCATTGTGCCAGCTTTGCCATTAATGCCGCTCTGGTGTCCAATGCCTCGAACTCAATCTGCCTCGTACGGCAGAGATCCTGCAGTTGATCCTTCTTGCTGTATCGGTAGCATAGAGGTGCTGGATCCATTCCCTGGGGTGTTTATGACTCGGTGCTCGAAGGTTGGTGTCTGAATGATCCCACTGTCGCTGCCGCCAAATGTGAGGATACGGGGTTCCTCAATCACTCAGACACCGAGCAGATGAAACCAAAATATGGTTTATTTTTATCACAGCACACGAAAGTAGATGAAGACAGGAAAAAGATTCAAATGGTAGCATAAAAACATCCGGGTAGCAAAGTCCTTGTGGCATCACAGTCCAAATAACGAAACTATCACTTATTCCACACAGCAGTGACAGCCGAAACCTGTGCGAATCCACACAGCACCGGACGCTCCACACCAGAGCTTACGTAGGATGCCCCCCCCCCAGGCAAACGATGCGCTCACAAGGTCCAGTGGCAGAGTATGACCTCTTAGCCCGGATTGCGACTAACATTCTGAGCTGGCAGGTGTACAAGTCATTTTAAAAACTTCCAATTTCCCACGGGGCTTAAACTGCCAGGGGGCCGGTACTTGGTTTGGATTGGTGGACCCAAGAGTCAGACACATCCCCCCAGGTAATATCCAGCTGGCCATCTGCTGCTGCCCCCTGCTGGGTCTGGTTCCAGAAAGTCTGGAAGTGGCCAGAGATATGCAGAAAAGTGTCAACACAAGATACAATACCCAGCTGATTACGTTGTGTAGTGGTCACCCCCTGTGGACAACCTTCCTGTTGATTGCAGGGGAATTGGATCACCCCCTGTGGACATAACATATGGGTGAATCCATGCAATGTTCTTTCCTGGCTATTTCCTGTCAGACCATATTTGGGCAAGAGCGATCTGATCTGGAAATACACGCAGCTATGGGGAATATAGACATACATAGAGAACAATAGGGCTAAAATGTACATTAATTACTGTGGAGTAGAGGATGTCACAATTCACTTTTATCGCCAATGCCATTCCTTCACAGTCGGAATTTGTAATATATAATTAGTTGAAAGTATTTACACAAATAGAGACACACCCATGAGCAGACCACCCAACCAGAACACTGGTCACGCACCCCACATTATTAGGTGCTGACCACAACCCTATTATTGCGCATAAAAGGCCCTTGATGATTTTCAGCTCCAGGCCATTTAGACCTTAATCTAGCACTGAACTCAGGAAGTTAACTTTTGCTATTCTTCTACTCAACTATTGTGCTAAGTTTCTAGATCATAGCCTAGCATGGATCCCCCAGTGAGAGGGATAGACACAGGTGACAAAAGGCGGTGAGGAGAGCAGAAAAGATCATCAGTGCTGCCCTACGACTTGGCCATGACTTGCTCAAAATACTTCCATCTGGCAGACGCTTTAGGGCCACTCCTGCAAACACAACTAGATGCTCAAAAGGCTTCTTTTCCCAAGCGGTCCATTTCCTGAACAATTCTAGCAAGCCGCCAAAACCAATAAACCAAGTAATATATGCTGTGCTCCATGTTGTCTTTGTATATTGTATCATATACCTCCTCCTGTTATGTTGTCTCTTGGCAATTGCATTGGTCCTTTTAATGCCCCCTAGAGTTGACTCTATGGAAGTACAGTCATGGATCAGAATCAGCAAATATGGAAAATGGTCAGGCATGCAAAATTAGGGTGCAAAATGAGGAAGCAACACACAGACAGAGCTAAGGTTTGTATCCCAGGCAGCAGTGCAGAGTTGAGCTACAAGCTGGGTCTGTACATTAGGGCCCTTATTCTGGTTCACTCGCAAAGACATATTCCTTCTCAAATTGACAAAACCATGTGCACTGCAGGGTGGAGGGGCAGATGTAACTTGTGCAGAGAGAATTACATTTGGGGTTTTACTTCAAAGTTAGATCTATATTGCAGTGTAAAAATAAATCGGCCATTATTTTCCCTGCACAGAAACAAAATACATGTAACATCTGCCCCCTTTGCAGTGCACATGGTTTTGTACATTTATTTTATTTATTTATTTACAGTTTCTTATATAGCGCAGCAGATTCCGTTGCACTTTACAATAGTAGACAGTGATAAAACAAACTGGGTAACAATAGAAAGACTTGGAGGTAAGAGGGTCCTGCTGCAAGCTTACAATCTATAGGGATATAGGAGGGAAACATAAGGACAGGCACCAGTAATAGCATAGCAGTCCCACCAAGTTACAAGTCCAGAAGGGAAGCTATATAATACATAAGTGCCTCAGAGGGTTATGCGTGTAGAACTTAACTATGATAGGCTTGACTGAAGAGGTGAGATTTCAGGGAACACTTGACAGTTTGGAGGCTAGTGGAGAGTCTAATTGTGCATGGAAGGGCATTCCATAGGATGGGAGCAGCCCAATAAAAGTCCTGTAATAGTGAGTGGGAGCAAGTGATCCATGCAGAAGAGAGATGCACATCTTGTGCATAGTGTAGTGGTCGAGATGGGAGATATTTTGTGATAAGTAAAGAGATATATGCTGGTGCAGTATGGTTAATAGCTTTATACAGTATGCAAGTAGAAGTGTTTTATATTGAATACGGTAAGATACAGGCAACCAATGGAGGGACTGGCAGAGCGGATCAGCAGACGATGAGAGTCTTGCAAGGAAGATCAGCCTAGCAGCAGCATTTAAAATGGATTGCAGAGGCAAGAGTCTGTTCTCGGGAAGACCAGTTAGGAGACTATTGCAATAATCAATTATCTGGGCTCCCATGTTAAATGCACCCCATTTTTTCATACCCCATCTATCCAACTATGCATGGAGTTGATTTTATATAGTGTGGCGAGCGCACGCGGTCTCATAAGAAAAACGGGAGCCCAGATATTACATAAGTACCCAATGCAGGATATAATGAGTGCATGGATAAGAGACTTAGTAGTGCCTTGTGTGAGATACAGTTGTATTTTGGATATGTTTTTTAGATGCAGGTAACATGATTTTGAGACGGATTGAATGTGGGGAAGAAAGGACAGTTCAGAGTCGAGGCAACAAGCTTGTGGGGTAGGGTAGATTGTCGAGTTGTCAACCGTTATGGAGATATCAGGATGGTAACTATTCTTGGTTGGTGGGAATATACTGAAAGTAATTCCATTTTGGAAATACTGACTTTGAGTTGGCGAGAATACATCGAAGATGAGATGGCAGAGAGACATTCAGAGACTCGGCCCAAAACCACTGGTGACAACTCGGGGGTTGATAGATAGATTTGAGTATCATCCACATATAAGAGATACTGAAATCCAAAAGAGCTGATTAGTTTGCCAAGAGAGGAAGTATAGATTGAGAAAAGCAGAGGACCTAAGACTGAGCCTTGTGGAACTCCACCTGACAGAGGTAGTGAAGAGGAGGTAGAGTCAGAGAAGCAAACACTGAAAGAATGATCAGATAGGTAAGATGAGAACCAGGAAAGGGCTGTATCATTAAGACCTATGGAGTGTAGTGTTTGTAACAGAATAGTGCAATCTACAGTGTCAAACGCAGCAGAAAGATCTAGAAGAATAAGAAGTGAGTAACGGCCTTTAACTGGCAGTTACCAGATCATTCACCACTTTAGTCAGTGCTGTCTCAGTAAAGTGTTGTGAGCGAAAGTCTGACTGAAGTGGGTTTAATGGGGTGTGAGAGTTAAGAAAGTGTGTGGGGTGAGAGTAAACAAGTCTCTCAAGTAGCTTGGAGAGGCATGGGAGCTGAGAGATAGGATGGTAGTTAGAGAGAGTTAGTGTCAGAATTGTGTTTTTTCAGAATGGGAGTAATCACTGCATGTTTGAGCAGAGAAGGAAAAGTACCAGTAGCAAGAGAGAGATTGCAGATTTTGGTTAAGGTTGGAATAAGCACAGGACATAGATTTTTAATGACTTGTGCAGGTATAGGATCAAGAGGAGAGGTAGTAAAGTAGGATAAGAAGAGTGTGAATACTTCCTTTTCATTTGTGGGCTCAAATGAAGAGAAAATGCCAGAGGGTTGGCAGGAGGAAAAAGTGGGTTATAGGTTGAGGAAGAGACTTTCATCTTGGATGTTATGAATATTGTCCTTAAAGTAGGAGGCAAGTTCTTGTGCACTGATGGTAGCAAGTGGGGGAGGAGAAGGAGGGTACAGAAGAGACTTAAAAGTGTTAAAAAGTCGTTTAGGGTTGGTGGCATGAGAAGAGATGAGAGATTGGTAGTAAGTTTGTTTGGCAGTGTAGGTAGATAGACTTATATGTGAGGAAAGGAATTTGCCTTTGCAAGTGAACCAGAATAAGGGCCTAGATCAACCACATAGGTACAGAAGCAAAGCTAAAGCATCAGCAGGATACCTGACACTGGCATCAGTATGATGCACAGATGGGTCTAAATGATTAGGCAGAAAACAAACATTGCTGATGCAAAGTCATAAAACTATTGTGCATCACACACACTGACCACCAGGACACAGCTGAGCACAGTAGCTGTCCATAATATGACAGCTGTGACTCACTAGCTGCTATGAGGAAGACAGCAGCAGAACCATATGGACTCATTGCAGAAGAGTGGGAACAAATTGCCTAACAGGTGCCCACCACAGATCTGCCACTGGATGTCAGCAAGACTGTAGTGACCCTGCCACCAGGGCTGCAATAAGGGGTGGGGCACATGGGGTCAATACCCCTGGGGCCACCTGTGGTTGGCATGTATTTTTATAGAAAAACATTTTTTCTTTTTTTTAGCTAAGGGTTTTGTACATGGCAGTGGAGTAGTGCTGCAGCTTTGCCTATCTGCCAATGTGACAATGATTAATGGTGCTGAGCATCAGAAGCCAAGGCACACTGACTGCACAAGTGTGCAATGCATTGCTGGGAGTTGACTATTTCCCATGAGACTTTGCACAAGAGTTCAGAGGCTGAGAGGCTTGTGATGAGCTCTGCTTGGTGGAGCTCATCATATGCTTCTCAGGCCCATGGAGGACAGCAGCAGCAGTAGCCTCATCATGGGAGGGTTTTTAATTAGAGGCAATCATGCAGTCAGTATTTTCCCTGCACAGAAACAAAATAACTCACCCAAATCTAATTCTCTCTGCACATGTTACATCTGCCCCCCTGCAGTGCACATAGTTTTGTCTATCTAATGCTGTGTACACACGGGGGAGATATATTGCTCAGCCATATATTGCTGAGCAATATATGGCTGAGCATATATTGCTCAGTTTCTACTTTAAATCAGCGACCAGAGATGGTCGCTGATGAAAAAGAAACTGCCGGGGGGAGCCCGGCAGTGGTAATCAGCTGGTCGCAGGAGCATGTTCCTGCGACCAGCGATCACCACAGGGGTAAAAACGGGAGCGCGCACCCGGCGATATATCGCCGGTGCACACTCCCATTGCGGCAATATGGTCGCTCAGCGACCATATTTCCCACGATTTTGCACAAAATCGCTCCTGTGTGTACGCACCTTTAGAAGGATTTTGTCAGAAAGAATGAACTAGAATAATCCCCATTGTGACAATCAGGTTAGCATAGATACAGTGACAGGTTTATACGAATTTAGTATCATTTTGTGTTTAACATTATACAATTTCCCATGAGCTTTCCTCTGTCACTTAGCACAGTAAAGCTGCTATTAGATGAAGCACTTCTACTTGTGATTGCTGAATTAATGAAATAAACCATTTAAAGCTGTATTACTGCCTGGAACTAATTAGTTACTCCCCAGAGCTCTTGGATGCTGTGCCATGTAGTTGTATTACCTGTGATTCCTTAGTTTGGCTCCCAGCCCCATCTAGAAGCCTGGTGTGACTGTGTGGAGGAAGATGAACAGAAAGACTAATAAAGAAAAAAGGCCACTGTCCCTACAGCCATTTTAAAGTGGTGCACAAAATGTTTTGCTACTTTAGATGACATGCGGTCGACATGCAAATGGTCAACAGTCAATAGGCCAACTACTAATGGTAAATAGGCAAAAGGGTTGACACATGAAATAGGTCGACATGGACAAAAGGTTGACATGAAAAAAGGTCTATATGAGTTTTTCATGTTTTTTTTTAAACTGATTTATTCATACCTTACCATCTCAGTGGGCACTGAGGAAGAATAAAAGAGTGTGCTGAGAGCAGCTAGGCACCATCCCCAAAGCATGGCGTGTGCAGCGAGCGGACGCGATAAAGTTATACGGTGTCCATATCAACCCATGCCGAGATTGACACCAACTTTTCTTGAAAAATTCATGTCTACTCGACCTTTTGTATGTGAACCTTTTTAATGTGCTGACCTTTTGCCTGTCGACCTATCGACCCATACCCCTTTGGATAGTAGTGCTGACAGATAATGTCTAGGTTGACAACAAAGGGTCAACATTGACAAAAGGTTGACACAAGTAAATGGTCACCGTGAGTTGTTTGGGTTTTTTTTTTCACTTTTAGGACTTTTTCATACTTTACTCTCCACATGTGCTGTGCCTAGCGGTAACTGGTACACTAAGAGGGGATCCACATGCTCAGGTGTCAACAATGAACTCCAAAAACTGGAACAACTTATGTTGACCTTTTTATGTGTTGACCATTTTTATGTCAACCTTTTTATAGTCAACTTTATGTGTTGGTCTTTTGCTGCCTACCTAAAAACTTTTGATCTTAACATTGTCTGTTAGCGATACCACATCCCTACAAAGTAAACATTTAAAGTCATATTCTCCAATAGAGATTATGATTTACAAACACTGTAATTAATTGTTCTACTTCTCTATTATTGCAAAAAAATGTAAATGTTATTATTTCCCCAGGATAATTTGAAGAGAGCTGCAACATTGTTACCAGGGCCGGCGCTATCTGTTCAGCAGAGGATGCTGTGCAGGGAGGCGCCGGGCTGGAGAGGCACACTCCCCACTCTGCATCCCCTGCTACTGTGTGTTCAGATTGGTTGGTCATACTGGCTGCTGCTGCCTTGTCACAGGATAAGACAGACAGTGGCAGCTAGAAGAGCCCTCTCTTTTGACAGCGGGTCCTGAAAAGGGGCGGGGCTACATGGACTAGAGGGGTAAGGCTAAACAGCACAAAGGGGGTGGAGCTACATCGAAGCAGATATGTATTCAACATGGTCAGTGTACCTAAAGTAAGTGGAGGCAGAATCAGTGAGTGATTAGTGTGTGTGTGTGTGTGGGGGGGGGAGGGCATTAGTAGCAGTGTATTGGGGGCATTATAGGTGTAAGCATTGTTTCTACTGGGGGCATTACATGTGTAAGTGGGGCTGCCTATGGAGCCTGGTACTATTGGCATTATGCATGAAAGCAGCACTACTACTGGGTGCAATAGGCATGTAATAGCTGCTGCAGACATTATGTGCAAGCGGTGCTGCTACTGAGGGCATTATAGGTACATAGCCACTCGGTAAGTGCATTGGGATGTCATCATGTCAGAGAGGTGCTCTTTTCTGGTGGCTATCCCCTGCTGCATCCCCGGTCGCCCGGCACCTGCCGTTTAAATGAAGCAAATAAATCAGGAGCACATCAATACGAATACGAATTGCCGTATTTTCGGGATAGTAAATGTAAAAAATAAGTGTATTTCTGGATACAAATACACCTATTTTTTTACAAATTTACTTTAGTAAATTTTCCCCTATAGGTCTTTCTGAACCTCTAGTGTCTGTAAGGGAACCCATCGCTACCCAGAAGTGCAGATTCCAGAAGCACTGGCACGATGAGCACATGCATCAGCAGACAACGACCATGTTATTCCACCTGGGCAATGAGCATGTAATCCCCCTGGGCAACAAGCAGAGGCGTAACTAGAACTGTGTGGGCCCCATAGCAAACTATTGCTATGGGGCCTCCCCCCCCCACCATTTTTAAGAAAAAGAGAGTCAGGGGAAGAGACAGGTAGTGAGAGATGCCATCATGGAGATAAAGGGGGAGAGACAGAGTGAAAGATGGTGTTAGGGAGAGGTGGTTTCAGTTAGAGAAAGAGAATGAGAGACTGAGTGAGTGAGTGGAAGGAAAGAGAGAGAGGGAAAGTGTGGGAAGAGAGGAGGGGGAGGAGAGAGAGGATAAAGAGAGAGACTAGGCAGAGCCGGCCCTAGCCTAAATGACGCCCTAGGCAAGATTTTGGCTTGTGCCCCCTAGCACCGCCACTAATTCTGCCTCTGACCCTGCTCCCCTTTCCCAGCACCATCAACCCTCATCATAGCAGTCATCATTTTGGTGCTCCTACCCGCAATATTTTAAATAGAAACAGTGCACACATTCGGTGCGCAGCCCAAACAGGGGTGTGTTCTTGCTGGGAAGGGGCATGGCCACCCAATAGTATCCCCCAATTCAAATTATGCCACACAGTAGTGCAACTTTATTCACATTATATCATGCGATGGTGTCCCTTATTCACGTTACATCACACAGTACTACCACTTTACCTTATGTACATTACTAATCACATTATTCAAGTTATACCCTTAGAAAAAAATCCTGAGAAAATATTGTATTTTAAGCACCTCCATGGCCACACTGCAACCCAGCACAAAGCAGTGTGTGCTGGGCAATAGAGAAGAGCTGCAGCTGCTGCTGTCACTTAAGGGGAGGGGGGCCCGGGGCCCCCACTGGGCTCTTCGATCAGACTTTGGCCTGGGTAATTTGTACCCCTAACCCTCGGCACCCCTGATAATACCACACAGTAATGCCCCTTACACATGACACACATTATTAATGTCCTTTTAACCATAATGCCCCTTACACATTATGCCAACCTTTATTAATGCCCTTCATACACATAATGACACACATAATGCCCCTTACACATATGTTGCACATTATTAATGCCCTTATACGCATGACACACATAATGCCCATTACACATATGCCGAACACTATTGCACAACCAACCCACCCGCAGACAGCAATCGCACAGCCGCTAACACTGTGACCTCTGCCTCTGCTTGGATACAGATGTTTCCTCATACATCTTGCCTCATTAGGCCATGCAGCTCCTGGCCAGTTCTGCTAACGTTGGGTGCCTTTTTTGCAGAAAATTCGTCTTATTTGCATTGTTATGACCAGCACACACAAGGAGCTTCTGATGATTAAAATGATATGCAGCATGCCTATATTCTGTGTGCGACTGTGGCTGTACCTGCATACGGAATGCTATATTACAGTGATTTCCATGAATACACTATTTCATATGCAGATACAGCCTCACTCATACACACAGAATATAGGCATGCTGCATACCATTTTAATCAGCAGAAGCTGCTGATGCCCCTAGGCATTCCAAATGCCCTAGGCAATTGCCTAGTTTGCCTATGCCTAAGGCCGGCTCTGAGACTAGGGCAGAGATATAAAGAGAGTTGAGAGAAAAGGGGATGTGCAGAGAGCAATAAAGAGGAAAGAGAGTGGGGGAGAACAAGGAGAGAGTGGGGAAGAGTTAGAAGGGGTGAGGTGCCATGTCTCTTGTGTGCAGGGGCTTTTGAAATGTGCGCCAGATGTCCTGTGGGGAGGGAGTGAGGTGAGGAAAATAAGGGGTGAGCAATGAAAGGATTTTGACTTGTGACAGGCATATTTCTCACCCGGCCGCCATCAGGCTTCAGCAGTGGCATCTTTAACCCGGCCTCCGCTCCTCCTTATCTTATGCAGCTGCCGTTGTACTGCGCCCCGGCTCCTCTAAGCGGCTCAGGCATCACAGGCAGACGCCAGTCTCCTGTGCTGGATGGTTGCGTGTTCTTTGCGCAGGGGCTCAGGAATCCGCCGATATCAGTGCGCCAGATGTCCTGTGGGCTGGACACACGGGCTTCTGCATGCGGTCCGCCGATTGGCTGGACACGGGCTTCTGCATGCGGTCCGAAAATTGGCTGGGCACGGGCTCCTGCATGCGGTCCGCCGATTTTGCCGGTTCCCAATACTGATGGGACAGCGGAGCAGCATTTGCCCGCACTGAAGTATGTGGGGGAAAAAAAACAAAAGTGTGCAGGGGATAGCCTGCTGGGCTTTCGGGCCCCCCAAAGGCCCGGGCCCATTAGCAGCTGCATCCCCTGCACCCATGGTAGTTACGCCACTGCATACATACATATTAGTGTCTCTCTCATATACATCCACAAACACAACATAGTGCAGCTAGTCAGATATGCAACAACCCCACCCAACGCAGCTCCATAGATGTTTAAAATTGTCCCCCCTAACACAACCCCTGGCTGCCACTCCAACAAGGCCACTGCACAGTGCACCTTCCCCGGTAACTTACTGGGGAGTTGACTTCAGTGCATGCTGACTGCAGGGAGCGGAATGAATCATGCTGGCCGGGCGACGTATGGAGAGTGGGGAGGTGCTCCTCGGACCGCCGGGGACCGGGTGCTCAGTGGTCATAGACTCTGCGACGAGGGGAGGAGGTGCTGCATAGAGCCGGGCGGGCCCGCCTCCTCTGACTGGTTAGAGCAGGTGCTTCGAGGACCGCCGCGGACCGGGTGCCCAGTGCCCATAGCTTCTGCGACGAGGAGGAGGGGGGGGGTGTGCTGCATAGAGCCGGCCGGCTGTCACTGCCTCACACAGGAGAGAGCTGTGGGCTGCGTCTCCTGTCCACCAGCGGCTCAGACACAGCCCCTGCTTTCCTGGCTGTGCACCAGGTCTTCTCTGTCACCCACCGCTCCCCTGCGCTGGGCTTCCTCTCTGCAGGCGGCTGAGGGAGCTCAGCCGCCGCTCTCCTATGCGACCTCCTGCCGGCCGGGTCTCTGGCGCTGAAGAGGTACACTGGCGCATCCTCTGCTCATGCTGTACAGAGGGTACAGGGGATACAAATGCTATGGGGCCCCCCAAAGGCCCGGGCCCCATAGCAGCTGCACCCCCTGCACCCTCTGTAGTTACGCCACTGGCAACAAGCATGTAACTACCCCTTGCAAGGTGTATGTAATCCCTGTGGCATTGAGCATGTAACCCCCTTTGGCAACGAGCATGTAACCCCCTGGCAAGGAGAATGTAACTCCTGGCCACGATCATGTAGCTAAGCGCACTTATGTGGCATAATTTGTAATGGGCATTATGGTGTGTGGCATAATGTGTATTGGGCAATATGGTGTGTGGTATAATATGTAATGGATATTATGATTTGTGGCATAATGTGTAATGGGTATTATGGTGTGCTGCATAATGTGTAATGGGCATTATGGTGTGTAACAATGTTTAACATTTACTTTATTAACAGTTTTTTATATAATGCAGCATATTCCGTTCCGCTTTACAAAAGGAGACATTGATACATCAAATAGGGTATTTACAGATAGTCAAAATGTAGGGCCCTGCTCTCAAGCTTACAATCTATAGGGAAATAGGCATTGATACATAAGGTATGATACTGTAATCTTTATTGCATTAATTCCACCAGAATGCAAAGGTTCCTGGTGGGCATTACAGTGTTCATACTCCTGGTGCATTGTTTTTAAGGGGCTCTTGATTTTGCAGTGTGCCTGAGGAGCTCTATCTGGCAAAATGCATAAGTGGCATTATTGTGTTGTATCATGTGAAAAACAGACACTACTGTGTGGTGTAATGTGTATTGGTACTATTATGTGGCCATGCCCCTTCCCTATGAAGGCACATCCTAAATTTTTGCCCCACGGCTTTGACGCATGCACTGTTTTTAGTGTGTGTGTGTTGGGGCACCAATTGCTTTTCTGGTACAGGGCACTGTAAGGCACTGCTGCTACTGGGCACATTATGTGTATAAAAAAATTCGGTACTTGTGTATTATAGCGGCGCCCCCGATGTACATCGCGCAATTTTTTTATCGCATTGCATCGCATGCCATGCACCCGATGGTATGCGATGCGACGCGATTTTTGCCCCCTATGCGATTAAACATTGTATAAGCACCCTAAAGGGTGCTTTTAAGCACCCAAATGGGTGCTTACAATGTTAAATGCACCCCCACGCCACCCCCCCCACTATAAACGTGAACCCGAAGCGTGGCGAGCGCAGCTAGCCCATGAGGGGCGGCGGTACGCGTCCTCCGACCTTTTCATACCACCACTATCCACGTCGCAGTGGAGTTGAGAATAGAAAGTGTGGCGAGCGCAGCGAGACACCGAGCCCGAAGCGTAGCGAGCGGACGCGGATACCCGTGAAGCCCACGAGGGGACGCCGATACCTGTGAAGGTATCGGCGTTCCCTCGCCACGCTTCGGGCTCGGTGTCTCGCTGCGCTCGCCACACTTTCTATTCTCAACTCCACGTCGACGTGGATAGTGGGGGTATGAAAAATTCGGAGGGCGCGTACCGCCGCCACCTCGCGGGCTCGCTGCGCTCGCCGCGCTTCGGGTTCATGTTTATAGTGGGGGGTGGCGTGGGGGTGCATTTCACATTGTAAGCACCCATTAGGGTGCTTACACAATTTTTAATCGCATTGCATTGTATGGCATTGTATGCCATACACAATGTCATACAATTTTAGAATTGTATGACATTGTACAATATCGCGTGATATCACGTCGCATCGCATACCATCGCATGCCTTATGGTATGCGATGCGATGGGCGCCGCTATAATACACAAGTACCACAAATTCTACTGTTGCTTACATTGTACACCCTTTTATGGGAAGGCACTCTAGCACTGGCCCTGATTGTTACAAAAAATGGGACCCTAAAGGGGGAATTCAATTGCGAATGATATCTTCCCAGCCAAACCAGCGTGGTAATATCAGCACTTTTCGGCAGTCCCAAAAATGCTTGTAGACCCATAGGTTAGAGAGCACTGTGCATAAGTCCCCACAGACAAACCAAACTTTGCTGCTTCATAGTCTAAACAAAAGAAGAGTGTAAGATAAAGGGATAGTGCTCAATGGTTACTATATAAGCAGGATGATTACACCCCTGTGAGTGACATATTAATAAACAGACATAATACCATGGTTGCCTAGGTGACCCTCTCCTTCAGGGAGAAAATGCTCTGTCCCTGGACTTCCCTGGTAATGTATGATTGTCATCACCTGTGGGGAACTTGATAATTGATAACAAAGGTGTTTTACCACAGGTGGCGGCAATCATACATTACCAGGGAAGTCCAGGAACAAAGCATTTTCTCCCTGATGGAGAGGGTCAGGTAGGCAAGTAAGATTCAATTGTTTTTTTTTGTACTAAGTTTCAAAAGTGATAAAATGGAGAGTGTTAAACCACCAGCCAATCAGCTGCTACCCGTATTGTTAAAATTGTGTTTGAAAAATGTCATGTAGGAGCTTATTGGTTGGGGTTTATCACTCTCCATTGTATCACTTTTCATGGCTAAGTACATTTTGGCCCAAAGGGGAGGTTCAGGTAGGCAACCATGCATAATTCTCATGTGTCCACAAATTCGTAGGCAGCAGCACTTTAGAATCTCGAATAAGAATTTACAAATGATAAGGGGAGAAAATAGAAACCGACATGGTGCAGGTGACTATGATGAAAGCATAAGACAAATGGTCCCAGGCAAACAGCAGGCAGGCAGATGTTATGGGGTCCTTGGTTACAGTCCCTCAAGCCGGATAGGAACTCCAGTGTGATGATTCCAGTCAGTAAGGCATCCACACAGGTTGCCACAGGTCCCCATAAAAGCAGTTTACACTCAGTGGCGTAACTACTGTAAGGCAGCTCCTGCTGCTGCTTGGGGAAGCAAGCAGCAGCAGGGTCTGTGTGGGCACCGGGCACCAGCATCCGCCCGGCTCACTGACATGCTGCTGCCTGACGCTGCCCGCTGGCTGAGCACCGGAGGTGAGTCAGCTGTGGCTCGGGTGCGGCCATGACAGTCAGAGACAACAAATCCCCCCACTCATTCAATTGACTGTACACAGAGCTGGCGCAGGGGTGGCCTGGGACACGTCAGAGCCAGGGGAAACAGCAGTGTCTGCTGGTCTCACTCTCTGCCTCTCTCCTGCTTCAGCTTCTCCGTTATAAGTGTGACGTCATCACGTTACACGCTGGAGAGGAGCTGGGAATCCAGGCCATCAGAGAGGGAGCAGGCAGACAGTTCCACCCAGGGGGGGTCACAAACTTTTTGGCAGGGGGGAGCGAAATTTATAGTTACGCCACTGTTCACGCTTAACACGTTTCGGATAATACCTTCGTCAGAAGCGTATTGTTTTCACTTGTCTGAGTATATATGGTGTTTATACTCTGTGTAACTTGGGGATTTGCTGCACTAAGGTTTAATTGTGCAGGCCAGGCGAACCAATTATCCATAAAGCTCCATTCTGCAGTTTTCATGGAATCAGTGGGTTTTCTGCCTATAAGTGCCAATTGAATAACCTAAACTCTGCACCAAAGGGATTTTTCGCAGCAACACAGCTAGTTTAATATCCCTTACTGTACCATAGTTTTGTCACACAGTTGAACATATATTAGTTTTGGAATGATGACATCTTGGTTTAATATTACCACTTATAGCCAAATATCTAAAATAAGCCTTATTATAATATTACAACTGATGAACATATGGGCGTATGAATTCAGATGCTGTGTTTGGGAACCTGCTCAATATATAAGACATGCTCTGGCTCCCTCTAGTGACATTAATAAGCTGAAACATGTTTCCACAGAGTTTAGAAATTTACACTATTTTTAATTCACAAACACAAACCACTAAAAATCCAATGGCATGAGTGTTGGTATGGGCTGTTAGTTGTTTTCTCACCTAAGAATGGCACAGCAATGTTCATATTAATGCATAGTTCATGCAATACATAATATTAGTCTAAGAGATTGCAAAGTGGGTTCTTTGTTTTAAAGTTTCATTAAGACCAATAGAAAAGGTAATAATCTGTAAATATGTCATTGAATGCTAAGCCATATATATTAACATATTTCGGGGGAAATTTGGGAAAGATGGGAGTTCTATTTCACATGGGATAGTACCAATCAGATACTATCTATTATCTTCAGGTTCTTAATTATAAGAAGTAGATTTTTATTGGTTGCCCATAGCAACATCCTATGTGAAATAGAACTCCCGTTTTAGTAAATTTCCCCCTTGGTGTTTTCTTTTTTGACTCAGAGGGGGGATATTCAGATGTTTGGCATTTGTTTTGTTTTCTTCACACTCTCAATAGGGCGGCATTTGTGTTTTATTAATTATTCCTTTGTGCTAATTAAATATTTTTTTTTATTTATGTTTGAGCAGGTTAAACAAGGAGATTCCTCCGCTTAATATAGTGCCCTGCTCTTGTGGATCGCGGCTAGGAGGATGAGGAGGCGGGCAGGCAGTGGGAGACAAGGATGGAAGGCAGTTGTGGGCATCCAGCTGGAGGTGGCTGAGGGGAGGTTACTGCAGGCATTGAGCAGGAGTGATCAGGAGAGGATGACAGCTCCTGCAGCCCTGGCCATCCAGCAGAAGGCGTCTGCGGCCATCAGCTGGAAGCGGCTGCAGGGGGTGAGAGCGGCGTGTCTCAGGCAGTTATTGGCATCCCTCCTGTGATGTGTGGCTATAATTGCCCTTCTGCCGGCAACAGTAGCAGTGCAAACAGCAGGGACACTGGGCACCGGCAGCAGGGACACAGGGATGGCCATCAGAACATTTCACCATTGATGGTGAAACTGTAAGAGACCATTGATGGTTATTCCCATCGATTGTTATCCATTTTCCTTTAGTGAATGGCCCACAGGCCAATCACAGTGTGGAGGCAGGGCTTTATGGATGTTAGAGACAGAGCTATGCTTCCCCTGATCTCCGCCGCAGTGCTGAGTCCCCCCGATCTGTGGCAACCAGCATGAAGTCCCCCGTGGCAACCAGCATGAAATATCCCATGGCAAACAGAGTGGATCCCCATGGCAATGAGTATGTAACCCTTCACCCTGACAACAAGTATGTTACCCCCATGGCAACGAGCATGCAATCCCCTGTGGCAACAAGCAATAATCCCCCATGGCAAGGCACATGAAACCCCACGTGGCAGCGAGCATGTAATCCCCTGGCAAGGAGCATATACCTCCTGACAACGAGCATGTAGGCAAGTGGCACTTATGTGGCGTAATATGCAATATGCATTACGGCGTGTGGTGTTATGGGTATTACAGTGTGTGTTATAATGTGTAATTGGCATTAAAGTGTGAGGTATATGTAATTATGGCGTGTGTAAGGAGCATTGCTGTGTGCGGTATAATGTCTAATCAGCATTTTGGTGTACATTTTTGCTGCATGCCTTGGGCAGGCGGTGGCGGGACTATGTGCTTCCACGTTCGCGGGGTCCGGCTTGGGAAGGCCCAGTGCCTGCGTTCTTGCCTCCCCTTACTGCTAGGCCACACCCTCTTCCTGGAGCATACGCATACTTTTTTCCCATGTATAGGGGGGGGCACATTTTTACCTGTTCTTACTGGGTACCAAATAGACCAAAAAAAAGCCCTGGCACAGAGTTATGTACATACAGCTATATATAGTAGGGATGTGCACCGGTCACTTTTCGGGTTTTGGGTTCTGATTACCTTGAGGTTTTGGGTTCTAATGGGTTTTGGCAAAACACCTACTAAGTGTTTTGTGTTTGGATTTTTGGGGTTTTGGGTTCTGATTTTTTTGTTAAAAAAGCATAAAAACTGCTAAAATCGCAGAATTTTGGTTTTTATTTTTTATTTTTTGCTCCTATATTAACCTCAATAACATTCATTTCCACTCATTTCCTGAGTAACCTAGTAAACCTAGTAAACATAGTAAACCTTGTTACTATGACTGCAAGGTAAAATATGTCAGCCTTTTGGCCAACCTATTGGCCTTGATACTCCTGGCACTTTCAACTGAGATAAATGTATTTAGTTTGCGCTAATAATTATATATTTTTAGCGGGATATGGTCATTAGGTCGGCCCAAGAAAGGTCGATACTCCTTAGGTCGACACTGGAAGGCCTTACACTGGGCTATTAGGCCCATAAATTTGTTATTGTGCATGGGATGGGTTTGGGAGTGTGATTCCCCCTTTGTTGGTATGGCTGGTCTGCTCCAGGGTAGCACACCCTAACACTTTATTAACATTTATGTTTTTTCCCTTTTGTATGTATTATTTTAATCACACCTTCACCTCCCTACATAGCACTTATGTGCTTCTTATTTAACACTTACTAATTTTCATTTGTGTGCTGCCCTGGAGTAGTCAGCCTGTGTCGGCATTTTGGGGGCCCACACCCCAGACCCATACCCAGTGTTAGGGACCCCCAGTGACAGAGACGCCTTGACGTACGGCCTGGGGGCTTAACCCTATATCTGCAGATATATGCAACCAAGATCTCTGTATTGTCTGATTATTATATGTATATTTCTCATTCAGTGTGCAATAGGGATACAAACTGTTTTTCTTTCCTAACCAGATTTACCCCTCCCTGTTGGCACCTGAATGACAGACCTCTGATTGAGCAGCTTACCAATAAAAATGTTGTGCAGTTGAGAGGCATAGATGGGTCAGCAATAGGAGGGATTGCTGACACCTGAGTGCCATTGGAGAAGCCAGGGGTATCTCCAGGTAAGCTGGCTCTCAGATGTTGTAAAGCCATTATCATGTGGCCTTACACTGGGCTATTAGGCCCATAAATTTGTTATTGTGCATGGGATGGGTTTGGGAGTGTGATTCCCCCTTTGTTGGTATGGCTGGTCTGCTCCAGGGTAGCACACCCTAACACTTTATTAACATTTATGTTTTTTCCCTTTTGTATGTATTATTTTAATCACACCTTCACCTCTCTACATAGCACTTATGTGCTTCTTATTTAACACTTACTAATTTTCATTTGTGTGCTGCCCTGGAGTAGTCAGCCTGTGTCGGCATTTTGGGGGCCCACACCCCAGACCCATACCCAGTGTTAGGGACCCCCAGTGACAGAGACGCCTTGACGTACGGCCTGGGGGCTTAACCCTATATCTGCAGATATATGCAACCAAGATCTCTGTATTGTCTGATTATTATATGTATATTTCTCATTCAGTGTGCAATAGGGATACAAACTGTTTTTCTTTCCTAACCAGATTTACCCCTCCCTGTTGGCACCTGAATGACAGACCTCTGATTGAGCAGCTTACCAATAAAAATGTTGTGCAGTTGAGAGGCATAGATGGGTCAGCAATAGGAGGGATTGCTGACACCTGAGTGCCATTGGAGAAGCCAGGGGTATCTCCAGGTAAGCTGGCTCTCAGATGTTGTAAAGCCATTATCATGTGGCCTTACACTGGGCTATTAGGCCCATAAATTTGTTATTGTGCATGGGATGGGTTTGGGAGTGTGATTCCCCCTTTGTTGGTATGGCTGGTCTGCTCCAGGGTAGCACACCCTAACACTTTATTAACATTTATGTTTTTTCCCTTTTGTATGTATTATTTTAATCACACCTTCACCTCCCTACATAGCACTTATGTGCTTCTTATTTAACACTTACTAATTTTCATTTGTGTGCTGCCCTGGAGTAGTCAGCCTGTGTCGGCATTTTGGGGGCCCACACCCCAGACCCATACCCAGTGTTAGGGACCCCCAGTGACAGAGACGCCTTGACGTACGGCCTGGGGGCTTAACCCTATATCTGCAGATATATGCAACCAAGATCTCTGTATTGTCTGATTATTATATGTATATTTCTCATTCAGTGTGCAATAGGGATACAAACTGTTTTTCTTTCCTAACCAGATTTACCCCTCCCTGTTGGCACCTGAATGACAGACCTCTGATTGAGCAGCTTACCAATAAAAATGTTGTGCAGTTGAGAGGCATAGATGGGTCAGCAATAGGAGGGATTGCTGACACCTGAGTGCCATTGGAGAAGCCAGGGGTATCTCCAGGTAAGCTGGCTCTCAGATGTTGTAAAGCCATTATCATGTGGCCTTACACTGGGCTATTAGGCCCATAAATTTGTTATTGTGCATGGGATGGGTTTGGGAGTGTGATTCCCCCTTTGTTGGTATGGCTGGTCTGCTCCAGGGTAGCACACCCTAACACTTTATTAACATTTATGTTTTTTCCCTTTTGTATGTATTATTTTAATCACACCTTCACCTCCCTACATAGCACTTATGTGCTTCTTATTTAACACTTACTAATTTTCATTTGTGTGCTGCCCTGGAGTAGTCAGCCTGTGTCGGCATTTTGGGGGCCCACACCCCAGACCCATACCCAGTGTTAGGGACCCCCAGTGACAGAGACGCCTTGACGTACGGCCTGGGGGCTTAACCCTATATCTGCAGATATATGCAACCAAGATCTCTGTATTGTCTGATTATTATATGTATATTTCTCATTCAGTGTGCAATAGGGATACAAACTGTTTTTCTTTCCTAACCAGATTTACCCCTCCCTGTTGGCACCTGAATGACAGACCTCTGATTGAGCAGCTTACCAATAAAAATGTTGTGCAGTTGAGAGGCATAGATGGGTCAGCAATAGGAGGGATTGCTGACACCTGAGTGCCATTGGAGAAGCCAGGGGTATCTCCAGGTAAGCTGGCTCTCAGATGTTGTAAAGCCATTATCATGTGGCCTTACACTGGGCTATTAGGCCCATAAATTTGTTATTGTGCATGGGATGGGTTTGGGAGTGTGATTCCCCCTTTGTTGGTATGGCTGGTCTGCTCCAGGGTAGCACACCCTAACACTTTATTAACATTTATGTTTTTTCCCTTTTGTATGTATTATTTTAATCACACCTTCACCTCCCTACATAGCACTTATGTGCTTCTTATTTAACACTTACTAATTTTCATTTGTGTGCTGCCCTGGAGTAGTCAGCCTGTGTCGGCATTTTGGGGGCCCACACCCCAGACCCATACCCAGTGTTAGGGACCCCCAGTGACAGAGACGCCTTGACGTACGGCCTGGGGGCTTAACCCTATATCTGCAGATATATGCAACCAAGATCTCTGTATTGTCTGATTATTATATGTATATTTCTCATTCAGTGTGCAATAGGGATACAAACTGTTTTTCTTTCCTAACCAGATTTACCCCTCCCTGTTGGCACCTGAATGACAGACCTCTGATTGAGCAGCTTACCAATAAAAATGTTGTGCAGTTGAGAGGCATAGATGGGTCAGCAATAGGAGGGATTGCTGACACCTGAGTGCCATTGGAGAAGCCAGGGGTATCTCCAGGTAAGCTGGCTCTCAGATGTTGTAAAGCCATTATCATGTGGCCTTACACTGGGCTATTAGGCCCATAAATTTGTTATTGTGCATGGGATGGGTTTGGGAGTGTGATTCCCCCTTTGTTGGTATGGCTGGTCTGCTCCAGGGTAGCACACCCTAACACTTTATTAACATTTATGTTTTTTCCCTTTTGTATGTATTATTTTAATCACACCTTCACCTCCCTACATAGCACTTATGTGCTTCTTATTTAACACTTACTAATTTTCATTTGTGTGCTGCCCTGGAGTAGTCAGCCTGTGTCGGCATTTTGGGGGCCCACACCCCAGACCCATACCCAGTGTTAGGGACCCCCAGTGACAGAGACGCCTTGACGTACGGCCTGGGGGCTTAACCCTATATCTGCAGATATATGCAACCAAGATCTCTGTATTGTCTGATTATTATATGTATATTTCTCATTCAGTGTGCAATAGGGATACAAACTGTTTTTCTTTCCTAACCAGATTTACCCCTCCCTGTTGGCACCTGAATGACAGACCTCTGATTGAGCAGCTTACCAATAAAAATGTTGTGCAGTTGAGAGGCATAGATGGGTCAGCAATAGGAGGGATTGCTGACACCTGAGTGCCATTGGAGAAGCCAGGGGTATCTCCAGGTAAGCTGGCTCTCAGATGTTGTAAAGCCATTATCATGTGGCCTTACACTGGGCTATTAGGCCCATAAATTTGTTATTGTGCATGGGATGGGTTTGGGAGTGTGATTCCCCCTTTGTTGGTATGGCTGGTCTGCTCCAGGGTAGCACACCCTAACACTTTATTAACATTTATGTTTTTTCCCTTTTGTATGTATTATTTTAATCACACCTTCACCTCCCTACATAGCACTTATGTGCTTCTTATTTAACACTTACTAATTTTCATTTGTGTGCTGCCCTGGAGTAGTCAGCCTGTGTCGGCATTTTGGGGGCCCACACCCCAGACCCATACCCAGTGTTAGGGACCCCCAGTGACAGAGACGCCTTGACGTACGGCCTGGGGGCTTAACCCTATATCTGCAGATATATGCAACCAAGATCTCTGTATTGTCTGATTATTATATGTATATTTCTCATTCAGTGTGCAATAGGGATACAAACTGTTTTTCTTTCCTAACCAGATTTACCCCTCCCTGTTGGCACCTGAATGACAGACCTCTGATTGAGCAGCTTACCAATAAAAATGTTGTGCAGTTGAGAGGCATAGATGGGTCAGCAATAGGAGGGATTGCTGACACCTGAGTGCCATTGGAGAAGCCAGGGGTATCTCCAGGTAAGCTGGCTCTCAGATGTTGTAAAGCCATTATCATGTGGCCTTACACTGGGCTATTAGGCCCATAAATTTGTTATTGTGCATGGGATGGGTTTGGGAGTGTGATTCCCCCTTTGTTGGTATGGCTGGTCTGCTCCAGGGTAGCACACCCTAACACTTTATTAACATTTATGTTTTTTCCCTTTTGTATGTATTATTTTAATCACACCTTCACCTCCCTACATAGCACTTATGTGCTTCTTATTTAACACTTACTAATTTTCATTTGTGTGCTGCCCTGGAGTAGTCAGCCTGTGTCGGCATTTTGGGGGCCCACACCCCAGACCCATACCCAGTGTTAGGGACCCCCAGTGACAGAGACGCCTTGACGTACGGCCTGGGGGCTTAACCCTATATCTGCAGATATATGCAACCAAGATCTCTGTATTGTCTGATTATTATATGTATATTTCTCATTCAGTGTGCAATAGGGATACAAACTGTTTTTCTTTCCTAACCAGATTTACCCCTCCCTGTTGGCACCTGAATGACAGACCTCTGATTGAGCAGCTTACCAATAAAAATGTTGTGCAGTTGAGAGGCATAGATGGGTCAGCAATAGGAGGGATTGCTGACACCTGAGTGCCATTGGAGAAGCCAGGGGTATCTCCAGGTAAGCTGGCTCTCAGATGTTGTAAAGCCATTATCATGTGGCCTTACACTGGGCTATTAGGCCCATAAATTTGTTATTGTGCATGGGATGGGTTTGGGAGTGTGATTCCCCCTTTGTTGGTATGGCTGGTCTGCTCCAGGGTAGCACACCCTAACACTTTATTAACATTTATGTTTTTTCCCTTTTGTATGTATTATTTTAATCACACCTTCACCTCCCTACATAGCACTTATGTGCTTCTTATTTAACACTTACTAATTTTCATTTGTGTGCTGCCCTGGAGTAGTCAGCCTGTGTCGGCATTTTGGGGGCCCACACCCCAGACCCATACCCAGTGTTAGGGACCCCCAGTGACAGAGACGCCTTGACGTACGGCCTGGGGGCTTAACCCTATATCTGCAGATATATGCAACCAAGATCTCTGTATTGTCTGATTATTATATGTATATTTCTCATTCAGTGTGCAATAGGGATACAAACTGTTTTTCTTTCCTAACCAGATTTACCCCTCCCTGTTGGCACCTGAATGACAGACCTCTGATTGAGCAGCTTACCAATAAAAATGTTGTGCAGTTGAGAGGCATAGATGGGTCAGCAATAGGAGGGATTGCTGACACCTGAGTGCCATTGGAGAAGCCAGGGGTATCTCCAGGTAAGCTGGCTCTCAGATGTTGTAAAGCCATTATCATGTGGCCTTACACTGGGCTATTAGGCCCATAAATTTGTTATTGTGCATGGGATGGGTTTGGGAGTGTGATTCCCCCTTTGTTGGTATGGCTGGTCTGCTCCAGGGTAGCACACCCTAACACTTTATTAACATTTATGTTTTTTCCCTTTTGTATGTATTATTTTAATCACACCTTCACCTCCCTACATAGCACTTATGTGCTTCTTATTTAACACTTACTAATTTTCATTTGTGTGCTGCCCTGGAGTAGTCAGCCTGTGTCGGCATTTTGGGGGCCCACACCCCAGACCCATACCCAGTGTTAGGGACCCCCAGTGACAGAGACGCCTTGACGTACGGCCTGGGGGCTTAACCCTATATCTGCAGATATATGCAACCAAGATCTCTGTATTGTCTGATTATTATATGTATATTTCTCATTCAGTGTGCAATAGGGATACAAACTGTTTTTCTTTCCTAACCAGATTTACCCCTCCCTGTTGGCACCTGAATGACAGACCTCTGATTGAGCAGCTTACCAATAAAAATGTTGTGCAGTTGAGAGGCATAGATGGGTCAGCAATAGGAGGGATTGCTGACACCTGAGTGCCATTGGAGAAGCCAGGGGTATCTCCAGGTAAGCTGGCTCTCAGATGTTGTAAAGCCATTATCATGTGGCCTTACACTGGGCTATTAGGCCCATAAATTTGTTATTGTGCATGGGATGGGTTTGGGAGTGTGATTCCCCCTTTGTTGGTATGGCTGGTCTGCTCCAGGGTAGCACACCCTAACACTTTATTAACATTTATGTTTTTTCCCTTTTGTATGTATTATTTTAATCACACCTTCACCTCCCTACATAGCACTTATGTGCTTCTTATTTAACACTTACTAATTTTCATTTGTGTGCTGCCCTGGAGTAGTCAGCCTGTGTCGGCATTTTGGGGGCCCACACCCCAGACCCATACCCAGTGTTAGGGACCCCCAGTGACAGAGACGCCTTGACGTACGGCCTGGGGGCTTAACCCTATATCTGCAGATATATGCAACCAAGATCTCTGTATTGTCTGATTATTATATGTATATTTCTCATTCAGTGTGCAATAGGGATACAAACTGTTTTTCTTTCCTAACCAGATTTACCCCTCCCTGTTGGCACCTGAATGACAGACCTCTGATTGAGCAGCTTACCAATAAAAATGTTGTGCAGTTGAGAGGCATAGATGGGTCAGCAATAGGAGGGATTGCTGACACCTGAGTGCCATTGGAGAAGCCAGGGGTATCTCCAGGTAAGCTGGCTCTCAGATGTTGTAAAGCCATTATCATGTGGCCTTACACTGGGCTATTAGGCCCATAAATTTGTTATTGTGCATGGGATGGGTTTGGGAGTGTGATTCCCCCTTTGTTGGTATGGCTGGTCTGCTCCAGGGTAGCACACCCTAACACTTTATTAACATTTATGTTTTTTCCCTTTTGTATGTATTATTTTAATCACACCTTCACCTCCCTACATAGCACTTATGTGCTTCTTATTTAACACTTACTAATTTTCATTTGTGTGCTGCCCTGGAGTAGTCAGCCTGTGTCGGCATTTTGGGGGCCCACACCCCAGACCCATACCCAGTGTTAGGGACCCCCAGTGACAGAGACGCCTTGACGTACGGCCTGGGGGCTTAACCCTATATCTGCAGATATATGCAACCAAGATCTCTGTATTGTCTGATTATTATATGTATATTTCTCATTCAGTGTGCAATAGGGATACAAACTGTTTTTCTTTCCTAACCAGATTTACCCCTCCCTGTTGGCACCTGAATGACAGACCTCTGATTGAGCAGCTTACCAATAAAAATGTTGTGCAGTTGAGAGGCATAGATGGGTCAGCAATAGGAGGGATTGCTGACACCTGAGTGCCATTGGAGAAGCCAGGGGTATCTCCAGGTAAGCTGGCTCTCAGATGTTGTAAAGCCATTATCATGTGGCCTTACACTGGGCTATTAGGCCCATAAATTTGTTATTGTGCATGGGATGGGTTTGGGAGTGTGATTCCCCCTTTGTTGGTATGGCTGGTCTGCTCCAGGGTAGCACACCCTAACACTTTATTAACATTTATGTTTTTTCCCTTTTGTATGTATTATTTTAATCACACCTTCACCTCCCTACATAGCACTTATGTGCTTCTTATTTAACACTTACTAATTTTCATTTGTGTGCTGCCCTGGAGTAGTCAGCCTGTGTCGGCATTTTGGGGGCCCACACCCCAGACCCATACCCAGTGTTAGGGACCCCCAGTGACAGAGACGCCTTGACGTACGGCCTGGGGGCTTAACCCTATATCTGCAGATATATGCAACCAAGATCTCTGTATTGTCTGATTATTATATGTATATTTCTCATTCAGTGTGCAATAGGGATACAAACTGTTTTTCTTTCCTAACCAGATTTACCCCTCCCTGTTGGCACCTGAATGACAGACCTCTGATTGAGCAGCTTACCAATAAAAATGTTGTGCAGTTGAGAGGCATAGATGGGTCAGCAATAGGAGGGATTGCTGACACCTGAGTGCCATTGGAGAAGCCAGGGGTATCTCCAGGTAAGCTGGCTCTCAGATGTTGTAAAGCCATTATCATGTGGCCTTACACTGGGCTATTAGGCCCATAAATTTGTTATTGTGCATGGGATGGGTTTGGGAGTGTGATTCCCCCTTTGTTGGTATGGCTGGTCTGCTCCAGGGTAGCACACCCTAACACTTTATTAACATTTATGTTTTTTCCCTTTTGTATGTATTATTTTAATCACACCTTCACCTCCCTACATAGCACTTATGTGCTTCTTATTTAACACTTACTAATTTTCATTTGTGTGCTGCCCTGGAGTAGTCAGCCTGTGTCGGCATTTTGGGGGCCCACACCCCAGACCCATACCCAGTGTTAGGGACCCCCAGTGACAGAGACGCCTTGACGTACGGCCTGGGGGCTTAACCCTATATCTGCAGATATATGCAACCAAGATCTCTGTATTGTCTGATTATTATATGTATATTTCTCATTCAGTGTGCAATAGGGATACAAACTGTTTTTCTTTCCTAACCAGATTTACCCCTCCCTGTTGGCACCTGAATGACAGACCTCTGATTGAGCAGCTTACCAATAAAAATGTTGTGCAGTTGAGAGGCATAGATGGGTCAGCAATAGGAGGGATTGCTGACACCTGAGTGCCATTGGAGAAGCCAGGGGTATCTCCAGGTAAGCTGGCTCTCAGATGTTGTAAAGCCATTATCATGTGGCCTTACACTGGGCTATTAGGCCCATAAATTTGTTATTGTGCATGGGATGGGTTTGGGAGTGTGATTCCCCCTTTGTTGGTATGGCTGGTCTGCTCCAGGGTAGCACACCCTAACACTTTATTAACATTTATGTTTTTTCCCTTTTGTATGTATTATTTTAATCACACCTTCACCTCCCTACATAGCACTTATGTGCTTCTTATTTAACACTTACTAATTTTCATTTGTGTGCTGCCCTGGAGTAGTCAGCCTGTGTCGGCATTTTGGGGGCCCACACCCCAGACCCATACCCAGTGTTAGGGACCCCCAGTGACAGAGACGCCTTGACGTACGGCCTGGGGGCTTAACCCTATATCTGCAGATATATGCAACCAAGATCTCTGTATTGTCTGATTATTATATGTATATTTCTCATTCAGTGTGCAATAGGGATACAAACTGTTTTTCTTTCCTAACCAGATTTACCCCTCCCTGTTGGCACCTGAATGACAGACCTCTGATTGAGCAGCTTACCAATAAAAATGTTGAGAAGGTCGATAGGGACTGAAGGTCGACAGGGCCCTTAGGTTGACCAGCGGAAGGTCGATAATGCACAAGGTCGACACAGTTTTTATAATATTTTCACCTGTAGCGAGCCACCGCGCCCGCAGCAAGCCCGCAAGGGGCTTAGTTGCGCTCACCATGCTGTCTGGTCCCAGCCAGTCGGGATCCTGATGTCGGGCTAATGACTGTCGGACCCCTGTACCACACCCGCTGGAGGCAGGGGGGAGTGTGGGGAGGTGCTGCTGGTGGGAGTACACTGGGACCGCACTGCAGGGTGAGCCTGGGACTGGGGCAGTGCTAGAGGGGGGGTGGGACTCAATATAATGCCTCTGTCTGTGTCTGCGGTGCTGAAGAGGGGAGCGCGGGACTGCCCGCAGTACTATATTGAAAAAAACTTCAATGGGTGCAGGGGAGGGATTATCAGCTGCCGCCTATAATAGTCACAGGCCTAGTGACAAATCCAGCCCTGGTCCCCACAACTACTACAAAATTGGTTGTGTCCTCATTCTCCATCCTCTTCAGCATACCAGCTGTTCCCTAACAGCTGCCACCAATGAGCTCTTCATTACACAGTCTTGCAGGATAGTAATGTCAATTCCCATGAAACACTATTCCAGAGCCATGGCTGCTATGAAAAGGAAGGAACTTATCTATTTGTATTTTTTACTCTCTGGGAAAAGCACAAAGAGAAGATGCCTGCTCTTCATGAGTCTCCCACAACTTATGGGATAGTAGGCAAGTATAAGAAGGAGCTGACTGAGTTAATATGTAAGACCATAGCCATTGCTATGTTATTCAGCAACCTAGCAAAACTTCAACTTACTGCTCCTACCACCAGACACACACCAATACCAACTTCCCAGAACCTCAGGTGAAATTGTGGAGGTGGCGTCTTAAAGCTTGCACCTGCCATTTACATTAATTTAAACAAGGATACTTACATCATAGTCATTCTTAATGAACAGATTCTGGTACTTTAGACAGTTGCCTAAAACTGCATAATGGTACAGCCGTCTCGGAGTAAAACTCCAAGGTGCCATAATTCTCAGTCAGTTCAGTGGCGCTGGCTGGTAGCTTGGCTTAGTCAGCTTCTCCTTACCTGACTAAGGCCCCTATTCAGATCTGATTGCAGCACAAAGTTGTTCTCAAAATGGGCAAAACCATGTTCACTGCCAGGGCAGCTGAGAGGGGGGTACTAATTACCTGGGCCCAGGCTTGCTGGAGGGGCCCCGCAGGGGCCCTGGTCCGACCCCTCCCTGCCCCCTCCAGAGTGTCTCACTAACAGCGTGAGAGGTCATGCTGAGCCTGCTGTCTGCACAGCACATGCTGTAGGTGTGTGCTGCTGCTGAAATTACAGTTCTTTGAGTTTTCTTTCACCCTCTAAACATTTTGGGTGCGTGGCCCAAGTGCCCAATTTTACCGGGGCCCGGCATTCCTCTCGGCTGTCCTGTGCACTGCAGGTGGGGCAGATTTAACTTGTGCAGAGAGAGCTAAATTTGGGTGGGCTGTGTTTAAACTAAAATCTAAATTGCAGTGTAAAAATAATGGAGCCAGTATTTACTCTGCACAAAAACAAAATAACTCACCTCAATGTACAGTAGCTCTTTTTGCACATGTTACATCAGCCCCACTTGCAGAGCACATGGTTTTGCCCATTTTGAGAACAAATTTGTACTGCAATCATATCTGAATAAGGGTCAAGTGCACTCTGGTGCTCAGATGCACTAAACTTCAAAAAGTGATAGAGAGTGATAAATAAGCATCAAATGAGCTCATAGTTGCGATTTTTGGAACCCGGTCTGTAGAATGGCAGTTAGGAGCTGATTAGCTGGTGGTTTATCACTCTCCACTTTATCACTTTTTGAAGCTTAATGCATCTGGCCCTCAGACAGTGACACTGCAGTGCAGATCAACAGTGTACTGTAGTGCTACCTGGTGGCCTAGTGGTCTTGGAGAAATTAGAAGCCCTAGTCTCTACATTAAAGGAGTTCTAAAAAACTAAAACTGACCCAAAGGACAGAGCTAGGGGGCGCTTCACCAAGAGTTTATTTTTCTGCTGCGGCTTTGTGGGAGGGATAGTTGGTCCTGTACCAAGGATACACAAAAAAGAGAGCAAAGTAAAGCAGCGCACAGTTTTGAGACTGAATAAAAACTGCCGGAAACTGACTTACCAGGCAGTAAATATCTTAAACAATAATGCCACGGTGATTAGCAGAACTTTAGGATTGCAGCTATTTAACAACAAGAGATGTTAGAGACGTTATATGACCGGCCACTCTAATAGAAAATGGACAGGAGTCGGGTAACCCGGCAACAGAGACGCCAGAGCTTGTCACGTGACCGGCTGTCTAAATAGAAAGAATAAGATAATGTAAGCCGGGTAACCCAGCAACCGGGACACTGGAAAGATCATGTGACAGGCCGCTCCAATAGGCTATGAGCGGCTTGAAAATAGCCGCTCACATAGCAACGGAGGACCCCCACATCTCGATCACCTGTTACGGTGTAATAATCAAGGGCTGCACCTCCGTTGCATGAATATGCGTCTGAAAAGCCTAATAATAAGGCCTATATAAGGTTTATTCTAATAATTTCTTTAGCAACTATGTTCCATTATGTGTGTATATAAATTCTGTTTTTTGCCTCCTGTTTGTTCTTTATTTTTATTAAAATATGCATTTGATTGGATGTTATCAGGTGGGGCTGATGAGCCATGTGCCAAACAATACCTGGGTATATAAAGTCAGCCCCAACACAGCCAGCTACCCACCTTTGATAAAGCCACCTGGAGTGGCGAAACGCATGCTGACCTATGCCGGATTGTAGCCTGAACCAACCCCCGGAATTGGTAAATTGATTTCAACAAACGGAATGTGCACCATCTCCACGGCCTCAACAATCATTGCCCCATCTGTACTGCTCCACTAAATACAACTGTGGATTGGATTTACCATCATCCCCTGTGATTGTCGGTAATTTGTGCCATCTTGGGCCACCGAGGATCGCTGGAGGACTCACATACCCTATAAAGGGTGGTAAATATTGATTCACCAACCTTCTATTCCTGGGGGTACAATAGGAACAGACTCTCCGGTATCTTGCAAAACCATTAGGGGTGTCCATGAAGTTTTTATTACTATTTTATTACCATTTTTTATATACAGTATGCTTCATGTGTATTAATACATTTTAAATTGTGATTTATGTTATTACATTTTCTGTAAAAGAACATCCAATCTACATTTTTTTTATTCAGTCTCAAAACTGTGCACTGCTTTACTTTGCTCTCTTTTTTTGTGTATTAAAGGAGTTCTGGCATCTTGGGAAAATACAATCATTTGTGTGGTTTAACCAGATTCATTTCCAGCCTGGAAATATTTACATTTATTATTCCATTACTTGTTATTTGTATTTTCTTGGAATTAATACACCAATGAATTTTACATATCTAGTATTCAGAAGGTGTGAGAGTGCAGCTTAGATATATAGGGAAATACAGCATGGAAGAGTTGGACTGCTTAAATAAAATCATATATACTTTTTGCATTGTGCTTTTCAGCAAAGAAAACACTATACCATAATCATCTTTCTTAAGTTATTGACCACAATCATAACATTAACATTTATAACATTGTCACTATATCATTTGGATACATTTTTTGATAGGGGCCACAGATTTGTTGCCATGGGGTCCCCACAGACATTAATCTGGACCAGGTACTTCCTACAAAGCCCTGTTCTTTATGCAGAATACCACCACTTTACAGTTACATTGGTCTGGTAACTATGTAACTGTTCCTTACCTATAGGATTGCTATGTGTTTATTTCTATAAGCATTAAAAGTGCAAAAGGTATTACATGATAATAATATTTAGATGTGTGCGGGCCCCAGTGTTTTGACTTTGGTTTTAGTTTGAATTTCTCATCGTGTTTTAGTTTAGGTAAAATCACCGTTAAGTGTTTTAGTTACGATTCTGATTTTGGGTCAGTTCAAAATGGATAAACAAAAATGATCATGATTGGTAAAAACAGTTAAAGTTTATTTTTTGAATCCAAAAGTCAAAACCTAGGTTTAAAATTAGAATGCCAAACTGTGAAAAAATTCAAAAATTCACTCATTTTCAATCATATTTCCTCAGGTCATTTAGACTGGGTTCTGATTTTGGTTCACAGCCACCAGATAGTCGTGCCCTTGGAATGCTCCTGAAAATACTGGGCATTCCTATGGTAATCGTCCCGTGACGTCTTTGCTGGGAAGGGCAGTTGTCATCACCGGAGGTCAGCTGCCCACCCAATTCCTGCCGAATGTCCACGCATATCTAAGGTTACATAGGAGTAGGGTGGCCAATCCCGGGATCGGGATCGGCGGGATCCCGGGATTTGGCCTCAAAAACGCCGGGATTTGAATCCCGGGATTTGGCCTAAAAAACGCCGGGATTTCGGGATTATATGCGCATGCGCATATCTAATGCCGGGCAGCGTCTGAGCGAGTGCTCAGACGCTACCCAGGAGTTCCTGATCCCCAGACTGCAGTCTGGAGCTGGTATGGGCAGTCCGACCTGCGCAGCGTGACCTCTGACCATCACGCTGCGCAGGTCGGATTGCCCATACCTGCTCCAGAATCATCTCTGACCTGGACCCCCGCTGGACCGGACCTGGCAGCATCAGCCGTCGGGTCTGCTGCTGCTGCTACTGCCGCCGACGCCTCCCGCTCCTGTCTGCCCTGCTCCCGGCCTCAGGTGTAAGTAAATTAATGTGCGGGGCGGCTGGAGCGGGGGGGGACTGGGACTGGGATTCTTGTTTTATTGTAGCGTGTTTTTTGGCCTAAACTGACTTGGCAATCCCGGGATCCCGGGAATCCCGGGATTGAGCATTTTTCAATCCCGATTCCCGGGATTGAAAAAAATGCCCCGGGATTGGCATCCCTACATAGGAGTAACCTTAGATATGCGTGGACATTCCACATCATTCGATGGTCATTCACCCAAAGCCTGCGAATGGATGTTTATGTTAAACATCCAATCACAGCCCATGCCCATGCAAACGTACACGGCATTCGAGGGGGAACAGCATACCAGAATAACCCCCAATGCCAGTAAGAAAGAAGGATTGTCATTGATATGGGGCAGTACAGATGGTGTAATGGTTAGCATTACTGCCTCACAGCACTGAGGTCATGGGTTCGATTGCCACCATGGGCCTAACTTTGCAGAGTTTGTATAGTCTCCCCGTACTTGCGTGTGGTTTCTCCAGGTACTCCAGTTTCCTCCCAAAATCCAAATATACTGGTAGGCTAATTGGCTCCCTAAAATGTCTGTGTGTGCATGTATGTGTGGTAGGGAACACTGGGGCAGGGACTGATGTGATTGTACAAATATTCTCTGTAAAGCGCTGCAGAATATGTGTGCGCTATATAAGAAACTGTTAATAAATAAATATCAAAGTCAACTTGGTAAACACAACATTTGCTTTGAAATTTAAAACTGTCTATCACAACTTATCCTTTTGACTCTGAAAATCAAGACTATTGGGGGAGATTCCTATGTGTTCTCTCTTCATGATTAGGGCACATTTGTAAGCTGATCAATGTATTGATTTTACATCCATCGCTTGAACCATTTCTAGAATTGCTAGAATGTCTTTAAGTATTATTTTAGAGAAACTGTAGGAAAAATAACATGTAGTATGTATCGTACACATGAATGCAAAGACTTTTAAGTGTTGGAAGGCATTGAAGATTCCCAATAAAAACACTAAATACTGCAGATGTGTGCAGACCGCCATGTTCTGGTTTTGGTTCTAAATCGTTATTGTGTTTTGGTTATGCAAAACTACCCTCAAATGTTTACCAACCAAAGTTGTGGTCTGTTCTGTTTTCAACAAGAGCACACCACTCATCTCTACTAAATATATGTTTTAACCGTTTCTTTTTAGCAATGAAACTAATGTTATTTCATTTAAAAGAAAAATTGGGGTACTGTATTTACCAAAAGGTAAAGAGTGGGCGCCTTGATATGGGATGTGGGTGAATAAGCAGCTCACACAAAGGATAGTCAATTCCTAAAACACAATATACAACAAGAAAAGAAGAAAAGTGGAGTGCTAAAAAGTATATAAAAAATATATATAATAAAATGATAAAAAGATCAATTGGGATCATTTGTGATACCCAATTGATCTTTTTATCCTTTTATTATATATATTTTTATATATACTTTTTAGCGCTCCACTTTTCTTCTTTTCTTGTTATTTCATTTAAAACAGTTTTAAATAGTAGTGTTGTTTTAACCCTTTGGGTGCCAACATCTCTGTGAGAGATTTTCAAAATAGCCATCAAACAGGCCAGCACCACTCACATTTGTTAAATAAATTAAAATAAAAGATGTGAAAAAAAGATTGTATTTCTTATATAAGAGAAGAGTTCTGCAGGATGTGAGTAGTTTTTTGAGGATCGCTCACAGGCTACAGTTTCCAACGCTTATATCTTGAAAAAAATATATATATTTTTATAATAGTGACTAATTTGAGTAAAATAATCCACTGCTGCTGCAGGTGTTAATGAGTTAACTGGAACTCATACTATAAGGAAAGTGTAGAGGTTGAAACACCTTGCGCTGCTTTGTGGATATAATGCTCTGGGAAAACACCACTAAACAAAATGTATACTGGACACACCGTTACGGTGTGTCCAGTATACATTTTGTTTGGTGGTGTTTTCTCAGAGCATTATATCCACAAAGCAGCAGTGTGTCCAGTATACATTTTGTTCAGTGGTGTTTTCCCAGAGCATTATATCCACAACAATTTCTTATATAAGGTAAACATTACAGGTCAATATGATGAATAAAAATATTTGATTCGGCAACATTTACACCTATTTTGACAAATTCGCTTAGCACTCAGAGGGTTGATATTTCTGTATAATACTGTCCTTAAAATTGTCTAGCAGAAATTAAAATGTGGAATTTCATTAAAAATACTAATGCTGTTTTTCTGTGGGGAATGTGTCCACTGATCAAAAGGTCGATACTTCTGGGCTCCAGCAATACCTTTAAAAGGGGTCAGTACAGGTACTATGGGCCTTATTCTAGTTCATTCTTTCTGACAAAATCCTTCTTAGATGGACAGAACCATGTGCACTGCAGGTGGGGCAGATTTAACTTGTGCAGAGAGAATTAGATTTGGGTGGGGTTTTACTTCAAAGTGAGATCTATATTGCAGTGTATAAATAAAGCAGCCAGTATTTACCCTGCACAGAAACAAAATAAGTCACCCAAATCTAATTCTCTCTGCACATTTTACAGCTGCCCCCTTGCAGTGCACATGGTTTTGTCCAACTAAGAAGGATTTTGTCAGAAAGAGTGAACTAGAATAAGGCCCTATATGAGATGTCATTAATATTTATTAGATATTTCCTTGTGTACTAAATTGTTAAGTCCCTGATTGGCTGTCCAAGTACACTGTTTAAAGAGTTTCCACCTTCCAGCATTGTTAAAAAATAGTTTTTTTTTATAAATAATAAAGGAACTTCTTAAACACACAGGGTGAAATTGACTAAGATGTGTATTCTACTTCACATGTAATGTTGCTATCGGCAACCAATAAGAATCTACTTCTTATTTAGGTACTTGTGTAGTTTCACGGCGGCAGTTACGTAGTCAGCGTAGCGTCCCTGTCAGAATGAGCATAGTTAAAAGTAGCGTAGTGTTTCCGCGAGTGTCCCTGTCAGAATCAGCGTAGCTTAGTGTTCCCGCGGCTGCTTATCATAGCTAGCGTCCCTGTCAGAGCCAGCGTACGCAGAATCAGAAGAATAACTGTTTCACTTTTTTCTTTCTTCTAGATAATTTTTATATTATTGTACTTTGTTAAGTTGCTTTCTTTTTCTTCTTCTTCCTATTATTATTATTAATTAAAATCCAGTTACCAGTTAACACATGCAGGGGCTGGCTGGCAACTTTCAGCCTGGGGGGCAACACAAGCAAGTGGCCCATCACCATCGTCATCGTTTCACCACCCTACCCTCTCCCCTCTAGTATGCAGCAAGGATTTAACAATCCTTCCCCACCACACACATACACCAGAAATGGGGACAGTGAGCGCCGAAGACGCGCTGCAAAAATTTACACTATAATGCCCATTACACATAATGCCACACACCGTAATGCCCATTACACATAATGGCCCTTATTCAGATCTGATCGCAGTACAAATTTGTTCTCAAAATGGGCAAAACCATGTGCACTGCAGGTGGGGCAGATGTAACATGTGCAGAGAGAGCTAGATTTGTGTGAGTTCTTTTGTTTCTGTGCAGGGTAAATACTGTCTGCATTATTTTTACACTGCAATTTAGATTTCAGTTTCAACACACCCCACCCAAATTAAACTCTCTCTGCCCACGCTACATCTGCCCCACCTGCAGTGCACATGGTTTTGCCCATTATGAGAACAAATTTGTACTGCGATCAGATCTGAATAAGGGCCAAATGTCACACACCGTAATGCCCATTACAAATAAAGCCATCACTGTATTGCCCATCAAACATAATGCCAACACCGTAATGCCCATTACACATAATTCCAACACCGTAATGCGCATTACACATAATGTCACACACTGTAATACCAATTAAATATAATGTCACACACTATAATGGCCATTACACATAATGCCAACATCGTAATGCCCATTAAACATAATGCCACACACCGTAATACCCATTAAACATAATGCCACACTGTAATAGTAATTAAATATAATGCCACACACCGTAATGCCCATTGAACATAATGCCACACCGTAATGCTAATTAAATATGCCACACACGTAATGCCCATTACACATAATGCCAATGTCATAATGCCCATTACACATAATGCCAACACCGCAATGCCAATTAAATATAATGCCACACCCCAATAATGCCCAGTACACATACTGTAAATCCAACAACATAATGCCCATAAATTATAATGCCACACGCCGTAATGCCCAGTACACATAATGCATAGGCTGCTCCCCTGCATAACAGGAGGACACCAATGGCTGCTCCTCCTGCATTGCAACAGGAGTACATCACAGGCTGCTCCCAATTCATAAAAACAGAAGGACACCACAGGCTGTTCCTCCTGAATTACATCAGGACACAACAGGCTGCTCCCCCTGCATACCATCAGGACACCACAGGCTGCTCACAATGCATAAAAACAGAAGGACACCACAGGCTGTTCCTCCTGCATAACATCAGGACACCACAGGCTGCTCCCCCTGCATACCATCAGGACACCACAGGCTGCTCACAATGCATAAAAATGGGAGGACACCGCAGGCTGCTCCCCCTGCATAACATCAGGACACTGAAGGCTGCACCCCCTGCATAATAACAGGACTGAGGAGTCAAGACACCACAGGCTTCTCCGGAAGCCTGTGGTGTCCTGACTCCTCAGTCCCGTTCTCCCCCTGTAAAGATGCTAATACTGTAGTACACTACTTGCGGTAGTGAGGCTGATCTCGCCGCCGCCGGATGAGAACAACGAGGCTGCAGGCCTGCAACACTAGTATGGAGAAGTACATACGCGCAGGCCGGCCGCCGGAAGCATGGTGCCATCATGATGGTCAGAGGCAGGATTCCTTCCTCGTCGTGTCTGCTCTGGCCTCCCTCGTCCCGCCTACATCCAGCCCACAGTACAGCCTACAGCCCTGTTTGTACCTGCCTCCTGCACTGTTTATACATGTCCTCAGTGCAGGAGGACGGCAGCCATTTTCTAAGAGCCGCGGCCAGCACGGCTGATAGTAGGAGCCGGAGGGCTACTCACTGGACCACCAGGCGGCCCTTACTGCCCCGCAGCGCTAATTTATAAAGCGGCCCGGGGGGCACATGGCACCCTGCCCCCCGGCCCAGCCCGCCTCTAAACACATGTCATCATTACTGTCTCAGATGTATGATATGGCAGGTGTGAATGTGTTCCTGAAATGCCCCACTATCCACGCCCACCCGAAGCATGGTGAGCGGACGCTTTCCAAGTCCTCCTGATCGTTTCATACCCCCACTATCCACGTCGGCGTGGAGTTGATTTTATAAAGTGTGGTGAGCACAGCAAGCCACTGAGCCCGAAGCGTGGCAAGTGGACGCGGATTACTATACATGTATTCCGTGTATTCCGATTACTTTACATGTATTCCACGCTTTGCTCGCCACGCTTCGGGCTCGGTGGCTCGATGCGCTCGCCACACTTTATAAAATCAACTCCACACCGACGTGGATAGTGGGGGTATTCTGCGTCTCAGACGCTCCTGCGTTTCAGACAGATGGAGCACCTCTCCGCCGGAGAGGGGATCATGCGGGCGCCGGCGCTGTGTGAGGGGCGCTCACTAGGCTTGCCAAGGACATCTGGAACAGAGATGCAGTTCCCAGCAACAGTACGGTGAGTAGCTGCCTCACAGGGACACTACGCTGACTACGCATGGTTGCCGCGGAGTCACTACGATGACTACGATGAAACTACGCAAGCACCCTTATTTATTTAGTACCCTCTAGAAAATAGTAGACAAGATATGATTGGTTGCCCAAAGCAGCATCACATGTGAAGTAGAATACACATCTCAGTAAATTTCCCCCACAGTATATGCACTCCTTTCCAATAGAAACAGCGGTGAAATAATAGCAAACCAGTAACTAGAGATTTTGGTGCCCAGTGCCCAGCACTTACAGTATGTCTCCCCCATCACATTTTGATAAGGAACAGCACGTGGCTTTAGTGTGCACCTAAAAAAGCGCTGTGGTTTTGCATGTATGCATTATGGCCACACAATAGTATCCACTATTCAAATGACACCATGCACTTGTGTGATCTTATTCACATTACACAGCACAGTAGTTCAAAAGGGCATATCTAGAACTTTGTGGGCCCCGTAGCAAATTTTGAAAGCCTCCCCCCCCCTCCCCACAAAAATCATAATAAGGAGACGCAGGGAGGTAGGATTGGGAAAGAGAGATGCACGATGGCATGTGGGGGGATAGGGAGTTGCACAGTGGTAGGGAGTGAACAGCAGGATGCAGGACCTTAGGGAAGTGACAGGGGGAATCAGAGGGGTAGGAAGCAGACAGGGGGACCCAGTGCTGTAGAGCGTGGACAGGGGGACATAGGGCAGGAAGGAGTGGATAGCAGGATCCAGGGCGGTAGGGAGGGAACAGCAGGACACAGGAAAGTAGGGAGAGGACATTATGATGCAAAGCAGTAGAAAGCAGACCGGGGGGATACAGGGCAGTAGAGAGCAGAAAGGGGGATGAAGAGCAGTAGGGAGCAGACAGGGGGACGTAGGGTGGTAGGGAGCAGAAAGAAGGATGTAGGGAGGTAGTGAGGGAACTGCGAGATGCAGGGCAGTAGGGAGCGGACTTAGGGTAGTAGGGAGAGGACAGGAGGATGGAAAGGAGCAGGCAGGGGGATTCAGGGTGGTAGGCAGCGGATAGGGGAAAGGACATGGGGATGTGGGGGTGGGGAGAGGACAGGGGGACAGTAGAGAGAAGATATGAGGATGCAGGGTGGGATGAAGTGGACAGTGGGACACAGGGCATTAAGAAACAGACGGGGATGCAGGGTGGTAAGGAGGGGACAGGAGAATGGTGGGGATGGGGACAGTAGGACAGTAGAGAGCAGGCAGAGATCACAGGGCAGTAGTGAGCGGACAGGGAGAAGCAGGGAGGAAAAAAAATTACATAAACGCCTAACCAAGTTTACCAAGAAGCCCTGCTTAAGGGATAAATTATCACACTATATTTACCAAATCAGCTCAAGTAAAATCAATTCCTTCACACAAAATATAAATGGCCATATATTTATAAATAAAGAAAAACAGGTACTTATATGTTAGTTGGGAGCCCACTAAGCTATTTGCTTAGTTTTCCACCACGCTTCGGGCTCGCCACACTATACAGTATAACATCAACTCCATGCCGACATGGATAGTGGGGGTATGAGCCTACTGACTATAGTGGGTGCCCAGCTAACATATAAGTTCCGAAAAACCATTTACAAACATACATTAAAAATCAATTATTTTTAGTAAAACATTATTAAAAACAATGAACCTGAATTTAACTGACTGGTTTATAACAGCCTTTATTGAATTGTTAGCCATTGGATATTTCATCAGACTGGAAACTAGTGAGTACCTTTTGTTTTTGTTAGTATAATCAGTAACCCATTTTCAAATCAGTGATCACCGGCTGCTTTGAAGAGCAGAGGAGTGGCTCCCCCAACTGTCCCCCTCTGTCTGTGGAACACTGCAGCCTGCAGGTGGGACAGACAGTGTCCAATTAGTGGGACTTTCTGTTATCAGGACAGTTTGTGCAATTTGTATTTTGCACACCTTTGCAAAAGGGGATGTGGCTTCACCGATCGATGCTCCCTGTGGGCTGCTGCCAAGCCCCCTGTCCCTCTGGCTCCTGTGAATAGAGGATGTACACATGTCCAACTGATACCTCCACTGCTGCCTCCGGGTGAGGGACAGTGAGACATTCCCATAAAACCTTACCGTCCCACAAAAATTTGAGTTGAGAGGTACTGTATGGATTTTGAAATGTATTGTAGGGCACATATTTATATAGATGTATATAAGTTAGTACATGGCACAGGGCTACAAAGTGCTCTATATCTACAAACAATTGCACATGCATAGATTTATCTATATAAAAAAAATCATATTAATCTTGATCTAATGTTGGCCAAGAGGTGGAACTACCATTGGTCCAGCAGGTGCATTGCTCAGGGGCCCCTTAGGGCTAAGGGGTCCACTGCTGCCCAAACCAGCAATGAGTTATCCCCTGGCCCTCCAGCAGACCATTTTGAGGTATGTTGAATGAACCGCACAGTGCCCGGAGCAGGGTGGGCTCCACTGCCTGAGGGACCGCAGTAGCGCACGCAGGGGGGTTTCTGAGTACCCAAACACCCCCCCCCTGTGATCTAAAGGCCCTAGTCTGAAAGCTGAGGGTCCCCTCTTTCCATAGGTACAAAAATTTTACAAATCGGCCCTTGGGAACCGGAGATATCTGACTTCGAATCAGTGGTCCCCATCCAAGCCTGTTAATTGCTGTTCCCAGTCAGATATTTCAGGTTCTGTCTGAGTTTTTCTGAGGGTATATTCCAAAAGCTGAGACTCTCCCCCTTTTGAACCAGAGATATCAGCCTTCCAGCAGCTGGTTACTGCTCCAGCTCCACACACCTGGTATGTAGTTTTATATTCTCGTATGTAGTTTTATATTCTCGTTGGCAGATTACTCTGCCTCCTGAACTTTGATCCCCTTGTCCCCAGAACCATTTGGTGGGTGGGATTCTCTAGTTTTTAATTCCATTAAAATCTAAGAAATCTATTTCTGGGAACTGGAGATATCTGCAGTCAAGCAAGCTGTCCTCCCACCAGAAAATTATGAATAATAAGCCCACTCCACTATACACCCCTCCTCTGCATAGTAAACATCCTCTACCACCCTGGAAGTTATGTATCAGGGCCCCTTCATTCAGCCCAATGCCCTCTTCCCCCACCTCATCTCCCACCATCTGTTCAGTAAAGGGGTAATTAGTGGAAATTACTGATCCAGGCCCTACATGCTGAGCAGTTGATATAATACCCCATACCACCCGGGGGACATCAAAGCTTCCCCCACCCCTACCGCTGAACTGTCCTTTGTTCCCCACATTAAATCGTTCTCCAAATCATGTTACATGCATCTAAAACACATATCCAAAATATGACCCTATCTCACACAAGACATAGAATTTGAAACATAGAATTTGACGGCAGATAAGAACCACTTGGCCCATCTAGTCTGCCCCTTTTTTAAACATGTTACCTCAAACCATATTTGATCCTTATTTTTTTGTAAGGATATCAATATGCCTATCCCAAGCATGTTTAAATTGTACTACTGTATTTGCCTCTACCACCTCTGATGGGAGGCTATTCCACTTATCTACTACTCTTTCTGTGAAGTAATTCTTCCTCAAATTTCCCCTGAATCTTCCTCCCTCTAGTTTCAGTGCATGTCCTCGTGTTCTGCTGCTCCTCTTCCTGTGAAGAATGTCTCCCACCTGTACCTTGTTAAAACCCTTGATATATTTGAAAGTTTCTATCATGTCCCCCCTTTCCCTTCTCTGCTCTAAAGTATACATATTAAGATCTTTTAGTCTTTCCTGGTACGTTTTGTGATGTAGGCCATGCACCATTTTAGTTGCCCTTCTTTGTACAGTCTCTAATGTATTTATATCCTTCTGGAGATATGGCCTCCAGAACTGAACACAATACTCTAGATGAGGTCGTACCAATGACCTATACAGTGGCATTATTACTTCTTTCTTTCTACTGCTGATACCTCTCCCTATGCAACCAAGCATCTGACTTGCCTTCTTCATTGCTTTGTTACATTGCCTACCTGCCTTTAAGTCCCCTGAAATAGTGACACCTAGATCCCTCTCTTCCTCAGTAGTTTTCATTATAGTGCCATTTATACTATATTTAGTCTTTGGATTTTTGCAACCCAAGTGCATGATTTTGCATTTTTTGGCATTAAACTGTAGTTGCCATGCTCTTGACCATTCCTCTAATCTAATCTACCTAGATCATCAATCATTTGTTTTACCCCTCCTGGTGTGTCTACCCTGTTGCATACCTTTGTGTCATCTGCAAAAAGGCACATTTTACCCTCAATTCCATTTGCAATATCACCAATAAAGATATTAAAAAGCACTGGTCCAAGTACAGATCCCTGGGGTACTCCACTTGTAACCTTTCCCTCCTTTGACTGTACTCCGCTTACTCAAGACACTACTAAATCTCTTATCCATGCACTCATTATATCCCGCGTTGACTATTGTAATAGTCTCCTAACTGGTCTTCCGGAGAACAGACTCTCGCCGCTGCAATCCATTTTAAATGCTGCTGCTCGGCTGATCTTCCTTGCAAGATGCTCATCATCTGCTGACCCGCTCTGCCAGTCCCTCCGTTGGTTGCCTGTATTTTCTGTATTCATTATAAAACACTTCTACTTGCATATAAAGCTATAAACCATACTGCACCAGCATATATCTCTTTACTTATCACAAAATATCTCCCATCTCAATCACTACACTCTGCACAAGATCTGCATCTCTCTTCTACACGGATCACTAGCTCCCATTCACTATTACAGGACTTTCATTGGGCTGCTCCCATCCTATGGAATGCCCTTCCATGCACAATAAGACTCTCCACTAGCCTCCAAACTGTCAAGTGTTCCCTGAAATCTCACCTCTTCAGGCAAGCCAATCATAGTTAAGTTCTACAAGCATAACCCTCTGAGGCACTTATGTATTATGTAGCTTTTCTTTTGGACTTTCAACTTGGTGGGACTGCTATGCTATTACTCGTGCCTGGCCTTGTGTTTCCCTCCTATATCCCTATAGATTGTAAACTTGCAGCAGGGCCCTCCTACCTCCAAGTCTGTCTGTTGTTACCCAGTTTCTGCTCTCATATAAAGCTATTAACGATACTGCACCATATATCTCTACTTATCACAAAATATCTCCCATCTCGACCACTCCGCTCTGCGCAAGATCTGCATCTCTGTGCTGCGCAGATCACTAGCTCCCATTGACTATTGCAGGACTTTCTTCGGGCTGCTCCCATCCTATGGAATGCCCTTCCATGCACACTAATACTCTCCACTAGCCTCCAAACCTTCAAGCATTCCCTCAAAACTCACCTCTTCAGGCAAGCGTATCATATTTAAGTTCCACACGCATAACCCTCTGAGGCACTTATGTATTATGAAGCTTCCCTTCTGGACTTGCAACTTGGTGGGACTGCTATGCTATTACTGGTGCCTGTCCTTGTGTTTCCCTCCTATGTCCCTATATATTATAAGCTTGCAGCAGGGCCCTCCTACCTGTTTTATTACTGTCTATAATTGTAAAGCACAATGGAATCTGCTGCGCTATATTTATTTATTTATTAACAGTTTCTTATATAGCGCACACAAATTCCGCAGCGCTTTACAGAGCATAGTTATTAGCAAAAACACATAACAAATTACAGCACAAGACCATTTAGGACAAGTACATGGTTAATATGGATAGTTGCATCAGGGGACAGGACACTGAAGCAATCATCAGGGTGGCAGTGGTTTATATATTCTAAGAAGGCACATGAGGAGAGAGGGCCCTGCTCGTGAGAGCTTACATTCTAAAGGGGAGGGTTAGACAGACAGGGGTGACACAGAAGGGAAAGAAGTGGGTATAAACAGGTTAGTATGAGAGATGGTCAGGTTTTATGCAGGAGGGTGGGAAGGGGTCAGCTTAGTCCTTGATATTTTAAGTCTAAAAAAGAGCTGGGTCATCCAAGAGTAGACAGCAGAGAGACAGTTGGAGATATGAGTGAGGATAGAGGGAGAGCGATTAGGAAAGGAGTGGTAGATTTCAGTGTTATCAGCATAGATGTGATAGTGGAAGTCGAGTGAGCACATAAGCTCACCCAGAGAGGACGTATAGAGAAAGAGAAGAAGAGGGCCAAGAATAAAATTTTGGGGGACACCTAAAATCAATGGAAGAGCAGGAGAGGTGAGGTCATTAGAGGTACAGCTTGGCATTTTCAAAACTGACAGTGCAAATACAAGCATTAACAGTGATAGTAAAAGTTGTTTGCAGATGTAAAAATGATGATATTATGGTTGGATTGCCAGATTAAGCAGCCACAGGTAGTATGTTGTGAGAATAAATTAAACTCACTCAAAGCAGTCTTTGGTTTTCTCAGTTGTTGCTTCTGTCCTTCTGTTTCACTTCAGTGTAACGCCAGTATAACGCCACAGTTATATTTAAATTATGCCGCACTTTAAAAATGATGCACTTCAAAACTATTATGCACACAGCCTATTCGGCCACAGCCTATGTAATGACCATTAAATGCATCTGCACTCATTAATTGGACTTTCCCCACCCAATCCCAACCCCCCTACTACAATGAATGGTAATAAAAGGGGCTTACATAAACATCCATGCATTCCAAGATAGCATGTGTCATTAAGAGTTATAAGATATTCCTCCCTTCACATAGGCTATATAAGAAACTGTAAATAAATAGATAAAAATTAGGATGAGAATGTCAGTTAACTCAAAGTTAATGGATCCCCACTAGTTGTACGGATGATTATGGAGTCCCAAAATAAAGTCTTGGATGAAAAGCGTATACTTGTTAGTCCAGGAATGGTCCAAGCGGAGATATAATGTAATTGTCATGGTAAAAAGGTGTACTTCTGACATGTTTTGCTGTTCTTTTTTTTATTTTTTTTACTTTTTATTAATTTTCGCATATAAAAGACAAATTCATATTACATACATCACAAACATTACTAATAAAGACATTTACATAATACATCAAAAATCACAAATGACAATCTATATATTTGAGTTACTCGATCCTGTGCATTAGCGATATTATACCCTAGAGTGTTCCTTAGCTGCCGCGCCTGTTTTTTTTTCCCGTTCGACATTATGTGCTATCCGCCTTGCGGGTAGGTTTACCCCAGTGTATGGGAGACAGGGTTTACACCACACTGTATAATACTTTTAGGTATAGGTATTACGGGATCGTTTAACAGGAGTTTTGGGTTGGACCTTGTACTTTAATTCAGTACATCGGTTGTTCGCTGGGCTCAACTTCAGTAGCAATGGTACCTATCTAAAAGCAGGAAAAGCATTATCTTGTTGGTGATTGGGAAGTGATCTGACCACTATTATCTGCCGTGTTGTTCTGCTCATGTGACCTTAGTGCCCAAAATTTACTATAATTTCTTATTTTCCCTTTAACTATTTTCCCTCTTACATAATTGGTATAGTGTTTATCTTTACTCTTTTTTTTTTTTTTATTCCTTGTTTGTGATAATTACCTCCATTTCGTTTGCGTGTTTTCTAATCCTTTACTGGGATTTAGTAATACAGTGCATAAATCTTAATCTATTAAAGTGAGTTTAATTTCAGGTGATATCCATATATATATCTCCCCTCCCAATTCTTCATTATTCATTGTAATAGTTAGAATTGATCCAACCGTGCCAAATCTGATTAAATTTAACTACCGTGTTACGCTTTAGATATAAGAACTTCTCCTGCTTAATAGTGAAGTTGACCAGTGCCTTCCAACTATTATACTCTGGGGGGTTCTTGGACATCCAAGTTCTTCCCACGATCACTTTCGCCATTGCACAAAGATTTATAATATATTTTTTTTCAAGGCCCGGTGTTTCTACATCAACCATACCCAGCAGACAGCATCTTGGGGTTAAAAGTTTCTTAGAGATCCCGGTATTTATAATTGTGGTTATTACTTTTTCCCAGAATTCTGCCACTTTCTGACAGTTCCATAGTAAATGAAAAAAGGTCCCATAGGGAGCATTACATTTTGGACATTTTGATAGAGAGTGTCCAGAAAATTTCACTAGAGTTGTGGCTGAAAGGTATGATCTATGTAGGATGTACGATTGTGTCAATTGAACACGCAATGAATTAGTGGTTCTAGGTATTAAAGATTTAGCCCTTTCCCATTCCTCACTGTTTATATCCCCCAGGTCTTCTTCCCATTTCCCCTTTAATTCCCTTAGCTCATCTTTATTTATATTTTTACCTAATATTTTATAAATCTTTGAAACTAACTTTGGCTTATTACCTGCTTTTAATATTAATTTTAATGGGGTTTCTCCAAATACCGGGCTTTTTTTCCCGATTTTGGCCTGTATTGCGCTTCTCAATTGGAGATAGCGAAAGAAAAAAGTCTGAGGTAGTTCAAATTCCTCTTTCAACTGTGTAAATGATTTGATTCCTACCGAATCGTATATTTGACTGAGTTTAGTCACGGCGTAAGGATACCATGCTGTTTTAATTTGCAGGGTCTCTGATTCGCAAGTTGTAAGATAGTCTACAAAGAAATAGTCTGTATCTATAAAATTTACTTTTAATATTTTATTAGTTTCTTGCCATATTTTAATGGCTTGAGCTATTAAGGGGGGATCTGTCTTGGTCTTTTTTCCCTGTAGAATTTGCTGTGTGGGGCAAGTCTCCGGGCTTGAATATGATATAAGAGTATTAACTATCTCTCTGCATTGATCGTCCTTATTAAACCATGGCCCCAGATGTGACAACTGGGCCGCCATATAGTATCTTCTAATGTCTGGTAAACCCAGCCCCCCATCATCTTTCTCCCTCATTAAATTACTCAGTTTAATTTTAGGACGGGCGTTATTCCAGACGAATGAGACCAAAATACTGTTCAACTTTCTAAATATCTTTTTTGCCAGATAGATCGGTGATTGTTTGACCACATACAAAAATTTGGGAAGGACCACCATTTTTATCAAGTTAATTCTTCCGGTTACTATCAACGGGAGCCTTCTCCATGATTTAATTTTTTTACCCAGCCAGTCAAACAGCGGTTGGATATTAAGCTTCTCAAAGTCTCTCGATTCCCAGGATACTACTATACCCAGATATTTAAAGGATGTAACCCACTGTATTGGGAGGGGGGGTACGGTTGATATTTGTTTGAGGGGCCTGCTGGTAGGATAATGGATTTGGTATGGTTAATGTTAAATCCGGAGAATTCCCCATATTCCTTGATCTTTTCCCACATCTCCATAAAAGATACTGGGTAGTCGGCTAGATAGATCAAAAGATCATCGGCGTAAAGGGAGATCCCATTTCTTTGCCCACTCCGTGGTGTATCCATAGCTTTTATATGCTGTCTTACATCACAGGCAAGGGGCTCAATCGCGAGGGCGAACAAGGCAGGGGAGAGCGGACACCCCTGCCTCGTTCCCCTTGAAAGGGAAAATGCCGGAGAAATCCATCCGTTGATGGCAACCCGAGCAATCGGGGTGGTGTACAACAGTTGGATCCATTTAATATAGTTTGGTCCCAAGCCGAAAGATCTTAATACAGCCCACAAATATGACCATTCTATAGTATCGAAGGCTTTAATTGCATCAATCGAGATCACCACAGGTCTATTATCGTCCTTTTTTCCTGTCTGCAGGTAGGTGTATAATCGTCTTATATTGATAGAGGTTTCCTTCCCAGGCATAAAGCCGGACTGATCCGGATGTACCATCATGTGAATATGTCGATTCAGCCTTTTAGCCAATATTTTGGCCAATATCTTGGCTTCAGATGGAATCAATGATATTGGTCTATAAGAGTCTAGTTCTTTCACATTTTTACCGGGTTTTGGTATTACCACTATTTTGGCCTCGGTCATTGAGGCTGGAATAACGCCCTCCTCAAATGAATTTTCAAAAGTCTCCAATAGTAGAGGAGCAAGTAATTTTATATATTTTTTATAGATCTCCATTGGGATCCCGTCTACTCCTGGGGATTTTCCATTTGGGGAGTCGGAAATAGCCTGTATTATTTCTTCAATTTTTATTGGGGCTTCCAGGTCTGAATATGCCTCTATGTTTAATATCGGGAGCTGGATTGTTTTTAAGTATTCCTCAATTTATGTTACGCTTTTATAGGATTGGGTAGAGTATATCTTTGAAAAATATGATCTAAACACTTCTCCTATCTCGGGGGTTTTATATACCACCTCTCCCTCCTCATTCGTTATCATACTAATGGTTTTAGGTGGCTGTTCTGCTTGTGCCAAAAAGGTTAGATGTTTCCCTGATCTATCAGATGTATTATAAATTTATTTGAGTTCTATACTGCATATTTTTTAAATTCTCTGTTTTTAATGCATCTAACCAGTCTTGTTGTGCTTTTTGCCACACCTGATATGATTGATCAGTGTTATTCCCCAAGTATTCTCTCTCCTTATCTACACTGTTGTCTGCCAATTCCTGTATCTTCGCTCGGCTCTCTCTTTTAATTTCAGCGACTTTTTTTTTAAGGGTGCCTCGCAGATGGGCCTTAAAGGCATCCCAGAGTATGGGTGCCTTCACTGACCCTTTGTTTAGTTCCCAAAATTCTGTCCATTGTTCCTCCAAGTCTGGATTTGCCCCAACTTTATTTAACCAAACCGGATTAAAGCTCCAGAAGCTGCATCCCCTATCATAGTCCAGTGATATTTCCATATATACCGGCGAATGGTCTGATATACCTCTTGGTTTGTATTCTAATTTCTGGACTTGGGGGATGAGGCCTCTGGAGACCAGAATCAAATCAATCCTTGAAAAAGCCTGATAGGAGGTAGAGAAACATGAGTATTGCCGTGCGGTGGGGTTTCTCAACCTCCATGGGTCTTCCAAACCCAGATCTCCCAAGTAGTTTGCAAAATCTTTGTTTCTCCTGGGTTTACCCCCTCCACCACTGCTCCACCTATCTAGTTCAGGGTCTAAGATGTTGTTGAAATCACCCATACATATAATTGAAGCGTTGGGGGACATGGCCATGAACTCAGCAGCCTTTACCAAAATACTAAAAGAAAAGGGGGGAGGAATATATATGGACAGAATTATGAACTGTACTGCATTGATTATGCAGTCAATAAAAATATAACAGCCATTTGGATCTACCGAACTCCTATTACATGAAAAGGATAAAGATTTTTTTATCAGTAGTGACACCCCCCTTGCAGAGGAGGAGAACGAGGTGTGGCATATGTAACCAACCCAGGGTCTTTTCAGAGCCATCTGTTTCCCTCCTATCAAATGGGTTTCTGTAAGCGCGATGATATCTGGTCCATACTTTCTTAACTGATTTATTACTAAGGACCGTTTTATTTTTTCATTTAATCCCCGGACATTCCAGGTTAGTACCTTCACTATCATTTTCCAATTAGCAAATGCCCCCCGACCTCTCCCTCCTCCGCATGGCGGGTCAGCCACAGTTTAATCCTAGTAAACCAGCACAGCAGCTTCGCACTTTCAATCGCATGTAACTCATAAAATGTCAAGCAACAAAAAACATAATAACATACATATACAATTCCCCCCTCCCCCCCCAATATCCCTCCCCCCCTCCCTGTATACCACCCGTCCCTTGGCATACCTTATCCCCCAGTCCCGCCCCCCTCCCCAAAAGAAAAAGAAAGAGAAAAAAAAACACAAAAAGAAGGCCGAGCTCTACCCGGAACCTTGGGGGCCTAAAAAGAAAAAGGAAAAAAAAAAGAAAAAGGAAGAAGAGAGAAAGAGTAGCTAGCCACCAATTTGTGGGGAGCTCCCTGATTCGGCCATTATTATATTAAGTCGGCCTAGCCATCTGCTAGCTGCCTAAACCCGTGAGTATGATTGTCCAACCATTTAGCGGCTTTGTGTGGATTTTGAAAAAATATTGTTTCATCGTTAAATATCACCCGAAGTTTAGATGGGAATACCATGGAGTATTTCATGTTTTTTTTCCCTGAGCCGTTTTTTCACCTCTGTATATTTAGCTCTTTCCTTCTGCACCTCTTGTGCGAAATCTGGAAATACAGAAATGCGGGCCCCATTATATTCCAATTGTCCCTTGGAGCGTATTAAACGCAGTATCAAGTCTCTGTCCTGAAAGTTCAGAATTTTGACTAATAATGTCCTTGGTGGGGACCCTGGTGGAAATGGCCTAGAGGGTACTCTGTGCGCCCGTTCAATCGCAAATTGCTTGGAGAAGGTGTCTTGGCCGAATGTTGCATACATCCAATCAAGTATAAACTTGGGGGCATCTAGCCCTTCCTCTTTTTCTGGAATGCCCACAAACCGTAAGTTGTTTCTTCGTAATCGGCCCTCAACATCTAGCATTTTAGATTTAATTTCCATTACTTGCTGGGATAGTTTGTTCACCTTGCTAGACCATTGAGTATTGGCGTCCTCAAGCGCCGAGATCCGTGTCTCTGCTACATTGATTCTTTCGGTCGTGATTTTTAAATCGCACTTGATGGAAGTGATTTCCACTTGAACCCCTTTTATTTGCTCGGACAGCCGCAGTTCAGAGGTGTTGATTGCCTCCAGTACTTGCTGAAGGGTGATTTCAGGTGTAGGGGGGGGGCTTTTACTTTTGGAGGGGGTTGAATGAGGAGTCGAAGTGGGGGTTTGTAGGGTATTCCCCCCTTGTACTCGGGCATACCTCTCCAAACGGGCCGCAGCCGAGGCTGTTCCTGTTTTACCCATTTTTCCACTATGGATTAGAGAGCTTAATTAAATTGTTTAATTTATCCTAGGAGATGTTATTCCTTTAATTTGTATACTTTCTTTTTTAGGAGTATTCCCCCCCGTCTCCTCCTACTGCCACAACGCCCTCACTGTCTCCAGACACTGGTTGTTATAGGACAAACAACTAATGCCCCGTATTTGACAGTCAGTGTGCAGATCAATTCGCTTTTATTTTATACTCTATTTAGGCCGTCGAAACGGGAATGCTTCCTGCTCACCTATATTGGTGCAGTTGTATGTCCCTGGAATCAGCAGTTTCTATACCTTACAGTCCATCACTGCAGCTGTATATCGAGAACAGCTACATGCATGTATAAACCTGGATATTTTTAACTTTGGCTGATACCGAAAAGAAAAAATGGAAAGTTATACTGCACCAGTCTGATGTTTGAGTTCTTGTTGAACACCTCGATTTTACGGCTTTGTGGCAATCTCCTCAGTGGTTGTTGTTGTGTTGTAGCTTTAGGCCTGTTAGGGCTTCTGCACAGGTCCGGTCTTTACCCTTCTGCCTGGGGTATTTGCCTGGGGACGGGGGGAGCCTTCCTCGGTGTCTGCAGTCACGTTTTTGCAGCTGTGGCCTAGATAGAACTGGAAGGTGCGCTGAGCTGTGCTGATGTCCGAGCAGGGGGGAGCCCTCTCACAGCCCCTCTCTGCTGCAGGCTCGGCTAGGGGTTGTTGAGACTCAGCGCCGGAAGGTTCTATAAAGTAGTACAGGCTGGGTGAGCTTGGAAAGGGGAGACTCTCTCACCGCCTCACTTGCTCGTTGCTCGGTGTCTGTAACAGCGTATTTGCCACGGTGTAGTAGATGAGGCTGGAGGGTGCACCGCCTCGCTTGCTCGTTGCTCGGTGTCTGTAACAGCGTATTTGCCACGGTGTAGTAGATGAGGCTGGAGGGTGCACTGTGCTGTACTGATGTCTGAGCAGGGGGGAGCCCTCTCACAGTCCCTCTCTGCTACAGGCTCAGCTAAAGCTTATTGGAACTCAGCGCCTGGAGATTCTTTCAGATGGTATGGGCTGGATAAACTTTGGAGCGGGGAGACTCTCTCACTGCCACCAACACTCGTTTACTCGGAGTCTGTAGCCACGAGTTTGCAGCAAAGCTGGAAGATACGCTGTGGTGCTCTGGTGTCCACGCAGGGGGGAGCCCTTTCACCGCCCCTCTCTGCTACAGACTTGGCTGGGGGTTGCTGGGACTCTGCGCCGGCAGGGTTTTTTTTTTTTTTTTTGTACAGACTAAGTGGGCTTAGAGAGGGGAGACTCTCTCACCGTCTCGCTCTCCGTCCGGCTGCCTTCCTGCGTCTGCGACCCTGGGACAGGTCTGTCAGACGTGTACCTGCGCACCCGAGCCGGTCCTTTGCACCCGCTACACAGTGTTCATGCGGCTGCGTGCTCGCGTCCGCCGCCGCTTCCAGGAAGGCGGAAGAAGAGAGACGCTCTCACCGTCCTCTCCTCCAGACGCTGCTTGCACACGCCCCGACCTTGTCTCCTTCAAACAGTAGGTATCAGAGCAGTCTGGGCTTGATCCTCCGCTTCTTTGCCGCTAATGCTAGGTATTCTATCCGGGCCAGGCTCACTAGGCAGATGTGTTGGGAACACGGATGTCCATCAGTTCAGGGAGCTCACTCCTCCGACCCTCTCACTCCCGCAACGCCGTGGCCACGCCTCTTCCTCTGTTTTGCTGTTCTTATATAAAACTTTAATCAGAGGTTGCACTGTAAATCTAAGTAGCTATAACCCCATCTTAAAAGGTGACTCATTGAGGCCTGTGACAGACAATTCATTTCATTAACTCAATTTCAACCAATATTGAATATTCAACGGTACAGCATGGCGCCGTGCGTCTGAGTCCCCTTGCGGGGCTCGTTTCGCTCACCCACGCTGCGGGCTCGGTGGCTCGCTACGCTCGCCACGCTATCTAAAGTCAACTCCATGCCAACAGGGATAGTGGTGGTATGAACTATCCATGTTGGCATGGAGTTAAGTTAGTTTATTTTAGATAGTTTGTGGCAAGCGTAGAACCCGGAAGTAGCACGGCGCCATGCTGGCGCCGTGAAACTACACAAGTACCTATTCAACATACATTTAAAAATGTAGGGGTCTTCAACCTTTAAAACAGTGTGGGCCACATAAAAAAATTCAACAAAGCCCGAAGGACAATAAGCTATAATGTGGTATTTAGCATAGCCCCCATAGACATCACAGCTCCTCCATGACGTCAGCACAGCTCTTCATAGATAGACAGCACAGCCCACAAAGACATCACAACTCACCCATAAGGTCAGCACGGCCCTTCATAGATAGACAGCATAGCCCCAATAGACATCACAGCCCCCGTAAAGCACAACCCTTCATATACAGACAACACAGCCCCCATAAAGCACAGCCCTTCATAGATAGACAGCAGAGCCCCCATAGACATCACAGCCCCCAATAAAGTACAGCCCTTCATAGATTGACAGCATAGCTCCCATAGATAGTTGGCACAGCCCCCCATAGACAGCACAGCCCCCTCATACATAGTAGGCACAGCCCGCTCATAGATAGTTGGCACAGCCCCCCATAGACACCAAAGCCCTCTCATAGATAGTCTGCACAGCCACAGCCCCCATACTCAGCACATAACCCCCAATAGATAGCCAACATAGCCCCCCATACTCAGCACATAATATCTCATCCCCCCCAGAGATAGTCAGCGCAGAAACTGCCTGCAAGCAGTCCTGTCCAGGCTCCCAGCTGGTGATTGCAGTGGTGTCCTGCCGGGACAGCAGTGAAAGGGTGGGGGCAGGCCGGGCTACATGACATCAGGAACACTGTGCATGTCCGCAGTGGTTTTTTTCAATAAAAAAAAAAATATTCTGTGCATGTTGGGTGGGCGTTATAACATGAATGTGTCATTACGTGAATTTTGGCTCTTTCAGTGTGGCATGACTTGAATTTTGGCCCCATACAGGAGGTATAATATGAATTTTAGCGTATTCCATGTGAATCTTGGCTCATTGTGTGTCGCATAAGGTGAATTTTGGATTATTACGTGTTGCATAATGTATAAGGGGCAAGTATAAGGGAGTCTACTGTTGTGTTTCATAATGTGTATAAGGGGTATATGGCAAGGTACACTACACTCAAAGACTCACCGCCTTTTGAGTGGCCTTTGGCGTGCGCATAACTGCAGCCTTAAATTTTACCCTCCCCACTTCAAAATTTCCACTGTGACCACTGTATATTGTGTTTGTATATATATATATATATATATATTTGAGATTTGAGAAAACAGTTGTGCGGGTGGCGCTAATGTTTTTTACAAACCCAAATGAGTCCAGCTATAAATGCCTTGTTTAAAAAAGACAAACAGTTTCACCAAAGTCCAATGATATAGACTGCAGCTCCCTCAATGGACAAAGCCAACATCCAGGGTCAGGAAGTACGAGATCTACAAAATATAAAGAGTAGAGGGGCGCTCCATGGTGCATGTAAATGATATATTTATTTGGAGATATATATATCTATATAGATCTACTGTATAGATAGATAGATAGATAGATAGATAGATAGATAGATAGATAGATAGATAGATAGATAGATAGATAGATAGATAGATAGATAGATAGATAGATAGATAGATAGATAGATAGATAGATAGAATTGTAAATTCATTCCTTTAGTCAGATGTAGCTCTACACATCTCTCAAGAAAATAGAGAAGTATTATTTAGCTTTTTTGCAGTCTGCATAATATTATGTATTTTTATATTCTACAATACATTTATTTTTAAAATATATGTATTCCCCCTGAGTTTGAGCTGCTGTTGTAATTTCTGGTGAAATTGATTTTTTTTTTTTTTAGTTAAAGATGGCATAGCCCTGATAAGATGCCTTCTCCAATATTCGTGTTTCAAAAGCTGATATTAGTTAAGCGATGAATTATGAATCTTCGTGTTTAGTATGCACAGACACGTATCTTTCAGGAAAATGCTTGGAACCAAGAAAGAGTTATAAATATTTATCTAGCATATTTTAATACTGCAACCAACTTTTATTGAAGCTTGGATTTTTCTGTAGTTCTTTAGGTGATGTTAGTGAATAAGTAATGGCTTAATATATGAATTATGTGATGTTATCTGCAAACTTGTTAACACCAGAATTACCTATGGGAATGATCAAAGTGCTTCACATGTAGTGGTAACTGAAAGAATTAGTAAAATCATTAAGGTCAGAGTGTTTAACATCTTATATGCATCAAATACAATCATTCCATAAACAAATGTGAACCAAAAACTTGTGTGTGGACCAGGTGACAGCCCTGCATAACTGCTCTGCTGTAGCCCCATGACGCACAGCCCAAGAGGAAGCAACTGACCTGGTGGCATGGGGGTACTTATGTAATATCTGGGCTCCCGTTTTCCTTATGAGACTGCGTCCCCTCGCCACGCTTCGGGTACGGTGGCTCGTTGCGCTCGCCACACTATATAAAATCAACTCCATGTGTAGTTGGATAGTAGGGGTATGAAAAAATGGGGTGCATTTAACATGGGAGCCCAGTTAATACATAAGTACCGGCATGGGCATTAATCCTGGTAGGAATCGGTCTGCCTACCTTAGAGTAGGCAAAGGCAATCACCGACCTTAACAATTTAGCTTAGAAGAAGGCCAACCTCTCTTATGTACGTCATATAGTACCAAAAGCAAATCAGTTTTGCAAATATCCTTTACTCTCTCAACATAGATGCGCAAGTTTTTTCAACTTGTCCCTATTTCTAGCCTCCTCAGGAGGGCAAAACACAGAGAGTACAATCTCCTGGTTTAAATGAAATTTTGACACTACCTTAGGTAGAAACTTAGGCACTGTTCTAAGCACAGCCCTGTCATCATGGAAAATCAGAAATGGAGACTTGCAAGACAAGGCCCCCAATTCTGAAACTCACCTAGCTGAAGCTATGGCCAACAAAAGGGTAAGTTTCCAAGAAAGAAATTTAAGATCAGCCGACCTTAAAGGCTCAAATGGAGTTTTTACTAGAACCGACAAAACCAAAGAGAGGTCCCAAGGCGCCACTGGCTGCCTATATGGGGATTTAAGTCTCATAACGCACTGCAAAAAGGTCTGCACCTCTGGCAAAAGAGCTACCCTTTTCTGAAAGAAAATGGATAAGGCCGACAGCTGTACCTTTAAGGACTGCAGGCTAAGCCCTGCTGATAACCCATCCTGGAGAAATTCAAAGAGTCTCGTGAGCTTGAACCTAGAAGTGTGAACCTTCCATCATTCACACCACCTGATACAGATCTTCCACACACAATGGTAATTTACAGCTGATACAGGCTTGTGAGCCCTAAGCATAGTCTGGATAGCTGCATCTGAAAAAACCTTTTTTCCTTACTAAGGAAGTTTCAAAAGCCAGGCTGTCAAATTGAGAGGAGCTAGGTCCAGGTGCAGAAATGGTCCTTGTTGTAAGACGCCAAGAGTCCATCGACATGCCCACATGGTCGGATCCCTGGTCCGAGAGCAGAATCTGGACAGTTGTGTCTGGTCACCATCAAGTCTATCTCTGGGAGCCCCCAGAGAGTCACTATTTCCTGAAAGACTTCCTGATCTAGCGCCCAATCTCCTTCCTGCAGCTCTGCCCTGCTGAGGAAATCTGCTTTTATATTCCGGATACCCGGAATGAACACAGCCGACAGAGTAGGAATGTTCACTTCTGCCCACTGAAAAATCTGCAAGACTTCCTGCATTGCCATCATACTGTAAGTCCCGCCCTGCTGATTCAGGTAGGCCACAGGCGTGGCATTGTCTGACTGTATGCGTATCGGTGATTCCTTCAAGAGATCCTCTGCCTGTAGAAGGGTCTTCCAAACTGCCCGGAGCTACAAGATGTTGATCGGCTCTCTGGATTCCTCCATGGACCACAGAACCTGCAATCTCAGGTGCAGGACCACCACTCCCCAGCCCTTGAGACTGGCATCGGTTGTGACAAACAGCCAATCAGCCAATCCCATGAGCAGATGGAACGCCCCATTTGCAGGGACTCCAGATCTGTCCACCAGATCAAGGGGTCCCTTGTCTCCTGAGACAACAACAGCTGTTCCTGTTTCATGGTCTTTGAATTTCCTGACCAAAAAGACAGAATGTTCCACTGAAAGGTTCTTGAGTGAAACCTTGCAAACTGCAGTGTCTCGAAGGTTGCCACCATCTTGCCTAACAGCTTTACACCCTGCTATACTGTTGGATTCGGAGACTGAAGAATCGACAGGACCAACTAACGATTGTCCACTGCTTTGGACTGCAGAAGAAACAGTAGGTGTGTGTCCAAGATCACCCCCAGAAACTGAAGTGTCTGTGTGTCAAATGAGACTTCAGGAGATTTAACAACCACCCATGGTCTCATAAAAACTTCTTGGATTTGCTGTCAGCTTCCCAAGCTTTAAGCCAGAGAGCTCTCATTGCTGTCACAGATCAGGCTGACACTTTTGACGCCATCTTGGCTCCTTCTTCCCCAGCCTCACAAACATACTCTGAAGCACACTTAAGCTTTTCAGCCAAGGCAAAAGCTTAAGAGTCAGGCTGGAGTCAGCTGTCGCTGTAATCTACCGCCCCCCTGGCCCTATCTCCCAATTTCTTGACAACTTCGCCGCCTGGCTTCCACACTTCCTCTCCTCTGACCTGCCATCTGTCATTCTTGGTGACTTTAACATCCCCTTGGATAACCCCGCTGATCCTGGCACCTCCAAACTCCTCTCTCTCTGCTCCTCTCTTGGCCTATCTCAGTGGACTACCTCTCCCACCCACATCCAAGGACACTCCCTCGATCTCGTCTTCTCTCGCTCTTGTTCCCTTACTGACTACACTATCTCAGCTTTTCCTCTTTCTGACCATCACCTCATCTCCTTCTCCCTCACTGCTTCCCCCGCTCCCACCCCCCCTCCCAAGCGCATTGTCTCACGGCATAACGTCAACACACTTGATCTTGCTGCCTTCTCAAACACGCTGTGTCCTCTTCTCGCCCCAATCGCCCTCATGTCCTGCCCGAACCTCTCTGCCTCCCTCTATAATGACACCCTATCTTCGGCATTGGACTCTGCCTGCCCTCCCTCCTCTATCCCCCTTCGATGCTCCAACCCCCAACCGTGGCACTCACCTATCACCCGATTCCTTAAAAAGTGCTCTCGCACTGCTGAGCGCTTCTGGAAGAAATCACGCTCCCTTGTGGATTATCTCCATTTCAAATTCATTCTTTCCTCCTTCAGCTCTGCCCTTGCTCTGGCCAAGGAATCCTACTTTAAGTCCCTCATCCTTTCCCAATCATCCAATCCCCGCAGGCTCTTCGCCACCTTCAACTCCTTGCTCTCCCCCCCTCCTCCAGCTCTTCCGTCCTCCATCGTAGCCGCTGATTTTGCTACCTACTTTTCAACCAAAATCTCCTCTCTCAGGACTGCCATCACTGCTGCCATGACCTCACCCTCTCCCTCCTCCCCTCCTACATCTCCACTCCCCTCCTTCCAACCCCTGTCCTCATTTTACCCCACCACTGCTGGTGAAGTCCACTCTATCCTTCAATCCGCTTCTCCCTCCACCTGCCCGCTTGATCCTATCCCCTCCAATATTATCCGTCGTCTCAGTCCATCAGTCTGCTCTCACCTGGCTCACCTCTTTAATCTTTCCCTATCCTCTGGGATCTTCCCTTCCTCCTTCAAACACGCTCTTGTCTCCCCAATTCTCAAAAAAACAAATCTGGACCCCAACTCTCCATCCAACTACAGGCCCATCTCCCTCCTCCCTTTTGCCTCCAAACTCCTAGAACGTCTGACCTATAATCGTCTCCTAAGCCACCTTACTGCTAACTCCATTCTAGACCCCCTCCAATCCGGGTTCCGCCCTTTACATTCCACTGAAACTGCCCTGACCAAAGTCACTAACGATCTACTTTCGGCTAAATCCAAAGGCCTCTTCTCTATCCTCATCCAGCTTGATCTGTCGGCTGCCTTTGACACTGTTGACCACCCTCTCCTGCTCAACACCCTCCGCTCCTTTGGCATCACTGGCACGGTCTTCTCCTGGTTCACCTCATACCTTTCCGATCGCTCCATCTCCGTCTCCACTCCGAGCTCCTCCTCTCCTACTACCCCCCAGCCAGTCGGTATTCCCCAAGGGTCAGTCCTTGGCCCTCTCCTCTTCTCCCTCTACACCACCTCTCTGGGCACCCTCATCAGCTCCTATGGTTTTCATTACCACCTTTATGCTGATGATACCCTAATCTATCTCTCCTCCCCCGACTTATCCCCATCACTTCTGTCCAAGGTCTCCGAATGCCTCACGGCCATCTCAGCCTGGATGACCCAACGCTTCCTGAAACTAAACATGGCTAAAACTGAACTTCTAATCTTCCATCCCCCGAACATCCCCTCTTCTCCCACTATCTCCATCAGCATTGGTGAAACCGAGATCACGTCCACCGACCAAACGCGCTGCCTCGGTGTCATCATTGACTCCTCCCTCTCTTTCACCCCCCACATTCGTGCTCTCTCACAGTCTTGCCGCTTTCACCTACGCAACATCTCACGCATCAGACCATTCCTCTCCACTGACGCGACCAAAATTCTCATTCACTCTCTTGTCATCTCCCGCCTTGACTACTGCAACATCCTTCTCTCTGGGCTACCTCTCACCCGCCTCGCACCTCTCCAATCCATTCTTAACGCTGCTGCTAGGCTCATCTTCCTCTCCCGCCGCTCTACCTCCGCCTCCCCCCTCTGTTTATCTCTTCACTGGCTCCCCATTCCTTTCCGAGTTCTCTTTAAACTCCTCACCACCACCTACAAGGCTCTCTCCTCCTCCACAGCTCCCTACCTCTCTTCACTGATCTCTATCCACACTCCCTCCCGTCCTCTTCGCTCCATCGCTGACCGCCGACTGACCTCTCACCTAATCACCTCCTCCCACTCCCGTGTCCAAGATTTCTCTCGCGCTGCCCCCCTGCACTGGAACAACCTCCCGCCACCCATCAGGCTATCTGATTCCCTTACCTCCTTCAAGCGCTCCCTCAAAACCCACTTTTTTCGACTAGCCTATCCCTCCTCCTAACCTCTTTTGATCCTCCTATCCTGCCTCCGTTCCCCTCCGTTCCTACTTATCCTATTGTATTTCGTTCGTCCACCCACCTATTTTTAGTATGTTAACTCTTATGAGCAGGGCCCTCCTTCCTCACGTACTCACCCTACCTCATTACCTCACCTGTGCTCCTGTCCTGTTCTTCCCTTCCTCTACTTCATCTTCGGTCTCCTTGACTATTTTGACACCTACTTCTGAACTGATGCTGATTTTAGTTCTACCAGCTATACCCCTATTTATACTGTATCTTTCTACACACCCTGTACGTTACCTTGTAATTTGTTTTTTTTGTTTTGTTTGCTATGTACGGCGCTGCGGACACTTTGTGGCGCCTTATAAATAAACGTACTACTACTACTACTACTAAGGCTTCAGCCCATTTTATCATAGCCTTGGATACCCAAATCCTCAATACCAGGGACCGAAGATTCCACTTCTCCCTCTGATCCCAAAAGACATCCTCAGCACAGACACCTTCCTCATCATAATCTAAATTCAACAGAGGAGGTGTAGATAAGGGGTGTTTGGGAGAAGTAACCTCAGGGGTTTTGGCAAGTTGTTCCATAAATGCATTAATTTTATGAACACCCAGTGTACTGCATAACCTGCAGTAAAGCTGGGTCGGTACTTATATGTTAGTTGGGTGCCCACTAAGCTGTTTGCTTAATTTTCCGCAGCCGCTCGCCATGCTTTGGGCTCGGTGACTCACTGCGCTCACCACACTATATAAAATCAACTCCATGCTGACATGGATAGTGGGGGTATGAGCGAACTAACTATAGTGGGCGCCCAACTAACATATAAGTACCACTGGGTCCCCTGAGATGGGGTAATAGAACCCACAGAGGGTTGAGAGGGGAAAATGGGGCCAGGAGATTTAGGGTCTGTGCCAATTTAGGGCCCGTGCCTATTTAGGGCCTGTGCCAAAACATTCATAGACCTCCCCAAGGCAGCCGTCCCCACACAGGTTCAGACTGCTCAACCCCTCTGGCCTTGAGCCCCACTGGGCACAGACTCACATGTGGGGAAAAAATCCCCCTGATCCATCTGTTCAATAGTTAATTTAACACCACAAAATCTGCAGTTAATTAACATGGCAGGCACTCCCTCCCCAAGAGCAGCAGCGATCACCAGGGAAAGTGCTGCCCAGGAGAAACTTTCACTCTGATCTGTGTATAAATCCTCCTTCAGCTCCGCAGTGTGGAGAGAAAAGGCACCAGAAGAGAGTGCAGGAAGAGACTTGGGGCGAAATGTAATAGGGTTTTCCCTATAAAATATGCGGTTTTCCGGAAATGCCCGAAAACTGCATATTTTGAGAAAAAAAAAGCTAAAAAAAAAAAATGCCTCCCATTACATTTCGCCCCAAGTCTCTGCTTCAGCGGGGAAGGAAGCCTTTTGGCACCATTTCCCCCTTGAGCCGCTCCTACCAAGTGCTTCTCCTCACCTCCAGTGTCTCGCCTCAGACTGGGACCACTTGGAAGCATCCAGCTGTGCTGTAATAGGCATCAACTCTGTTTGCGGATTTCTGCCTATAAGCCCGGAAAATGGCAGTCCCATATCGGGGGGGGGGGCGGCCCTCAAGATCCCCCCCTAAGCAGGGAGCCGGATCAGGACTCACCCCGGGGCCCAGGAAACCTCCATTCCTGGAGGATAAAGAGCTGTGCAGAGAGAGCAGACAGCATCCCTCTGAACACAGAGAGCTGACTTCTGTCAGCCTCTGCTGCGCTCACACTGCGAATAACTTCCTAGTGGAAGTCGCACACTGGAAACCTGCACTAACTAGTGAATATTAATGAAAAAACAAACACCTAGCTACTCTACAAAAAAAACAAAGAGAAAAAGAATGAACCACTAGTAAAGCCAAAGCTGCTGTATGGGGAGTGTGTAAATCTCCCGAATTGGGGACAATGTAAAAAAGAAAATAAATAAATATATATATATATATATATAATCCTTTAGAAACCGCACTCCTCAGTCAGTTCACATGTGGGGTGCCATCCATAGGTTCCCAAGCTTATGGGTCCTCATACATCAATTCCTCTCGCTGGCGGCACTCACTTGCAAATAAATGTTCACTGGGTCATCCATTAATATCAAGATATTAATGGATGACCCAGTGAACATTTATTTGCAAGTGAGTGCCGCCAGCGAGAGGAATTGATATATATATATATATATATATATATATCTGTATCAAATAGAAGAGGAGAGGGGCGCTCCATAGTGCATAAAATACCGTTTTAATGTAAACAGTTTAAAAACAATACAAGCAAAAGGTGTACTGCTCGTACCAATAGTTACATCTGCAGTGGGCTGGATACCACAAGATTTTATAAACAGAGTTTACCAGGCCTGGACAGCTGACACCGATCCGGGGCACCTTCAGGGACCAAACAGCCCACGCTGCTTCCCTCAGGAGGTAACAGCGCGCCGGGTCCTTCCGGGAACAGATGGTTCAGAAGCAGCCTGGATGACAACAGCAGCGAGCGTCACCGTAGGCACGCCCCTACGCGTTTCGTGGTAACACTTCGTCAGAGGGCGTGGTCTAGGTGCGCTCGCTGTCAGCCTAAAAGACCGGAGACACCCAATCAGCCGGCTTATTTCTATGACTGGCATATATTCCAGCCAATGGTAAGGTGCGTGTACGCCCCCCTCGACTCCTTGTACTAACGGAGCCAGTTCAAAAGCTAGTGTGTATGATAGACTGGCTTTTAAGCCAATGGGGGCAGAGGATTTCCGTGCATACAACACGCTCCATAATCCCCTCAATTCTCTAGCCTTCGTTACTAGGCTTGAAATGAGCCAATCACGTACATCCTACTTTTGACAGACAGGTTCTTTAGCCTATTATAGTTAACAGCCGGCTAAGCCTGTCATTTGTACACACACACGCCGTTTTCAACTGTCAGCTGTTTTTTCAGTGAAATTCAACACATAAAATGCGTATTATCAGGCTTTGTGTGTGTCTCCAGCCTTAACTTTTGGCTTTACATCATAGATATACATGATTACAACAGATATAAACAATTAGCATGATTATAACTATAATTAAAAAGTTTATATTCACAAAAATCATCAAAAAATCATGATTTTTCATAAACAAGCACACATTTCATATCTCTAAAAAACCCTTAAAAAACTATTTATGATCTTAAAAATGGGGTAATTTCATATCCCTCATTCATTCCCCCTGGGGATAAAGTATTAAGATTTAAAATCCAGAACGTCTCTCGCTTAATCAGATCCTGATCTCTGTCACCTCCTCTTCTATTTTGATATACAATTTCAATGCCCTTGACTTTGAGGCTTGAGGGGTCACTGTTATGAAAGTGCTTAAAGTGGCGGGGTACGCTATGATTAAGGACGCCATTTTTTATGTTTCGTATATGTTCTAAAATACGAATCTTAAGGACTCTCTTCGTCTTTCCTATGTACACATATCCACAACCACAAACTAACATGTATACAACAAACGATGAGTTGCAATTAATGAATTGTTTGATTTTCATTTTTTCATTAATGCTAGACCCTTTATCGATATAAGAGCACACTTTACATCTTCCACAAGGGTAGCATCCTTTTATATCAAGCATGTTACCCACTGTTGGAATGCCCCTTGGATTTTCTAGCTGGCTTTTAGCTACCATGGATTTAATCGTGTTTGATCTCTTATATACGATTTTTGGTCTATCTTCAAGGTGTTCTTTAAGGACGGGGTCTAGTTTCAAAATATGCCAGTTTTTTTCCATTATTCTTTTAATTTCCCTTTGTTTATCACTATATTTTGTGATGAACAAACAGTCCACCTTCTTGTCCTGACCGTTATTTGACTCTTTTTGTTTATATTTCAAAATTTCTTCACGGCCCCCTGTTTTAGCTCTCATCAGGGCTGACTGTACAAGACTCGGTGGATAGCCTCTTTCTCTGAACCTGGTTATATAAGTTTCAGCTTGATGTTCAAACATTTCTATACTTGTACAATTTCGCCGAAGGCGTAAAAACTGCGAAAAAGGAATGTTGTTCTTCCACGATTCCAGGTGGCAGCTAGAGTACTCCAAGTAGCTGTTGCTGTCCACCTCCTTGAAAAACGTGGAAGTCTCAATTGTAGTTACATCAGGAAAATTTTCTACACTTATAACCAGATCTAGAAATTCTATTTTAACTGGCTGGATATTGGAGGTGAACTTCAGGTTATGCGGATTGTTATTGAGTTCCACCATAAATTTTTCAAACTCTGAGTCCCCTCCCCCCCACACAATAAGAATATCATCGATATATCGTTTGTACAATTTTATATTCTCTTTTTTTGGACCAATGAGTGTGGAGGTCTCCCAGTCACCCATGTACAAGTTTGCCAGGCTCGGGGCACATATCGTCCCCATCGCAGTACCCCAAACCTGGACAAACCATTCGTCCAAAAATTCAAAATAATTGTGGTTTAACACAAAAGTAAGGCAATCACAAATGAAGTCCCTTTTATCATTAGAGACATCTTCATCATTATCAAGGACCCCCCTGACCACCTCGACACCCTTCTCATGTGGTATCGAAGTGTACAGGGAGGCAACATCGATGGTTACCCATCTGAAGCCAGGTTCCCATTTTACATCCCTAAGAATTTGCAACATATGCGTAGAGTCCCTTACGTATGACTCAAGACGTGGAACATATTTTTTTATAAAGACGTCCACATACTCGGAAACTCGAGAGGTCAAAGACCCTATCCCAGCAATGATGGGTCGACCTGGTGGTGCTAATCGGTTTTTATGCACCTTTGGTAGGTGATAAAAAGTTGCAAAGTAGGGTGCAGTATTTAACAAATAGTTATATTCATCTGTTGTAATTACATGTGAGTCTTGTCCTTTTTTCAAAAGTTCACGTAACTCATTTATATACATATTTGTTGGATTATTAGCAAGTCTCATATAGGATACCTGGTCATTTAGTAATCTATATGCCTCTTGTACATAATAGTCGCGGTCCATCAGGACTATCCCCCCCCCCCTTATCTGCACATTTAATAACAATATTTGTGTCTAGTGACAGATTTTTCAGGGCTTCAAACTCTTTTCTACTGAGATTTTTATGATTTTGATGAGAGTGATTTCTTTGATTAGATATATTTGGGGTCTCATATAATTTCTCGAAATCTTTTTTCACCAACTGTGAGAACATGTCTATATGGGCCCCCCTCGATTCAACTGGATAAAAAGTTGATCTGGGCTTTAAACCTGAGGTGTTAATTCTTTTAGTTGTCTGACTCTCATTCTCCCAGTTTCTAACCGGTGCATCCGATTTTCTCAAATAATGTCTTTTAATCGTGAGCTTGCGCACAAATAAATTCAGGTCAATATATAGATCGAATTTTGTGGGTTCCCTTGATGGGGCAAAGGACAACCCTCTTTTTAACACTGATGTTTCAAGGGGAGTAAGAATCTTTTTGGACAAGTTAAAAATATTTGTATCAATCGTACCCTGTTCTAACGGATGTTCCTGACTTTCGGCTCTCTTTCTATTAGATCCGGTTCCTCTCTTTCCCCGCGCCTTCTTTTTTGGCCTACTGGGGTCTGAGGTGCCGGAGGTGGTCTGTGGCCGTATTGTATTGGGTCTTGTCCTAAAAAATTCCTTTCTGAGTATGTGTCATCGTTTACAGATCTTAATCTTTCAAAACGATTATTATGAATATAGCCCCTTCTTTGATAGTTTTCTCTTGTATCATTTTGATTAAAGCGGGGTTTGTTATATACTCGCGGGGTCCTAGGTTTTTTCTGGCGGACCTCCTGCCACACACCAGGTTCCCCTCTATTGTTATATTGTTGGGTATGTCTTTCAATATTTCGTGAAAAATCTCTTTTAGGGTTTTTTTTAAACTTATTGGTTCGATCTCTCTCCTGTGACCTGTTATCATTATTTCTACGGGCAAGGTGCCAGGTTCTAACCTGATCATTCTCATAATCGGTTTTGTCACGGATATATTTTTTGTGCTTGGTCTCAATAATTTTAGACTCTATTTTGGTGACTTTTTGGTCAATTTCACTTTTCCTTTTCTTAAAAGTGTCATATATACAGCACTGTGGTCTGACTGAAAGAGAAACAGACCAGCCTGCATTTCAATTCCGGACCAGTTTGTCATCTGCTTATTCCAGAACTTCCGCTATTCCAGCAATGTTTTGCAGCACCATGCAAGGTACTGAATTTCATACCAATAAGACTGCCTTTAAATATGCTGCACTTCTAAGGAACCTGGATTCACTGGGCATTCTTCCGGATTATTATAATACACATAAGGCTGCTATTACAAGAAGACTCATTCATTTGAAACACGCCTCCTGCTGGTAAATATACACTTTGGTGCAGTGAACTGCCTTCCCCAAATCTATGGAGCTTAAATATTTGTGTTATTGATACATATATTTTTTTAATGGTACTACATACTACTGTTTTTTAAATGTTCAATGTATAACCATTTTAAGAATTCTCAGTAATCATGTTACTATAATGTATAATAAATAAGTATAATTTTATTACTGGCAGTGTATCTCTTTCAATCAGACCCCAGCGCTATATATGTTTCTTTTCTACTCTACAAAAATGGCTGCAGCATGCAGCCAGTCAGCACAGCACCCGCTTAAGTGGGCACCTAAAATGAACTGAGGCATTCTGGGATGCAGAAGGGAGGAGTCTGCCTCCCAAAGAAGTCAGCATAGGTGCCTTGCTCCTGCGGACCCTCCTACATCCTATGGTTGAGCTGTGTCATCAGGATGGACTCAGAGAAATTATAGGAGGACACATCTGTTTTTCCACATCTGGCAAGTAATATGACCCATGAGCAGGGCCGGTGTAAGGTTTCAAGGTACCCTAAGCAAAACATCAACCTATTGCCCAGAGACAATGGAGAGCCCGGCCTCTGGACTAACAGCACCTTCATGTACAGCAGCACCTGTGCGGTTCATAGCGGGATCCAAGTGTGACCGTTGCTCCTCCACTGGAGTTCTGCAGTGCACCCACATAGTTAAATTGCTCTATCCCAGGATTCAGAGTTGGTCGTGCCCCCCAGATCCTGGCACCCTAGATAGCTGCATAAAGCTGCCTAGTGGTAGAGCTGGTCCTGCCCATGAGATTCCAATATTGCACTTGGTGTAAAATAATGTTACCGAAACCTTATTCAAAGCTCTGCTAAGCCGTACAACCTTCCCAGATGAGAGATGTCAAAGATCTTGGAAAGCATTGATTTCAATAGCCAAAAGGAACAATAAAAGGGCTTCAGAGTAGAGGTGTGTGCATCTAGGAGAATGAGCCACCCCCAGTTTTCTATTGCATTTGGTGATTTACACATGTAAAAAATTGCTGAATCTTTTAAAGTATGTACACGATATTGAACAGAACATGCTTTTCATCATCCTGCCAAAAGAACATGAACTGGAAATTGTTAGGGTTTAAGGACAACAGCTGGAAAATGGACTCCCCATCTATCCTACCCATGAGGGCCCCAAGCCCAAAAGATCTCACATTATTTAAAGCAAATTAAAGCGACTGATAAGTTACTCAAAGATATTGATCACATTTTTAACCAAGAAGCTCAGGATAAATTAGATGCTGGGTTAGGCATAAATTCTTTGTAGCTTTCTTAGGGTCCACTCCTACTGCAAGAAAAAAATAATTTGACATAGGGGGCTCTATAAAACAGAAATAATTCCTCAGAAAATCCTAAATTCCTGGGTGACCTCACCTGCACCACCACCTCTATGAGCAACAAAAACCATGAACCTAGAATTCCGCATTGTGACTTTGTGGATACACCCCAAGCCACTGAGACATGGTAGCAACATCCACTGGAGCACTAGCTCTACTTCAAACCTGAAGCCCGAGGCTGTTTGCTAAGTGAGAGGTCCCCACTTCCCACCACCACCCAGAGTGATTACACTCCTTGGGTTGCTGAGGACCCTCATATCTAAGACATTGTGGCAGGTTGAGTTTAAGAGACTATAGGGTGTAGGTGCCAGCTCTGTGCAGGCCCTCTCCTCCCTAGCAACACTGGGAACATGGTTGAAATGTTACCAGAATGACACCAGAATGAGCAGGAACCAGAACAGCAAGATAATTAGTAGCAACAGGATTGACAGCGGAATAGACAAAAAGAAAATTGGCACCAGACTGTGCATGAACTATACTGGTACCTGACTGGTTAGGAACTGAATTTGTACCAGACTGACTGCAAAGTTATAACTGCATAGGACTTTTCTCTATAAACAACACAGGTAGTTCACACTGAAGAAGACATGGGGTGAGATTTTATAGGATGAGAGATTCAAAAAGTGAGAGATTTAGTGAGAAATCTCCAGGTTTTTTTTAAAGCGGCAATTATTCACACTTCAAAATCAAACTGGTTTAGCAGTGTAAATGATTGCCGCTTTTAAAAACCTGGAGATTTCAAACCAAATCTCTCACTTTCTGATTCTCTCATCCTATTAAATCTCACCCATGGCCTCTGGACACAGTTAGGACTTTAAACAACCTTGTACTGGCAACTGGCAACCTGAAGCTTCTTCAGGAAGTTATTTTATACCTGAGCACTGTTACAAATTGACTGAGCATGTCAATTGAGTTAGACCTGGTATACCATTGATGATACAGTGGTCATCTGTCACAGATCAACATATCTGTGAGCCGGCTCTGGTGGACTTGCCACACATGGAATGGCAAAGACAGCCTTGCAGCAGCGAGGAGAGAACGCAGAAGCCGCAGCAGGTAACAGAGCTTGCGACTAGCAGTCTTGATGTTTTATGTAACACTTATGTTGCAATATATATAAGTTCCATCGGAATGATTACACTTTTTCTATGTAGCATAATTTGATTGACACTATATAAATAAATACATAATAAAGGGCCACTCATCTTCTAGATCTTGTTTATCATTATGTTAGAAGATTACATGTTAAATGATTTTAAAGCCATCTAAGCCAATGTTGTGTTTATGGTGCTAACTTGCACATTTACTAAGTGGCACATTTACTAACATTATAAAAATGATCTATTTTTGATGTGCATTTTAGCATATAAAACACACCGAGGGAGATTGATTTAAAATTGATTAAATAAATATACCCTCATGCTTCTGATGACACACCTTCCCCGGTCTCAGTGTCAGAAGTTCTTCCCAGTTGCCCGGAGGCAAAATAAATATTGATGCCCCCCCCCCCCCCCCCCCACACACACACAATAAATAAATATATGTATGCATGTGTGTATGTATATTATGTTTAAAATAAAGAGAGTGTGACATCTATGGAGGGGGAGTCAGCCACAAAAGCGATGTTGACGGCTTTCAATGAACTGACTTAAACTTGCAGGGGACCCCCCTCCTCAATGTGTTTACCTATATATACCCTTAGGTCTGCGTGTTTATATGTGTACATGTTCATTACATATATGCGTTAAGTATAGTTGGTTCTATATATGTAATGTTGCTAGAGACATGGAGGTTAATTAGCGAAATATACAGACCAATTAAGGTCTACAACGTACAATCACTATGCATTGCTTCAAACCAGCCAGAAATCTAACGAGACAAGTAATAGTGATATCTGACGATAGCTGTACTGTAGAATGCTAAGGTGAAGGCCCCGGAAATGTTCTAGATATTCTGCCTCATGTTCAGATTCGACTCAATCTGTAAGAATACCTAGATTAAGACTTTACATTTTAAGCATATAACTGTACCATATTCCAAGAATGCAATCTGTTATGTCAATAATGCATACATGGAAAGATATGTAAGGATTTTAGATATGCAAATGTTTATCTGCTTCATGTACACGATATAAGATTTATTGTACATTGCTCTTTGAAAAATTCAATAAACAGAATTTAAAAAAAAAAAAAAAACTTGCAGGGGAGGAGAGGTGCCCCCTTGGGAGCAGGAGCCCGGAGGCAGATGACTCCATTGCTTTCTAAAGTTCTGCCTCTGCCCGGTCTATATCTATAGTTTCTACCTCCTGCCATTTATAACTTATTTTATATGTAACTAACAACTACAACAGTAAAGCATCCATGTTGTTAAAAAAAAAACATTGGGTAATCTAAAGCATCTGCATACTCCCTATTGGTTGATTATGATTATCTTCACTGCAGGGTTCATCTGCCTTTCACATTGACCCTGAATGTTTTACTAATAAGCTGTGTCACATAGGAAACAAAACTGCAATAACAGAAAAATGCAGACATTTACAAAACATACAGCTATATTGCCAAATTGATTGATTCAACATAAACTTATTTTGGTGCTTGTTTAGTTTCATGGAGGCCGATATATCGGATGCGATATTGGCCGATCCGATGTGTTTTTTTTACCTGTTCATAACCCCACTATCCGCTACGCATGGGGTTGATTTTATATAGTGTGGCGAGCGCAGTAATCCGCGTCCCCTCGCAGGGCTCGCGATTTTGTTCACAATTTCAATTACCGGTATATATTAATAAATATAAGTGTCAATGAAAACAAACATTTAAATGTATCAAATAAAATGTTTTATATGCAGAGCATGTTCAATTAAATAAACAATATTTTAAAGTTCAGTAGGCTTTAAATTGCTAAGAGGATAACGCTGCACAAGACCATTTACTTGCAGCACAGTCTGTAAGAAGCAAAGTACTTTTTTGGTTGGTAAAATAGAGTCTGGTATCAAGGATTATCCTCCTATGCTTGTCAGTGCAGTATATCCATATACCACACTGCTCTTATCTCTGCTCCCAAATGGCTTACTAAAACCTGCTTATCGTTAGCTACTGTGAATAGAAAATCTAAAATTAATGAGCTCCATATTCCTGACAAGAGTCCCCATGGATTGCTGTCCATCTGGAGCTCACATTACTTGTCTTTTTTATATTCTCATAAAACTCAAGCATGCTAGAGGATCAGTATGTGTCCTGATAGCCTTGCTGTTGGGTCTGTCCTGGATTAGATGAGGATCTTCATGCTTATAAACAGACCAAGTATGACCTACTTTGAAACTAATTTGCATTCAATGCGTTTTAAACCAAACAGTTGTTTGGTGTTTTGCTGAAAGTGTATTGAAATGGAGGGAAAAAAAAGTTATATTTTAAAACTTATTTAACAATCATTTTAAATTGTTGACTGTTACTTACAGTATCTGGACTTTCTGAAACTTCTAGGATAACCTGTCCTGGATTCCCCACCTATTAGCTCTGTGGATTGCATATTAGGAAGAACTGAAACTATCCTATGTCTGGAATGTTCATATATAGGCTATTGCATACGTTCTCAAACTCGGTCCTCAGGTCCCAAAACAGTTCATGTTCACAAGTGAAATAATTAGCTCCACCTGTGTATATTTTGAAAAGTGTCAATAAATAGTGACTACACTTGTTGCCTGCTAGTTGCCGAGGACAATATGAAGCATTTTGGGTACCAAGAAATGAGTTTGAGAACAACTGGCCTTTTGGTATGGTGACCACAATAGGTGTCAGAGAGATGTGAAAGTGACTGTTTTGCTGGTTTTTTTGTAAACAGTGGGTACAGACAGGGCCGCCAAGAGAAATCCTGGGCCCCGTTACAACAACTTCCTGGGGCCCCCACAGAGAGAGCTCCTCTGCAGACCTGTTGTTACGCCACTGCTTCCAAGGTGGATACAGGGACAAAAATGTACACCGTAATGTCTATTACACGTCACACACCCATTACATATTATACCACATGCCATAATGCTCATTAGATGTTATGCCACACACTGTAGTGGGAAGTACACATTATGCCATACACCGTAATACCTATTACATATTTTACCACATGCCATAATGCCCATTACACATTATTCCACACACCGTAATGCTTATCGCATATTAGGGGGTTAATATGCTCATTGCTATTGGATTAACCTGCTCTGCCAGGGGTTAACATGCTTGTTGCCATGGATTTACATGCTCTGCCATGGGTTAACATGCTCGTTGCCATGGATTTATATGCTTTCCAGGGGTTAACATGCTTGATGTCATGGAGTTACAGTACATGCTCTGTCAGGGGTTACATGCTCTGCCAGTGGTTACATTCTCTGCCAGTGGTTACATGCTGACTTCCAGAGTCGGATCTCAGCCCCAGCAGCATGCAGGGAGGCAGCAGACACAGAGCAACCAGCCACCCACCTTCCACCTTGGAACACAGTGACCTAGACATCGCTGGGGAACCAGGTCTGGGACTGCTGGGCTGGAGACATGGCATTGGCACCTGCTGCTGCTGGTGGTGGCTGGGATGGGAATGTGAGGAGCGGGGAACAGCTGACTCCGGCGCACTCAGACCCGGCGTACTCGCCACCTAATTTTTTTTTTTTTCAAACTGTGTGTCCAGACCAGGGCCCCCCTGACAGGCCCGGACCCAGGTAAACTGTACCTGCTCCCCCCCTCTCTCGGCACCCCTGGGTACAGGGTATTGCAGGAACACAGTAGTAATGCAGGGGCTCATAGTAGTGGTGTCAAACACACTTTACATTAGCTACTGAGGCTAGAAACCAGCTGTGATACATTGTGTAGGAGTAAATTCTCAGAGATAACAGAAATATCACAAAATAGGCTGATACAGTGACTGAGCAGACATGTTACATAATTGCAGATAATTTGGAAACATCTCCAGTAAATTGCAATATAAAAGTAGAGGTAAATGTAAAGGCCAGGGGTTAAAGTGAGGGGGAACTGGGTGGAACTGAGTTCCACCACCTCTAATGGTAGGGGGAACCGAGTTCCACCTGTATCACAGCCCTGAACAGTAATTCCAACAGAAAAGCCTGTCCAAGCCATTTCTTCTGGCACGGCATATGTGATGTCATGCCATCACCACCGCTGAAGTGAAGAAGTGCCACTAAGAGGAGCAGGCTCTGTGCATGCTGAAGACAGGGTGAGAGGGGGCTGGAGGGACACAGAGATGGGGAAGCTGCTGGATAGACACAGGGCATGGAGCTGCTGAGGGACATGGACAGTGAGCTGCTGGAGTGACAGAGACAGATGTGTATAAGCAGTACAACTGGGGACATTATGTGTAAAAGGGGCACTACTGTGTGGTGTAATATGAATCAAGGGCACTATATCCGGTGTAATGTGTCCCTTTATGGGAGGTAGGGCACAAATTCCCTGACACTGGTCTAGGCTCTGCCCAATTGGGGGTGGGGGTGCTTGCCGTTGTTAGGGAAGGGAGTTCCACCACTTCTCCAGGACCACTTTAAGCCCTGGTAAAGGCCCATACACACTGGGCGACTTTGAGCTGAAAGTCGCTCAAAACAGGAGGTTTGAGCCGCTTTCAGCTCAAAGCCGGCCAGTGTGTATGGCCCGGGGATGAGCAGTGAGCACTGCTGTGCGCTCCCGCAACATGGCCGGTAAAGCCTGTTCATCTGCTGGTTATACGAGCGGCTTTCAACATGGCCGGGAAAGCCTGTTCATCTGCTGGTTAGACGAGCGGCTTTCAGGACGGCTTTATATAGCGCTCCGCTATGCAACGCCATCCTCCCCCCCCTCCATCAGTGCCGGGCAGGGGGAAAGCCGCTCAGTGTCATTCCCCGCAGCGATGATTGTCATCATCACTGTCCATACACGCTGGGCATAGTCGCCCAGTGTGTTTGGACCTTAAAAGCCACAAAAACTGCTTTATGTCCAATGAGGACTGATCCACAATTGTCTGTAATTGGGATACATTATAATCCAGTCTGAATAGCCCCAAGATGTCAAGGTTCCACAAGGGGCAAATTCCTGCTCTTTGAAAATTTAAGTACAATCAATAGCGGCTCTTACTGTTTTGGAGGAGGGGGGCTGTCGCAATGTGTCGTCCCCCCTCCGTTGCTGCTATCACCGCCACCGCCGCTCTCCACTGCCGCTGGTCCCCTGCCGCTGGTCCCCTGCAGTAACTTCATACATACTGCGCACGCGCTGGCCCAAGCCTCCAGGAGCTGCATTTGCAGCAGCCTCCGGAGGCTTGATTGGGTTCCCGGGTTCCAGCGCATGCGCAGTATGGTCCGCGATACTGCGCATGCGCAGAACCCATTTTGGGGGCTGCCGCGCATTTGCACAGAGAGAGGCATCCCGGAGGGAGGGAACACCTCCCGATGGGATGCCTTGAGTGACTGGCAGGTCAGACTTCCAATAGGAAGTCACTGCCAGTCACAGTGAACTCACTGCATCTGGCTTCACTTTAGGCAGAAACAGTGGACAATTTTACCTGGGGGAGCTGCAGCCCTGCAGCCCATAAGTAAAAACCACCACTGAGTACAATAGATGGTATTAAACTCAAAACAACATAAGAGAAATAAAAAGTCACAGTAATGATAGCTTACCTGGTGTGCGACTTGTCTGTGAAAGAATGGAACCAACACACTGGGGGAAATTTACTTAGATCCCTAGTCCGCGGTATGAATGGGTATGACCGGGATCGATCGTAATCGGACAAAAATACGAATGGAGAATATGGCAAATTTACTAAACCGTGGTATTGTCCTGATTCGTATTTTCCAATGTGGATGTAAGTGGAATTTGAGTGCCGTATTTAAAGGCAGCCAAAAACCTACAATGCAACAGAATCGCAAGGATCAATCTGATACCTGCGATATTGCCCTGTGTAAAAGATAGAACAAATCAATAATTACATTTGAAAAAGGGCCTGCGGTCCCCCAGCCTGGCACTAACCGGTTTAAGAAATACGGGGGACCGTATATTTGTATCCTCAAAATACAGGAGACAATACTAATAGGGATCCCCTATATTTTGGCAACCAGCACCGGGCTCAAACAGCCGGGAGAGACTGGTATATTAATGCGTAAAATGAAATACGAATGGAAAATGTCGGTCATAAAAAAAATACAAACAACCATATACTTTCCTTAGTAAATTTTGAAAATATAAATTTACGGCCGTATATCACATCAAATGGCTACGAGTACAGCCATTCCTAGCCATTCTATCTATAAATCGATCGAGTAAATTTCCCACACTACTGTATGTCAGAGTGCTGTGCATCATCAGAGGAAGGGTTGATTTGGATAAAGAATGATTTTAATGTGTCATGTGCCAAAAGAATGGAGGCATTGGTGAAAGCCTGATTATATGCAAAGAAAGTAACAGAGGCCTCAATTCCACACCTTTGTGTATTTATCCTGGGTCCATTTGAAGATCACATCCTGACATAATGGGGTACATTTACTAAGATGGGGAATTCTCTTAAAGATGGGATGTTTCCCATAGCAACCAATCAGATTCTATTTTTTTTTTGGTACTTGTTTCCTAGCACGGCCACAACGATCATGATCGCGGTCATCGGGGGTAAAATCAGGGCCATCGCGGGCAAAAAAATCTGGTGCGATGGGCCAGACGCGATGCCCGCGATTTCCCCATAGAGAACAATGTTAAATGCCTCAATTTACCCGCGATGACCCCGATTTCCAATAGGAAACAATGTGAAATGGATCAATTTACCCAAATTATCATAGGGAACAATGGTAAATGGCCCAAAAACACCCCTGAACATTAAATTGTCCCCCCAAAAGTACTATACGCCACCCCGCGATCAACGTGAACCCGAAGTGTGGCGAGCGCAGCGAGCCCGCGATGGGCGGAGGTACGCGTCCTCCAAACTTTTCATACCCCCACTATCCACGTCGGCGTGGAGTTGAGAATAGAATAGTTTGGCGAGTGCAGCGAGCCACCGAGCCCGAAGCGTGGCGAGCGCAGCGAGCCCCGCGAGGGGACGCGGATACCTTCACAGTTAGACGCGTCCCCTCGCGGGCTTCCCAGGTGTCCATGGCGACGCGGTTACCTGTGAAGCCCGCGAAGGGACGCGTTTACCTGTGAAGGTATCCGCGGACCCTCGCGGGGCTCGCTGCGCTCGCCACGCTTCGGGCTCGGTGGCTCGCTGCGCTCGCCACACTATTCTATTCTCAACTCCACGCCAACGTGGATAGTGGGGGTATGAAAAGGTCGGAGGACGCGTACCGCCGCCCCTCGCGGGCTCGCTGCGCTCGCCACGCTTCGGGTTCACGTTCATCGCGGGGTGGCATAAACTACTTTTGGGGGGACATGTCAATGTTCAGGGTTTTTTGGGGGGGTTTCTGGCCCATTTACCATTTTTTTATCCTGGTGCTAAATAAAGAAGTATAATTTGATTGGTGGCTTTGAGCAACATCCCATCTTCAATAGAACTCTCATCTTAATAAAGTTACCCCAATATATCCATGAATGAGTATTAAATTCTGTTCAAAAATGCATTTATCTAGCGTCCAGAAGAACTCATGTATTTGAACACATCAAAAAATAGAAGAAAAGAAGATGCTTTTTAATAGGGCACACTTATAACAGAATATTGTTTATTAAAAATTAATGTTTATTGATAGCATTAAAATCGTATCAACCACAAGTCAAACATGAGTCATAACAAGGAAAAAGAAGAGGTGACCAATCAGATCTTTATAAATAAATGAACATAAATACAATACAATACATACATCAGCACAGGGGCGTAACTATAGCACCGCAGCCCCCGCAACCGTGGGGGGGCGCTGTGCATGTGCGGGCGCCGGGGGGCTGCAGTGCTATAGTTACACCCCGCTGCCATCCCCCACAGTCTTTACCTGTCAGTCTTCAGTACGCGCTGGTCCCGGCTCCCTTCTTCTGCTATGAGGACCACAACAAAATGTCCGCCCCCATGTAGCAGAAAGTTCTCTGAAACTGTCTGCTGCATGGGGGCAGACATTTTGTGGTGGTCCTCATAGCAGAAGAAGGGAGCCGGGACCAGCGCGTACTGATCGTAGGTAAGACTACGGGGGATGGGGGGGATTGCATGGGCGGCGAGGCGGGGGTTGGTGCGGCGGGGCGGGCGAGGGTTGGTGCGGCGGGGCGAGCGGGCGGGGGTTGGCGCGGCGGGGTGCGTGGGTGGGCGCCCTCCCTTTAACGGCGGGGGGGGGGGCGCCCAAAAGCTAGTTACGCCACTGCATCAGCATGCCATCACAGGGTCATATACAATGTACAAAATATCCCCATCCATAAAAAACTAATAAGGAACACACCTATAATGATAACATGATGTATAGATATACCGGATACGGTATATTGTTTGTTACAGCTGGTTTTGTTAGAGGTTATCAATAGTAAATAGACTCCTATCCTGGTAATCACTTATGGGGCCTACGAACGTACCAATTTAGGGGCATTTTCTAAGCAATCTCACTAGCTTAGAACATACCCCTACATCGTTATGTGTAAAGGGGAATAGCGATAGGGATGCGTGGCCACACGTGTCACTATAACCAGGCAATTAGTATTCAGCATGCTGGATAAATCTAGAAATACAGTATCACTGGGCAGGGTCAGTGTTCTCATTGGAGAACACTGGCTTGCTCAGCACACAGCTCTGACACATGCCTGTGTGCTGAGCGATCTTGCTGAGCGTTCTGAGCAATCTAGCATCGCTCAGAACGCTCAGCAATGTGCTTCATATATAGGCCCCTTAAGTCAATACTGCTGTGTTTTTATTGATACATAAATACAATAAAACCATTCCGTGCATTTGTACAATACAATAGAAAGATTCAGTGCATCGGTACATAATAATTTACAGTGAGTCCTAAATACATGCCCCTGATGGGAAGCCAATGCAGGAGCTGTGATGCCTTCGCTTCACAATGAGAGTCCCCAGAAATACAGTGATGCAGACAAGGATTATAATGCAGATTATAATATATAGCTACTTAATCATTAAAATCAAACCTATGACAACCAATCAGAAATTCCTGTAATAGGGTGTATAACATCCACAATTTGGTGCAGTCTAGTAGCAAGTAACCTGCATTGCTATCAGTTGACAGGTAAATATAAAAAAATAAGTGTAATAAGACTACCATATATACTCGAGTATAAGCCTACTTTTTCAGAACATTTTTTATGCTGAAAAAGCCCCCCTCGGCTATATACTCGAGTGAGGGTCCCGCTTGAGTCAATAAGTTTTCCCAGTTTTTTGTTGTAAAATTAGGTGCCTCGACTTATACTCGAGTATATACGGTATATCTCTGCTGCCTATAGAACATGTGTTTCACCTGGGTTAGGCTTGATCACCCAAAGTGCTGGCTCCTATCCCCATGGTAGGAGGACTTCGCTTGTAGTGATCTCTGAAACCAGGTAAGAGGGACTTCATTAAACTTGTAACCGACATGGGCAGAACATGTCACAGGGGATGCACCCATTCTGAAAAAGGGAGTCCTTGGGCTTTATTTTTGGGTAAAGTACACACTAGAGCATATATTTGTAATCACTGATAAGCACATCTATAGGTCCAGCAAGATGTTCCGGTCAGGCGCCATCTTTTTTGCCCTGATGGATTGCACCTGAACGAGGAGGGGGCTGCAAGTTCCACCTCTTTGGTCAGAAGTGTAGGTACAAATAAAATGAATACAACTTTGCAGCGTTTGCATTTGCCTGCTCACCTATTTGTGAGCATGCAGATACACTGCACAAACTCTGTACAATTAGAAATCATTGGACCCCATCAAGATATCAGAATATCATAAATGTATATCTGCCCCCCCCCCCCCCCCCCCCAATTTTTTTTTTTTAACTGAATAGAAAAAAAAAAAAAGTGAATATCCCATGGAGGCAAGTTGTCCTTGGTTACTGTATCTCAAGCAAACATACTGTAGATGTTATTGAAGAAGGAGGTGAAGTGAGTGTTGCTCACCATCGTGCACTCTTTACTGTAGGTCCTGATACATTGACAGTATGCGCATCAGTATGCTACAATGAAATAGCATACGACAATATATCTAGCCAGTAGCAGCTCATACCTTATTTTAGGAGGGGGGCTGCCGCTGGCCGCGATGCCTGCACCCCCTGCCGCATTGCTTCTCCTGGTTCAGCATTCACGTTCCAGGCACCTGTACTATGACAGGTGCCAGGATTGGAGCATGCGCAGTACCGACTTCTGTAGAATATAATTGACAGGCACCGGGACCAGCGCATTAGCAGTACCGACGTAGGTAATGCACATGTGGAGACTCCGGATTTTATGAGCTGCCACTCAGCAGCCCATAGTTCCAGAAGGCGGGAACGCCTCCCAATGGGACTGCCTTGGTGACTGGCAGGTCAGACTTCCAATAGGAAGTCACTGCCAGTTACAGTGAAGCTAGTGCAGTCTCACAGATTGCATCTGGCTTCACTACAGTGGCGGATTTTACCTAGGGGGGCTGCAACCAGTGGCGGTAAAAACCGCCACTGTACCTAGCACATTAACACAGATGCCCACCTGCCGTAATAGTGCTCATACACACATTGAAAAACACATAAAGCATACATGCATTTCAGCATAAAGCATATGTCGCCAGTCTCCTAGAACTAGAAAATATATACAGTAGGTCTCTGCTAGTCTGTTTTACATTTTAACTAGAATTACTCAGTTATTAACTTTATCAACCCAACGGCACTGACATAAAGGTTGAAGCAGACAACCCAGAAAAATATACTTAACTAGTACCTATACAGTGTGAAAAAAAAGAAATACTGTACTGGCCAGATTCGGATATAATCGTTGCTGAGCGATTTCGCACATCCGCTGATTATCGATGAACTGCGCATGTGTATGCATGGTGTCTGCTGCTACTTTTTTTGCTTTGCTAACTGTTTGTAAGGCAATTGACAGGAAGCAGCCTTCTAGGGGTGGTAGCCATCCATTTAGTAGGAGTGTTAAGAAAAAACGTCTGTGCTTGCTAAAAAAATGCCGTGTCAGGGAAAACACAGGCGTTCCCAAGCATTTTAAGGGAGGGTGTGTGACGTTAGCTCCAGGAAGGATAAGCCTGTATTCATCGCAGCCGCCGAGTAAGTCCCTGGCTACTCCTAGCTTGTGATGACTGCTGCCCAATGGGAAAATCATTCGATGGCGAGTGGCTTGCGGCAGGATTTGGACATTTTCGATTGGCTGCAAATTCTTCTCTAGCCGCACACATCCATTTGCACAGTGTGCACATTAATGCGCAAGGCACGACGTCAATAGAGCGGGACGGAGTCTATCTGTTCACTGTCCACTGCACATTTGCTCAGCAGCGATCACACTGGGCAATAAAATGAGCACTATCGCTCAGAAGAGCTAAAAATTTGTGATAGCTCTCATTTTATTTCCCAGTGTGCAGCATGTCTTGTTTGGAGCTCTGCTACCTAAAGTGGATATTTGGAAACTGCCCAGTGCCCTAAACTGATGAAGCCAATCACAAATAATAAATCTATGAATGGGCGTGGTTAAGTTGGGCTTGGTCTACATCAGTCATTACAGTATGTAGATAAGAAGCAAGGCTACGTGCGTTATTATAACATTAGTAAGGTGTAATTAAGTTTAAAAAAAAAACAGAGAGAAAACATAAAGGCCGCATTAAACCCATGAATCATTTTGCCACTGTTTTCCCTTATTTGCCAGTAACCAAGATGGCGTCTGGACTTTTCCTGAGCGTAAGTGACGTCACCACGCACGGTACGGGGGAACGGAGTAGCTGGCTGTTGAGGCTGCAGGCGAAACTACGGATAATCGGGGAGAAAGCATCGATTTTGGGCCGCATCGTACCACCCGGACACTCCGCTGTATCGCTGGCCTGGCCGTTCCGTTGTGAGGGCCCCGGGAGCCATCGGGAGATAAGATGGCGTGTGCAGTGCGGCTGGGCTCGGGGATCCTCCTACTGCTGGCGCTGGGGGCCGCGGCCTCGGATACCTCCTGCCCGGCTCCCTGCGTGTGTGAAGGGAGAATGCTGGACTGCAGCAGGAGAAGGCTGGGCCGGCTGCATGCCGTTCCTTTACCGGAGGGAATCACCAGTCTGTGAGTAGTCATCGGCTCATAGTGATATACCTGTATATGGTCTGCCTATTGCCTGCTGCCCCCCATGAGCCTCGTGTTGTGTACACATGTAATGCTCCGGTATATAGCTATGTATGTATTCATGTATGTGTGCGTGTGTGTTTGTATATATGCATTTGTGCTTGGATGGACTAGCCTTCATTCCTGACAGCAGCATTCTATCTATCTATCTATCTATCTATCTATCTATCTATCTATCTATCTATCTATCTGTGTGTCTTGCAGTTGTATTTGGAAATGTTGCATGGTAGCTGGTTTGTGTTCTTCTTATAAGCTGACCATGCAAGCTGGTTTTTCAAGTCCAGTGTTATGGGTTCACACCTAAAGATTTGTCTGTCCAATTTATCTGGTGGGAACGAAAATCAAAACTTTGCTCCTAAACACTGAATATTGGACAATGGTCACACACTGTTTTGTCCATTTTCCAGCATTTGGAAGCAAATGGTTGATAGTCATTTTCCTATACATTACCAGATCTTTGTTTCCACCAGACAGATAAATCTTTATGTGTGTGTACCCAGCTTATAGTCTTTTTGCTGTTAAGGTGTAGAGAAGGCTAATTGCCTTGTAAGATGAAGTGGCCAGATAGCTTTCCTGAAATGTTAATTGTCCCAAGTCATATATGTAGTGAATGCAAGATACATATTGCTGTGTACTACTAACTTTATGTCTGAAAACGTTGTTATCTTTGCGGCCACAGCCTACGCTACGGAAGTTACGTAGCATACGGCTAGTCGCGAGGGTTACTTTTGGGGTCCACACCACCATCTTTTACCTTTTAGTAATGTTGTGGTGAGTGGAGTGAGCCACCGAGCCTGAAGCGTGCAAAGCGAACAATCCCGATTCATCTAGTGGCTAACGTAACTGGCATAAGCGGTGGCCACAAAGATGAGGAAGTACCTAGAAATGTTATTTGGTCTTAAACTTATTATGTTGCTATATTGTATTCTTATTTTGTTTTCTAAACAAAACACTATCTACAAGTTGAAAGTGATACCCCTTTCACATCGCACTTTTAAAACGGTAAATTGCCGTTTTTTTCCCTTTTTAAAACGTTTAAGCCTGCACTGTGAATGCACCACAGCCGATTTACCGTTTAAAGTTAACTGGCATTTCGAACCGTGTAAAAAGCAGAGTCCTACACGGTTCCTTGCCGTTTTTTGTGCAATGTGAATGTGTACAATGCTATGCATTCACAGTGCAGGCTTAAACGTTTTAAAAAGGGAAAAAAAACACGGCAATTTACCGTTTTAAAAGTGCGATGTGAAAGGGGTATAAACCGGTATTTAAAACGGTAATCTGCAGCAATGTTAAGGCTCTGACCCGTTTTAATTACCGTTTTAAATACCGGTTTTTAAAACGTGTCGGCGATGTGAAAGTGGTATGAGTTAATTTTGGTCTGGATAAACATATGCAAGTGATGACCATCGGCTTAACCATCTGTCTAGTCAAATTGGAGCAGATTTTTCATAATTTTCTTATGATGGTTTAGGAAAAGGACCAAATGGTCAGATGAGATTTGCTTGTGTGTGGCTAGTAGACTTTTGAAGCAGTTCATTGAATATTGTAGTTGCGGCTGAGTTGTAAAGTCTTTTGATAAAGCGCATTGGTTTCAGATGTCTATCTACAAAATACTTTTTTGAAGGAACTAATCTTCTGAATGCACCATTAGATTTAATGTGGTCATATGGGCACTAGATATGTGCTTCAAACAATAGCAGTCAGTCATCATACTGTCAGTACGTATTCACAATTGTGCTAAAGTTGTGATGTAAAAAGATACTTAGGAACCTTAGATGGTACAAGCTTTAGCACTTAACATTTTGTTTTAAATGAAAGTTCTTGACTCCACGACCTGTTGGCTGGAGTATAACATTGGCTGTAATGATTTAACGGATCCGATACGATTTGCCGGCGGTCGGAATCCCGACCGCCGAAATCCCGACAAGGGGGGGGACATGGATCGCCCCCCCCTGCGGGCTCGCTGCGCTCGCCACGCAGCGGGCCCGGTGCCTCGCTACGCTCGGCACGCTATTTTATTCTCCCTCTATGGGTGTCGTGGACACCCACGGAGGGAGAAAGTTTCGGGATTCCAGTGTCGGGATTCCGACCGCCGGGATCCCGACCGCCGGCAAATTAACTGCATCCCGATTTAACACCTACTTTTTAAAAATTTATTTTATATACCTCCACTAATTATTGTACTCGTATAGAATACTTTTGTCACTCTCACCAGTCCCAGACACACGTCCTACTGTCAAAATTCCTTAACATATTAGCATACACCAGTGATGGCTAACCTTGACACTCCAGCTGTTGTTGAACTACACATCTTAGCATGCCCTGCATCAGTTTTACTATTTGGTCATGCTAAACTGCTGTGCAACCATGTACATATTAATATTCAACTCTTGATGCAAATCAGTGATTTTCCATGCTGTAATTGCACAATGACTTAAAAACTAGAAGAGTGGTTTGGGTAATGTTTTCCCCACATATAGCACTATGTGGGGAAAACTACTATACATAATCTATACATAATCTGAACTACTCTGTTACTGTGCGCACTGTAGTCATCTGATTGGCAACTTGTTTTTTTAGTTTTTATTCGACTGAATTCCAAGTTAAATATAAATGATCTTCTCATCAGTGACATTGTAATGAACGAGTACACAAAAATTTTTTACTATACAGGTACGCTATCCCGTACATCCCGTATCCAAATTATTCCAAAAAACGTTTTTTTTTGGAACAATTCAAATTATTTTAAAAAAATGTTTCCCCCCCGTAACCCTTTTTTTATACTTACCAAGTCCCCTGGTGTCCACAACAGGCCTTTAGCACTGTCTCCAGCGGTCCTAGGAGTGCATTGCGCAAGTGCGCACTGGTGACCTCGCGCAATGCACTCCTGGGACCACTGGAGACACCGGAGATGGTGCTGAAGGCCTGCCGTGGGAGCCGAGGGACCATCGGGGCACCACCAAGGGACAGGTAAGTAAGCCTAAAAAAAAAACATTCCAAAAACTGTAAAAACCTGTACTCTGTTAGTGCTTATGTAGCCAACAAGAAAATGTCTGTCACTAGCGTCCTGGCAGTCTGAACCTTTAGGATGGGATTGATAGTGTTCACAGCAACCAGTAGATGTGTCCTACAACTTTCAGTAGTACAGCTGGGTTCACACTATAAGATTGTGCCCAACAATGCTAATGACAAGACCAGTTCAGATAGACCAAAAGTATTCTCAAAGTGACTAAAATGCACCGTATACACTTCCCAATACAGGTTGAGTATCCCTTATCCAAAATGCTCTTGACCAGTAGCATTTTGGATAAGGGGTTATTTAGGCTATGGGAATTTTTTAATTTTTTATTATTATTCTTCCGTGGTCCCCATGCGTTCATTTTGTCAATCCTCCGAGGCATTACCAGTCCCAATGATGCAGTCTTTATACACTAGATGTCTAAACTCCACATTGCATTTTATGAATGATGCCAAAGGACAGAACCGACTTGGCTTGTATGGCACTGTATTGTGTGCTGATCCGATGAGTTTGGTGCTCCATACAAACAACACAATTGTAGGCCATACCTGATATAGACATGTTGGGCTGATAATTCCATAGTGCAGTGGTTCTCAAACTTTTTAGATAACTGCGTCCTAGAGTATCAGCCTTTTGTTTCATGGCAAACCTAGGTTATAATTTTTTTAGTTATTGCTAAATTTGTGTCACAATGGAGTGCCTAGGTGTGTATCCAACTTAAACTCCAAAAGACAGTACCAGTAAAATTTCTTACTCAAAGCAGCATTTCTTTTTTCTGTGCCGTTTAATAGCACCAAGATAACTGTTGACACATTTATGAGCTAGAGCACCCTTACATTTTTTGATAAGGGATTGCTCCAGGTAATGGGAGCTTTGGTTCATCTTCATCTGGGCATGAAGTATTTTAACCTATCTATCAATATTCATTACAGTGTGATTTCAGTTTTGTTCTCCTAAAAGAAAAAAAAAATCTATCCGTTTCTAATGGTGTGTACACACGGGGCAATATGATCGCTGCCAAAATATATTGCTCAGCAATCCTATTGCTCAGTGTCCCGTTTTCATCTGCGACCAGAGATGGTTTCTGATGAAAATAACACTCTGCCGGGAGAAGAGGCAGGGGAAGTCGCTGGTCGGAGGAGCATGCTCCTCCGACCAGCGACTGTTAGGGGGCTGAAAATGGGAGCACGCACCTGTCGATTTATTGCCGGTGCACACTCCAATCGCTGGCAATATGGTCGCTCAGCGACCATATTGCCAGAGATAAATGTACAGTGTGTACACAGCTTTAAGGTGCCCATACACGTTACAATTATTGTATACAATATTGTATACAATATCGCATCTCATAGCATATCGGTTTAGCGATGAGTACAAAAAGTATGTGCAGCACATACTTTTTGTACTAGATCTCATCTAATCTGATCTCATCGCAAAACCGATATGCTATGAGATGCAATATTGTATACAATAATTGTAACGTGTATGGCCACCTTTAGTCAAATAATACTATGGTTTTGTTCTTTCTTGTCGCATAATGCACAATATAACTTATATTCATTATTGGAATCTGGACACTTAATCATAAGCTATTGGGAGCACTTTCCAAGATATTTTTGCATTATGCTAATTTACTTCAATCTATTCTGAATAGTTTTCTGTAGTTTTAAATGTGATATTTAGCACAAGACACATCTACATTCCTGATTGTGGACAGATTCATGTATGATGGTTTTGTTTGATTTTGTGTGCAAAATTTTTTTTCAAATCCTCATGGTTCTATCCAGTGGTAATTGTGAAGACTAAGATCATTATTTATATGGTTCTGCAGTACCTAACAAAGTACACAAACAAATGAGCTAAATGATTAAACAAAGACTGATCAGCAGCACCCAATTACAGAGTGCATAAACAAATAAGCAAAACGGGAAGTAGTTGAAAACAATAGCGGACAAGTACAGGGTACATAAACATAGCTGCATCAGCAGATGACACTGGAAGAAGTATGGTTTATCTAAGACGGTGGTCTGGAAACAGGGGTAAATTACCCCAAATAGGATAAAAATGAAATTCCTGGGGGGTAATGTCTATTACCCCCAGGAATTTAATTTAATTGCATATAGAACCTATATCTAGATTTTATATGCAGTGACAGAACTTGGGCCGGCTCCAGCAGTGGTTGGAGTACTGAGTTCCTACATTCTGCCCGTGCCCTGCCCAGCACACTGAGTAGTCTGGGCTACCCACGGCTTCCTCCTATCCTCAGAGGTGAGAACCCTGATGCCGCCATCTCTTGGTCCGGTGCCGCCACCCCCTCACCCGGAACTCCGGGATCCTGTAGAAGCAGTTAAGACCACCAGGTGGACATCGGAGGACACCCAAGCTGCCTGGTCTCCCTATAGCTGCATTGTACAATGTAAATGTGTGTGTTCTGTATGTATGATGTGTGTTTATAGTATGTATGGGGACACAAATGTTTGCACTATAGCAGTGACCTACGGTACCATGCAGTAGTTTAAAATGAGGTGTATAAATAAATATAAAAGGTAAAAAATCTCACCACCACTGTTTTTGGATTGTGCTGACACCATTTATTTGATAGGGAGTGCAATTTTACAAGAGATCACTATACATTGTTTAACTGTTTTCATCAAGGGGGTATTTGTGGCGTGTCTAAATATATTTTGGGTTAAAAGGTAAAAAAGTTCCCTGATCTACGAGAAGGAAAAGTACATGAGGGTCCTGCTCATGCGAATTTATATTCTAAAGGATTACTGGGGATTACCTACGGTATCCAATTTAAAAAAAAAAAATAGCACTTTAAACTCTGCAACATGTAAAATAAAAAAAAACCATACCTTTCCAGTTGTCTATAGAAATCCGCTCCTGAGGTGTGAGCAGAAATCTGACCAAATTACTATAGGTCCGCAATGCTGTTTTGTGCGGTGCCGTAGGGCACTTCAGTCGGAAAATATCTCTTTTTGCTACTTAGCACCCACGAGTACTGGCATTCTCCGACATAACACCATGCTAATTTGAATCAACCTTAATGCAGGACAAGTACATAGTGTATGACATTTTAGATAAAATTGTAGGTAGAATCTGTTGTTGGATTACAATGTTCATTCACGTCATGTACAGACTTGCAACTTAAATTCTAATTTTACAATTAATTTACCTTTTACTATTCTGTTTAGCGCAATGGAATGTATATGTTGGCAGTTTGTGCAGCTTTTAAGAGCCACTGATAACAAATTTTGACTTATGCCGAAATTAAGGCATTTTCTAAGCGACTTTGTTTAGTTTGCCAAAGTTGCTTAGAAAATGCCCCTACATCTGTGTGTGTGTGTGTGTAGGGGCTATAGCTACAGCAATGCGTGTACCCATGCATCTCTGTTGCTGCCCGAGATTGATGAGCAGTGTCCGTCAATATCGGTATCAACAGTTTTCTCTCACTGGAGAAAACTGGCGCTGTCAGCTCACTCAGCACACAGAGCGCACAGCTCGCTCTGTGTGTGTGGGCTGTCAGCACTGTGTGCTGAGCAACAGAGGCGCAGAACTGTCTGACCTAGCATAGCTAGGTCGCCCTCCACACGTTGCTATGTGTGTAAGGCACAATAGAACCTGCTAATTCCTCTGCTCAGACCCAGGTTTTTTACCTGAGCGAAAACCTGGGTGTTTTTCTGCCTTCCCCCTCTTTCATAATACACCGGAGACCTTGGGAATTCCTGTGTCAACCTCTTTTAGACATAAGCCGGTTCTGTCCTGGCATTCTACAAGCCAGGGCTGCCAAGCTGCTCCCATTCATATACATGACAGTCTTATACACCCATACATGTCAAACAAAAACTCATGCACACTTCTTCTGCACCCCCCCACAGCAGGCAGAGTCTCTGTAACTAGGGTGTGCCAGCTGCTTTGACACACTGGGGCAGGATACTTGCAACTCTTCCCATCTCATTCTCCTCCATGCAGCCCCAATCAGCCAGTTAAGGCCCATACACACTAGAAGATTTTCATTTCAAAAGACTTTGCCAAAATCTGTGATAGTAGTGCGTACACACTGAGCTATTTTCCCCAAAGAGCCAGAGATTTTCAGGAGGCAAAAGACTTTGCTGAAAATCTTACATTATAAGGCTATTTACATAATGGGCTGGGTTTGATTTCCAAGGGTGGGAGCAGGGGCCGTTTTATTCAGTGCATTTCTGTTCTTGGGGCCTGATTCAGAACTGATCGCTGGACTGCGTACATTCTGTGCCCAGTGATCAGGTAAACGTTGCCAAGCAAACATTTTTACTCAACATAATGACCTGTAATGTTTACCTTATATAAGAAATATAATCTTATTTTAAACTTTTATTTGAATATATGGCGTTTTTAGCAGATATTTTGCAGATCTCACAGGGAAGTTGGCATTTTTAGTGGCTATTTTGCACATCTCACAGATGTTGGCACTCAAAGGGTTAATACTCTGCATTATCACATTCCCAACTATTACGTTTTCTATCTCAGTTGTATCTTTGTGCCATTGTCTAATCCCTTTATTACAGTATAAGCACCGTGAATTGGGCAGTAATGATGGTGTAATGGTTACTGCCTCACAGCACTAAGGTAATGGGTTCTATGCCCACCAAGGCCCTAACTGTGCGAAGTTTGTATATTTTCCCCGTGCTTGTGTGGGTTTCCTCCGGGTACTCCGGTTTCCTCCCACAATCCAAAAATATATTGGTAGGTTATTGGCTGCTAATAAAATTAACCCTAGAATGTCTGTGTGTGCGTGTACATGTGGTAGGGAATATAGATTGTAAGCTCCACTGTGATTGTTCAAATATTCTCTGTAAAGCGCTGCGCTATATAAGAATCCGTGTCCCCTTTCCCCACAATGACGAGAGCTGCCATTCTTACCTGACTCACTGCTACCATAAGAAGCAAAAACTGCATAGAACAGTTAAGCAATGCACATGTGTGCATTTCCAAAGCTTATGGAAAAGGTGTTCTTTTCCATAACCTACTATATGTCTGACTAAAAGGAAAAATCAGTTGACCTTTTTATTGGTGACACTAAACCCAGTAGTAGGACTGTCTCTTCTAGTCGGGGCACTGGCAGTTGATTGTCCTTTCTTCTTTTCTCTACATTCTAGTACAAGGGTCATGTTTTATTGCTTCTCAGTGAGCTGTGAAAGCTGAATGATCTGGTTTCTAATCAAATTTTTTTTTTTTTTTTTAAGGAGGTAAAATCTAGTTTACTTGCAGCAAGGCATATACAACTTAAGCTTTTGCCCCATACACACAGGGCAACTGGACGGTGCAGAGAATTTGTGCTAAGCCGCACACATGCAGTGTACCCGTGATTGTGCTGAGCGATCTCTGCTCAGCGGGGGGTTTTCCTATTCTTCTAGGCAAAACCCCATGATCTTAGCAGTTAAGACAGTGCATGCACTGTCTTTCCCTGGGGGTGATAGCGACGCGCAGGACCACGCATCACCATCGCTGGGGGGCATACACACTGAGTGATCCCTTCTCCGTTTGGGGCTGAACTCACCCTGTGTGTATGCTCCTGCTCCCTAAGAGTGTGTGTTTGCTTATGGAAGTTATAGAAATGGTTGATGTTAATAGTTAATCCCAACTACTAATAGATTATATCAATGTATGTGTAAAACAAGATAAGCCAACCAACGGACAAAGCCCAACGATGAAACGTGCATCTTTTGACCATACGGAGTGCCATGGTGCACACATGGGACTCCCGCTGACCACACCGATATAGCATGGCTACTTTTCTCTGATCTTGGTGAAGCACTCTTAAGGTGCTCACACACTAGAATAATTTTTTTGCAAATCGGCCGATTTTTACAGCAGATCGGCCGATCGCGATCAGATGCACACTCCTGCGGATCTTTTGCTAAATCTTCTGATCTTACATGCTGCATGAAAGATCAGAAGATTTAGCAAAAGATCCATAGGAATGCACATCGGATCTTAAGATAACTCTTTACAAAAGATGTGCGCTTGCCTGAAATCAAGACTAATTTATCCACACATCTTAAGATCACGGGTCTTTCTAGTGTGTGGGCACCTTTTATTGTGGAACCCTACTGGATTTGCATCAGTGTCCACAGGAACTTTATCTCAAAAAGGCTTGGCTTAATATATTTATTCTAATTACTGAGAGCTAGACCAGATCCCTCACCCAATGGGGTGGACCTGAACAGGTGGGCGTATGCACTGTAATTACATCAAACCGTACCTTAGGTCTTATCCATCAGCAAATTTTCTTTATTTTGTTAATCCACTTCCCACCCCACTAAAATTTCGAGGAAGGGGCACAGTGTACCTGTAACCTATAATGTGCTAATGTTCACTCTAGGGTGTTCAATGTGCTGGGCACCATGTGGGAAATAGGACAGCTCTGCATGCGGCTGATCAGTGGGTGTGAACTTCTTACTCTTGGTGGAATGTCCTTATAGAGATGCTCGGCTCCCCCCAAACTATCCACACAGTGAATAGATGAGCCGGTGGTGAGCACTAAACCAAAACTTTTCCTGCTCATGGGACACGGGAGAGGAGGGGCTGTTTCTGCAGGGCGCCTCCACTAGGAAAACAGTGATGTTACATTTCTTATTCAGATTCTAAGGCAGTCACACATTGAACATGCCACATATTTTAATCTGTAAAAGCTCTGTTCTATTTAAGCTGTTCTTCTAGAGGCGCACGCAGCTCACATGTTATGCACAATGTGAATTGTATCGTATATGGAGGATAGTTGTATGTGATCACATCTGTACATCACATGACCAATAAAATGAAAAGAGGAGCCTTGGTCACAACTGGACAGATTTTGTATAATTACTTTTATTGGTTACGGTCAGAACACAAGTAAGGAAATATCCCACAATATCCTATAATTATTTTTAATGATCTTTTGTCAGACAACATACGTTTATTGAATACTAATTCACATTCACTAATTTACAGTACTGTGTTATCCAGTTTGGTGACTATCATTTAGGTATTTGTAACACCCAGCAGCCTGGGAAATTGCCCATTATTGTGACCACTTTCATGACTGTAAAAATATCCCTTGGGTGGTTGTATAACCATTTTGTATTGTTTTTGGTCTTTTGTCCAGGAACCCCATATATCATGTCACAGTATTCTTTAAATTGTAGGTAAATTTAATTTTGTCATTGCTCCCCTGTTTTAACATGTATGTATGTATGTATGTATACTTATGTCAATGTATTTTAAGCAATACAGTAGGTCTTTTTATTTTTAAGGTTAATAAAGGTTAAATTTTATTATTGGGAAGTTTCTTATTCCCCAAAAAGATTGAGAGTATTTTTCACAAATAAAATAATTACAGGTTGAGTAACCCTTATCCAAAATGCTCGGGACCAGAAGAATTTTGGATAATTGATTATTCTGTATTTCAGAATATTTTTATATTTCAATGATGTATCTTGAGGTATCTTGTTGTACAAACACATAAAATACACACAAATCTATTTTATTTGTGCATTTAACAAGGCTACAAACATAAAACAAAGTTTGTGTTATCTCAGATACTGATTGTAAATGCCAAGCGATCATTTTCTTGCACATATTTAGTGCCAGTTACATATCCTGTCCTCAGTAGTGCTGTTACAGATGTCCCTAGTAAGTTATTAGCAAGAAAAATAATATTTTTTTCACTTTCTGGAATGTATGGATTTCGGAATAATTTGGAGAAGGGGTACTCAACCTGTACCTTATTTAGGTTATTAAAATATTACAGGCTGGATTAATTTAGGCTTGCTACTTACAGAAAATAACACGTAGCCTCAAACCCTTATGGTTATGCGCTATTCAATTGGGAAACATTTCACAGTGCCTAAGTGGTGCCTAGGATTTTTTCATACCATTGGGAATGGTGCCAAGTGAAGTGAGGCACCAGGCCCAAAGCATGGTGAGGAATAGGTTCTACACTAATTAAGAGTCTGTTGACCGGTTTCGACCTTGACACAAAAAATCATGAAAAACTCATGTTGACCTTTTGCTTGTATTAACGTTTTGACCATTGAATGGCCCCACCAGAGCTATTGGTTATTGCCTTCACAGCAGCCGCAATAATGCAAGAAAGTCCTACATTAAGCAGATTACTTGTTCAAATCTCTTGAGGCTGGAAAAAAAACTGCATTAGTGCACCCTATGGGGTAATTGAATAGCCGTGGCTACTTTTTAAAGGCTAATTGAAGATTTGAGGCTAATTAAGTCCAGCCCTGCGCCTGTTCTTTGTAGTACAGTCTGTCACTTAGTAATATCTCGTAGTGACATTGTATTAATAACCACATGTAAAAAAATGGATCCGATTGTTTCTAGAAAGCCATAGCTTCTTTTATATCTTTATTCCTCTGCATAAATAAATCAATAATGCAGAGCTGTTCAGGTGACATTGGGCCTTCTTGACAGTAATATCTGTAGTGTTTGAAGTGTTTATGGTTCTTGTAAAGATAATGCTACAGCAGAAATTATTTTCTTTCCCTTGCTGCCATGCCATTCTTAAGATAGTATTTATTAGATCCTAAGGACAGAGTTATATATGTCAGGTAGGGTCATTTTGCATATATTGTTAGCAATAAATGTTTGCTTTTAAGTGGCAGAACATTTTGTAGTGGTCACAAATTGTATCACCATGCAAACCAATGAATTTATAATTTAGGAGTTGACCCCTAGTCCTGAATGCATAGTAAATCTTAGGAAGCGGGTATTTACAAACAAGCTGTGACTAGTGGTGAGTTAGCCACAGCTGTCCCTAGTCTAAAACCTAATGGTGTGTACACACGGTCCTTTTTGCCTTCTGATGTTGACGATATAGTCAACATCGGATCGGAATCGGATGCAGAGCGCAAGGGTTTTAACCCTTCAGATCCCGATCCGATTCCGATGCGCATTCACGTATCGCAAGGCAGAAAGTCTTGTCTGCCTTGACTATATAGTGCAGATCTGCACTATATAGTCAGACGGGATGCAGTTACCATCCCGGCGGTCGGGATCCCGGCGTTCAGAATCCCGACGCCGGAATCCCGACCGCCGAAATGCCGACACTTTCTCCCTCCGTGGGTGTCCACGACACCCCTGGAGGGAGAATAAATTAGTGTGCCGAGCGTAGCGAGCCCGCAAGAGGGGGCGATCCACGTCCCCCCCCCCTTGTCGGCATTTCGGCTGTCGGGATCCCGGCGTCGGGATTCTGAACGCCGGGATCCCGACCGCCGGGATTCAATACTGAATCCAGTCAGACTTGTATGCAAATCGGATGTGCCTTCAGATACTATCCACGATCCGATCTGATCGTGGATAGTATCTGAAGGCACATCTGACCGTGTGTACACACCATAACTCTATTATCCCCCTCAGTGGTCCACTGGTGCCTGCGGCTGTAAGGGCAAATTAGGTCCGCCCAGACTCCGTTGCAGCATGGACCAGTGGAGACCGTGAGGTGATAAGAGGAAAACTAACTGAAACAATACAAAACAGACACTGGGCAGTATTCAATGACGGAGTTCTCCGTGCATGGAGAGCGTTTTATTTTGCTCTCCATGCACTCTCCGTGTTCCGGAGGGCTCGCTGCCACTCCTGCTCCCACTATTCAACGTTTTTAAGACTCGCCGCCACTCGCGGCGAGTCTTAACCCCTGCAGCGGACGAGCGTCCACGGCAGGGAGCTGACAGGGAGCCGTGGGACGTGGCATCCAGGGAGATTAAAGTCTCCCTGGATGCCACAGAACATATGTGAGGGTAGGGGGCCCCCCTGGGACCCAGGCAGCACAGGCTGCCCAACCCTATAGCCAGCGGGGGACCCAGTATTCACTGCACCCGAACGTGCATACGGGTGCAGTGAATATATGAATATCTAATGAGCGGCTCGAGCGCTCCGGGCCCCTGCTGGCTGCACTGTGTAAAACAAACAAAAAAAAAAAAATGTAAAAAAAATTTTTTTTTAATTAAATATATATTCATGTGCTATAAGCACATGAATAAAAATCACATGCCCCTTCACAGAAAAAAATTCCTGATTTTTTGACACCAAAATTAAATACAAAACCCTTTTAGATTAAAAGTTCACATTCCAGCTCTCCATCAAAAGATGGAGAATTTCTACACGGAGAGAGACGGCGAAAATCACTTAGAAAGACGGAGAACATTTCACATTGAATAGGGTTGCTCGCTTTTGGAGAGCAAAATGCTCCGTCCAAGGCGAAAAAAGCACAAATTCTCCACAAAACACGGAGAACTTTTCTCATTGAATACTGCCCTATAACACAGGGACTGACAGACTGGAGAGAAGTACAAAGGCAACAATGTTGGATTAAATGTGTGTGGCCAAGTTGTCCTATGTGGGCTGTAGCTCCCTGACAGACAGACAGACAAGGCTTGGACAGACGATACGGCTGTACTGACACATCTTTGAACGGCAGGGGCACCAGGCTGCAGCTCCACAACCAAATGACAGGACCATGGCAGAACTCTGCAGGAAAGGTCTACACAGGCTGCAGGACAGGAATCAACACTGTACAGACAGGATCTCTCAGGACTGTGAACCAGGAACAATACTGAAACCAGACTCTATAACCAGTACCCCAGTGCTGGTGTGAACAGACTATAAAGCCCACTAATGAGCACACAAGCCACACCTGAGCAGCCTGACAGAACGCCCAAGCTACAGGTCTAATTAGAGCAGCTGTGCTGCACATGCTGCAATCCCATAGATACAAGGACAAGTGAATAAAGCAAAACCCGGAAGGCTATATCTGGAGAGAACATACAAACAAAACACAGAACATAAAAATACATAACAAAATACTAAAACAGAAATGGGCCACTTTGTGTCAAGATTTGGTCATTTAGCAGTATGTTGAAAGGACCTATATTTGCTTCATAGATGTTGCTGCACCACTGTGTGGCTTTAATTGTTGTTTTTTAATTGATATTTTTGTTATCTAATTCAGTCTTCTAGGTAATAATAATTCCCATTCCTTTCCAGGGTAGCAATCAAACCACTGTGAAATACATCCAGTATCAGACCTATCAGTACTAGACACAGCATTACCATGATTCCTAAGGTACTCTGCTGCGGTTTCATACAATTGCTGCTTTTCCTAGGCCTGGCGTAGGCAACCGGTGGCTCTCCAGATGTTGTTAAACTACAAGTCCCAGCATGCCTTGCCACAGTTTTGCTCTTAGGCAGTGGAAAAACTGTGGCGCGGCATTCTGTCCTAGACCAACCGCTAGATGTATTCCGTGATCGCGAAAACCCGCCAAAAAAGTTGGTCCCTGGGACCCTTCACTTCTAAAAATTGGAGTTCTACCTGACCTTTTCTCGGTCCCAATGGAGTGAAGGTTAATAATCTAAAAACGTAAACATTTAAGGCCAATATGAAGCTTTTGCCTGGGCTATATATTGTACAGGTACGGTATCCCCCCCCCCCCCCCTTAACCCTTTTTTTATACTTATCAAGTCCCCCGGCGTCCATAGCAGGCCTTCAGCATCCTCTCCGGCGTCTCCAGCAGTCCCAGGAGTGCATTGTGCAATGCCCTGGGAACTTGAAAAATCAACCTGTATTGTCATCTATAGCAGTGGTTCCACGCATACTGCACACCACGCATAGGCCTGTCTCTGCTGCCCGGGCCGTGGGACCCCCTAGTTACGGCCCTGCTGAAACAACTCTTTAAAAGCTGGCAGGGACCTCACAGCAGTGGCTGCAATGTTACTCTCATGCTGGGTATGTCCACCCCCCTCCCCAGCAGTATACATACATACTCAGCATGATGATAACATTGCAGCCACTGCTGTGTGGTCCCGGCCAGTGGTCGAACAATCCAGAGCAGCAAGGATGGGGGCTCCTCCTTGTGTGCTTGATTGCCCGGTGCCCTGGTGGCCCTGCAAAATCCATTCCCTCCCTGGAACATAAAATGCACACGCAAGCACATTTGAGAAATGAGTCCCTAGCGTTCAATAACAGGTAAAATATGCGCTATAGCACGTATTTGTGAACCCTGCATATTGGTAGCTTTTTTATTACTGTTTTGTGGCATTTTCATGTCGTCCCCTCTACCACAACTTCGACACAACTCGACATAAACTCTATTAACGTTTTGTCTTCTGGCTTATTTTTTACTTTATTTTAAACTACAACATGAAATGTACCGTATATACTCGAGTATAAGTCGACCCGAATATAAGCCGAGGCACCTAATTTTACCACAAAAAACTGGGAAAACGTATTACTCCCGAGTATAAGCCTAGGGTGGGAAATGCAGCAGCTACTGGTACATTTCCCTGTATAATAATAGCAGGACACCACAGGCTGCTCCCCCTGCCTAATAGCAGGACACCACAGGTGGCTCCCCCAGCTCACCCCTGGGACGCCCCAGGCGGCTCCCCCTGCTCACCCCTGGGACGCCCCAGGCGGCTCCCCCTGCTCACCCCTGGGACGCCCCAGGCGGCTCCCCCTGCTCACCCCTGGGACGCCCCAGGCGGCTCCCCCTGCTCACCCCTGGGACGCCCCAGGCGGCTCCCCCTGCTCACCCCTGGGACGCCCCAGGCGGCTCCCCCTGCTCACCCCTGGGACGCCCCAGGCGGCTCCCCCTGCTCACCCCTGGGACGCCCCAGGCGGCTCCCCCTGCTCACCCCTGGGACGCCCCAGGCGGCTCCCCCTGCTCACCCCTGGGACGCCCCAGGCGGCTCCCCCTGGGACGCCCCAGGCGGCTCCCCCTGCTCACCCCTGGGACGCCCCAGGCGGCTCCCCTTGCTCACCCCTGGGACGCCCCAGGCGGCTCCCCTTGCTCACCCCTGGGACGCCCCAGGCGGATCCCCTTGCTCACCCCTGGGACGCCCCAGGCGGATCCCCTTGCTCACCCCTGGGACGCCCCAGGCGGATCCCCTTGCTCACCCCTGGGACGCCCCAGGCGGCTCCCCCTGCTCACCACTGGGACGCCCCAGGCGGCTCCCCCTGCTCACCACTGGGACGCCCCAGGCGGCTCCCCCTGGGACGCCCCAGGCGGCTCCCCCTGGGACGCCCCAGGCGGCTCCCCCTGGGACGCCCCAGGCGGCTCCCCCTGGGACGCCCCAGGCGGCTCCCCCTGGGACGCCCCAGGCGGCTCCCCCTGGGACGCCCCAGGCGGCTCCCCCTGGGACGCCCCAGGCGGCTCCCCCTGGGACGCCCCAGGCGGCTCCCCCTGGGACGCCCCAGGCGGCTCCCCCTGGGACGCCCCAGGCGGCTCCCCCTGGGACGCCCCAGGCGGCTCCCCCTGGGACGCCCCAGGCGGCTCCCCCTGGGACGCCCCAGGCGGCTCCCCCTGGGACGCCCCAGGCGGCTCCCCCTGGGACGCCCCAGGCGGCTCCCCCTGGGACGCCCCAGGCGGCTCCCCCTGGGACGCCCCAGGCGGCTCCCCCTGGGACGCCCCAGGGCGTCTGGAGAACATCTGGAGAGAACATACAAACAAAACACAGAACATAAAAATACATAACAAAATACTAAAACAGAAATGGGCAACTTTGTGTCAAGATTTGGTCATTTAGCAGTATGTTGAAAGGACCTATATTTGCTTCATAGATGTTGCTGCACCACTGTGTGGCTTTAATTGTTGTTTTTTAATTTATATTTTTGTTATCTAATTCAGTCTTCTAGGTAATAATAATTCCCATTCCTTTCCAGGGTAGCAATCAAACCACTGTGAAATACATCCAGTATCAGACCTATCAGTACTAGACCCAGCATTACCATGATTCCTAAGGTACTCTGCTGCGGTTTCATACAATTGCTGCTTTTCCTAGGCCTGGCGTAGGCAACCGGTGGCTCTCCAGATGTTGTTAAACTACAAGTCCCAGCATGCCTTGCCACAGTTTTGCTCTTAGGCAGTGGAAAAACTGTGGCGCGGCATTCTGTCCTAGACCAACCGCTAGATGTATTCCGTGATCGCGAAAACCCGCCAAAAAAGTTGGTCCCTGGGACCCTTCACTTCTAAAAATTGGAGTTCTACCTGACCTTTTCTCGGTCCCAATGGAGTGAAGGTTAATAATCTAAAAACGTAAACATTTAAGGCCAATATGAAGCTTTTGCCTGGGCTATATATTGTACAGGTACGGTATCCCGTATCCGTACATCCTGTATCTGAATTATTCCAAAAAACTTGGGTTTTTGGAACAATTAAAATTTTATATTTATTCCCCCCCCCCCCCCCCCAACCCTTTTTTTATACTTATCAAGTCCCCCGGTGTCCATAGCAGGCCTTCAGCATCCTCTCCGGCGTCTCCAGCAGTCCCAGGAGTGCATTGTGCAATGCCCTGGGAACTTGAAAAATCAACCTGTATTGTCATCTATAGCAGTGGTTCCACGCATACTGCACACCACGCATAGGCCTGTCTCTGCTGCCCGGGCCGTGGGACCCCCTAGTTACGGCCCTGCTGAAACAACTCTTTAAAAGCTGGCAGGGACCTCACAGCAGTGGCTGCAATGTTACTCTCATGCTGGGTATGTCCACCCCCCTCCCCAGCAGTATACATACATACCCAGCATGATGATAACATTGCAGCCACTGCTGTGTGGTCCCGGCCAGTGGTCGAACAATCCAGAGCAGCAAGGATGGGGGCTCCTCCTTGTGTGCTTGATTGCCCGGTGCCCTGGTGGCCCTGCAAAATCCATTCCCTCCCTGGAACATAAAATGCACACGCAAGCACATTTGAGAAATGAGTCCCTAGCGTTCAATAACAGGTAAAATATGCGCTATAGCACGTATTTGTGAACCCTGCATATTGGTAGCTTTTTTATTACTGTTTTGTGGCATTTTCATGTCGTCCCCTCTACCACAACTTCGACACAACTCGACATAAACTCTATTAACGTTTTGTCTTCTGGCTTATTTTTTACTTTATTTTAAACTACAACATGAAATGTACCGTATATACTCGAGTATAAGTCGACCCGAATATAAGCCGAGGCACCTAATTTTACCACAAAAAACTGGGAAAACGTATTACTCCCGAGTATAAGCCTAGGGTGGGAAATGCAGCAGCTACTGGTACATTTCCCTGTATAATAATAGCAGGACACCACAGGCTGCTCCCTCTGCCTAATAGCAGGACACCACAGGTGGCTCCCCCAGCTCACCCCTGGGACGCCACAGGTGGCTCCCCCTGCTCACCCCTGGGACGCCACAGGTGGCTCCCCCTGCTCACCCCTGGGACGCCACAGGTGGCTCCCCCTGCTCACCCCTGGGACGCCACAGGTGGCTCCCCCTGGGACGCCCCAGGTGGCTCCCCCTGCTCACCCCTGGGACGCCACAGGTGGCTCCCCCTGCTCACCCCTGGGACGCCACAGGTGGCTCCCCCTGCTCACCCCTGGGACGCCACAGGTGGCTCCCCCTGGGACGCCCCAGGCGGCTCCCCCTGCTCACCCCTGGGACGCCCCAGGCGGCTCCCCCTGCTCACCCCTGGGACGCCCCAGGCGGCTCCCCCTGCTCACCCCTGGGACGCCCCAGGCGGCTCCCCCTGCTCACCCCTGGGACGCCCCAGGCGGCTCCCCCTGCTCACCCCTGGGACGCCCCAGGCGGCTCCCCCTGCTCACCCCTGGGACGCCCCAGGCGGCTCCCCCTGCTCACCCCTGGGACGCCCCAGGCGGCTCCCCCTGCTCACCCCTGGGACGCCCCAGGCGGCTCCCCCTGCTCACCCCTGGGACGCCCCAGGCGGCTTCCCCTGCTCACCCCTGGGACGCCCCAGGCGGCTCCCCCTGCTCACCCCTGGTACACCCCAGGCGGCTCCCCCTGCTCACCCCTGGGACGCCCCAGGCGGCTCCCCCTGCTCACCCCTGGGACGCCCCAGGCGGCTCCCCCTGCTCACCCCTGGGACGCCCCAGGCGGCTCCCCTTGCTCACCCCTGGGACGCCCCAGGCGGATCCCCTTGCTCACCCCTGGGACGCCCCAGGCGGATCCCCTTGCTCACCCCTGGGACGCCCCAGGCGGATCCCCTTGCTCACCCCTGGGACGCCCCAGGCGGATCCCCCTGCTCACCCCTGGGACGCCCCAGGCGGATCCCCTTGCTCACCCCTGGGACGCCCCAGGCGGATCCCCTTGCTCACCCCTGGGACGCCCCAGGCGGATCCCCTTGCTCACCCCTGGGACGCCCTAGGCGGATCCCCTTGCTCACCCCTGGGACGCCCCAGGCGGATCCCCTTGCTCACCCCTGGGACGCCCCAGGCGGCTCACCCCTGGGACGCCCCAGGCGGCTCCCCTCTGGGACGCCCCAGGCGGCTCCCCTCTGGGACGCCCCAGGCGGCTCCCCTCTGGGACACAACACACGGAGGGGGGAGGGAGCAGCCACCGCTGCTTACCTCCTCCAGCGTACGACTCCAGGGGGTTTGGGGTGTGCCGCTGAGGGTACACGGCCACTGCCCTGCCGTCCCCTTCGCTGCCCGGCTCCACTTTGAACAAAGGCGCGGCTATGGCAACATGCCCGCAGTCCTCCTGCACTGAGGACATGTATAGTGCAGGAGGCCGGCGGCCATGTTGCCGTAGCCGCACCTATGTTCAAAGTGGATGGCTGGACGCAGGACAGAAGCCACTGACTCGAGTATAAGCTGAGTGGGGGCTTTTTCAGCTAAAAAAAAGGCTGGAAAACGGCTTCTACTCGAGTATATACGGTAGGTTGTCTGCAGTTACCTTCTCTGCTCTCTTACCTCATTCTTAGAATATTCTAGCAAGCAAAAATTAATATGGTCTGTGAGTCATTCATGAATTTGCTCCTTAATATTTAATAATTTTGCCACGGCATACCTTACACTTTGCTGTATGTGATTTGCACAGTATTAAAATAAGGCTGAGAATTATCAGAATGATCTAACAAGCAGTAAAAAAGAAGAAATACGGAGATGGTTTGATTACATTGCCTTATATCTGGCGTGACCCACCAGTGTGATGTATATTATACTGTAAAGTAATTTCAGCGCTGAAAAAGTAAATCTTACTTTCTTCAGCAGTGTAGGGCGGAAAATCTCATGGGCCGGGTGTACTATAAATCCTCTGCTTGCTTAGCCCAAGTCCAGTGAACATTTGGTTGCAGTTAGATGAGTGGTTCTGCCAAAGGCCAGATTGCACTTGATCAGGGGAATGTTTGAAAAATGAAGGTTCAACATTGCTAAGCTCTTCTAAATCAGGACAAATAATGTGAAGTTGCGTAAATCCACACCAGATGTTCCTTCTTCTAAACTGAATGCTGAATTTAACACTATGCGGTATATCTGCTTTTGTGTCTATTGTATGTCCTGCAATCATTTAGTTTAAGCCATCACATGGTTTCTCCTAATAATTCTTAATTGATGTGGTCATATTAGAATGCGAGAACATGCTCTGCTGTATCTGAATTGTAGGACCGGGGTCTTTTGGACAATTTCCAAGATGTTGGTGATCATTATATTTAAAAATAGCTGACACCCAGCCCTTTTTTTGCCTGTAGATATGAATGCAAACACCTTTTCTTTGACTAATTAATGGGTCCATTACTGGTTTTGACTGTCTGGCTTTTTCTTAATTGTGTCTCAGCCTGGACTGTCATGTGGTTTTGCCAGTTTGTTAAATTTAATGTAATGTGAGATTATGCTGAGAGTCAGTCACAAACAGCTTGCTTAGCTAATTTAATATAACCTTTTCATATATTTGTTTGGTACATTGTTTAGTTTCCCGGCGGCCGATATATCGGCCGATCCGATCCATTTTTTTTTACCTGTTCATAACCCCACTATCCACTACGCATGGAGTTGATTTTATATAGTGTGCCGAGCGCATTAATCCGCGTCCCCTCGCGGGGCTCGCCACACTATATAAAATATAAAATCAACTCCATGCGTAGTGGATAGTGGGGTTATGAACAGGTAAAAATTGCATCGGATCGGCCGATATATCGGCCGCCGTGAAACGAAACAAGTACTGAATTTTTTCTTTACTATAAAAAAGCCTCTGCTTGTTGTGTGATCCTGCGCTGCCCCGTAGCAGAATTCTTGAGGCACACCTAGGAGAGTATTCAATCCAGAATTCTGACTGTCGGACCACCGGACATTTTTACCTGCTTCCAAGACTAACTCGACAGTCCGAATTTAGTGTTCCGACTGTTGAGTCAGAAAGTCCCTGGATCGCAGAAAGCAGATGCTGTTTCGACAATCCACGGGCGTTTCCAACAAAACAGATTTGACTTTTAAAGTGGAAACAGACAGCCTTCATTGCTGTCATAGAGATGGCAGCATTTAATAGGCGAGTGCCGATATTTTCAACTTTTGGAAAAATCAGCACAGAATAAATTCCTCCCTAAGCGGTCATTTGCTTATCGGAGCATTCGTATTCTTGACATGGATTTCAATTCCATATTGATAAAAATAAGAAAAAATGCTTAATTTTAACAGTAGTCTTTCCCCATGACCACGCCTAATGCCACTGTCCGTTTTAAATGAATGGGGTAGTATCAAAGGTGGCCCATGGTGAAAGCTACTTAGAGCGTTAGCCAACACTCAGTAAGAGGTTATGGGACTTTGCTAAATAGATACTTCAGTACTGAGTGAAGAATGTGGCTGCTTTTTGTGCCTTTTTTATTTTAAATTTTCACACCTTGTGCTTTGTTTCATATTTATCTGTAATTACTATTGCAAGTAGCTGACCATGTAATATATTTAACAACTTGAATATTTTTTTTTCTGATTTTATTGCAGTCCCATTTGCAGTTATACCTTTCTAGTTATGCAGTGCTCCCAATTGCTGGAATTCTTATATCTAGATATTCTGATTTTCACTGGCTATGGACCGTGTTCTCCTCAGAGCCTTATTCATGTGCACACTGCCTGCCATTTTTCTCAAACTGCCTAACTATCAATCCATTCCAAAGTTGGTTAATGATCGCCACACAGCATAACAGCATAACGCACCAGATAATGCTGGCATGTTGAGCCCCAGCCAGCAGGAAAGCTTTCTTTCTACCTCAACCACTATTTACCCGGCACTGGAAGCACAGGTACAACAGGAAAAATGTTCTGGGGAGAACACAGGCTCCATGGTGCGTAATGGTATTGAGGACTATTTTTTTGGAGGGGTTATGCGGCTTGGTTTGGGAGGATGGTATTTTGAAAAACACAGATGGGATGTAATTGCTCGTGTAAAATGCCTCTACTTGTATACCAATGTTCAATACATTTTGTTTTCTTTGGATTGTAGTTGGTGCTTTATGGTGGTTGCACACTACTCAGAAGTTGAGCAAGGGGCATTTAAAAGATAACTATAGTAGAGAGGGCATGTGCACATATTTGTTCAGTAATACCTCTCTTCACTGATTTTGAAAATCCCATGATTTTTGTCAGTAGAAACGGCTACAAGTAAAAAAAAAAATCCCGGGTAATGTGATCCAGGATTTTTACCCTGTCACAAGTAGGGTTTTTCGGAGGTCTTACCAAGGTGAGCTGCAGTAAAAACAGCTCCTAAGCAGCCCATACACGCTGCGATGTGGGCTGTGCGTTCTGTGCTTTGAGGTGCGCGCTCCCGCGGCACCTCGTCGCACAGTACAAAAAGTATGTGCTTGCACATACTTTTTGTACTTTGTTTTCATCACATTGCATTGCATTGCATGCACAGGCAATGCAATGCAATGTGATCCGTGCTTGTTAAGCACGGAACGCACGCCAGTATCGGGGCGTGTATGGGCAGCACTACTCAGGATTTTTGTCCCAAGAATTTCCAAAAAGCTTCTGATTGGTCCCTCCTGGACTCTGGAAGCAGATGCCACCACAGGAGATGCTGGGAGTGGCTGTTATCATTTTGGAAATACAGTGCAGTGGAAACTGGGACCAAAAGAGTAATGCTGCCTATACACTTATGCGATCAGATGTGATGGGACATCGCAATGCATTGTCCCATTGCATATGATCGCATCAAGTGATGCCCAGTGCAGCACCCGATGTCGCATGCCATCATGCGATGGATATCGGGCGGTGTGGGGCTGTGGATATCGGGTGGTGTGGGGCTGTGTAGACCTAACGGAGCTGGGGACCATAGCGGTAGAGCTTTCAGGTGGCGGGACTTGTCAGCAGCAGCTGGCTTTGAAACTCTGGATGGCCCTCTGATTGGCTGAGAGCTCTCTCTCAGCGGCCTCAGCCAATCAGAGGGCCGTGCAGTGTTTCAACGTCATCTGCTGCCTAGTCCAGCCGCCTGAAATCTCCACCACTCCGGTCCCCCGTACACAGCCGCCATGCCTCCCCTGCTGCTGCTGAGTCCCTCCGGTCCCCAGCATTAAGGTACCATCTCCCCGCTAGCGCTCCGGTCCCCATCCCGATTGCAATTGTTCATGCAATTCGATAAATATTATGTGCAGCTCATAATATCTATCGATGCAGCATTTGACATCGTGCCTGCGCATCGCGTGGAATGTCAGCTTTAAAAATGCATGCAATCATTCGATTTATCGGCCAGATGTGGTCGAAATTGAATGATTGCATGCAATATCTCACATATGTATGGGCAGCATAAGACCCAATAAAATCCTGGGTAAAAAATCTCGGGTCTGACCCATGATTTTGTTTGGGAAGGGGTATTATTGTAAGCAGAATAAAAAAGACTGACAGTTTGGAGGTTTTTACCGTGATGCCTGTTTATCAGTGCATTGAAGTGGTTCCTTTCATCCTATACCAGCAGTTCGTTTTCAGGTGGGAAGTTTGTGTAAATAGATAAAACAAGGTGACAATTGTCTTTATATTTGAAAGGATTTAGCAAGTTGAAACTCACCGCTCATTTCCTTGCAGCAAATTGCTGAGAATTCTACTCCTATTTTGAGGTATTTGTCCACCCTTCTCTTTCCCCCAAGCACACAGACAGCTGAGCCAGGGTATGCATAACAGGCTTCTACTTCACCAATCAGACTGGATTTGCTGCAGGCTGCATAGGTAAACGGATTTCTGCTTGAAATGCTTGTCTGCTTCCTGTAAAACGCTCTGCAGAGACTGCATAGTATTTTAATTATGAGCACATATTCCATTCACAAACATCTGGTTTTAGTTAATCCATAATAAGCCCATTCTAAGAGGCTTTCAGGTATCTCTTTCTGCAAAGGTTATGAGTGGCGGGTGTCTGCCAGAGGCTTTAGATAGTTCAGGCGAGTCTGTAAGCAGAGCTTTCTGCACAGTTGGGTATTGTGTATTGGCTTTGGTGCTTGTTCAGTTACATGTAAATTCTGTGGCTTGAATTTTTACACATGAGACCCGTAGTTCAACAGAGACCGAAGTCCTGAGATAAATTTGTTAGAAATTGAAATAATTTACATTTTTAATAACTATATTTATTTTTATAATTGATTTCAAAAGTAACAGTATGTATTTTATTAACAAATTAGACACCTTGCAGCACTAATAATTTTAAATTAACTAAAGGAAATATCTTGGGGGTGTTTATGCAATTTAACCAAGGGGTACAGATGCAATATTTAGAGTTATATTATAAACCACAATATAGGTTGAGGATTCCTTATCCATTATCCAAATTATCCCTTTTTTGGACTTCTAGCACCCCCCCCCCCCCCCCAAAAAAAAATGACCATGGGTTCCAGGCCCACTACATATTAAGAAACTCTTATACCTGAACAAGTTTGAGTCTACGCCAGTGATGTGCGATCAGCTGAGGCAGAGCCTCCCCTGTCATACAGTATAGTTCAAAGTTTTGACTGTAAAGGTGCATATACACTGTACAATGCATGCACCGAAAGATTTCGGTAACCAATTTTCTTTGAATTTTCAGTGTCCTGGACAAACGATATTGTGCACACACACTGAACGATAAAAGATCTAGCTAGACTCTATAGCTTTTTGTGAAAGACCTGCAATATTGATTTGCCTGCACAGTCGATGAACAACCTTGATGAATGAGCAGCAGGACCACACATCATTGTCCCTCATTCGTAGCATACACACTGGCCAATATTTTGACCAATATTGTTCAGAAGGGCCAAAATGAACAATATTGTTCAAAAAATTGTACAGTGTGTGTGCGCCTTTAAGAATTAAAAGAAAAATACAAAACATATGGTGCACTACCTACCTTGTCCTCACACTTCTGATCTAAACTCAGCAAATTTCCAGTTCTATTGCTGCACCTTTGTAGAATACCTACATTTACCTCTCATATAAGTGTGTGTAAATCCTGCTTTGATACTAGCCAGTGCTTCCCCAGCCATGTACCTCACCACACAACCCGCCACACACACAGTTGTATCTAGCTTCAACAGAATAAACACCTATGAACAAAATATTTAATGAAAACCACAATGCAATATAAAAGTTAAAAAGGCACATTCTGTACACCTAAAGTTAGACACTTTGGTGCTTATTTGTGGATGAAATATCTTCTATATTTACAGTATTAATTTTCACTTAAAGAAATAAGCATATAAAACAAACTGTACTCTTTACGCAGTGAGCTATAAATAGTTTGTATTTAATTCTGGTTTTCATTTGCTTTTACATTAGCTCATAAGTATATTTGCCATTTATGATGTGGGTTGCTTTGGAGCAGATGGTACCATATCCCACAAGTGCTTTGAAGCTGCATCTTTTCTCAATATGGATCAGTAACGCCGAAATCCTGCTCTTCAAACAACCATTTTATTTTGTTGTCATACATAATCTTCTTTGGATCTAGATCATGGAATTAAATATGCGACAAGTTAAATGTATTTGGAAATGGAACAATTGTATAATTTCCTGTATATAGGATGATTTGAGTCAATGGTGCTCAAACCCCTCATTCTAGCTGATGGCAAGGTCCTTATTTTTTAATTATTGATATATTATGTAACGCATACATACATTTTTTTTGATTGAATATTTGTGCATAAATAAAATGTAAATTAAGTGGCCACTTTTGGTTCTGTGTAGGACCCCTCTGTGCCATTGAGACTGAATTTTTTGTGTTATGGATTCATAAGTATGTTGAACTCCATTGCTGTGGAACCAATTTAAGATGTACTTTGTTATTATATTAGGAGATGGGTAGACTGTGGCCATATTCTCATCTGCATTCGTTGCAGTGCATTTTTTTTTCTCTACATCTGCGGACTCCAACATGTCAGCATGGATTACTCTGTCCATTCTTCTGTGATGTCTCTCATTTGGCTGTTTTGCACTTTGCTCATTGTTTTTGCTGGCTGTTTTTTGTAAACTTGAGAGTTTATTAAATGTGAAAGCTCCAGATGATCAGCTGTTCTGAGATACTTTAATCACCCATTTAATCACTCTTCTTTACCATATTTCTGCGTTAGGCCCATTCAGATCACAAATCCTGGGTCACATTTCAGTTCAGGATACGGGTCCCTCCCAAGAGCGTAGCAGCCCGGGTTATTGCCAGGTCACTGACATCTGTCTGATGCGGGGTGGAGCAGCGGGGCATCATAAGGGGGCGAGGAAGGAGGCAGAGCTTAGAGCTGACACTGTCTCCAAACGCCTCCTCCGTATACCACTTTCACATCGCACAAATAACCCAGATTGATGTGCAGTGTGAAAGGGCCTTTTCAAAATTCCCAGGTCCAGCAACCTGGCATTCTTACCCGGGTTAAACCCAGGTCCCGTTCACACTATATGGAGGAGGCAGCATTGAGGCAGCATCAGTTTCAAGCGCTGCCTACGCCCTCGATGACGCCTGCACCTTTATGACATCAGTAACCTGGCTTTTTGCAGGGTCGCTGTGGGGGAGCTCAATTCACAAATGCCAGATTGCTCCTATAACCGACCCTTGTCCAAAACCCGGGTGCAACCTGACATTTGCGATGTTAAAGGGGTAATAGTGTGAATGAGACCTTGGTCGCTTGACCCCGGGTTACATTGTTCACGCTGCACAGCAACCCAGGTCACAGCCTTGTACATTCCTGGTCATGAAACCGGGTTGTTTAACCCAGGAAACATGGCTGTGGTGCTTTCAGACCCCAGATCAATAACCTGTGTTGATTTGGTGGTCTTAAAGGGATATAAACACATAACTGGGTCAGTAGATATTTACAACAATTAACTAGTAGACCTAATAAAGTGGCCATTAAGGATTTATTTATAAAAAAAAAATTATAATGCTATTTTTACTTTTTACATAATGCCTACCAAGAAATTGGCAAAAGTCTGGCTGGAAGACTCTTAAGATGGGATTTCAACTCACGCAATACCCTGCTAAAAGTTATCCTATGCATGATCCTGGAAAATGCACCTCTATGAATTATTGAATATTGCGGAGGTTTGAGCCTCTTAGGGGTGATTCAGTTTTTTTTTTTTTTTTTTTAGGCTAATATAATGAACTGGTGCCCGATGGAGCAATTCACTTGGCGGCCTCCTAAGCCAACGGACAGAATTATTCAAAAAGCACCCAAATGTCACTTTTTAGTCTAAATGTGGGCAATTCAATTCTACCTCCAACTACCACCAAATGGCATCTGATGAAGCAATTGTTGCTCCATCTGGGGCACAAATAGCAGTGGTGGGACACATCAGTTTGCAATCTCATGAATTGGCATAATGTGTAATAAATCAGCACTTTAAGTGCCCAAGCTGAAGTTTGAGCTACACAAGCAGCACTTTACTAATGTGCCCAACAGGGTGAACGGTTGCTCCGAAGGGCACCCTTACATTTGGACACCCACCAAATAATCGAATTCCCTCTTAGGGTCATCACTGTCTATCCTTGCACATGCATATATTATTTTTAGGTATATATTATAGATGTAGTTAGAGTATTTGGCTTTTATAAAAGGGACTTGATGTAAGAGGGTTTTTAATATTTAATTAGTAGAATACTCAGGAAGTCTCTGCAGGGAATTGGATGATCTCACTGAGATATATAGCTGATTACATGACATCAGTTCTCAAGGAATCCTGCTGCACACATGCAATTTTTTTTTTTTTTTTTGCTTGTGAAATAATTAGCCACTTAATTTACAGCCTGTCAATAAGCGAATGATCCAATGATAGACTTGCTCTTCATCCATATGCTTAGTAAAGGATAGTCTTTTTGTGGCATTTCATTATTACATTTTCTTTCTGTGAGCCATAAAAACTATCCCTAGATTTTAATTAGCGATGTGTGAAATCAGGACATTTTAATGAATGTACCCTTGCTAGGAATAAAAAAACCTGCCTGGATAGCAGAGAGAGTGTCACACATGTCCATATGGATTGTAAACTTGTGAGCTGGACCTTCCAAGTTTTTGATTGTTCGTAACTATTTCCAATTGTAGTTCGCAATTGGCGCTATATAAGAAACTGTTGAAAAAATTATTTATCTGATAATGGTAACAATGCAAAATAATTAGCCAGGAATTGCAGCTGGTGAATAATATCTGAGAGATACTTCGTGGTTTGGTGAATGTTACTTGCATGGTGTATGTTGGATTGCAGAGCTTGTACTATATGAGATTTGTTATATTTGTTTAAACAAAACTTTATTCATGTGTTTTATGAAGTGGAATCATGGTGCACTTTAACATTTTTAGTCCTGTCTACACCCTTCCATCATAACGGCTTTCTCTTATCAGAAATTCATGCTTGCGGAGTTCTTATACATTCTGCGGGTCTATATGTCATTGGCCCCTTTCACCACCATTTAATCAGCATCGGTTATTGATATTAATTTTAGGATTAAAAGTTTATTATGGCAGTTTACCATTACAGTGTTACCAGGACAGAACCGATGATAGGTGGTGTTTTGCAATAGGTGCACAGTACAGGTTGTGTCTGAGGGATTTGCAGATCCCTCTCCAGTAATACTGGGTCATTCCATGGTAACAAACGTAATATTTTCTGCTAAACAGGTCATGTAAAATATATTTTGTGCAAAGTAAAATGTTGTTTGTGTGATACATGATATGCTTTCATTTTGATGCAAAACTTGTCATGAAAACTGGTAACAAATGTTACATGAAAAGGACTTTTCCATGGAATGGCCAATTGTAGACTAGGCTACAGCAGGTAACACCATCTCAAGATGTGTGTATTGTGGTCAAGCTCTGGATGCTCAGCTTTTCAGTGGTTGATAGATTTGTGGCAACTACAGTCAGCATTGCAATTGCAGTGTAATGTAATTGTCAGCTCATTCTAGGAGATGGTGCTTTTGGTAATGCCCTGATGCTAAAAAATGGTTCTAGTCATTGAAATAGCAGTTTTCATGTGGTTTTAGGGGTCATAAATGGCACCCTTAGTAACTCTACAGGAGGCATTATATTTAGCATGTTTTTGTTTAATGTGGGTTATTTTATTTATTTTGTTAATGGAAAATTATTCCAATGAAACCATTTCAGTGTGGTAGATTCCACATTGCTCTGGGGAACCTTGCCTGGCTGTTACATCATGAGAGTATGTGTTTCAAAGTTTCCAAAAATGAAAACAATAGATGTCCATAAGCAACAAATTAAGATTCTTAACTATCTTTTTTGTAGAATGCACTAAACAAATGAAATCCAATCTCTGCTTGCTATTGGCAACATTTGTTTTATAAAATGTTTAAAGGATTTAGGAAACAAGAAAAAAAATTCCTTGTTATATACCGTAAACCTTATATATCTGACTACATCGCTTAGAAATTAAGCATGGATCATTCCATGTGCAGGTCCCCAGCGATGGCATTGCGCTTAACCCTGCGTCTTCATCACTGGGCTAGATTTAAGCCGCATACACACTTGCCGGTGCCCTCTGCCGACATTGGTGGCATCGGGGGGGGGGGGGGGGGGACACATCTGCAAGTGCATACACACCTACCGATGACGGCTCCGAGGTGAGCTGTTGCTTGGACGTCGTTAATGAGAACCTTCCGCGTATAGACATGCTGGATTAGGGAGGGGGTCGATAACGACAGGGAGTGTACTCACTAGCCAAGATTGATCACAATATCGCTCCGAAAGCCCTTTCTGATCAATATTGTGAACAATATCGCCTAGTGTGTATGAGGCTTTATACTGCATGCAATATTAATCTAGTCATCGCCAGTGTTCTCACCAGAGAACACTGGCCGTGCCAGATCGCTCAGCACACATCGCTGGTGTATCGCATGTCTGCTGAGCGATCTGTATTACACTACATCACTCAGCACGGAGGCTCAGTCACTCCATGTGTATGCCGCATAACTCCTTTTTTTTTTTTTTTATCTATTTGACCTAAAAGATTAAGCTAATTCTGAGTGTCTCATAACCCTACCATGCAGTAAAGTCTTCAACTATGACTGAGCACTAATGGCTGTAAACAGGGTTCTTTTTTTTGTTGTTATGGTTCTCAAAGGCAAATAACAAATCTGAAAATGATACTTCCTGCATTGTGTCTGTGCTGTGTGCACAACCAGCACTATATGATTACAGTTGCAAAGGCATACTCTCTCTGGAATGCAGTTGTAAGTGAACTACTGGCAAATTGCATGTAAAGGACAACTAATAGTGAAATTCTATTGCCTGTATTAAGTGTCGGGAGGTCATACAGCATAAGTAACTGATCTGAAACTTTCTCTCCATTTCACTTTTAGGGAAGTTAGCCACAATTGGTTGACTGTTTCAAACAGTAGCCTGGTGCCAGAATTGTATTCTCTGCAAGAAGTGTAAGTTCTACATAGCTGTTTTTTTTTTTTTTTTTTCCTCACAGACCTGTGTAATTTGAAGTGGGTGGGTGCAGGAACAACCATTTTATATTTCCTATGTCTAATAAATTGTATAATAACCATTGCATAAGAGTTTTTTCAACAATTTTCTTACCTTAAGATAATCAGAAATGCAGAAATTACATGTACAGGTTTTAATTTCCCTGTAATTTATTTTTCAGTTGCAGCTTATCTTGCAGCAGGATTTATTCAGCGATGTAATATTGGGCTAATAATACTGATAGGTCAACGTTTCATATACATAGACGTGTGTTGGGGTTATTTTCTGTGGCAGGGATGTGTCCTGAGTAAGGCCCCATTAGATCAATGTGCGATATCTTTATCGGCGGGACCATGGTTGACGGGACTTTTTCAGGATTTTTTGGTGCCAAATGTTACAGGGGTTCCTGGGGGTACTGTGTATGTGCACAGTGTCCCCTCGGATGGCTCGCCATGCTTCTGGCACGGTGCCTCACTACGCTCCACACACTATTGTATTCTAACTCTATGTCCACTTACATAGTAAAGAATGATCCGAGTGGACCGGCATTAAAAATTCCTGAAAAAGCCCAGTCAACAATGGTCCCGCCGATCAGCCGCCCATGCCTGACTAGCATTACTGACGCCGACTATCTGTACGCGTCTCACTAAGCTGGGTCGACTAAGGGTGGTTGACCATACCATGGTTGATCTAAACCCCGTCGACCCGGGGTCTTGATGTCACTTGTTTACTATTTGGTATGCGGGGATATATTTGTAATGCTGTGATTGGTTCGGCATCACAGGCCTCTATTCCTAGGGATGCATGCACACTGCTGTATTTTCTGTGGAGACCAAGCCATGTCCCCTATTCAATCTACAAACTTGCATTTTTATTACTTGTCCTTATTTTATAAGGAAGGCAGTCTGTGTGATATATGTTGTATAACATTCTGAGGAGTTCTATTCAGTGTAACACATTTTATTATTCTTAAAGACCTGGACATAAAGATATATGTATTTTGCACACAGTATTAATACTTCATTAATGACTGTTCTCCTTTCAGGAAAATGAATTATAATGAGTTAACTGCAATCCCTCACCTTGGAGAACCAACATCTAACATCACTCTTCTATCGCTGTAAGTGCAGCCATGTATGCTTTCTATCCCTATGTAGCGATTAGGTCGACAGTGTCTAGTCAACAGTCAAAAGGACGACCACTCTCAGTGGACAATCAAAAGGTCAACGTTTGTTTTTTAAATCATGAAAAACTGACTTGTTTATCCTTTACCAGCTCAATGGGCATAGAGGGAGATATAATAGTAATATAACAGTGTGCCAAGGGCAGCAAGCCATGTGAGGGGTCGAGGAACACTTATACAGTGTCCGTGTTGACGTAGACACCAATAAAAGTGAGAACCATGTAGACCGAATGCATGTCTACGTTTTTCACGTGTCAACCTTTTGACTTGACAAATAGTGGTCGACCTTTTCACTGTTGACCTGGACACTGACTACTTAATTACCCATACCCCAACATGACCGTAAAAAAACAAAAAGCAAATATTTTCTCTGGTATGCTTCCAAAAGGAAGCCATTGGTCAACTAGTGCACTTGCATTAATTTGAGAACGATCTGATAAAGATTATAAATAATTCCCTGAACTGTATAATGGGCACATGAACATGACCAGGCTTTGAAGATGGCCTAATGACTAGATTCTTGATTTCGTGCAGGGTATAAATAAATTGGAGCAATATTTAAGGAGCGCTACCACATTTTAGTAAAATGTTTCTTCTAGTGAAGAATTCCTCCTAAGCCGTTTCTAGAAAACTACCTACAAGAGCATGCTCAGTCATTTCATAGTTAAATATTAGCTTTGTGTATGGTCATGCAGCAATGCAGTTTGTTTCCTTGACTTTTATTACATTGGGGATTGTTTTATATTGCGCTTTTCCTTTTTGCAGAATACATAATAAAATTTCTGAGTTGAATGGAGACCTGCTTCAGCAGTATCTTTCACTGGAATCGTTGGACCTGAGCTCCAATCTTCTCACAGAATTAAAAAGCTCTTCCTTCCCACGAATACCTTTGAAGTACTTGTGAGTAATGCATTAGTTTCTTTCAGTTTTACAGCAATGTGAATGTTTTGGTGACCTACAATCTTCATGAGTGTTGTGGGCATGTGGAACTAAATTGACATAGTCTGGTTGTAATATGCAATAATGACATCCTTTAGTCCAGCCCCATTACAGATATTTAAAAAAGCCAGGACATATAGTAGGTGAGAAAGTTGAACCACTTCGATGACGTGATCGCATCAGATGTAACCCAAACCAGGCTGGGCTTTACCTGATATGGTGACATCTAATGCGACCTGTCAGAAAAGCCCACAATGCGGAAGCTGAAAGATAGGTTTCTAGTAGCAGACAGTTTGATGGTCTTAGATAAACAGGTACTTGCGTATCTGTAGGGGCGCCAATGTTTAAGTTGCCTTGTCAAGCTGCATCCTGGGAAAAGGGGTTATCAGTCCCTTTGTAACAACTGATCTATGGGGTGAAGGTTGCGTTTACTGTGTAACAGTAGTTAAAACACGGTGTGCATTTATTAATATAAGTAAAATTATAAGCAATGGATATATGTCATGATATTAGGAGATGCTCAAAACTGAGCATATAAATATTTGGGTTCTTGTTTCCTAGCACAGCACCCAGATTTCCTACGTACGGCACTGTAGGTAAATCGCATCGCATGGGCCATTGTAACGGCATGCGATTTTTTTCTTTAATGTAATTTTTTTTCTATGCTCATTGCACCCACATTAGGTATACAATAATATGATTGTATGTCCCCAAAAATAGTTTTAAGACACCCCCCACTATCCACGCCACCCCGAAGCGTGGCGAGCGGCGGCGGCACGCTTCCTCCGACCTTTTCATTCCCCCACTATCCACGTAGGCGTGGAGTTGATTTTATATAGTGTGGCGAGCGGACGTGGATTACTTTACATGTATTGCGCGTCCCCTTGCGGGGCTCGCCACGCTTCGGGCTCTCTGCGCTCGCCACACTATATAAAATCAACTCCACGCCGACGTGGATAGTGGGGCAATGAAAAGGTTGGAGTGCAATGCGATGGCCCGGGGCAGAGAGAGCAGTGAATATAACACATAGGAAAATCTCATCGCACATCCTTTGATAAGGATCAAATATGGTTTGAGGTAACATGTTTAAAAAAAGGGGCAGACTAGATGGGCCAAGTGGTTCTTATCTGCCGTCAAATTCTATGTTTCTATGTTTCTATCGCATGGCCCTAAAATGGCCCATGCGATGCGATTTTACTAGGCAGAATAGCCCACTAAGCAAATTGCTTAGTGGGCGCTGTTCTAGGAAACAAGTACCAATATTTGTAAGAAAACACACAAGATGCATCATGTAAAGAGTATGTTATTGATATCACCTCAATCTTTGCAAAGTCCCTCTTTTTGGGCCCAAAAGAGTTGGTTCCGATGGTGAATGGCGTAGTGGCGTCTTTTTAAATGCTTCCTCCAATAGAATAATGGGGGTGAAGTTCCTCCAAATTTGGAATATCTGAAGCCGTAAAAAGTCCACTTGTTCCCAGAATAGGCGTGTTAGAGAGATGGCGTTCCTCCACAATGCTGTCCAGTGCCTGGTGGTGGTCTGGGATCGCCTTAAGGATGTTGGATATTACTCCAGAGGGAGAGAGGGTGAGGTGCTGGGTTAGCAGCATTGTGGTATGGTGCCTGTAGCCTTGAGGGACCTCCTGACCTCTCTGCAATTCTATGGATCCGTCCTCAGTGTTGGGTGCAGTGATCGACCAGCCTAGCAGCACCCCCCACCCGTCAGCTGCAAAGAGCAGCAGTGGCCAGGGAAATCTAGTGCGCTGAGCCACAGTGCCCTTTGTAATCCTGGCGCCTGCAACTCTCTCTGCAGGAGCCCGGTATGTAAAATGATCAGCCTGCAGAGAAGAGCAATAGCTGGAAAATGGCAGTTCCTGATGGACTGATTTGTTGATGTGTCTATAGTGACCATCAAAGTTTTCACCAAGGAAGCTTTTTTATTTGAAAGTATGGAGTCCCCTCTTTCAAATTACGTGGCATCTTAATTATTGTCTGGTAACAACCTCACTGCAGAAATGCTTATATAGCCCGGAGACGGAAAGGGTCCTAATGCTCAGGTCACCCACATCTTTGCATCAATTTCTTCCTTTTTTGGATCCTGTTCTAAAAAAAAGCTTGCAGGTGTGCATGCTAAACAGATCTATAATGATGTATATCTGGTGTCAGTGCTCTCATAGTAGTGAGATAGTTCTGCCATTTCACACTCCTATATTATTTTGCTTCATTTGTTCAACTATTGAAATTTCAAGTTTCAATGATTTTTGTTTGGAAACAATTTGGCTTTCATCCTGTTGCATTTATTTATTTGTCTTGTGCGTCACTTATTTTTTTCAGGAATCTGAGCAATAATAAAATTGCTGTTTTAGAAGCTGGTTCTTTAGACAACTTATCTGGATCATTAATAGTTTTGAAACTGAACAGAAACAAGATTAGCATGATTCAACCCAAAAGTTTAAAGCTCCCACATCTACAGTACCTGTGAGTACATTTTTTTTCCTTTTACTGTTTTGTGTGAGTGATTCTAAACTAGAGTAATGGTGGGTACACTCTGGCTGACCCGGCGGCTGTCCATACTGATTTGATATCGATGGGCAGCGGGTTGCCGGCATCAGCCAGGACGGAGGGAGGGAAGGGGGGATTCTGTATTGAGCAGCATTGCACTTCTTTCAATCTAGATGGTCAAACAGAAATAGACTTGCCTGCCAAGTCTGTTTATGCTTTTTATCCCGATGCCCCAGGGCCACGCATCCGGATCGAATGCAGCGAACACTGTGCGATTGAGTGTATTTTTTTATTCGATTTGGACTACGTAGTGCAAATTGAATAGAAAATAGCACTGAATCACACCGTGTGTACACAGCATAACTGATATGTCTGTCCATTCAGCAAGCAACATGGAGGAGACACGGGATGCAGCACAGTGGCGTCCATGAATTGGGGGAGGGGGGGTTATCACAAAGCACAGATACACATAAAGGTTAGCCCCCTGTGGATCACCAGTGCTGAGTGCATTGGTAGTCAGTATAAGCCATTACACCAGGCATGTCCAAACTATGGCCCTCCAGATGTTGTAAAACTACAAGTCCCATCATGCCTTGCCACAGTTTTGCTATTAGGGAATGCTAAAATGAGTTCAAGGAATGCTGGGATGTGTAGTTTCACAACAGCTGGAGGGCCATAGTTTGGACATGCCTGTATTACACTGTGTTTAAACCCGCCTCCTGGGCTCCTGTCAAATTAGCCAATTGCAGTCCAGGGGTCTGGATTAAATGTGTGTAATGACTGATGCTGGTTCCAGCACCCGATGCACTCAGCGCTAGTGTTCCCCAGGGATTGATCCAGCAATGTAATACATTCACCATAACATGTATGTATATATGTGCTCGGCAATCCCCCCTGCACATGGTCAGCGCTGCTGGACATAAGTTCTTAAGAAAAGTTGTATGTGTCTGCTCAATCAAATTATCATATTAGTACTTCTAACACTACATTATGTTTCAACCTACATTACCAGATACTGCAGCTTGTACCTGGGTCATTCCAAGGTTGACCCCTTTTGCATTGAACCCATGTCTGCCTTGGACAGTGTGTCAGTCATTAGAAGTAGTAGATGACTTCATGAAAAGTAGAACTAGCCAACAACTCCTTTTTATTTTTTTTCGGTACTTGTTTCCTATCTGGGCGCCCAGGTTTTCTACGTACGGCACCGTAATGAAATCGGATCGCATCGCATCGTACACATACACGATATTGAACGATGCGATCCGATTCGATTTCCCATAGGAAACAATGTGAAATGGCTCAATTTAGCCAAATTCTCATAGGAACAATAGTTAATGGGCCAAAAACACCCCTGAACATTGAAATGTCCCCCCAAAAGTAGTTTACGCCACCCCGCCATCAACGTGAACCCGAAGCGTGGCGAGCGCAGCGAGCCCGCGAGGGGCGGCGGTACGCGTCCTCCGACCTTTTCATGCCCTACTATCCATGTCGGCGTGGAGTGAGAATAGAATAGTGTGGCGAGCGCAGCGAGCCACCGAGCCCGAAGCGTGGCGAGCGGCCGCGGATACCTTCACAGTTATACGCGTCCCCTCGCGGGCGACGCGGACACCTGGGAAGCCCGCGAAGGGACGCGTTTACCTGTGAAGGTATCCGCGTCCCCTCGCGGGGCTCGCTGCGCTCGCCACGCTTCGGGCTCGGTGGCTCGCTGCGCTCGCCACACTATTCTATTCTCACTCCACGCCGACGTGGATAGTAGGGCATGAAAAGGTCGGAGGACGCGTACCGCCGCCCCTCGCGGGCTCGCTGCGCTCGCCACGCTTCGGGTTCACGTTGATGGCGGGGTGGCGTCAACTACTTTTGGGGGGACATTTCAATGTTCAGGGGTGTTTTTGGCCCATTTACTATTGTTCCTATGATAATTTGGCTAAATTGAGCCATTTAACATTGTTTCCTATGGGAAATCGAATCGGATCGCATCGCATCGTGTATGTGTACGATGCGATGCGATCCGATTTCTCTACGGAGAATAGCATGGTGCGCAATTAACTTAGTGGGCGCCCAGATAGGAAACAAGTACCTTTTTTTCATACCTTAACCCAGGTCGCACCTTTCGCACTCTTGTCACGACCAGGTAGCGGACCATTACACAGGCCGCAGTGTTTTTTGTTTTTTTTTGTCTCTGTATCAAAGCAGTGCTAAAATACTATGTAACTGTACATTTTTCATTTTAGTGAGTTGAGACGTAATCGAATCCAAATTGTGGAAAGCTTGACCTTCCAAGGACTGGACTCGCTAAAATCTTTAAAAATGCAACGGAATGGAATCAACAAACTAATGGATGGTGCGTTTTTTGGACTGGACAGTATGGAACATCTGTAAGTAATCTGTTTAATAAGGTTTAAAATAAAGTTCACTTATCTAAATACTACATATCTGAAAACATAGTGCATATAGTGAGTAATAGATGGACTATTTCTCTACATTTCTTCTGTATCTAGAGTGGCTTTGATGGTGCTGCTCTAAATAGAATTAATAGTGATGGTTGCGCTGTTGGAGATGCATTCATGTGCTATCAAGCTTTAGCAGAGGAAGCCAGTGATTGGGTTAGTAGGGCACAATATAGGGGGTTATTCAATCCCGAATCTGACAGTTGAATTCACAGCCGCTTTCGACCTGTTCTGACTCGACAGTCAGTATTCGCTGTTTTGTCGGAATCTGCCACGAATTTGGCAATTAGCGGCTGTTTCTGACTATTCAGTTTCAGCTTAAAAAAAAGCCGACTCTGAAAGTCTTCAATGCTGTCGGAAACTGCAGCATTGAATAGGGGAGTGCCGCTATTTCTGTCTGTGGAAATAGAGGCACAGACTGAATAACCCCCTTAGTATGACAAAAGGGATGGGACGCTGCCAAACAATGACCATTATTTTTATTATTATATTTTTTTTTTTATTGCCCTTAAGGCTGATATATGGAAGACAATACTAGTATAACCTTTGCAACATATAATTACTGTTCACATGCATTTTCAAATGATTCATGTTAGTCTGTAATCATTTTTTTTTTCATAAGAAGTTTCCTTTACATAGATCCATGTTACCATGGGCATTTCTCTTTGTTAACATGCGCAAATAAAAAGTTTACAGATTTTTTTTTTACTTTTAGATCTTGCTTTAAGATTTATATTTTTGTTTTTGTCTCCTACAGTGAGTTAGAATATAATAATGTCACGGACATTAACAAAGGCTGGCTGTATGGTTTACGGGCTCTACAACAACTTTACATGAACCAAAATGCAGTGCAAAAAATCAGTCAAGATGCGTGGGAGTTTTGCCAGAATCTCTTGGATCTGTAAGTGTTCAATTGCATTCCTCCTAGCATGTGTGTTTGTGGGACATTGTGCAAGATTCCAGCTCTGGGTGTTTCTCTTCTGCATCTGGGTGCCATTCCATCATTAACTGTGATAAACAGCGTACGTTTAATAGCTCCACTGGGTAATCATTCAAGATGGGCTTCCCAGATTCTTTCACATTGCTGACCAGTTGACTTTTAGGCATTTGCTTCCAAGACCACCATGTTTGTTCTTTTGATGCACCAGCATCCCCTGACTATCAACTATGATTGGTTTTAACTATTCTGTGTTGGGAGAGCAGCGGGTATGGAGAGAAAAATATGCATACTGAACGATCCATAACTGAAACCCCACCACTAAAATGCAGCCTTTTTTCATTATTATTATTATTGCGCGTCCTGTGTGATTATTTTTTATTTGTATCTCATTATAATACTTTCTCCTTCATCCTTGGGGACACTGAAGTCTATGCTGGGGAATAGAGTGGTGTAATGGAGGAGTCTGCACTTTAAGAACTTGAAATGTGGCTTGGCTCCTCCCCCTCTATCCCCCCCTCAGACCTCAGTCTTAGTTTAGTGCCCGGAGGAGTCGGATCCCTGGGCAAGGGGCTCCGTTTGGGGCTCTTTGTTTTTTATTTGTGGTTTTATTTTTTAATGTGAGAACAGGCAGCCAGCGCGCTGCCGGCTGCCTGCATCGTGGGATAGCTCTCCGGAAGGGTCAGAGCGGCACCCGCTACTGACTCCGGCCACCGGTGCATCGGCACCGGGGTCCCGCCACAGCCGCCTGCGGCTTGTGTTACGGGGCCACGGCCTGGTCACCCACCGGAGAGAGCAGGGCGTTCGGGTGCAAGGCGCTGGGTGATGGCTGGACCAGGGTTAATACGCTGGTCCAGCAGGGAGCAGATGACCAATCAGCACCGCTGTACACAGCGCGCGCGGTGACGGAGGACGGAAGGGGCGTGCTCTAGAGCTAGCTGTCCCTTCCTGGCTGCGGTCCTCGGCGTGTACGGACGCCATAACCTGCCCACGCTGCTACCCTTGCTTGCTGTGCCTCTACGGTCTCCGGAACAGGGCAGCAGGACGTCTCTCTTTCACTACAGGCTGAGCCTCCTTCACTGGATACTGCGCTGGGTGAGTGCAGGGGATTTTCTCTTGTGAGACTTCCCCGCTGGAGAGATTATCAGGGTGGGCCTAATTCGGGGAAGGTGCGCTCCTCTCCCCCTATTATTTGTGGTGCTTCTGCTCTAGGTGTGGGTTCAGGTCCCTCCTGGGTCGCTTCTCACTTAACCTTTATTCACCTTCTATCACCGTAGTGTGTGTAAGGTGTGTGTGTTGGAGTATGGCAGCCAAGTCACAGTCAAAGGCTTCTCAGAAGCTGTTTGCCTGTACTAAGTGTGAACAGCAGTTTACGCAGCATGTAAAGGGTGTATCCTTGTGTAAGGATTGCTTTAAAGGGGATTCTGGACAGAGTCAGTCGGTCCCCATCCTGAACACTGAGGGGGTTACCAGTGTTTTAGCCACTCTGGCGTCAGAGATGGCTGCATCTCGCAGGGACAGGGAGTCCTTGCATTTGCAACTGGCTTCCATGTCTTCTGCGGAGCCTTCCTGGGCCAGAGATCTTATCAGGTCAGTGGATGCATTAGTCCAGGCCACTGGGGTGCCTTCGGGTCCCGTCAGTGCCCCTCCTCCCCCTAGGAAACGGGGGGTCCCTTTATTGTTACAGGTAGATACTTCGGATGAAGAGCCGGGGGACCCTCTGGAAGGGGATGTGTTTCAGGAGGATCCTCTTGCTCCAGCGGAGGAGGTTCCTCAGGAGGAGGCCAAGGGCATAGAGGCCCTGATTCAGGCTATTAAATCTACTCTCAATGTCGGCGAGCAGGAGCCGCCAACTCAGGTTTCTATTTTTGGGCAGCCTACTAAGGCAGTAGTAACCTTCCCAGAGTCAATAGAGTTGGAGAAACCTCTTTTGGACATTTGGAGGTCTCCGGAGAAAAAGTTTCAATTGTCCAAGCGCTTTAAGGCTTCATATCCATTTGCTCCGGAGGCGAGAGCAAAATGGGAGACTCCGCCTTTAGCAGACGCATCAGTGTCAAAGCTTTCCAAGAAAGCTGCGCTGCCCATTCCGGGGGCGGTGGCCCTCAAGGAGGCGCCAGATAGGCGTCTGGAGGCGGGGCTAAAGCAGATTTTTGCAACTGCAGGTGTTTCTCTTCGTCCTATTTTTGTGATCTCCTGGGTCAGTAGAGCCATGGAGAAATGGGCGGAGGATTTGTCAAAGGGTCTGGATGACCAAGGTTCATCTGAGGAGTTCATTCAGTTAGCGGAGCAGATGCGAGAATCAGCGATGTATATAGGAGAGGCTGCAAGGGACTCTGCGGCTCTGGTAGCAAGGATTTCTGCTCAGTCTATTACGGCCAGGAAGTCATTGTGGCTTAAGTCCTGGCAAGCGGAAGCGGACATTAAGAAAGCGGTAGAGGCTCTTCCGTTTACGGGGGATGTCCTATTTGGGCCGGAATTGGACAAGCTGATTGCTCAGGCCACAGGGGGGAAATCTACTTTCCTACCTTCCGCGGCTCCACCTCCCAAAAAGCCTTATCAAGGACCGGCTTTTCGTTCCTTTCGGGGGGCACCCAAGTTCAGGGGTAAATCCAGAGGGTCCTTTACTGCTTCTCGTGGCAGAGGCAGAGGTTTTGGTGGCGCAACCACTTCCTCGGGACCCGGCACCCGTCGTACAGACTCCAAGCAAACAGAAAAACCCGCAGCATGACTCCATGCCCTCCTACCTGGGGGATCCCAGAGTAGGAGCTCGGCTGCTGGACTTCCGACAGGCCTGGGAAGAGTCTTGCAAGGACAAATGGGTCCTTTCCGTCATTGTACAAGGGTACAGACTGGAGTTTGCCTGTACCCCTCCCCACCAGTTTTTTCCGATGGGCTTGCCTCACGCGGAGAAGGACCGTCAGTTGCTTCTTCAAGCGGTTCAGCGGTTGTTGTCCGCGGGAGTTATAATGCCTGTTCCTTCCGAACAACGCACAGAGGGCTTTTACTCTCCTCTTTTCCTGGTGCCGTAGCCGGACGGATCAGTTCGACCAATCTTGAATTTGAAAGCTTTAAACGAGTACATCGCGTACCACAAATTCAAGCTGGAGTCACTCCGTTCTGTGGTCGCAGGGCTGGAACCGGGGGAATTCTTAGCATCTCTGGATGTCAAAGATGCTTATTTGCATATTCCCATTTACGATCTTCATCAGTGGTTTCTTCGCTTTGCGATCAAAGATCAGCATTTTCAGTTTCGGGCACTGCCCTTTGGCCTTTCGTCGGCGCCACGTCTTTTCACCAAGATAATGGCAGTAATGGTCGCATTGCTGCATTCTCTGGGAGTAAAGATTGTTCCTTACTTGGACGATTTACTGATCAAGGCCGGGTCCAGGGATCAGTTGACTCAGGCGATTCAGGTGACCTGCCAGACGTTAACACTCCATGGCTGGATCCTCAATTACAAAAAATCTCAGCTGACTCCTTCTCGAAGGATCGTGTTTCTGGGGTTGATTTTGGATACGGTGGTTCAAAAGGTTTTTCTACCCCGGGAAAAGATGTTGTCCCTGCAGGATTTGGTTCGGCAGGTTCTTCGGCCTCGGAGAGTGTCGGTTCACCTATGCATTCGACTGCTGGGCAAGATGGTGGCCTCATTCGAGGCCCTCCAGTTCGGCCGTTTTCATTCGAGGACTTTTCAGTTAGATCTTCTCAAGAAGTGGTCGGGCTCCCATGTGCATATGCACAAGATGGTGATTCTATCTCCCTGCAGTCGACTTTCTCTCTAGTGGTGGCTGCTGTCGGCCAATTTGCTGGAGGGCCGCCGGTTCGGAATCTGGGATTGGACGATAGTCACGACCGATGCCAGCCTCTGAGGTTGGGGGGCTGTAGTGTTGGGACATCACTTCCAGGGACGTTGGTCTCTTCAGGAAGCGAAGCTTTCCATAAACATCTTGGAGCTTCGGGCAATTCGTCTGGCCTTGTCCAATGCGGACTGGCTCCTCCGGGGAAAGTCTGTTCGTATTCAGTCAGACAATGCCACGGCTGTGGCTTATGTAAACCGGCAGGGGGGAACACGCAGTCGCGGGGCCATGCAGGAGGTGCGTCCGATTCTTCAATGGGCGGAGCGGCATGCTCTAGCCTTGTCAGCGGTCTTCATTCCCGGGGTGGACAACTGGGAGGCGGATTATCTGAGTCGCCAGGACGTCCACCCTGGGGAGTGGGCGCTACATCCAGAGGTATTTGCCCAGATTGTCCATCGTTGGGGAATGCCGCAGGTGGACATGATGGCCTCCAGACACAATCGGAAGGTGCAGCTGTACTGTTCCAGGTCTCGGGATCCAGAAGCGGTGGCGACGGATGCGCTGACCGCGGATTGGGACTATTCCCTCATATATCTGTTCCCTCCGTTGCCTTTTGATTCAGTTGGTACTCAAACGAATCAAACGGGAGAGTGCTACGGTCATTCTGGTGGTTCCGAATTGGCCTCGTCGTCCTTGGTATGCCGAGCTTCAGGGGCTCCTGATAGATCATCCATGGCAGCTTCCTCTAAGGGACGATCTTCTACAGCAGGGGCCGTTCGCCTACCAAGGCTTACGGCAACTTCGTTTGACGGCATGGCTGTTGAGGCCGCGCTGTTGAGCAGACGGGGAATTCCTAAGTCGGTGATTCCCACGATGATGAGAGCCAGGAAGGAGATTACTTCCCGGCATTATTATAGCATTTGGAAGGCCTATGTGGCGTGGTGCGAGTGCCGTAACTTGCCCACGGCCGTTTTTTCTTTGTCTCGTTTGCTGCGGTTTCTGCAGTCAGGGTTTAAGGCGGGTCTGCGCCTAGGGTCCCTTAGGGTGCAAGTATCCGCCTTATCCATTTTCTTTCATTGTTATCGTATGATTTGTTCTTTTGTTATTATTATTCTCTCTCTCTCTATCGGGGATTCCCTGGTCTCTATCGGGGATTCCCTGGTCTCTTTTCTCCTCTCGGGCACAGTTAACTAAGACTGAGGTCTAAAGGGGGGATAGAGGGGGAGGAGCCAAGCCACATTTCAAGTTCTTAAAGTGCCGACTCCTCCATTACACCACTCTATTCCCCAGCGTAGACTTCAGTGTCCCCTACGGATTCGGAGAAAGGGAATTAACGGTGAGTACCAAATTCCTATTATCCAATGTAGCCTGTAAATAACTAAAATAAATGTACTCCTGAAAACACACAGGTTTAGTAAAACCTGTGCGTCTGCCTGCTGTGGTCTTTTTTCAGGGAATTGTAAGAAAATCCCTGAAAAGCTGCGTCATAGGATTGCCCCTGGGAATTTTATGATTATCCGTGGTAAATTACCACGGGCAATTTGGCTTTGTCTACTTGAGTATTGTCATATTGTCTGCCCTTCTGATTTTTTTTTTATTTTAGGCCCCATTCGGAAGTGTGTGTGTGTGTGTGGGGGGGGTTGTTTCTGACAGGTGAATTGGTTTGAGGAGCTGATTTAAGTTATCTGTATGCAATTGTCTACAATGATTTGTACAGCAACATCGCACATTTTGCGTGCAGGTGGTGCTTAATGGACTTATTGTTTTTGTCAGATACAGCAGTAGGACTGCAAAAAACAGAGGATACTGACAATTCCTGGGCGCTGACACATTCTTTTTTTCATGTTTTTCTCAATTTACCCAAAAGAGAAAAAAAATAAAAACACAATAGTGCAGTACAGTTTTAAGTAACAAGAAATAACTTTCTCAGAGATTTTATTCTGACAACTCGTACCCCTTAAGGTGGTCTACTTTTTACTACTTCTACTGTACTATTATAATCTACTACTGTATGATTGGTGTTTCATACCACTGCATTAATTCCATAGGCAGCGACAGGCGCGAGGGCCTTTTATAAAGCCTGGTATTCTTGCAGCAGTTAGGACTGTTTCAGGTGTTCTTTCCTTAGCAGGATTGAAGGTGCCCACACACACTGCTATAATTGCATGCATTTTGGACTGCATCGCTTGCGATTTGTGTGCGATGCGATCCGAAGTTAGTTCAAATAGTATGTGCAGCACATACTTTGTGAACCGTGCGATGGGATGTCCACGGGAGAGCGCATCGCACACTGCAATCGCACCGTGTAATGGCACCTTGAGGTCTAGTACTGTCATTTAGTCTACCATTTTTCACAGAGGGGCAGAACTATGCAAACTGTTCTGTTCCCTAATTCCAGTTCTTCCCAGCAACATGGATCCGCTTAATGCACATGCTAAACAGAGTCTGCACGGATTCTCAAAGTTTAACAGTTAAGTTTCATAAGACAGACTTTAAACTTTGTTACCTTAATGGGGAGCTACCCTTTTATGTTTAGAAATAAAAATGCCCGTTTTCCCCTTTTGAAATTCGATGCTGGGTCTAGTACATTATTTTCCTTTTCTTTGCTTAATCAGTGGAAGCAATTAAAAGATAAAATATGCCATTTTTGGTTAATTTTGTTCTGCCCCGCTGACATTCTGCTTATTCTTCCCCCTAACCCCAGAGACTTGTCTGACAATCAACTGAACCGTTTGGATGAATTTGCATTTGTTGGACTAACCTCGCTGGAAAAACTGAACCTTGGGGATAACCGAATAAATCACGTGGCTGAAGGTGTTTTTAAGGGACTAACAAACCTCTTGACATTGTAAGTGGATTAAACATTTTCTTCTATTTCTTGTTGACTAAGCTAAACTTTAAACTAAATTCCCACATCGACTGTGCATCGGATTTCTGTTTCTCAGTATTAAACTTCTCCCAAGCAGGGATTTTAGGTTCCAGTAGACAGAACTTGAACAATTTATGTTGTCCATGTTGTAAAAAAAAAAAAAAATCAACTTTTAGATATTGAAGCATAAATTGATAAATAAATTTAGGAAGAATTACATAGTTACATACAATTGTGGTAGGACTAGTTGTAATTTAGTGGTTACACTTATGTTGGGTTGGGTACGGGATTCTGGTGGTCAGAAGACCAAAGATGGCATCCCAATGTGCAGAATCCTGAGACAAGTGGGTAAGCATGCAAACCCTCCTCTTTTGCAGCCTAACCCTAACATTCTGAATTTTGGCACCAGTCTTCTAAACTGTGTTGGTATTGTGGTATTTGTATTCTGATTGTTGGCATTCAGAATGCTGGTATGCTAACTTAATCCCCACATGTCCATGTTCGAACCAATGTATTTGAAGTTATTTGTAAAATGTATATATAATTTTATTTATTTTTTCACTATTATTCATATGGGATACTGAAGTCTCAATATATTGGGGAATAGAGGTCATCTGACAGGAGACGGGCACATCAATGTCTTCAACCAGGGTGTGCTGGCTCCTCCCCTCTACTTCCCCTTACTAGCCAGTTTTAGAAAATGTGCTCTAAGGAGAGGATTCTTCAATTGACTTTTATTTATTATTTTGGGGTTGCTGTTTGGGCTATACAGCTTCCCTGCTGGGAGGGCAGGTTGGGAATCGATAGTTGCAGGCCTCTTAAGGTACTGGGTACTGATCCCTGCTGCATGTCCACAGACCTGAGAGGGTGCTTGTTACTGCGGGCATTGCACTGCAGCGTGCACAACCCTATGATGCCGCACACCCACTGCTCAGCCTGAAGCCATTGAGTGGTGAGTGTTACCAGGGGTCCCCACAGTGGGGTACCCCGGTTCATGTGCAGCAAGATGGCAGCGGCAGTGTCCCTGCACAGGGACCGCGACAGCCCCGCTGATACTGGATGCCAGGAGCTGCCACTGAACCACCAAGGCATGTTCCGATTTGGAATACAAGTGTTTGAGCAGCGCTCAGTATAGTCCAGTGTAAGTGTCCAACAACCAAAACTCCTCAGCTGTAGTAGATGATTAAACACCAAAGTCCAATTCTTTCAAGATAGACTGCAGCTCCCTTTTTACAATATCATCCAGGGTCAGGATGCACAAATCTAGAAAATACAGGAAGAAAAGGGGCGCTTCATGGTGCAGATAAAACAAATTTATTTGGAAACCAGCATTAAGGCTTCAGGTAAAAGTAAGCAATTTGCTCGGTACGAGAAAATTGCTTACTTTTACCAGGAAAAAAAAAAATATATATATATATATCTATATATATAATCTCTGTCTTGATTTAACATAGGCGACAGTATAAATAGTATAGCCCGGGCGCCATGAGAGGGGACGGGCTTAGCTCAGAGCGGGACCTGAGTGCACCTGTACACTGCTTCCTGCTTCTTCCTCATGCTGTGGACGCCATTACAGCAGCAGAAATCACTCCTCAGCGGTGCAGCCTTTGGGATAGAGAGATTCTTACAGCAGAGACAGCAAGTATAGCGCTTCAGTGAGCATAACAGCCACTTTGGTGCATATATATATATATATATATATATTTTATGCACAAGCATATTGCTGCCAGTCCTTCTATATAGGGGACTAGGGTGCAGGGTGCTGGTGTCCCAATATACCTCTGAGTTCCCCCACTGCTAATTAAGCATTGTGCATACTATACGTCTGTTAGTAACTATGTGTTTGCTCTATCACATATATCTATCTCTCTGAACATTATTTTGGTTGTGTACTAAGTGTGTTTAAAGTGTGTCAAGGTGGTGTTTTTTTTTTTTTTTCTTCTCCATAATGGTGAGAAAAATAACTTGTAGAATTTGGAGCAAACTTGTTGCTGCAAATCATGCATCACAAGTTGCTTGTGAGCAATGTATGTCACCACAAAAAATTTAGGGCATTTTTTTGGGGGGGAAGTGGTGTGGTCGCATAGTAGTACCAATTCACATTACAGCACACCGTAATGCCCAGTACACATTACAGCACACACCGTTATGCCTAGTACACATTATAGCACACACCGTTATGCCTAGTACACATTATAGCACACACCGTTATGCCCAGTACACATTACAGCACACACACCGTAATGCCCAGTACATATTACAGCACACACACCATAATGCCCAGTACACATTATAGAACACACCGTAATGCCCAGTACACATTATAGAACACACCGTTATGCCCAGTACACATTATAGAACACACCGTTATGCCCAGTACACATTATAGAACACACCGTTATGCCCAGTACACATTATAGAACACACCGTTATGCCCAGTACATATTACAGCACACACACCGTAATGCCCAGTACACATTATTGAACACACCGTAATGCCCAGTACACATTATAGAACACACCGTTATGCCCAGTACACATTATAGAACACACCGTTATGCCCAGTACACATTATAGAACACACCGTTATGCCCAGTACATATTACAGCGCACACACACCGTAATGCCCAGTACACATTACAGCACACACACGGTAATGCCCATTACACATTACAGAACACACACGGTAATGCCCATTACACATTACAGAACACACACGGTAATGCCAAGTAAACATTATAGAACACACACGGTAATGCCCAGTACACATTATAGAACACACACGGTAATGCCCAATACACATTATAGAACACACCGTTATGCCCAGTACACATTACAGCACACACACGGTAATGCCCATTACACATTACAGAACGCACACGGTAATGCCCAGTATACATTATAGAACACACACTGTAATGCCCAGTACACATTGTACACATGCTGGTTGGCACAGGGGGGAGGAGGAGGGAATTTTATGCTGGTTGCCACAGGGGGGGGGTTATTCTGGTTGCCACGGGGGTGGGGAGGTTTCTGGTTACCCGCGGGGGGGGGGGGGGGGGGGGGGGGGGCTGGTACAGCTGATACACTGCTGAGTGGGCTGTCTGCAAGGCGGGGGACTGTGATGTGGCTGGAAGAGCTGACACGCTGCTCTGAGTTGAGCAGCGTGTCAGCTCTTCCAGCCTCATCCAGTCCCCCACTGCGCTGACATCCCGCTCACCTCTTATGCTGAGAGTGGCTGTCAGTTGTTAGAGCCATATCGCATCCCATCCCCCGCTCTCAGCAGCAGAATGAATTTACACGGCGTGGGGCGGCAGAAGGATGCAGACTTGCAAAGCCACAGACACTGTGACCGTGAACCAGGCTGCCGCTGCTCTCAAAAGAAATGGCAGGGCGCGCGGCTTTAATGATTGGCGTGCACTTGCAGTGATTGGCTACCGGGCGGCCACTGTGCAGTGATTGGGTCCCGGCGGCCGCTGCACTGATTGGCTTACGGTGGCTCACAGGCGCAGCTCAGCGCGTCCTCTTGGACCCCTTAAGTTTCAAAAACTGATTCCCCGGTGAGCGTTTTAGGGTAAAATACGCGCTATAGCGTCTATTTGCGAACCCTGGCATGTGTGTAACTCAACCATTGCTGTTTCGGCCCGTAGGGCCTTATGGTTAAGGCAGTAGGTAACTGATGCGGACTCAAAGCGCAGTGTGGAGAATCTTTGCGCATATGTAATGAGTGCACGTGCATACTAATGAGCCGCTCATTACATATGCGCATATGTAATTAGTGGCTCATTAGTGTGCACACATTACACATGCACAAAGTGCGAACTACTAGGTTTCATCAGGCACTGGGACTGCCTGGAGGCTAAATAACGTTTAAGAGGCATTCCCACTGCCTCTTAAACGTTATTTAGCCGTGTAGGACTCTGCTTTGAAAACGGGTTGAAATACCGTTTAACTTTAAACGGTATTTCAACTCTGGCGTTTTCCCACTGCTGCCTTAAACGGTATTTTGCCCTCAAAAATCGGCAATATACCGTTTTAAGGCTGCAGTGGGAAAGGGGCATTACTGTGATCTTGTTCCAACTGTTCTTGCAGGTTGCAAGACAGTAGTTTCAGTGCTCTGTTTGTACGTTACGGGTCAGTTGACGTAAGTTGGAGCATCTGAGTTTTGGTGACTTTTTGCTCCCTACAAATCACATTAGTGATTTTCAAATGTTCTAATGTTAAAATAACGGTGTTAACAAAATTTAGCTAAGTGTGTTGTTGTGTTTGTTGTGGTGTGCTGGTGCGAATCTCACCACATTATTTGTTCACGTTAAATCCTACCTCACATACGTTATCCTTCCTTCGGGCACAGTTTCTTAACTGGCTAGTAAGGGGAAGTAGAGGGGAGGAGCCAGCACACCCTGGTTGAAGAAATTGATATGCCTGTCTCCTGTCGGATGACCTCTATTCCCCAATGTATTGAGACCTCAGTATCCCATATGAACTCCCTGAAAAGGATTTACCGGCAGGTGTTGAAATCCTATTTTTCGAATCCTGAAGGTTGTCTTAATTGTTTTGATAATAGTTAAAGATCCAAATATGTTTTACATAGAAGAGCCTATCTAAATACAGTTACTTTTCAGATGTCCTTGATCTGGATGTTCTTCCAGAATTGACATATTGTAGGATAGGGGTAGATACAGCCCTCCCAGCTTTTGTGGAACTACAAATCACAGCATGCCATGCCACCAGATTTTCATAATACTGTTTCCAAGAGGGGTGTATGTTGAATAGCCCTGCCCTAAGGTATTCCACTTTTTTTTTGTACATTTTTATAAAGTAATTTTCCAGAAAGTTCATATAAAGCAGGTAATTCCTTAACTAGATCCTGAGATTATTTTTGTTTATAGCAAAAGTTTTCAGATCAGTGGTGTGGGGACTAATGTATACATTTTAGTTGACCATTGAGTTTATCAGAAGTTGTCCTTTAAAACCACTGTACTATATGCCAGCATGCTCCAGGGCGAAAGTGCTTGCCATGCATGAACTAATAGATGTGGGCTAGCGTCTCCTGAGTTAAAGTTTGTGATGTTATGTCAGGAATGTACCATGAGTCACTGTACACTCATCACTTTTAAGATGATGTTATGGAAGTTTAAACATAATTTTTATGTTTATTGTCCATACAAATTGTACAATTTAATATTTATTTTACTTTAAGTGTAAGTTTGATCTGGCATTTTACGAATAGTTGTAGAAACTTGCGTTAGAACTAGAATATTTGTTATATTTTTGAGGGTAGAGAACATAAGGGGTGAAGGATGCAAGGAGAACTTAAGGCTAATTTTCTTAGAAGGATGTAGAAACTGATGTGGTATATTAGGTCTACAATGTCTATGTTGGCATGGAAAAAGGTCAACATCCGTGTCTCCCATTTTTCTTTGGGGTCATTGTCAACACTTGAGCACATGGCCCACCAATTAATGTACCGCTTTACTCACCAATTTACCCAGTTGGAGTCCCAAAATGTCATAAAAAAAAAATCTATATAGCCATATTTTCGTTTTACTTGTGTTTACTTGTGATTGGCTGAGAGCTCTCTCAGCCAATCAGAGGGCCGCCCAGTGTTTTGAAATGTTTTTTTTTTTTATTCTACTGCCTGTCGCTGACTACCGCAGCATGCCAGCCCTCCTGCTACTTGCTCTGCTACACCGCCGCCAGCCCTCTCCCAGCACCCAACGTGGCATGTGACATTAGGTGCTGGGGAAAAAAAACACTTGCGCGCCATATGATGCGATCGCATGCGATACGATGTCCCATCACATCTGATCGCACAAGTGTATGGGCATCATTAGCCTGTTTTATTAGTAGATTATTAATCTGTAGCTTTTATTTAAAATTGTTTATATGTGTTTGAGATATATATATATATATATATATATATATATATATATATATATATATATATATATATATATATATATATATACACACACTAAGTATGTACCCCACAAATCCTATAATCTAACATGTCTGTGTAATTGCGCTTTAAGTGCATATATTTGTTTCAATTACTCTATGGAACACCTGCTTTCATGGGCAAATGTTTAGCCACATCCCAAGCTTCTGCAAATAAATGCTTAGGTCACAAATCTGTGTTGGCTGAAAGGCTCTCCTGTTCTAGTGGAATGCAGGCAGTGAAACAGAACTACCTTAGTAAGCAGATCTGTCAAATTCTTTAGCACCACGGTGGTTTGAGCATCTAAAGAGCAGGATGTTGTATCCTATCCACTGATATTCTTTATGGCTGCAATATTGTTACATTTTGCAGATCACAACATGCTGTATTTGTCTACATCCCAAGGAACCTAAATGTGCTCTAATAGGATTGTTAAATGAACTACATCTTTTATAAATATTATGTAGTTACAGTAAAACTGGGATGCCGCCATGTTTTGTGTTTTATTAGCCAAGTGATTATATGTTTTAATTTAATGGGTCAACTAGATTTGGTACTTGTGGATTATCATATATAGTGGCATGCGATGCGATTTTTGCCGTTTTTGTCAAAATCGCATTGCATGCAATCGCATCGCATGCGATTTTGATCGCATGCGATCGCATACGATTTTGATCGCATACGATTTTTCACTGAAAAGCATCCAAATGCATTGGAATTAGTATGAAACATGTTCAATGGCCCCCAAATGGCATTTTTGAGGCTGTACCACCCCCACTATCAACGCGAACCCGAAGCGTGGCGAGCGCGGCGGTACGCGTCCTACGACCTTTTCATACCCCCACTATCCACGTCGGCGTGGAGTTGAGAACAGAAAGTGTGGCGAGCGCAGCGAGCCACCGAGCCCGAAGCGTGGCGAGGGGACGCGGACACCTGTGAAGCCCGTGAGGGGACGCGGATACCTGTGGATAGTGGGGGTATGAAAAGGTCGTAGGACGCGTACCGCCGCCCTTCGCGGGCTCGCTGCGCTCACCACGCTTTGGGTTCGCGTTGATAGTGGGGGTGGTACAGCCTCAAAAATGCCATTTGGGGGCCATTGAACATGTTTCATACTAATTCCAATGCATTTGGATAGGTTTTCTTATAAAAAAAAATTTTTTCCCCCACTCTTTTTAGCATTGAGGGACTTTCTGTTAAAAAGAACAAATCTATTGCAATGTATAAAAAAAAAGCCTCTAAATCTAATAAAGCCTCCACCATAACATTTTATATAACTGTTTTTTTCAAGTACGAAACGTGTTGTGCTGGGATACTTACTCATTCTTCACACTCAATTCCCACACTGCGGTGAGCATGTGGACATTTAACGGCTTGTTCCCAATTATTAATCCAAGATTATTATTTTTTTATATTTCCACTCTAGCTGAGAAAAATGTCTGAATGCTTTCATATTCTGTTAACCTTTGTGCAACCTTTCTAATACAATAATTAAAAACAATCTGGGCGAGTTAGAGCCGCATGAAAGAGAACAAGAATACATTAATTAAGACTTTTTTTGTGGCTTAGGAAGGGCGTAAGAGCAGATGACAGGCAGTCTATGCGGTTCAGGGTCATCAGATGTTCACAAGCAGGAGGGCGGCACTGATTAACAGGGCTCCAATCACTGATGCTTAACGAAGCATGAGCAGGGATCTCATTCAGACAAGGAAGTTGGATTGTCTCCTCCTGCAACTCTTTTTTTTTTTTAGTTTATTGTGCACAAACTTATGCTATTAACCATGCTGATGCCAGAGCATGGAATGCTGCATTTGCAGTTATGCCATGTACTAGACATGAATTAAATGATTGGACAAATCTAATCATTGAAGCTTCCTTTCCAGAAAATCATAGTTGATCTATTTTTTAAATAAATATATTGTTTATTTATGACCTGATAATTGAATATTTACCAAAACAATTGCTTATCACAGGGACCTTCGAAACAATGAGATCTCTTGGGCTATTGAAGACTCCAATGAAGCATTTTCTGGTCTCTTGAAGCTACACACACTGTAAGTATTCAATCCATACATTTTTGGTACAATGTCATTGCAAAACTGATGGTCAGCCACCGCTTTGTTTGCAATGTTATGCCTGCCGCTCTCTGGGAAGAAAATTAATTGTATGTGCTGTTTAAATATGGGAGCAGATGGGTACATATTAAAGATCTTTTAAATGTTAACTTTTTTTTTACTGGCTGCTACATTATTATTATCCGGTTAGCTTTGCGGATGTCAAAGGCTTAGAATGCTTCTGTTAGTGACACTTGGTTTTAATACTGTTGTGACCTCCATACACTCCTTGGGTTGGTTGCCCTGTGCAGTAATTCGATCTTTAATGTAAGTATTCAAGCTAAGCTAGTATCTTGTTGGGATCCTCCCATATTTCCATGCATTGTTTCATCAAGAAAGATATATTGACATTTTTAATAAAGGTCTTGACGATTTGAAATATTGTTTTCTTTGATGTATGCATGATGGACATCTTCACTTAGATCAGATACTTTCTTAGCTGATTTGTTAACATCTTTGTTACAGGATTTTGCAAGGGAACAAGATAAAATCCATCACAAAGAAAGCTTTCACTGGCCTGGATTCTCTGCAACACCTGTAAGTATATGTATGTTAAGTGACTAAAACCCCATACACATTAGGCGATAAGGGCAGCAGCTGATATATAATTTGAAAATATCGGCTGTGGGTCCCGACATTGTGCATACATACTGAACATTTTGGTTAACGATATGGTCAGTGAGGTCACCGGGACTAGCTGGACATGTGGATCCTTTGACTATATAGCCAAATTTACTGTCATGTTCAGAATCCTTAATCATTGGTAACGGCGTGCGGGAGTGTGAATCGGTAATGATATTAAGTGTGCACTGTAGACAAGATGGGCTCTTCTGAGCGATATATTTTACTATCTAGTCTACACACGTAGCATTTTGGGCTATTTTCTAAGCGATCTGTGTAGATTACTAAGAATCTTAGCACGGGTTGCTCCTCATTTACAGACCATAGGGACTCAGGTGGTGCGCACTCTTGTTCAGAGACCGCTTGGTGAAATCAATTGTAGCTGGTAAAAGGCACATTTATTAGTATAATAGTTAAAATAATTAGATTTTTTTCTATATTATAAGATAATATTGTGTGGGAAAGTATTGTAGATGGGTATTGCGTTTGGCAAAACACCTTTGTCATTTTTAAGTTGAAATACATTTCTTACATATTCTCACTAAAAAAAAAGGAGATTTAAATTATAAAAACAATCCATTATTAACATCTTTTTATTTCTTTTCGGCAAGGAATTGTAGCAGTGCTGCTGTTTATATTCCTACTGTAGAATGCTTGCTTACAGTATATAGCATAGATCTACACAATCGCAATGTTCTGTCCCTGCCTCAACAACACCAAGCTTGGTTTTTAGTCAGAAGCTAATTTTCCTATTCATTTGTTTATGGTAGATGGGAGGTAATTTTAGCATGAGGAAGAAACGCATGCAAATATGGCATGAATATTTCTATATCACACTTGTGGTACCAGGGTTGCTCAGATTTATGGTTAAGTTCCAGTGCTTCTTTTTCCAATGTTAGTGACTTTCTTCAACATATCTTTAAAAGTGATAATTGTGGTAATGTACACCATTATTTCAAGCCTCTCTGTTACTTGTACTTGAAATAACATTGGGGTAGATGTATGAAGCAGTGATAATGGAGGAGAAATGAGCAAGAGGAGAAGTTCCCATGGCAACCAATCTGCTGCTCTGTATAATTTTATCTTACGCCAATTATAGATGTTACTTGAGTGCTTATTGGTTGCCATGGGCCACTTCTCACTGTTTCATACATCTACTCTATTGTGGGGGTGATTCTGGTTGGTTTGCAAAAGCAAACTCTTTCCTTAATGGACAAAACAATGTGCATTGCAGGTGGGGCAGACAGTAGTTACATTTTGGTGAGTTAATTTTACCCTGTAATTTAGATTTCAGTTTGAACACACCCCACCCAGATGGACTCCCTGCAGTACACCTGGTTTTGTCCATTAAAGAAGGAGTTTTGCTTTTGCAAACCAACCAGAATCACGCCGTGACCGAGGCCAATATACTTTGGTCTCCAAAATAATTAATAGCATTGGTTCACTTAATAAACACACTATGGGGGGTATTCAATCCCAGGTCACAACTGTTGATTCATCCTGACAGTCGTGACCCTGGCCCATTTTTGTTTTCTTGACCGCTGATCGCCAGGCGGGATTCTATTTCCTGTCTACAAATCAGCGAAAAGGGGGCGTGGATTGTCAAGATTCGGCCGTGATCGCGACAATTCACGCCCATTCTCAACAAAATAGGTCTGACCGCTTTTAAAGTTGGGCCCGTTATGTCGATTTGCCTCTTCAATGCTGTCGGGAAAGACGGCATTGAATAGGCGCCCGCCACAATTTCTCCTGTTGCAAAAAGAGGCCCGGATTGAATACCCCCCCTATATGTCTTTTTCATACTGTATGTGATACAATTCTGTTTGTACTATTATTTTTATTTTGTACATTTCTCTTCACAGTGATTTGAGTAACAATGGGATTATGTCTGTGCAAGAAAACGCCTTTGCGCACATTAAACTTAAAGAGTTGTAAGTATAGTCCTAATTCTTGGTGGGCATATTTATACATTGTGGAATTTGAGATTTTGACTCAATTATGTTTAGCTCCCATTTGTCTCCACAATAGATTAGTTCTAATAGTCTTAAGATTTTATTTTATATTTGAACTACTCCTTAGACTTTCATGCTTTGGGTACATATTTATGTCATCTTTGCATTTGATTTTATTGCATTGGATATTCTCATATATATGGCGTCACAAGGTTGCTGAAGTGCCTAACTAAGGGTATTCCGCTGTTAGGTCAACACACCTAAGGTTGACATTCATTGGGTAAACCATGGAAGGTCGACATGCCTTAATTCGACACCTGAAATAGGTCGACAATGGCTAGGTCGACAGTCAAAAAATTTTGAGCCGACGTGCTGACAGGCGGTATTTCATGCCCTACCACCTATTAGGGCATGGAGAATAGAATCGTGTGCTGAGCACAGCAAGCCATGCGAAGGGACACAATGCATCCATACGGTGACCATGTCAACATTCAGGACAAAAAGATGAAAAGCCCATGTCGACCTTTTGACTGTTGACCTAGTCATTGTCGACCTAATGCATGTCGACCCATACCCGAACAGTACATAAATAAATGAGCAGAACCAGAATGACAATGATAGATGGAAACCTGGTTTCTAAGCATTGCTGCATCATCGGTCATAATACTCAAGCAGCAGGGAGGCAGAAACCAAGGGTCAGGTGCCATTGTATGGATTACATGATAGGAAAAGTATTAGAAGGCAAAGCACAGGAGGGAAGAGAACCCTTCTTGTGAAAGCTCACATTCTAAATGGGAAAAGCAGACAGACATATTGGATACGTCATTGTTCTAAAATAAAATGATGCTGTTTGCCTGTCGGTGCCTTACTGTGTGAATCTTTTGCAGAATCCTGAACACAAGCAATTTGCTTTGTGACTGTCAGCTAAAGTGGTTTCCCCAGTGGCTAATTGACAGTGGCTTGCAACATTCGGTTAATGTGAGCTGTGCTCACCCCGATGGTCTCTGCGGGCGTCCTCTACTCAGCGTGATCTCTGAAGATTTTATCTGTGGTTAGTATTTTATTTCCAGCTTTTTATTGATTTTTACTTTTTTCCTAAAAAGGAAGAATCCAGTCTGTTTTTCCCCCATCCAGTAGCTATGCAAACTAGTAGCTTGTTGTAGTTCCGTTCCTAAAGTAAAGGTTTAACGTGCTTCAATTATGTCTAATATAATGTTCTATGATGTATATGTTTTCAGTGGACCAACCTTTCCATTTCTATATGTTGTAAGGTATCCCTAATGACCTGCCTCCGTTTCTCCCTCCCTCCTTCTGCCTTCACAGATAATTTTCCCAAACCACAAATAAAAGTCCACCCAGAAACCACGGTGGCTCTGAGAGGAATGAATGTGACACTCATATGTGCTGCAGGAAGCAGCAGCGACACACCCATGTCTACAGCGTGGAGAAAAGATGGTGAAGTGCTGTATGATGCAAAAGTAGAAACCTTTGCCAGATATCAGAAACACGGGGCCGAGCTTTTAGAGTACACTACTTTTTTGCATCTTTTCAATGTCAATTTTACAGATGAAGGGAAATACCAGTGTGTCATAACCAACCACTTTGGCTCCAATTATTCCAGCAAAGCTAAACTCACAGTTAATGGTGAGCTCTCCTTTGTGTTTGTATCGTTTTATTTATTTTTTCCCTGCAGATTATTAATAAACCAGTCCTTAGAGTGTTGGCAGTTAGTCTATTTCTCTACAAAACATGAACTATTATCTATCTAACCTCTATAAGGTGAAATACCGCTAGAGGTCACTCAATGGTCCAAAATCTAGGCACTTTTTGCATGGACACTGATCTGTTTCCAACTTGCTTGATATGGGGAGAGGGAGCTGCGAAAAAAGTTTGGAGATGGGAGCAGATAGGGACTGGAGGTGGGGTAAAGCGTTTGTAGGCTAAAAACTGTCACAGCTCACAGTGAAAGAAAATATTTATGTTCAGTTTCCATTTTATTCGGTGCAGCTTTCAAGTACTGGCTAGGGCTCCCCTTTCTCCCTAGTACAGTCTTAAATTCTGTGTCATGGATTCAACATGGTAGGGGGGATCCTTGCTACAGACAAGAGTGACAAACCTAATTGAATAATTCCAAGCTGACAATTAGTCACAGGTTTTAACGCCCCTATACACTGGGCAATGTACCTGCAGTTTGGGCTCTCTTCCTGTGATTGCAGCAATCGCAGGGAAAATAGCCTAAATTGCTGTTGACTGACAGAAGGTCCAATGTAATGCGCGGTCCTGTGCGTGCGTCTGAGCATGCAAAAGGACTGCATACAATCTTTCTGCTGCATTTGACACTGTTGATAACACACTTCTCATACAAATACTACGCTCCCTTGGTCTTAATGATACAGCCGTTTTCTGGTTCTTATCTTTCCAATCTGATCACTCTTTCTCAACAATGTACCCCTACCTCAACAGCTTGCTGCCTAAGGGTCCTCCTGTTTGTTCCCTAAATACAATCTGTCTCTAAATTATATTACTTGCATCTAAAAAAAAACGTATCCAAAATACGACACTATCTTATACAAGATGCTGCTAAATCTCTAATCCATGCGCTAATTATATCCTGCATTCACTATTGCAATAGTCTCCTTACCGGTATTGCCGAGAACAGACCTGTAAATAAATACCATATATTGCATGTGGTCCTGTTGCCCGGGAAGGTGCTGGGTGGCTCAAGGAGTGATGTCAAGGAGAAGTCACCGCAATGTATGGGGGCCTTAACATATGCCTTCATGCCTGCTTACTTCTGGTAATAATGTAAAAACTAACTTCTTTTTACAATTTTGTCAATGTAGTTTGCTCACTCCCAGAAGATAAAGCTGTAATTTGCCAAGTTACTTTCGCGAGAGATCTATATTTCACTAACCTGAATCTGATTACACACTCACATGTTCATACTGAATACCTTATTTTAGAATGTTTCCTTGAGTGGTTGTATTTACCTACCATGGTATTATATTGATCACATCTAAAATACTTTATCACAAACACCCCAAATGCAATAGCTATATAGTATATGGTACCACAGGACTGTCTCATACCTATGCATGTTAGATAGCTGGACAAACAAATCGCTTATATTTACTCTTGCTGTGTTCCCTGGTTATATTGTTTCTTCTGTATTCAGATTCCAGGCTAGCATGAAAATAGCCTGGTCTTAAGTACCGAGACATGAACAGAACGTGTACTGTCAGGATCTTGTTTGTTGTGCTATTATGAAACACCTTTGGGCATAATCAAGACTTTTTCAGGAGACTTTCTTTACTGGCTGCAAATAATCACATGAGATGAGTGTTGTGGACACCTGCTCACAGCTGGTATAAAAAATCGGTACTTATGTAGTATCTGGGCTGCCGATTTCTAAATCGGGTCGGATCGGGAGATCGCATCGCATGCGACCATGCGATTCGATGCGATGACCCGATTTTTCCATAGGAATCAATGTTAAAATGGACTGAGTCCATTTTAACATGGAATTCAATGGGAAAAATGGGTCCTTTTCATACCCCTACTATCCAAGTGGGCATGGAGTTGGATATAAACCTGTGGCGAGCGTAGCGAGCCACCGAGCCCGAAGCGTGGCGAGCGAACGAATACCGTCCCCTCGCGGGGCTCGCTTCGCTCGCCACGCTTCGGGCTCGGTGGCTCGCTACGCTCGCCACAGGTTTATATCCAACTCCATGCCCACTTGGATAGTAGGGGTATGAAAAGGACCCATTTTTCCATAGGAATCATTTTAACATTGATTCCTATGGAAAAATCGGGTCATCGCATCCGATATCGGATGCGATGCGATGCGATGCGATATCGCATCGCATCGCATCTGATTGTATGCCTTAACTTAAGGCATACAATCAAAAAATCGGCAGCCCAGATACTACATAAGTACCAAAAAATCTTATAGATTTTATGATAGCAGTAGCAGCACATTTGAATAGCTTCATTGGTATGTTAATATCTTTCTGTTGCACTTAATTATGCCAATATTAAATCAAAGTGGCATGACAGGTACACTCAGAGGGTTGTGTTTAAAGTTCAATCTTTATAAATGTTTACAGATTTGAAACCTGAGAAACTCAATCTTAATCGATGTTGGGTACCTGGGGCTGAAACCCAATTTCCTAACACCATTTTTTGTTATATACATTTTTAAAGGTTAATACAGTAAATGTGTGTGTTCCCACTGGAAGTACAACAGTAACTTATTTACATCCATTTGAAATTTATAAAAATCAGTGGAATTGAACTTTTTTTATTAAAAATACTTCCAAATATCTCTAGTTGTTTCTTAAAGTCAAAATAAACTGCATATGTTCATAGTTCTTTGCTGAATTTACATTTAATGTTCAAGTGTCTTTTTTTTTCATATATTATGACAGAAATGCCCTCGTTTTTGAAAACGCCAATGGACCTGACCATTCGCACCGGTGCCATGGCACGGTTAGAGTGTGCAGCCGAAGGAAGCCCGACTCCACAAATTGCATGGCAGAAAGACGGTGGCACAGATTTCCCTGCAGCCCGGGAGCGCCGCATGCATGTTATGCCAGAAGACGAGGTCCTGTTTATTGTCAATGTTAAGATTGAAGACATGGGGCTGTACAGTTGCACAGCACAAAACGCTGCAGGCAGTATATCTACCAATGTCACCCTCACTGTTTTAGGTAAGAACATTTTAATCCTTACTCAGTGTTTATCTAAAGTCACAAAAACCTTGTGAGCATTTAATGTATGGTGCAAGCACCTCTGCAAAAGCCAAGCTTTCCTAAATAAATTCATGATAGAATGAGAAGGTTTTTAATCTTCCTCCTCCGTGTTCTGTGTTATCCTAATTCTTTATGAATAGATGTTTTAGTGAAGTCTCGCGTTCATTTAATCTGCTCTGATTTATTTTCCTCATCCCACTCATTCGCACGGTTACCATGCACTTATAAATTTTCTTACAATCATTTAATCACATGTCTAAAAAAAATTCCAGGCAGCAGGACGGGAAGCAACTTTTCAATATAAAAAAATATTTTGAAAAGAATGGCCGGCCGGTTATTGGCTGAGAGAATTCTCCCAATCACCTTCCGTAGTTATTTTCAAATTCACAAGCTGCTTACTGCCCCGCCAGCCGGCAAATGCTGCTACTAGCTCCTAACCTGCTGCAGCCCCCTTGCCACACGGAACCCACCCCCACCGCACGGACCCCGCCACTGCACATACGTGTGTGCCAGTGGTGTTTTACCACATGCATACACCTAGGGAAGGACCCAACACATCACGGGTGCTAAAAAGCACCCGCGATGTGCCACTGATGAGTCAGATCCAATAAATCTAATGTGCAGTCCGTGCATTGTCAAACACATCTGATTTCTTGGCCCAAACCGTCGAAATCAGACTTTTGATCTAGTCTGGAACTTGAATTTATTTTACTTCACTGCTACCCGCCTCCAGTAATACATTATTAGAAGATCTAAAGCTGGCCATACACTAGTGCAATTTTGCCACTTTTCACCCGATTCCAACGGATCGGGTGAAAAGTGGCCAAATTACATGTGTATGACATTCTTTGTGGTCCGATGCCCTGTCCCGTGAGCATTGGGTTGGAGAAGGAGATCAGACCTGCTTGCACGTCTGTCCTCTGCCTCGGACAGCCTCCCGGCAGCGAGGAATGGGATTGCATGAGATATATCACATGCAAAAGAATGGTCTCCTGGGGGAATCAGCTGCGACATCTCCCCTCTGAGAAGTCGCAGTAATGTATGTGGGCCTTAAGATCGAGTGTTGGGATGTGTTTGATAGTCATCAATAAGTTTTTATGCAACAAAAAAGGAAGTTTATTTGTTAACAAAAACCTATTTTTTTGCTTTTTTTTTTGCATTTAGTAGCTTATAAAGGTTAATGGCACAACATGAAATATACTTTGGCTTCCCTGATTATCCTACATATGCATTATGTTACGGCACATATAACTGAACTTCAGTGTTTAACCTATTCTGATCGTTTCTGATTTAGCTGCATTTATTTAATAATGTATGCAGATTATAACTGTATTTATATTTATCATTATCCAGAAACTCCATCTTTTATAAGGCCCTTAGAAGATAGAACAGTTGCTCGTGGGGAGACAGCTGTACTGCAGTGTATAGCAGGCGGAAGCCCAGCTCCTCGCCTGAACTGGACTAAAGATGACGGACCACTCTTGGTAACAGAGAGACACTTCTTTGCCGCTGCAAATCAGCTGCTCATTATTGTCGATACTGGCCCAGAGGATGCTGGAAAATATACATGTAGCATGTCTAATACCCTTGGAACTGAGAGGGGTCACATCAACCTATTTGTATTGTCATCACCTAACTGTGACTCATCGCAAACTGTCCTTGGCTATGAAGATGATGGTTGGACTACAGTTGGCATTGTCATAATCGTTGTTGTCTGCTGTGTAGTGGGAACATCTTTGGTTTGGGTGATTGTTATTTACCATATGCGGAGGAAAAGTGAGGATTACAGCATAACTAATACTGGTAAGTGTTTAAATATTTTTATATTCACCTTCTTGTCAGTTTTTGTGCCAAAGTATACTGATTATTATAATGATAGCTGACTGAGTCTGTATTTTGAGCACTGGACAGGAGAAAAATACATAAATATTCTGTAATGGATCAAATCTATCTTTGGAGAGAAAGTACCAGCCAAACTGCTTCCAAATGCCATTTTACAGGCTATGTTTAGAAAATGTCAGGTGCTAGTTGGTTGCTACTTTCTTCCTCCAAGACTGGAGCTGTACAATTAGACTATGGGATGTACACTCCAAATTTTTACACGTTTTCGATTAGATTCTGCTTCTAGAAGCAAAATCAAATTGAAAAAGAAACTGAATCAAACAGTGGGGTGAGATTTAATAGGATGATAGATTTTAAAGCGACAATCCTTTCCACTGCAAAACCAGTTTGATTTTGCAGTGTAAAGGATTGCCGATTTAAAAAAACTGGAGATTTCTTACTAAATCTCCCACTTTCTGAATCTCTCATCCTATTAAATCTCACCCTATATTCAGCTACATTCGATACAGATTTGATCCCGACGCGTGGACATGCCACATCGGGATCCAAAGCAGAAAAAGGCTTGGCAGATCAAATGCAGTTCCATGCTGCTCAATGCAGCATCCCCCCTGCTTCCCCTCACGCGCTGTCCTTCCATTCCTCCCTCCTGTTTGATGTCAGCACTTGTCGATATCGAATTTGTATCAACACCCCTTTTACCCAAAAGCATTCAAGCGCTGAAAATGTAAAAAGTATAGAAGAGAAGGCAACAAACAGAAACATTTACCTTTATCATCTATATATATGTCTAGTGTCTGTGAGTCTCAGAAACACTGCCATCTGCTGGCAGAGTGTGAAACTACATTTCGTTCTCACACATGCACAAACACAGAAGGTAGCAGACCAGCTTTCAAAGCTTATTCTTCGAGCAGACTTACTAGTGTATTAATATAGGTTTGATGGTATTTCTAAAGGTGTTATGGTACTTGTGTAGTTTCACGGCGCCACCGCACACACAGTGAAACTTTGAAACTTGGCAGCCTGCCAGACTCTGTGTTTACTGTGCGCGTGCCGCTCTATTTGTTCTCAGCGCAGCGCGTGGCTGCTTTCCTTATGTAAGCTACGTTATCAGCGTAGCGCTGGGCAGCAGCAGTGCACCCAGCGCTGACAGGTCACTGTAGTACTTGTAGTTCCACAGGGAAATAGGCAGTCCTAAATAGGCTGACAACCCGGCAATTTAGACTCCTCCGGCAATTTAGAAGTCTAGATTTAGACGTCTAAATCCAGACTCCCTGCAAACCGCTAAGATGGGGGCATCTAAATTTAGACGGTAAAGCCTCTAAATTTAGTAGGGTCTAGGGTTACACTATTAAGCCTGTTCACAATGACACTAGTCGACGTAACAGCTGTCGAACTTGTTAATTCCACTATCCACGCCAACCCGAAGCGTGGCGAGCGCAGAGAGCCCGCGAGGGGTGGCGGTACGCGTCCTACGACCTTTTTCATACCCCCACTATCCACGTCGGCATGGAGTTGATTTTATAAAGTGTGGCGAGCGGACGCGGATACCTTCACCTGCGCTCGCCACACTTCATAAAATCAACTCCACGCCGACGTGGATAGTGGGGGTATGAAAAGGTCGTAGGACGCGTACCGCCGTCCCTCGCGGGCTCGCTATGCTCGCCACGCTTCAGGTTGGCGTGGATAGTGGAATTAACAAGGTCGACAGCTGTTACGTCGACTAGTGTCATTGTGAACAGGTTTAATAGTGTACCCCTAGACCCTACTAAATTTAGAGGCTTTACCATCTAAATTTAGATGCCCCCATCTTAGCGGTTTGCAGGGAGTCTGGATTTAGACGTCTAAATCTAGACTTCTAAATTGCCAGAGGAGTCTAAATTGCCGGGTGCGCAGGACTGCAGGGAGTCTAGATTTAGACGTCTAAATCTAGACTTCTAAATTGACGGAGGAGTCTAAATTGCCGGGTTGTCAGCGGTGCGCAGGACTGCCTATTTCACTGTGGAACTACAAGTACCACAGTGACCTGTCAGCGCTGGGTGCACTGCTGCTGCCCAGCGCTATGCTGATAACGTATCTTACATAAGGAAAGCAGCCACGCGCTGTGCTGAGAACAGCTAGAGTGGCACGCGCACAGTAAACACAGACTGCCAAGTTTCAAAGTTTCACTGTGCGCGCGGTGGCGCTGTTAAACTACACAAGTACCGGTGTTATTTTGGAATTGAAATAAGACAGAAGAGTGACATAAGAATGTATTTTTGCAGAAAGGCTTTAATAGTCTCCTATTCTCAACAGTTGTAGCTATTGCTACAGTCAGCAATAGTAATCCTTTTACATATTGCTTTCCCAACACTTTTGAGCCTGATGGAAAGATTGCAGGGGTCAGATTATTTCTATGTTTTACATATCCATCCATATATATGTATTGTGAGTTCTGTTAATAACCAGTGTGACTTTCTAGAAGTGAGAGCTGTTACCCATCAGATTCTACTTTTTCAATTTGCTTACAGCTTCTATAGGATTAAAGGTAGAAACTGATTTGTTGTTGTTGTTGATGTTGTTGTTGTTGTGGGCAACATCTCTCCCTTGTAAAAATTCAGTTTAGTAATTTTACCCCCTAGTGTTCTTCATGTAAAATATAATCTGGGATGTATTCACTGCTGTAAATTCTATAAAGTGACCAAGCCTACAGTCTAGTGCTATTATATGGTTACAGTAATCCTTGCTGGTTTGTTATATATTTTTTTACCTTAGGGAGCGCAATACTAATCTAACCATCTATGTCTGATAGGAAGTGGTGATCTACACATTCAGCAGACAACACCCAATTCCCTGTGCATTGCAGGCCAATGGGTACTGCTTCTTTCCAATGAAAATAAAATATGGGGGTCGGTGGGGGGTTATGTGCAGGCACCAAAAGGAGCGGTTCTAAAAATGGGGAGTATGAGAGTGAAGTACTAAGCACAGACTTTCTTGTATGGTAGGAGCCAATTAGGTACTGTCATTTTGCAAACCCAGCCTATAACATGGCAGTTAGGAGTTGATTGTTTATCACTCTTCACTCTATCACTTTTTGGAGCTTGGTGCAATTCATGTGTCGGAATTCACTCCCCTGAGTAGGAGGCAGCGCAGTATAGGCCACGTAGGCTGAATTGTTCATCTGTCCTCCATTTTGCACAGGAGTTGACCTGTAAGAACATGTTTGTCGCTTTGCAACATGTGGCAGTCAGCCGTTTAGACACTGATTACATTATAGCTGATCAATTGTAAGTAAAGTGCTTCATCTCTTGGAAAAAACTGATGGAATCCGTTTTCCAGAATAGAATCTGCAAACACATTGGAAATAGAAGATTCTATCCGGAGCATTGCATTGGTATTACCTTTTATGTTAAAAATGAATTTGCTCATCTTTCCAGTTTTCCATTGTAATGATGAACTTCATTTGCTGCCTAGCCCTGAATCAGATTAAGGCTGAACACCGTGATTAGCATTGACTGACTCTAGGCCAGAGGAAGAGGCCATTCCCCATGTAGAAATTGTTATATTTGTGTTTTACGGTTCTCCTGAAAAGTCTGAGGCAACCAGTGAAGTAAAGGATTGCTGCTGGTAACGGTGTCTTGTGCCTCTTCTAAGGTAGTTGATGTGATATTTTTGGCCTTCCTGGGAGTTCAGCTTTAAACCGTTGCACTTAAAATGTATTGGGTTTTATATTTTTATCCAGGAATGACGACTCTATGAAGTGTGATTTGTAAGTAATGAGGGTGACTTGTTTACATTGTTAATTTATTTTTCTTCTGCACAGATGACATGAACCTTCCTGCTGACATTCCCAGCTACCTGTCCTCCCAGGGAACACTGTCCGAGCCACCGGAAGGCTATAGTAACTCTGAGGCTGGCAGCCATCAGCAACTTATGCCGCCTGCTAGTGGCTGTGTTCATAAAGGAACAGATGGTAAGTTACATCTGTTACACGGGGCTAGCAGTATTGCAACTCCATCTTTAAAATATCACTTAAAATAGTGTAAATATCAATGTCTGCATTACACATTTACAGGCTACGGACTCATTACTCCCCATCCCTAAGGTGCTCCTCCAAATCAGCTGCTGTGTCTCCAAACATATGTGCAGGATCACTTATCTTGCTAAATGAAGTCAAAACCTATAACTTGAATAAAGAAAGCAAAGAGCACAACCGTTCTCTGTTTTGTAAACAATTATGATTTTTTTTTCTAAACAGAAAATATACTAATTGCATAATTTGTGTCCTGACTAATGTGTGACTGTTAGTAGTGGCAAAGGCTAGGGATACGTGAGGAGTACTAAACTAATGTTGGTACAGCAGGTGTGAGCGAAGTAGTTGTACATTTAAACTATGAAATGTGTTATTAAATTGTTCTATGATCATATACTTTAAAGTGACTAATATAATATCATTACTTGTTGGCAGTAGTGGTCAACTACATTTGTTTTGAAGTGAAAAGGTTATTCCACTTAACATTTTAATGCTGTTTGAAGTAGAGCAGGGCATTACTGGCTCAGGTGGGTCAGCTCCTGCCAGGTGCTCAGCTACCCATTACACAGCAGGTGTGCCCAAACCTGGAAAGCGGTTGTAGGTAGGGGACGAGAGCTGCAGGTTGATCATTGCAGTGTCTGTGCCTTTGTCCGCAGTCCCGGCGTGTTTTTAACCATCGTAATGAGATGTATCTTCGGAATTCCCCTTAGACATGTAAAACCTATGCTGTTGTTCACCCCATAGATGTCAGCTTCCACAAAACCCGGAAGCCATTTTGTTAATCCACTCTGTGCTCGAGTCTGGATTGCTACAAGACTGTACAGTGACTGTATGCTCATTCTATTCCCAAAGCCCCTATGTGTTTTATTAGCAAAATGAGACATACTTAACAGAAGTGCCCATTGTCACAGTCCATTTGCCAGAGCTTGAATTGTACTGTACAAATGGAGCAGCAGCGCAGTTTGTGGAGAATGAAATGCATGTGTGCCCTATTCACAGCAATAGGATGCTCCAACTGTATATGCACGGCTCCAACTGTATATCAATCTGCCGCTGGATTAGTGGAGCATTACCACCCAGTGGTGCACATGTGTATTGCATGCATATCGTATGGCATGCCTTAATGCGTCTGAGCCTATGCACGCTTTCGGGTCGAATGAGTGTGGCGTCATCTGCAAAAAAATAAAAAATTGTATTGGAAAAACACTGCAGCTGCTTCATCGTAGCACGTTGTATACAGATTCAGACACTCGGTCCCAACACGTCTCATTTGAGTGTAAATGAAACCCCTTTACTGTGCTGTTTTGTGGCTGAGACACATTTTTTTGGCCAAAAAAAAATGCCTGATTGTCTCACGGGAACTGGCTTAGCGAGAGAGGCTGATTGCTGCACCTGTAGCAATGATATTATGAAGACCTAGCCTTAAATTGTGCTTTCATGTAAATGTTTAGTTCAGTTAAATGGAAGTAGTGGACAGGGTTGTGTTCTGTACCGAAAATAATTTGATTTGGTCCTTGACCACCAACACGTGGTACCCCTGCAATTGCTCTGCTGCACATTCCGGTTTGGAACATGTCTCAATTGCCCAATAAACGTTCATGTAAAAATTGTTAACATGTTTGTTAATTTGTGTAATAGTTTTGGTATATTATGTCGTTCTATATATCATGTTGATGACATGAAGTGGGTTACTTGCTCTTTATTGCTTTAATGTCACAGTGGGCATTGGTGCTGTGGACAGCCTCTAGTGATGAGTCATACCCTTTAAAGCACAATTAGAGTTATAATAGACTTGTAATGTTCTATGTTTTCTTCCTTTATCAAAGGACTGTATGTCGACACTGGTAGCGAGGCAGATGCAGAAATCCTGAACACACAATATGCAACTAATATGCAGAACAGCAGAATACCCCAGTTATATGGACGCAGTGGAGGTATACACACCGCAGAAGTACGAGACAGCCATACTCTACCAGGTATGAAGTATAGATTGATCGCACAGTGGCTGCCAATGTTGCTCATTGATTTTTTTTTTTTTCTAATTGTTTTTATTATGTTAGATTGGTGGTTGTGATATTTTTTTTTTTTTTCCCTTTTTCTTGTACGAGGGATAAAATTATTTGAAATGATTCTGGTATGGTTTAGTAGTTCGGTACTTGTGTAGTTTCACGGCGCCATTATGGAGCCGTGCGTCTGAGTCCCCTTGCGGGGCTCGCTTCGCTCGCCCATGCTGCGGGCTCGGTGGCTCGCCACGCTATTTAAAATCAACTCCATGCCAACATGGATAGTGGGGGTATGAACTATCCATGTTGGCATGGAGTTAAGTTACTTTTTGTAACATTGTTTGTAGCGAGCGTAGAACCCGGAAGTAGCGTGGCGCCGTGAAACTACACAAGTACCAGTAGTTCTTAATGCAATATTTTTTTATACAAGGAGTGTGCAATAAGTTTCCAAATGTGCAGTACATAGAGTTGACACAACCTGTACAGTGGTGTATTCTCTGGACCATGAACACATCCAGAAGTTTGGTCATCCACCATACAGTACAGACACCGGAAGCAGCCGTGAATACATCCGGCATGTAAAAGCCTGCTTTGGACTTATCCAAGTGGTTTGAGCAAATGCAACTTTGCATCTGAAAAATACTTAGAAAAAATGTAATGCTCACTTTGCTTGTAACTGTAATATTTTTTTGTGAATTAGGAAACTTAAGCACACTCCTTGTAGTTGCCAATTGGCTTATAGTCTTGGGATGTTGATTTAAGAAATAGTTTGGTACTTGTTTCCTAGCACGGCGCCCATCGCATACCATACTTAGCGGTGTGCGATGCGATATTCATGTTAAATTAACAGGAGGGCCTGTACAATGAAATATCACATAGCATTGCATGCCAGCAAATGGCATGCGATGCGATTTTTAATTGTACAAGCACAATGTTAAATGCAACCCCATTGCCAACACCACTCCCACTATCAATGCCAATCCGAGGCGTGGCGAGCGCAGCGGAAAGCGTCCTCCAACCGTTTCATACCCCCACTTTCCACGTCGGCGTGGAGTTGATGTTAGATAATGTGTTGCGTACGTGGAATACGAGCCCGAAGCGTGGCGAGCGGATGCGTAATATATGTAAAGTAATCAGTGTCCCCTCGCCACGCTTCGGTGGCTCGCTGCGCTCGCAACACTATATAAAATCAACTCCACGCTGACGTGGATAGTGGGGGTATGAAAAGGTCGGAGGACGCGTACCGCCGTCCTTCGCGGGCTCGCCACTCTTCGGGTTGGCGTTGATATTGGGGGTGGCGTTGCCAATGGGGGTGCATTTAACATTGAAAGCACCCATCAGGGTGCTTGTACAATTAAAAATCGGATCGCATGCCGCTATATTGCATGCGATGCGATTGTATAAGATGTAATAAGATCAAAATCGTGGGCGCCTTGCTAGGAAATAAGTACCAATAGTTTAAATGTTAATTAACAAAAAAGCAAACTCTGGAATACTTGGATGGAAAACTGTAAGTTATTGCGCTGTAAAATGAAACAAACCTAGATAGTACAAAAATTTTACATTTTGGTGCATTTATACACATACTCTTTCACACCAACCATACTTGTGTACTATCTGCAGATCTCCTCTGCTCCATTGTAATGGCTTACTGTAGCATGATGGTGATGCAAACGAAGCGTGGCATGCCACACTCGTTCTTAACCCTGCCAGCCTTATAGAAGTGAATGGGAGGTGGGAGCATGCGGTGAAGTAAATGGGAGGCGGGGCATATTCGGTCTCATATTTACATTACTGGACACCTCTGTATATCTCAAACCCTTATGCCGGCTCTCAAATTGTTGCTTTACCACAACTAAGCAATGGAGTTGTAAAAATAATATCACGTTAAGTAGAGATTTTGGCAGATTTCTACTTAAGTGTGTACATTTACTATTATCAAAAGGTGACCCTATTCTGCACAGGCCTTGTAGCAGAGGTGGTTAAGCAAGTGGTCCACCAGCTACTGTTGAAGTGCACATCACAGCCTGGGGCATGTAGTCCCACAGCTGCTAAAGGGCAGCATATTGTTCACCTTTGCCCTGCCAAATTTATTAACATGTCGAGGAGATAATCTGGCATTTGGGTATTGCATTACATTTAGCACTTAAGCCATAAAGGTAACATACTGTACGTTGGGTAGTATTAATAAATGATTCCAGTACCAATTTTTAACAAGCAAAGAAATATGTACCTACAGCCTAATGCAGGAGATTTCACAGACTACTGTTTGAAAAGATATGCTTTTTGGAGTTTGGTAAACAAATGTCAGAGTATGACCCTTGCTGATTTAGGTTATTCCCAGATGTTGTTAACCGCTATCTGTATATTCTCAGGAGAGGGATCTTAAGATTAGTCTCACAGCCTCCTTCTAGCCCTGCAAGCTGCCACTTTACACATGCACAGTGTCTGATTCCATCGGAGAGAGTGAAAAACTCCTCCCATGTGGAAACATACTCTGTCTTAGCCTCTACCTGCACTAATGGGAGGCTATTCCACCTATCCTTGACAGATTTAAAAGTTTCTAGATGAGGCTGTACCATGTCCTATACGTTGTCATTATTAATGCCTCCGTACACCAGTGTTATATTACATATTTTTACCCGGGCTGAGAAATTGTGTGAAATAGGGCCAAATCGCATGTGTTTTGTCAACTGATGCATGGCCCTGTGCACATTGGGTCAGAGGTCGGACATGCTGCACATAAGATACATTGGATGAGCAGCTGTCAAGTACACATCTCAGGTGCTTTTTAGCGCCCGCGATGTATCGCATGTGATGTTACTTGAGCTTCCCCCAACATCTCCCGGGTAGTCCTTTTTTATATGCGATAAATCGCATGAATAAAATGGCAGATCAAGTGCGAGAACTCCCAGGGAAGTTCAAGGGAAATCATGTCCGACTTGTGGCTAAGAAAAGTCTGACAAGTGTAGGGGGCCTTTACTTCTTTCTGCTACTGATTCCTTTCCCTATGTAACCAGGCATCTCATCATGCTCAATGCTCTGTTACATTACATTGCTTCCCTGCCTTCTAAAATAGTGACATCTAGATCCCCTTTTCAGTAGTTTCCATTATAGTGCCATTCATACTATGGGGGGTATTCAATGTCAGGGTCACAGCAGTCGAGCTTGCTCGACCGCCGTGACCCAGTCCCATTCTCGGTCAGCTCGACCGAGAACACGCAGGCGGGATTCAATGTCCCGCCTGCCGGGGAGCGAAAAGGGGGCGTGGCCACGAGTTGCGGCCGGGAAGAGGCGAGCTGCAGCCGGCAGCTCGTCACTTCCCGGCTGTTCTCGGCAGAACGAGCCCGACAGCTAGTGATGTTGGGCTCGTTCTGCCGAGATACCCTGCTCAATGCTGTCGGGGAAGACAGCATTGAATAGGGCCCGGCGGGCATCTCCCCGATGGGAGGTGCTCGCCGGAGATTGAATATCCCCTTATGTCTTAATTGCTGACAATTTGTTACCATCTGAAATATAGCAAAATAAAACTAACCCATTTTCTTGCACTTGTAGGTGCTGGCCAACTTATGATCTGCTCTGATTGCTATGACAATGCGAATATCTACTCCCGGACCAGGGAATACTGTCCATATACATACATAACGGAGGAGGACCCAATGGACCAAACTTTGTCTAGCCTTATGGCCCATATGCCAAAAGACACATACCCGCAGCACACTCATGAGTCTGCTCCTGATAGAGACGTCTCTGCATTCCTGACCAATTATGAGCAAAATGAGGGGGTAAAACCCAGCTGTGGTAAGCCATCCAGCTTCTCTTATATGTGGTTATAAATCTAATGTATGAGAGACTTTTGAAATTCCCTTGTGCCACCGGCTTACTCATGTCCTCTCACAAAAGGACTGCTAGTTAAAGAGCCCAGCTTCTGCAAATTAAGAATATTACCCTTTTGGAATCATTGCCATTTATTATGCAATAGAAAAAAAAAACAAGCATAATCTGGAGTTGGAGAGATGCTCACTAATTGTGTAAATAGCTTTACAGAAGGGCTCTTGGCAGATTTGTTACAAAATTTGCATGGTTCTTTACATCATGCTGTGACTTGGTATCGCAGTGCCGTTTCATGTGACTCTCTATTAAAATGTATCCTAATCGCTTCTTATTGGAAATAATATGCACAAACCGCTTTTACTGATAAAAATGGTTTGTCATGTCATGCCTATATTTTCTGCGTGACCCTGTCTTTATCTATCCTACAGTGTATTGCTAGAAAACACTATAATATAGCATTCCGTATGTATTTAGCAGCGTTGTTGCACACAGAATATAGCCATACCTTTTACTCGGCCAGAGACACATTTTGGCAAAAAAGGCACCCGACGGGACCGGTCTGCTCACTCACGCCAGGCATCTCCCACAGCATGGCCTATTGAGGCAACTTGTATACATATCTGTACCTGGATCTATATATATGTAGTAGTAGAGTTGGGCTTTTAAATCTGGTTTACTGATAATATACATTTATGACAAAAGTGACCAACATGTGGTATATTGGCAACAACTGTGCATGGTTTCATTCAGTTATTTTGTTATTGCACTTTCAGATTCATTTCCATGTACATCTTGGAACATAAAGAAAGATATGTCTGCCACGCACCCTCACTTCTGCCGCCATCCTGTAACGGTCAATGAGAAGACAATGTTAAGAAATGAAGTAGTATCTTCACTAAAGGCAGAAGAGCATCCCCTCCCAAGACATAGCCTGAGGTCATGTGACCAGGACTATGACTTGAGCAGAACTCAAAATATTGGTGATTACAAGGAAACAACCTAACTAGACCAAAAAGACAACAAACTTTGTATTGACTACCTCAGAATTTATTCTATGGCCAAAAAGTGCTACAGTAAGTTTGTTTACAAACCCCGTTGAGTGGACCAATGCAAAAATCCACTGTATCAGATTGCAGGTGGGTGAAATACTATGTAGCTTGGATCGGTCATGTGAGCACTTGTCGCTTCTATGGTTATTTGCACCAGTGAAGAAGTTAAATCAGTGGACTGTGACGTTGGTTGCAATGGAAGAGGAAGTGGTATCCTGGCTTCTAGATGGACTACATTGTCTGATATTACTCTTGCAGGTTCACAGCCAAGCGGTTCAACTCTTGAAAATGTATTCAATGTCTGCAAATGTTTGAACACATGCATAGAAGAAAGCACCTATGTGCTATTCTTTAAACCGTGTCTTTATACAGATGGTACAGTTCCATATACATACGTACTGTGATGAACCTTAATGCTTTTTAACATTATGTGGTGAACATTGGCGCAGAGACTGACTGCCAGTCACATACAACCTTACAGCTCTAGCCAGAAAATTAGCTTGCAACTTGTCGTTAAATCTAGAATTTCCATAGAGACATTCCAAGAAAAACTAAAGTTTGCAGAACGTCTATTCCGTAGTAGTAAATTAATTTTTCAAGAGATGGAACGTGTATAACACCAAAGTAGAAATAAGTTGTATGAAGCATAACAGAGGGCACTTCTGACTACTGCTGCATAGGTAGCCCATAGCAACCAACATTGGGAATATCTCTTGTTTTCTCAATTGACTGAACTTAAAAAAATGACACAACCTGATTGGTTGTAACATCTTTGTTTCTGCCTGGAAAGGATAATCAGTGCATTAATATGTAGCCATGTAAAGAGGGTTTGAGTATATATATATATATATATATATATATATATATATACACAGCCATATTTTTTTTAAGATGGCCAACCGGATAAATTAGGTACCATTGCCATAGAGACTTTCTTATATACATAAAACAACTCTGAATGGGGAAATTTATCAAGCCTTCAGGTGCCCACACACGCACCGTTCCCGGGGGTGTGATGCTATACGATGGGGTGCGCGCGTACAGTACAAAAAGTATGTGCTGCAAATACTTTTTGTACTAGCTTTTTCTAGCATAGCATCGCATCGCATGCACATCGTATGCACAAGGCATACAATGCGATGCTATGTGTGCTAGTTAAGCCCACAACGCACGCCGGGATCGGTGCGTCTGGGCACCTTTACAGAGAGAGACTATGGAGAAGTTACTTAAAGCAAACAATGGGATTCTTACAATCATGTAAATAAAATGATACTATTAAATGATGGCTATGTAGAAGCTGGTTGCTATGGTCAACTTCTCCATTTGTATCACCCTCAAAGGTTTAATACATCTCCCCCTGAGAGCGATCAAAGGGTCTGCTAAAGTTGTATACTGTGTCTTGCATAGCCAAACTTTAATTCTGAGATGTATGTACCCGCCAAAGCATGCACTTTGTCACTATATACTGTTTGCAGCAAACAGGAGTATAATACCAAGACCTAAATCGAGAGCATTTGCTTTGGGGGAAAATAAAATATCTTCGTTAATTTAATATGAGGGAAATCAGTCCCTAAATATCTACTTTAATGTAAAATGCACTCCTACAGTAATGTACAACTTCCATTACTTTATCTCCATTGCAGCTTCCGATTACCATTATAATATTTCATCCAATCATACCTCCCCACCCCCCGCTTCATTTCTACTTTAGTTACCCATTCCAAAATACATTGCGCTATATTCCTCCTCAGGATGAATCCTTTTCATGTAGCTTGTACATTGGATCTGCATGCATGTGGGTTGTTTTTTTTTCTTATTCGGCCAAAGACTAATATCCTGATTGTGATTTAGAGGACTGGTCATGCTTTAAATAACATTTATAATGTATTTATACCATCAAACAAATACTACACATTACTGAACTGAGGTTGCAGAATTGGGCTCAATCAGTAATACCGTAGGGCAGCCGTTGTGATAATGCAGCTACCTCTTACGGTGTGTACACCCGGTGAGATTCACTTGCTATTTGACTTAAGATTCGAGTGCTATGCAATCTTTGCGAACTGTACTATTTACATACAATTCATACAATCTGCATTCGATTTGCACTATATAGCCATTGCTGCCCTGCCTATCTGGGTTTCTATTTCAGCGCGCATTGGGATCGTAAGGTAAAAAAACTATGTGATCTGCATGCAATTTGGACTATATCGTCAAAATCTAATGTTAAATCTCACCGTGTGTACACAGCATTAGTTTTCCAGGTCACCTACAGGTGCATTCATTATTTACTGACACATTTTAAAAGATCCACAGGTGGAGCTAATTATTTCACTTGATTCTGTGAGAACTGGAACACATGCAGTGTGTGGGATCCTGAGGACCGACTATGAGAACCTGTGTTGTAGATACTGGGACTATAAGGAATCCAGCTAACACACACATTCATTGTTGCAGAATTAAACTACATTGTTACTCCAAATATGACCGCCCCTTTCAGTGTCCTTATACAGTTAGCTGCACACACAACACCCATGAGAACTACTTGTGAAAGCCTTGAGATATATATTAGTGTGTGCGCGCGCATATGTATGTATATATACATATATATATGTAGAAATTCAAACGATGAGTGTCACTCCGGGTCTTGGATAACCAACGTAACTGAAGTGCTTTAATGTCTACGGCATTTCGGGCTTCAGGACACACTAGTACATATAATGGTGCTAAGAACAAACTTAAATAGTGCCACACATCACATCAGTGCAGTATCTCAGAGACAAATCCAATACGGTCTGTGCCATAGACATAGGGAGCAGAGCAGAAAGCACTCTTGATATCCACAAAAAGATTTATTCACACACCTATATATATATAGATATAGATCTATACATATATCTACACACACATGCACACTTGTATTAATTTTTTTGTCTTCCTGCAGATAAGTTTCATGTTCTAAATCCTAACGCATTTTCTTCTTTACATTATCAAATGTAATCCATAAAAGCAAGTGCGGTAAAACAATAATACATTATGAAAATAATTGCAAAACACAACCTTGCCTTATGAACACAGAAATATCTGTTGAATGGAATACACAGTGCAGAAACAATGATGGCATTAGCTATAAAAATGAGTGAATATTAGTGACACAATGCATACATATAAACATGACACAAAGCACATGATCATGACTTAAACTTTCACAGTGCAGTCACTGGATGATATGCATTTACATAATATAGCTGCAGATGCCTCAGTTGATATGTAAAGGTTAACTTCTAAAAATGAAGAGATGATGTTGCCCATAGCAACAAACTAGGTCCTGTAAATTTCTAGGATACAAAAAAGAAATGATAGAATTTGGTTGCTATGGGCAGAAATCGCTTCTTTTAATTTTTAGAAACTTTAGTAAATTTACCAGAGTCTCTTATTTTGCATCATTATCTATTTAACGATTCACTTTGAATTATTGCACAAAAAAAACATCCTTCCCCGATGTGCGTTTTGCATCATAAATCAATGGTGCGTGTTACACTCTGTAAGTACTGTAAAACCACATTTTTTGCAAAATGAATCCCACCTATGAAAGTCACAGTCCGCTATTACAGAAACTGGTGTGCATAATTATTGACAACCCAGACATATTAAGCATTTGCATATAACCCCTATATTGATGCTCCATAATACCCCATCCTGCACCTTACTTTGAATATGCTTAGTTGACCTCAATTTTTGAAGTTTTTTTTTTTTCTGTATAACTATTTTTTTTTTCTTGGTTGATTTCTGTTTATTTGTAGTTTATTACATTCTCTCTTGGCAGGTTTCCTTGCACAGAATTTATAAAAGTGCATTTATCTTTTGTAGTATTTTTACAGCTCTTTATGATGCTTGCTGTTGTCGTTAAGATTTTATGGGGTAAAATTACTAAGATGGGATTTCTATTTCAGATGGGATGTGGCTGTGGGCAACCAATCAGAATCTACTTATTTATTTAGCACCTTCGAAAAGATAATCGATTGAATCTGATTGATTAACCATCTTCAATAGAACTCCCATCTTAGTAAATCCCCCCCTATCTGTACACATGGCTACTTATTAAAGTAATCTTGTCCACAACATGAATTGCGGCATCTGTTGGGTGGGTGAAATCCTTTTGTGTAGGTATTCAAACGATCAATTCTTTAATAACAAGGGATCCCATTAGTTTTTTTTTTTCCTCAGCCATGTACAAGCCATGGAGAAAAACAGTAATACAAAGCAATACAAATCTGATCTCACAACTCATTTTTAAATTGGTTTAGTCCGGATTGTTGCACGCAAACAGTATATCTCCAGGTTTATTCATACACTACAATGACATACATGTAAAAATGTCATTAACTTTTTTTCATGCACTATGACTCCGCTCCATGTTAAATCATTGACGAGTGTGGCATCCAAAGAATATAGGCTTTGTGGTTTATTGTTAATATGTAAATATACTTGCAATTATAAAATATTTTTGTACACATAACTGTTGTTCATTATTGTAAATGTTTGTTTATTTTTTAGTTTTTAAATATACCAAAAAATATGTTAATCAGGCAGTCTGTTAGTCTGCTACCAGATGTTAGAAATGACATTTTATGAACGCATTCTCAAAGCAGAACTCTGCGGGTCATCCGTTTCATATAGGAATAAGCTCTAAGCTTGAAAATATCTCCATAATGGTTAATCTTCCATGAAATGAAGACCCATCTTTAGAGTAGAGCAAAGGACAAATGTGGCTGTTTTTTAAGCATAATATTAGGAATGATGAGTCTGCTGCCTTTTATATTGCACCTGTTTTGATAAGGCTGCTTATGTGTTTATGGGCTGCTACAGTAAATTTATATGGCTCCTGGCAGATGTGAAACCATTTTATATCTGCCCTAGCAGTTGCTTGACCTGGAAATTTAAGCTATGACCTTCAAAAGGCAAAATGTTTTAGGCATCCACTGTGAAACAAGAGAATACTTTGAGATAGGGAATACATATACACTTGCAAATTTGAATCTGTGACTGTAACTTGTACCACAATGTCATGTATTCTAAACATTAACAACATTGAGGCTTTTGGGTAATGCGGAATAGGTGTCATGTCATAGTACACTCCATGTAACAGATATTGTCTACATGTAATTATCTGTGCACTTTGTTTTACATGTTCTTCTTTGTCAATTATAATAAAATACTTTGTCAGAAAAGGGAATCTCAGCCTTTTAAAGACCTAACAAAGATTATTGTGTGGCTATATCCATTCTATATAGTGTTTTGTAGTTATATAGTTCTCAACAAATGTAGATTTACTGTATTAATTGAATTGTTTTAGTGAACATTTCTCAAACCTTGATGATGGAAAGTACAAATGTTATCCAGTCAGATGTTTGTTTTAATTATATAAACTGTAATTGATGACCCCTCGTAGCCACCTCTAGATTTGCTAGTTACACTGTTATTTAGCAATATGTTCTCTAAATTTAAAGCAAGATATTTTAAAGGCAAAACCAGGTTATTTTTGTCTTTTAAAACTAATGCCTTAAATTTAGCAGCTATTGCACCAGTAACCGCAGATCACAGCCTATTACATTTGGGCCTAGTCCAGAATGGTCTCCTGTTGTGTTTTATATTATGAGCAATGAAATGCATGTCAGCGTTCTATCTCTGCCTGAATTGTAGGAAATGCTTTTTCACCAACTTTTCTTTTTTGAATTCTACATTTGCATATCATGATTGCAATAATTTTTTATTTAAAGTAATGGATTTTAATTTAAAAAAAATTTGCAATAGAATTGTTATGAAATAACGGCGGGAGCCTATTCAGTGCTGTCTTCCCAACAGCATCGAACAAGCTTCTCGACAAAACAAGCCTGACTTTAGAAGCAGTCAGGCTCGTTTTGCCGAGAACGGATGTGGATCGTCAAGCTCCCGGCCGCAGCTCGACTATCCATGGCCGTATCGAGTGGCCATGTCCCCTTCTCACCAATCGGAATGCGGGACATTGAATCCCATCTGCCTATTTCAAGTTGAGCTGGCCGAGAACGGTACAGGGTGACAACTGTCGGGCCAGACCAACAGTCATGACCCTAGATTGAATACCCCCCATAGTAGGGTATCCAATTAGCTCGGATATGTTTTTGCCTAAAAAAAAAAAAAAAAGCGATTATATGACTGATGGTCATCATCAGGCTATGCAATTTAAGCACTTTTTTTGTGTGTGAAAAAAAACGGTCCCATTTTTTTTTTTTTAAGCATCCAAATTTGATTGGCAAAAATAAAAGCCAGGATAAACATCGAAAATATTTTGTGAATTTTTTTTCTTACTTTTTTTTTTTTACTCCTGACGTGTATTCTACTTCAATGGAATTCCCCACATAGTCATTTTAGTGTCTCATATTTTTGCAAATTATATTAAGAGTAGTATACATACATAAAAGGAAAGGTTGTTGTATTCAAATCCTGTAGAAATATAATGAACAGGTTCCAATCCTGAAACTCATTATGATCTCCTTTTCTTGTAATCGTCACTTATTTCTTATGCCTTTGCACAGCATAAGAATAAATATTGATGGTACTTGTGTAGTTTCACGGTGCCAGTATGGCGCCGTGCGTCTGAGTCCCCTTTCGGGGCTCGCTTCGCTCGCCCACACTGCGGGCTCGGTGGCTCGCCACGCTATTTAAAATCAACTCCATGCCAACATGGATAGTGGAGGTATGAACTATCCATGTTGGCATGGAGTTAAGTTACTTTTTTTAACATAGTTTGTGGCGAGCGTAGAACCCTACCGCCGTGAAACTACACAAGTACCATATTGATCTACAATTTCAACAGCTATCTTTTCAGACTACAGATTACAATGTTGCTGGAATGTAACTGATTGTTTCCTATAATTTCAATGGACTCCTCATCTGATCAAGCTCCAAGACCGATTGTTGGATCTCTTTGATTGAGACAAGCCATGATTTGTAATAGATGTTTTCTTTATCACTGTGTAAAATGTTCTTTTAGATCAATTTTTCTTGTGTGGAATATTGCAACACAAAATCATCTTTGCTTTGGATTATCTAAAAAAAAAAAAAGGCTGAGCACCTTTTGTAATGGAGGCTTTTACTTTCCCATATTTGGCCAAAGCTATATGTTGGTTGTAATCCACCACTTCTCTATAGGCTTGCAGCACAAGTCATCAATCAATGCATGTCATTTACAACAGTGAAACAGCAGATAGCTATATTCTTGTACTCGTAACTCAATGATTTGAATCTAATGTTCCTGTATTCACACAATATAATCTGTCTGAAAACATCTTGTGTGTGTGTGTTTCTTTGAATAATTTAACAATTTATTCTGAAGCCTTTGGGTGTAAGTAGCAGCATCTTTTAATGACATGCAGAGTTACAGGTACACGTAGATAGATTAACACATAAATTTTACATTGCACTTGGCGAAAGAAGCTAATTATCTCTGGAAAAACTCCCCAAAAGATATACTGTTAGGAGAGATGGTGGTTTCTATGCTTTTATAGCTGGGATGCCATAATGGTGGTTCAGTCTCCTCTCTAGACCTTGAGGAAGAACTACAGAATATTTTAGGGATATATTTACTAAAGTGCACGTTTTTAGAAGTGGACTTGTTGCCCATAGCAACCAATCAGATTTAATTTACATAGCACTTTATAGAGGATTATAGCTTGAAACTGGTTGCTATGGGCAACATCTCTTTTGTAAACTCACACTGAAGTTAATTTAACACTAGGAGTTTAACCCATTAACCCCTTCACTGGTAATCCCGATAATTTTCCGGGCTATGCCTTAATGCCCAGACTGGCAAGCCTGGAAAATTCTCAGGATTCCCGGCTCCCTCTCATCCGCCACGTCTCCCCCCCCCCCCCCGACTGTTGTATTACAGCCTGTGGCGCCGGTTTATGACAAGCCAGGCCACTGGTGGTTCATTGGCGCTGCCCGGACCCGGGGGGGGGGGGGGGGGTTAGGGAGTGCTCCCCAGAAAAAACTCGCCCAGTGCCGAGCGCTCCCTAAAAATAATAAAAAAAACACCACTGATGGGGTTAAAGGGAATCCTCACCCTTCCTATGAAAATTGGAACTGAAGGGACAAAATATTGTTCAAAGATGTGAAAAATGTAAGACTACCCTTTTAATTATGCACACTGCATTTTTAACTATCCTTAATTGTGGATACTCTGCACATAATTTACTTTTTAATCATGTTGGAGTTCAAATTCTTCTAAATCATATTGGAGTACTAACAAAATTGCAAGAATCCCTCAATATTGTCTCAGTTACTATAAAACACCCAGTAATACCCTTTTCAGACATATGGCTTGGCAAGTACCCGGCGTTTACAGTGTGGGGTCATTTTGCCGGGACCAGCCTGACCCTCTTTCACACTGAACAGCAAATTACCGAGGTAAAAATACCAACCCGGTAATTTGATGAATAACACCGGTATTTCTAATGTGTGAAAGTGTCAACCTGGGTCATAAATCCTGGGTTCTCAATCCTGGTAAATTCCAGGGTTGGAGACCTGGGATTTATGCCCCAGGTTGACCCTTTCAAACAGGAAAAGGACCAGTGTTGAACGGCAAATTAATGGGTAGAACTGCTTCATCCGGTAATTTGGTTTTCTGTGCGAAAGGGGTATAATTTTAACACTAAAATATTGTTTCAGAGCTGATTATTTGAATTCTTCAGTTACTGTGATGCTATGATCAAGTTACAGACATATAAGATGTTACTGTAAAGCAATCAACTCCCTGTATACATGTTCTTAAAATCAATCCTATATTCAACATGGGTTCTTTAAGATCACAGAGACAGCATGTTATAGAATGAAATTGTATATAAATTGTATATCATTGCTTATAAAGAAACCTGTTGAAAAATATTTTCTAAAACCAAGGGTAAAATATGTTAAGTCTACTAAAATGCTATAATTTATACTATTAAATGGAAAAATTAGGAATTCCCTAAAAAATAAATAAAAAAAAAAGCATTATTTTTATGAATGGCTTAGCTGGCTGGTGTCAATAGATGTCACATTATGTGTCACAATTGTATAGTATTAAACCCAAATAGATTAGAGAACGTAGTGTTTTTATATTAGGCTTCCTATAAGAAATTGTGTGCGACAAAATAGTCCTTTTTACCCAAAGGAATTTCTATGTATGTTACCATCTTTGAGGTGAGAAAATAAAAAAAAAATTTGGTTAGCGGTCTATAACACCGGGCATTTTTGAGAGGGAATAAAAAACATGTGAAAAATATAAGGAATATAAAGTATAAGTTAACCCATAATTTGCGAAGTCATTTTCAGGAAACATTTATTTGAATCTTGCAGTGATCAGCAATAGCAATAAAACTACTTGTCATATTTTATTAGGGGCCCCTCATGCCACCAGCTCTAATCCTTCGATGCATGGACTAGATAAAACCTCTGAAGCCCACCTGTGGTCTCTAGTAATGTAACCTTAACGGATGATCCTTTTAATCCCTGTAAGTTGCAAGGTGGGACCTCCATCATTCAAATTTGTTTTTCCAGCACATGATACACGTACCTGATCAAATTGAGATCTGGTTAAACTGGAGGCCAAGTCAAAAATCTGAATTGTTGTTTTTCCTCACACCATTCCCAATCAATATTTGCAATGTGGTATGGTGCATTATCTTGCTGAAAAAGGCAACTGCCATCAAAGAATGCCATTACCATGAATGGGGGATACTTATTGTACAACAATGTTTTGGCTTAACAGAGGAAAAAACTAAAACTGTGCAGAATCTGGAATATTATTTATTCAATAAAAATATTTTATCATACGATAACCTAAAACAAAACCATTTTAATGTTCTGTATATTTGATCTGTGGCCACAATCATAAAAAAAATTATGTAAAATATATATTGTATTAGAACAGCCTAAATAAAATGTGTGTGTGTGTGTGTGTGTATATGTGTATATATATATATATATATATATATATATATATATATATGTGTATATATATATATATATATGTGTATATATATATTATTTATTAACCGTTTCTTATATAGCACAGCATATTCCGTTGCGCTTTACAAAGGAGAATTTAAATGGTTTACCAGTGAAAGAAATAACCAGGAGGCACTATGGCAGGGATGGGGAACCGCTGACCCTCGGTTGTTGAACTACAAATCCCAGCATGCTCTGCAACAGTTTTAGCAGAAACAAATAGCATAACTGTAGCAAAGCATGCTAGGATATATACATATATAAAAGAACTGGAAACAGTCACCTCTCCTCTAATAAAGGTATGATTCCCCTTCAGGCAAACGTGTTAATATTGTTTCTGCCCAAAACGTTGTAATAGGTTAATCGCCATATAGTTGGGTAACATCAATTAGTAGGTTAGTCCATTTAGATGCCCCAGACAGTGATTGGACAATTTTATAAAGTCATATGGAAAGCAAGCTTGTTAGTGTGCTCCTGCTAAGTGGTAACCAGAGCTATTAGTAGATTTCCAGATGGTTATGCATGCGTTTTCATGGTCCATGTCTGGCCAGACAGAAAAGATGTATATATATAAAAAAAAAAATACCTTACAGGTTTGTGATATAGCAGAAGCTCCCTTGTGTCTCCCAGCTGCCAGCATTTAATGTCCTTGGGCAACTTTATCCAGAGTTTCACAACAGTTGTTAGTGTGCAAGGATCTGCAGGTACAGCATAACACTCTCCAAGTGTAAAAGATAGAAGATGGTTGGATTTGAGCTCTGACTCGTTTCCCCGCCTGCTGTAGGCATTAGCGGCTTCCTCAAAGAGATTTGTTGAAAAGGTGCAAGCTGTATTAAAGTAACATCCACATGAATACTGTGACCCAAGGGTTTTCTGCAGGACATTGCCAAGAATATCACACTGCCTCCGTCCTAGAGTGCAGGTATATGGAATCTTTTGTCCTCCCGCTGTTGTTGAACTACACATCCTAGCATGCTTTGCTACAGTTATGCTATTTGTTTCTGCTAAAACTGTTGCAGAGCATGCCTGGATTTGTAGTTCAACAACCGAGGGTCAGCGGTTCCCCATGCCTGCCATAGTGCCTCCTGGTTATTTTTCTTTCACTGGTAAACCATTTACATGGACCAGACCATTCATATGATGTAAAAGAAAATGTGATAATTTAACCTTTTCCAATGCTCAAAGTGCCTTTGTGAGTGGACACGAGTCGGCATGGCACTGTGATCAGTTTGAAGCAGCCCCATATGGAGCAACACATTTCTATTAGGTATTGTACAGTATTGAGGAAGACAACCCAGGTGAAACAGATCTTAATTTGTCACCATACTTCACCCCTTGTGCAGTCTTGTCAGAAGTTGGGCAGGTATTCTTTATAGGTTACATGGCCAGTGTATCCTTATATGATTGGCCTGCACTATATACTTACACATGGGACAGCTGGATTTTATGCACATTTTAATGTGCCAAAGAAGCAGTTTTTCCACGCTATTATAGTTTCGATCCTCAAAGAAACGTTTTCCTTCCGAACCATCCTATTTAGTATATCCATTACACAGATACTCCAACTATAATTGTCTTATTAAGATCCCGTGAGTACTCAACTCACCGGGTGGGGGAGATGTGGGAAGAAACTAAAGGAAGGACAAAAATTAGGTAGCATCTGAACACTATATCCAGCTATTTTGTCTTCACATTGTTTGTTGGGGCATCATGAACACAGGTTTTGCCATAATTTTTATTATATAGAATTTCATATTTTTCGGTACTCTTTACCTAGAACGGCGCCCGCGATTGGCATCGCAGGCAAAAAATCGCGGCCATCGCATGCACATAAAAAACGGGTGTGAAGCGATGCCCGCGATTTTCCTATAGGGATCAATGTTAAAAGTCAGATTGGACGCGATTTTAGTGTTAAATGACTCAATGCCCGCGATTTATACATAGATAGGAAACAATGTTAAATGGGCCACAGAGCCCTAATAGTCCCCCTGAAGTCTTAAATGGCCCCCACAATTTTTAACGCCACCCCACGATCAACGTGAACCCGAAGCGTGGCGAGCGGCGGCGGTACGCGTCCTCCGACCTTTTCATACCCCCACTATCCACGTCGGCGTGGAGTTGAGAATAGAATAGTGTGGCGAGCGCAGCGAGCCACCGAGCCCGAAGCGTGGCGAGCGCAGCGGATACCTGTGAAGCCCGCGAAGGGACGCGTTTACCTGTGAAGGTATCCGCGGGGCTCGCCACGCTTCGGGCTCGGTGGCTCGCTGCGCTCGCCACACTATTCTATTCTCAACTCCACGCCGACGTGGATAGTGGGGGTATGAAAAGGTCGGAGGACGCGTACCGACGCCCCTCGCGGGCTCGCTGCGCTCGCCACGCTTCGGGTTGACGTTAACAATTGTGGGGGCCATTTCAGACGTTAGGGTGACTATTTGGGCTCTGTGGCCCATTTAACATTGTTTCCTATGGAAAAATCGCGGGCATTGAGGCATTGAACACTAAAATCGCGTCCAATCTCACTTTTAACATTGATCCCTATGGGAAATCGCGGGCATCGCATCGCACCCGTTTTTTAGTGCATACGATGGTCGCGATGGGCGCCGTTCTAGGTAAAGAGTACCTATTTTTCTTTATCATTACAATGTAGTCCTGGAAAAAACTTGTCAACAAAAAGTTTGTCTAAACTTTTGTGAACAAAATTAAAACTGGTACTAACCATACCAGACTTTATAAGTACAGCTTTTTGAAAACTCCTGGTCTCTAGCTAGTGCTGAATTTAAGCCAATGAAACATTTGTTTAAAGTACTGGTTGAAATCCCACGAGCATTTCGGATAAGGGATTTTTCCGGTATTTGGATTATATTTTTTTAACGTACTTACCTGGTCCCACGGTGGCCATCAGGATCTTCTTCAGTGGTCCCAGGGGTGCATTGCACGAGTTTGCAGGCGTGCCGGTGATGTCACCGGTGCACCTGCGCAAGACGATCCTGAAGGCTGCCGTGGACATTGGGTGACTTGATAAATATAAAAAAGGGGCAGGGTGGAACAAAAATAAAATTTGAATTATTGTAAAATAAACCCCAAAAAAACGTTTTTTGGAATATTTAGGATATGAGATTTCCGGATGCGGGAGACTTGATCTGTATTCGAGATTAATGGGGCAGATGTATTAAGCCTTAACAAGAGATAAATGCAAGAGGGATAAAGAGAGATAAATGTCCAGCCAATCACCTCTTAACTGCCATGTTACAGGCTGTGTTTGAAAATAGTCAGTAAGGAGCCGATTGGCTGGATGTTTATCTCTTTATCACCTTGAATTTATCTCTTGTTAACCCCTTCCCGACATTTGACGTACATTTACGTCATGGCCGGGATGTACTTCCCGACACATGGCATAAATGTACGTCATGACTTTAAACTGTCACTGCGTCTCGAGACGCAGTGACAGAGGGACGATGTCTGCTGTCCCTGACAGCAGACATGTCCCTGCATGCCCAGGGGGGGCTGCGATGCCGCCCCCCCGTCGGCGATCGCTGTGATTGGCTGTTCAGTGTGAACAGCCATTCACAGCGTTTTCCTGTGTTACCAGCGAATCAGACGCTCGGTAACACAGGTGTCAATCACCGCCGGGCGTCAGGGGGCATGAGGGGGTCATCGGTGACGATGACACCTCACCCCACCTGCCCCCAAGGCTGTGATTGGTCCGTGGGACCCACGGACCAATCACAGCCAAGGCGCGACATTTAAACTAACGGTGACTGCGCTGCAGACACCATTCCGGTCTGGAATAGCGTGCAGAACGGTCACCGTGCCTGTCTGCCGTGATACCGACCTGATCCTTGCCTAATACTTACCTGATCCTTGCAAATACCTTACCTGATCACCTGATCACTGCTTGTAGCGTGCTGGACGCTTCCTGGATCTGACTTCTTGGGACTTCCTGCTGCTGCTGCAGTGTGATAGAGAGATAGAGAGAGAGATAGAGAGAGATAGAGAGATAGTGACAGAGAGAGCTATATTTTGTGTCTGCTACCCCCCCTTTTTGGGGGTGCAGGGGTTTAAATAACTGTCAGTGCTGCTGCTGCAGTGTCATACAGTGATAGATAGTGATAGATAGTGAGAGGTAGAGAGATAGAGAGATTTGTGTCTGCTACCCCCCCTTTTTGGGGGTGCAGGGGTTTAATTTTATATATATAACTGTCAGTGCTGCTGCTGCAGTGTCATAGAGTGATAGATAGTGATAGATAGTGAGAGATATAGAGAGATAGTGACAGAGAGTGATAGAGAGTGTATATTTTGTGTCTGCTACCCCCCCTTTTTGGGGGTGCAGGTTTTTTTTTATACATATAACTGTCAACTGTCAATAACTGCTGCTGCTGCAGTGTCCTAGAGTGATAGATAGTGAGAGATAGTGAGAGATAGTGAGAGATAGAGAGAGATAGTGACAGAGAGTGATAGAGAGTGTATATTTTGTGTCTGCTACCCCCCCTTTTGTGCTGATCAGTATAACTGTGCTGATCAGCAACTTTTTGGGGGCGCAGGGTTTTTTTTTTTTTATATATATATATACCTGTCAGTTGCTGCCAGTTGCACTGTCAGTTGCACCAAAGGTTGTGCACCTGCTGCCCCTCACTGGTAATCAGTGTCGCATCACTGATCACCTTTTTTGTTTTTGTGTGGTCTTTTTTTTATTTTTTTTTTACACACACTGTGATTTTGTGGGTGTCCTGTGGCCACTGTGCGCTGATCAGTGACGTACATCACTGATCAGCTTTTTCGGCACAGGGTTGATCTATTTTTTTTTTTTTATCAAATTCCTGTTGCCTTTGAGCGCTGTTCAGTTTACTGACCAACATCTGTGCTCAATTTTTGGCGCAGGACCTTTTTTTTTTTTTTTTTAACCCCTTCAATTTTTTTTTAACCCCTTCAATTTTTTTTTTTTACCCCCTTCAATTTTTTTTTTTATATTGGGATCAAATTCCTGTATAAAGTATTTTTTTTTTTTTCTGCACTACATACACACTACACACTACATACCCCCCGGGTTGAAATAAAGTTTGTACCCCCCCCCTACACTATACACGTGTTGAAACATTTCACTACCAGTAACACAAAAATAAAAATGGCATCCCAAATGTCATCCCAAATGTCATCCCAGTCATCCAGAAGAATGTATTCAGCGGAGGATGCATATGCCATGCTTGCCTCTGACTCTGACACAGCCAGTGAGGGAAGCGGGGAATTTGAAGGATTCGTCTTAAGCTCCTCTTCCTCCTCTGGTGATGAGGGACCCCCTCAAAGACGCCCCCGTAGAGCAGCTGAGACCCCCCCCCCAATAATTGATCTCGTATGGACCCCACCACCAGACAATTTTGAGCCCCAGGTTCCTGAGTTTTTGGCCATGCCAGGAATCCAATTTGATTCCACAGGTCTCAGAGAAATTGACTTTTTCAAAATATTTTTCTCTGATGATTTTATAAATTTAATGGTGGACCAAACTAATTTATATGCCCAGCAGTTTATTGCTCAAAACCCCACGTCATCATTTGCTAGGTGGACCCCTGTAGATGCAGTAGAGATGATGACGTTTTGGGGTCTGGTGTTTCATATGGGCATAGTAAAAAAGCCAGAAATTAGGCAATATTGGAGTACAGATGTTCTGTACAGCACCCCATTTTACCGTATGGCCATGACCCGGACTCGTTTTGAGACAATTCTTAAATTTATACATTACACCGATAATGCACAGTGCCCACCCAGAGATGATCCCACCTTTGACCGGCTATTCAAAGTCAGGCCGGTCATTGATCATTTCAGTGCCAAATTTGCAGAGATGTACATCCCTGAAAAAATTATTTGCATTGACGAGTCCCTTATACATTTTAAAGGAAGGGTTAATTTCCGCCAGTACCTTCCCAGTAAGAGGGCAAGGTATGGCATAAAAATGTATAAGCTGTGTGAAAGCACCTCAGGGTACACTCACAGGTTTAGGGTATATGAAGGGAAGGATTCAAGAATTGAACCGCCAGAATGCCCCCCCTCCCTCGTAGGTGTTAGTGGAAAAATTGTCTGGGATTTAGTGCACCCCTTCCTGGATAAAGGTTATCACCTCTATGTGGATAACTTTTACACTAGCATCCCCCTGTTTAAGGCCCTTGGTTCAAGAGGTACAGCAGCTTGCGGTACTGTGCGCAAGAACCAAAGAGGCCTCCCAAAAACGCACATTGCCCAAGTAATGAGAAGGGGTGAAAGCAGGGGAATATGCACCGAAAATATGTTGTTGGTCAAATATAAGGACAAGAGGGATGTCCTTATACTGACAACAATTCATGGAGACAGTACCACCTCCATCCCTGTACGAGGTACCAGTACCCACACCTCAAAACCTAATTGTATCCTGGATTACAATAGGTACATGGGCGGAGTGGATCTTTCAGATCAGGTACTGAAGCCGTACAGTGCCCTGCGGAAAACAAAAATCTGGTACAAGAAGGTGGCCGTGTATATCATCCAGATGGCACTGTATAACGCTTACGTGCTATTCCGTTCTACCGGCCAGAGGGGGACATTTATGCACTTTCAAGAGGAAGTCATAAAGGGCCTAATATTTGGGAACCAGCAGGCAGAGGGCCCCAGTACTTCTAGTACTGGCCCCCGTATTGTACCAGGGCAGCATTTTCCTGATGAAATCCCCTCCACTGGAAAAAAGGGCAGGACACAAAAAAGGTGCAAAGTTTGCTATAAAAAGGGAATAAGAAAGCAAACTATTTTCCAGTGTGACACTTGCCCCGACAAACCCGGCCTATGTATAAAGGAGTGTTTTAAAATATACCACACATCTATGGATTATTAGGTTCATAATTTCACCGTGCTTCGGGGGTCTTGCTAATGCCACATAGCACCCACCATTCATTCCACCAGAATCTGAGCCGCAAAATCCAAAAATCACTCCTTCCCTTCTGAGTCCTGCCATGCACCCAACTGATATTTTTTGGTCACATGTGAGGCATTGCCGTACTCGGGAGAAATTGGGGCACAGATTTTGGGGTGCTTTGTCTCCTTCATTCCTTCTGAAAATGAAAAATTTTGAGCCAGAACTGCATTTTTGTGTAAAAAATGTAATTTTTCATTTTCACTGCCCACTTGTATCAAAATTGGTGAAACCCCTGGGGGTTTGAAATGTACACTATACCCCTAGATGAATTCCCTGAGGGGTGTACTTTGCAAAATGGGGTGACTTGTGGGGGGGTTCCACTGTATTGGTGCTTGGGGGGTCTTGCTAATGCGACATAGCACCCACCAAAATTCCACCAGAATCTGAGCTGCAAAATCCAAAAATCACTCCTTCCCTTCTGAGTCCTGCCATGCACCCAAATGGTATTTTTTGGTCACATGTGAGGCATTGCCGTACTCGGGAGAAATTGGGGCACAGATTTTGGGGTGCTTTGTCTCCTTCATACCTTCTGAAAATGAAAAATTTTGAGCCAGAACTGCATTTTTGTGTAAAAAAATGTATTTTTTCATTTGCACAGCCCAGTTGTATCAAAATTGGTGAAACCCCTGGGGGTTTGAAATGTACACTATACCCCTAGATGAATTCCCTGAGGGGTGTAGTTTGCAAAATGGGGTCACTTGTGGGGGGGTTCCACTGTATTGGTGCTTGGGGGGTCTTGCTAATGCGACATAGCACCACCCAAAATTCCACCAGAATCTGAGCTGCAAAATCCAAAAATCACTCCTTCCCTTCTGAGTCCTGCCATGCACCCAACTGGTATTTTTTGGTCACATGTGAGGCATTGCCGTACTCGGGAGAAATTGGGGCACAGATTTTGGGGTGCTTTTTCTCCTTCATACCTTCTGAAAATGAAAAATTTTGAGCCAGAACTGCATTTTTGTGTAAAAAAATGTATTTTTTCATTTGCACAGCCCAGTTGTATCAAAATTGGTGAAACCCCTGGGGGTTTGAAATGTACACTATACCCCTAGATGAATTCCCTAAGGGGTGTACTTTGCAAAATGGGGTGACTTGTGGGGGGGTTCCACTGTATTGGTGCTTGGGGGGTCTTGCTAATGCGACATAGCACCCACCAAAATTCCACCAGAATCTGAGCTGCAAAATCCAAAGATCACTCCTTCCCTTCTGAGTCCTGCCATGCACCCAAATGGTATTTTTTGGTCACATGTGAGGCATTGACGTACTCGGGAGAAATTGGGGCACAGATTTTGGGGTGCTTTGTCTCCTTCATACCTTCTGAAAATGAAAAATTTTGAGCCAGAACTGCATTTTTGTGTAAAAAAATGTATTTTTTCATTTTCACTGCCCACTTGTATCAAAATTGGTGAAACCCCTGGGGGTTTGAAATGTACACTATACCCCTAGATGAATTCCCTGAGGGGTGTACTTTGCAAAATGGGGTGACTTGTGGGGGGGTTCCACTGTATTGGTGCAACATAGCACCCACCATTCATTCCACCAAAATCTGTGCTGCAAAATCCAAAAATCACTCCTTCCCTTCTGAGTCCTGCCATGCACCCAACTGGTATTTTTTGGTCACATGTGAGGCATTGCCGTACTCGGGAGAAATTGGGGCACAGATTTTGGGGTGCTTTTTCTCCTTCATACCTTCTGAAAATGAAAAATTTTGAGCCAGAACTGCATTTTTGTGTAAAAAAATGTATTTTTTCATTTTCACTGCCCACTTGTATCAAAATTGGTGAAACCCCTGGGGGTTTGAAATGTACACTATACCCCTAGATGAATTCCCTGAGGGGTGTACTTTGCAAAATGGGGTGACTTGTGGGGGGGTTCCACTGTATTGGTGCTTGGGGGGTCTTGCTAATGCGACATAGCACCCACCAAAATTCCACCAGAATCTGAGCTGCAAAATCCAAAAATCACTCCTTCCCTTCTGAGTCCTGCCATGCACCCAACTGGTATTTTTTGGTCACATGTGAGGCATTGACGTACTCGGGAGAAATTGGGGCACAGATTTTGGGGTGCTTTTTCTCCTTCATTCCTTGTGAAAATGAAAAATTTTGAGCCAGAACTGCATTTTTGTGTAAAAAATTTAATTTTTCATTTTCACTGCCCAGTTGTATCAAAATTGGTGAAACCCCTGGGGGTTTGAAATGTACACTATACCCCTAGATGAATTCCCTGAGGGGTGTAGTTTGCAAAATGGGGTCACTTGTGGGGGGGTTCCTAACTTTTAGCATCTTATGGTGCCTAGAAACCTACATGGTGCCTAAAAAATAATCTCATAAAAAGGAGGCTCCAAAATCAAGTAGGTACTCCTTCTATTATGAAGCCTGTGGTTTGGTCAACGTGCACACTAGGGCCACATATAGGATATTTATGAAAACAAAAGAATTGGGGGAATCAATTTTTAGTCACATTTCTCTAGTAAAATGTACTGTGTTCCTTAGAAAAATGTATTAAAATTGCAAATCTGCAAAAAAAATGAAATTTTGAAATTTCACCTACACTTTGTTTTAATTCCTGTGAAACACCTAAAGGGTTAACAAACTTCCAAAATGCTGTTTTGAATACTGTGAGGGGTGCAGTTTTTGAAATGGTATCATTTATGGGGGTGTCTCACATACAAGTCCCTCAAAGTCACATCAGAACTGAACTGGTCCCTAAAAAAATCAGTGTTTGAAATTTTCTTGAAAATTTGAGAATTTGCTATTCATATTGTAAGCCTCCTAGTGTCCAAAAAAATGAAAAGGAAGTTGAAATAATGATGGAAACATAAAGTAGACATATGGTCTATGTTAGTTATTAACTATTTTGAGTGGTATGATTATTTGTCTCACAAGCAGAAAATTTAACATTTTGCAAATTGCTAAATTTTCCATTTTTTCACGATATTTTGGTATTTTTCACAAAAAAACACAGACTGTATCGACCCAAATTTACCACTAATTTGAAGTACAATGTGTCACGAAAAAACAATCTCAAAATCACTGGGATAAGTAAAAGCAAAAAAAAGTTATCCCCACTTAAGTGAGACATGTCAGATTTGAAAAAAAGGGCTCTGTCAGGAACGCAAAAACTGGCTCTGTCAGGAAGGGGTTAAGGCTTAATACATCTGCCCCTTTGTGTGCTAATTTAGTTAAAAATACCATACCATCCTTATGGTGTAAAGCATTAATATGTTGCATTATGCAGATAATCAGGGCCATGTTCCAAAGCTTTTCCAGATCATGTCCACCTCTTTGGAGAAGTGAGCAGGATCTAAAAGGCCTACCACCATCTATAAACATCTTCTGATAAAATAACTGTATACTTTATACTGCATCTTGTATTGACTCCTCTCCTCTGGCAACTGTGAAGTACTGTACTATATGTCATATGCTAAGGTTGTAGGAGGCATCTGAAGAGAAAAAAAAGTGATTCCTTAATTATTTGCAGATCCGAGTGGGGAGTAAAAAATGTGACCATCAGCTATCTGAGTAAGTTGAAGCTTAAAGACTGCTCACTTCAATCTGTGTCCTCTTATGCAGATCCTGGCTTTCACACACTCAGAAATTGGGGGCTACACCCTCCCATTTCCAGGAATGCAATCATGCTGTGGCTTGCTGAAACTGAATGACAGCGCAGGACCTCTTCCGCCCATGTGCATATCCACAATTGGTGTATTACATAAAACATCTGATCCCACACTATGGAATTGGGCCCATACTGCTAACCATGTTCAACTATACCATGGCCGGTTGTGCACATGCTGGGCCAAATGTATTAAGCTTTAATGATACAGTGGAGGGTGATTAAAGAGAACTAAAGAACCAACCAATCAGCTCCCAACTGCCATTTCTCAATCTCAGCCTGTAACATGACAATTGGAAGCTGATTGGCTGGTCCTCTATCACTATCCACTTCATCACTTGTTAAGGCCCACTGTACTTTCTCGTTTCTATACTATTGTGTGCTAAAACTATCTCTTCGCTGTTTTTACAACCACTGTTTCAATTGCTAATGTCACCCTCTAAAGCCACCTCCCAAGAGTAGATACCTACATAGCCAGCCTCTCTTCCATAAATGCTCTCCACCCAACAGTCGCCACTGTAGCACTATTCCCCTCCCCCTTACATTGGCCCTGCTTTACACCCCTTATAGAGAGCAGTCCTGTCCACATAAACCCCATTAGTCACTTTCCTTCCTCTGTTGTGCCTGTGTTTTTGGAATTTCAGATTTCTTTACAGCAAACTAGAATCTATTCCTTGCCTTGTCTTCTCTAACCTTACCTCCATTATTGTCCATCCACTAAGCGGCATAGATGGGATCAGTAGTGGGGAGGGTATGATGATCATCAGGCACATTTGGACCCTATTACTTATCCCCAAATCTCCAGATCTTGAACGGCTTTGTTTGGTGATTGGCCAGCACAAACATTACAACATTAAACATGATGATGTTAAACTAGAACCAGCCCAGGGGGTCGGTATCTGCAAGGGTATGTGATCACCCGGAATGACCCTTCTGGATCCACCCATGGTTCTGTTGGATGTTCAAGTTTCGCTTCATTTATGTTTTTCACATGTAAACGGTAGAGATGCCAGATTCTGTAAGTCTGAATATAACTGATACTTTGACCCAAAGGAAATTAAAATCAAATTTAATGTGCATAAAACTTGCTATCCTGAAATGCTCTTGGAAATGAAATGAACACTTGTATAAAGAAGCTTTGCTTCTACAGCTTTGAAACAAACGACAGACACTGTTTGGAACACTGAATATTTAATATTCTCATTTACCCAGTAGTATTTAAATATTTAAATTACAGCCTTGCGCTAGCAAGATGAATTATCTTTGTTTCCCTTGGAGAAATACTGAAACAGATGCATCCTTACAACTGCCTTATACTTTTGTCCTGTTTTCTATCCCCTATTGTCCTACTAATTCTTAACTAATCTTCATATGGTTAAGTGGTGAGCTGTGCCAATGTACAAACTGTTTTATTCCTTTTTCCTTTTATTTAAGTAGGGCAGCATGCATACTGAAATTGGTTAAATGGCTTTCATTATACGTTGTACTTTATAATCAAACCTGAAACCTACATTTATATAGCAATATATAAATGTATTTGGATTATTCATGTAATTTATAACCATGTGTGTTAAAACAATTATATCCCTTTACATCCTAGTGGTAGATTTAATGGGTGTCAGATTTTAAAGCAGTTGATAATTGGCGGATTTGACCAAAATGTTTCATAGGGCAATAGTAATTAGTGCTAACCAGCATGGTTTACTAATCATTACTACTGCTCTTTCAAATCCATCAGTCCAAAGCCACTGATCATTGAAGCTATGAAATCTAGCCCCAGAGGTTATTATAATTCATATAGGTTATGTTTGTCAAGCACAATTTAAATAATAACAGATACCAGACTTATAGAAGAGTATCCCGTACTCCATTGCTTATTTCTCTATAAATGTCTTATTGTTCAGCAGGCATTCCTAACCACGGTCCTCAAGGCACACCAACCGTGCTGGTTTTAGTGATATCCAGGCTTCATCACAGATGACCTAATTAGTACCTGAGGGATTCTGATTAAACCATCTGTGCTGAAGCCTGGAAATCCCTAAAACCTGTGCTGATGGTGTGCCTTGAGGACAATGGTTGGGAATGCCTGCTGTACAGCATGGTCTATTTCTTTTTATGGTTTTCTCATCCAACTCCTTAACACATTATTTCAAACCACAACCTAATTCTGATAAAACAAAGTAATAATAATTCATGGATACAGGTCATGGTTTAAAGGGGATAACCACGGCTACATCACAGGTTTTCACTTCATGGAAGCAAAGCGCAATTCTTACAGCTATTCACACGTTTACTACATATCCATTGAGAGAAGAAATAGATCCCAAATGCCTTTACTATTCCAGTATAATCATCCTTCATTGTGGATATGAAGAGAGGATGAGAAGGCTATGTACAACCTGCTCAGCTGTGCAGTGTGTCGCTATAGAGTCTGAGTACTAGAGTGATTCGACTCTGATGCGCATGCACAGATTTTCAGAAAAGAGGTGCAGGAGACATTATTTTGTCGATTTCAGTAGTGCTGCTGTCATCAGATGAGAGTGGTTCCATCTGTATATAGAACCTGTTTCACCATAGATCACAGAAGCTTAGCAATTGCGATACATAGCAATGCAAATGCATGAGGAGGTGCATACCACCTACCTGTATTTGTGATTGCAAAAAATCTGAGATTGCATTGCAGTTCTAGAGGAACATTGCGACAGCTCCTCTGCCACTGCAGCCTGAGTAAGTCTCAGATTACTCAACCATCACAAGATGGCTTGCATTGCTAAGACAAATGCTCCTCGCTGTGCAGTCCTTGACTTTGCTTCCTCTAGGTCACTATAGCGGCCCCTGCCTCTGTACCTCCCCTAGAGCACCTCTGTCTGCCAATCAGGCAGAAGCATTCACTATACTGTGATGTAAGCGCCAGACCTATCCAGTGCAGAATGGGACCTGAGCGTGTGTCGCTTATACAACTCTTGCTGAACAGTGTGTAGTTTACCAATTTTTGTAATTAGCAACCACCTGTCGTAGTCTAATAATGATTCACAAACCGACAACTTTTAAATTATTCTTTTTTCCTGCCTGGTGAAAAAAAGACTACCTTTTTCTTTAAAATAATAGAATGCTTTCAAAAGATGCTCAATGTTAATGACTATTAATCATATATCATCATTCTAAGTTTATGACCATAATTATTATGAGACTAATTCAGACCAAATGATCAGAGTGTGAGGATACAGTAGGTCTTGGAACGGAGTAAAATCAGCCTTCATGTTCAACCAACATGTATTCTCGTTTATAATTAAAGGGACACATGTTTACATAATATCCCAGCAAAATCCCAAATTAATCAGAGGCCATTTCCAGAAAAAAGGGAAAAACTGTTCGAAACCATACCAAATATAATTGAAATTAATTGTATATAGGTACTTATCTTTAGCATAAAAATCAGTAATAACAAAAATAATACCAATGTTCTTTATATAGCACTTTTCTCAATCACTTGACTCAAATCGGAATCTGCTGCGCTATATAAGAAACTGTAAATAAATTAATAAGTGATTTACATTTGCCTTTACAGCACACAGAACAAAACAAGCTTAAGAGAGGATATTTTGAAGGATTCTTAACTTGGGTATCTCTCACTGTGTGGGGAAGAGAGTTCCATACAGTTGGAACCGCAAAGCCAAAAGCTCTACCCCCAGATGAGTTCAGGCAGATTCTAGGTATTGTTAATAGTCCATCATCTGCAGTTTGCAGTACTCGAAATGATTAGTAAGCTGCTTCAAGTACCTTGGGCTCTGGTCATGAAGGCCTTTGAAAGTCATTAAGTCAATCTTAAAAGCAATTTGCCATCTTACAGGCAGCCAGTGAAGGGAGCAAAGAAAGGATTGTAATGTGTCTGGAGCAGGGCTGTTTGGTTAATAGCCTGGAAGCTGCATTTTGTAACATCTGAAAGGTGCAATTCTTTTGCTGGGAGACCAAGGTAGAGGGCATTGCAGTGGTCTAGGCGTGATGATACAAATGCTTGTATGGCTGTAGGCAGATCTTCTGGGGGAATTAGGTGCTTGATTCTGGCTATGTTCCTTAGATGAAAGAATGAGGATTTCCTGATACCTGATGATTAAATGTCAGAACAATGCCAAGATTCGTCACATGTTTAGTGTATTTTAGTATTGAAACTCCAAGTGTATGTCCTCTTGGTAGGATATGCTGCAGTCTTGTCCTTAGATTTATCAAAAATTCCTCTGGTTTATCAGGGTTGAGACACAGCCAATGGGCACTACTCCACTCCTGAAACTCCGCTAGACAGGGTTGTTATTGGGTTCTCAGTATCTGGAGCAAAAGACAGGTGTGTCATCTTTATGCCCTGAGCATGCATTATAAACGGGAAACGGTCATCTGTCAGACCAGACTTAGGTCGACAGTCATTAGGTCGACCCCGGAAGGTCGACTGTCCCCAAGGTCGACAGGGTTAAAGGTCGACATGGCTCTAGGTCGACACGACTTAAGGTCGACATGGGCCAAGGTCGACATGGTTTTAGGTCGACAGTCATTAGGTCGACAGTTTTTCACTGTTTTTTGTGCTGACAGGCGGTATTTCATGCCCTACCATCCACTAGGGCGTGGTGGGAGAATAAAATAGTGTGCCGAGCGCAGCGAGGCACCGTGCCCGAAGCATCGCGAACGATGCGAGGGGCTGCGGTTCGACTCCAAGTGTGTACATGTCGACATTCGGGTATAAAAACAGTGAAAAACTCATGTCTGACAGATGTACCGCTTCCTTATAAACACTGCTGGGAGAGGCTGCAGGTTCCAGCAGGTTCTGGAGAGATGGCCAAACCCCAGCATAATGAGAACAGGGGATTGGCATGCAATCATGCCTAAAAAAAAAATCATACACCTGGGGGAGTGGCAATGCATAAATAATGCCACACCCTCTTTCATGCCACCGGCATTCACACTTGGTGACAGTACAGTACTGTGAGCAAATAGCAGTATTTGTATACAGATTTGGTAATTGCATTCCCTTAAGCAAAGAGAGGTGATAGGGTCATGCACACAGAGAACACGTTTGTGTAATGTAAAGAGATACATGCACATACTGCATATGATTTTGTGGTCATACTGTATGTTTTTAAATCTTTAATGCTTTTCAAAACAATAATCAAACAATTTCCACACCAAAATATTCAAAAATTGTGTAAAAATGGAGACAAAGGTCATAAAAAAATAAAAAAGGGTACTTGTGTAGTTTCACGGTGCCTGATATATCAGATATGATATTGGCCAATATATTGGATGCGATATCGGCCGATATATCGATGTGATCCAAAGAGATATTTTTACCTGTTCATAACCTCACTATTCACTACGCATGGAGTTGATTTTATATAGTGTGGCGAGCGCAGTAATCCGCGTCCGCTCGCCACGCTTCGGGCTCGGGCACTATATAAAATGCGTAGTGGATAGTTCCATGCGTGAAACTACACAAGTACCTAAAAAAGGAAATGAAAAAACTAATTGGTACAGGTAAGTAGAAAAACAGGGAAGGGTTATCGGATGGGATTAGTAACCTAGAGATAATGGTTAGATGTATATTAACATTTATAAACCTGTTCCTGTTATTATGTCCTATACAGCTTTAATCCTTTGAGTGCCATTGTTGCTGTTACAGGTCCTCAAAATATCCACTAAAAATGCCAATTGTTCTGTTGTAGGGGTGCAATATTTAACTAATCTTACATTTGTTGACTTGGCTGTATTTTTATTTATTTATACTAAAAAGTCAATTAATTGAAGCTTAATTAATATTGCACACAAAAAAGAACAGTCGCTGTGAGCAACGATGGCATTTTTAGCAGCTATTTTGAAGATCTCTCACAGCAACGTTGGCTCTCAGTGGGTTAATTCCAAATATAAATGACTGTTTAAAAAATAACTAAGGCATTGCTTTGCATAAAATAGCTCTTTAATAGAAAGGGATTTGTGAATTATCTAAATCAAATGAAATCAGTGTATATATACTATATTGGTGTGTAGAAGGTGGCAATAATCAAAGATCAGTGGAACTTTGGAGCGATTGCAGCTGCTGTATAATCAAAAAGACACCAATCACAGACAGACTGGGGCTCTTCTCCATTGTACACAAAAAGGGCAAGGCAACTGCTACAGGTGGCTTGTCCTTGTGGCACACTCCCATATCTCTGAATGAGGGTGACAGCACAGAGCACCAGTGGCTGGGCTGGGCTACTTGGCGAGCCCAAGTGCTGGACCATCCCATCAAGCCATCCCTCCTTCTGAAATTTGCTATATGTGCAGTCCATTGCTGATCAGATATGGATTGGATTTCATATGGCTAAACTGCATCACAAATGGAGGATCGGGGAGTATACACTGCGCTGTCACAAGGAGGAGTTGATGAAAAATGATATCTAATACATAGGTACAATCAGGCTGTGCACAATGATGGAGGACACGCTGTAAATATCAAGAATATTTTTATATAAAAAAAGACAAAAATAATAATAACAGATAGGTGGGTATTAAACAGAAATTGGAGTGTAAAAATACACAAAACATTAGTATATTATACTGATATCCGTGTTAAAATAACTCAGTGGATAAAAAGCAGACTTATGGAGATTCCTTGTTTGCTGGCGTCCCAGCTTATAATGTATGGGGCAATGGTATTGGCTCAGAGATGGCCGCTTTGTACAGACAGATGGTTAATATCCTGGAGCAGCAGAGAAATAATTTGGCTGAACAACCTGGTTTAGCAAGTGGGCTAACAAGCAGTGTTTCAAACAGGAGTTTTGGCAGTGGTGCCTGCAGGTTAGTATAAGCAGGAAAAGCAGAGTTAGTAGTATGCTTACTCAGCCGGAGTCCCGGAATATCACCTGTATAGGAGATGCGGGTAGTGTTCACTCGCTGGGCAAGCGTAGAAGCGGTACCTCCGTGAATGCTGAGAGGTCCGTGCGGCTGGAAAATAGGCTCTGCTGTGTGTGGCTTCAAGGTGAGAGTGTAATGCTCAGCTCCACGGCGCCGGTGGAGACAGAGCTGCTGGCCGGACGTAGATGTGGCTTGATGCGGCTGGTCTCTGAGTGAGGGCAGAAGTCGGAATAACGTCTGCTGGTAGCACTGGCGGAAGTGGGGCAACGCGTTTCGGCTCCCAAAGGCTGGAGACTTTTTCAACTGCATCACAAACTTATACTAAAAGGACTGGAACCAGGATAAGTTTAAATGACCCCTGTTAAACTACAAACCAGACCTTTTCAACTTAAAGGGGCAAAATTATCAAGGAGTGATATACTTTTTATGAATGATTAATAGTGCTCCTGCCATTCAGATCCTGTCATTTTTTGAAACACGTGACAAATATGAGCTGATTGGCTTGAGAACCATTTAGCATTCATAATGAGTAATAACAAAAATATAACTTCTTGATAATTGCCCCAAAGTATCTTATGCCAATAATGTTCATCTTGTGTAATGTTTAAATCTCCAATCAAATCTCAGTGTACATAAAGGCACTGAAGTATAGGGGTCAGCTAATAAAAATTTGTATAGATAGCTGTTATTTCTTTGAGATAGAAGATAGAAGTATAACTCTTCAAAGGTGGTTAATTTCCTATGGAGGCTGGAAAAGCAAATGTAATCACTTCTTTCTGGCAGGAATAGAAAGTCAATGCTACATATTGTAGATGCAAAACTCCCCATTCCTTAAGATACTATCATGCTGTACATGGCTAGAATAGTTGAGATGTCCAGAATTCCTGCCACTAATCAATGGACGTGGATTTTAAATCACACCACTAAACTCTCCTCCATCAAGTGATCAAATTCTTAAGCCTCATATACCCCTCCATGCATCCTCCGACTTCTAAGCATGTGATCCGAGTTCTGACCACATGGTTCAACCTGGCCAATGATAGGACACAACAGGAGAGGCTTGCAGTGCAAACGCTGCTGGAAGTGAGGCGTGGAACATGGAGGTGCCGCGTTCACCCCTTGAAAATGGGAATTTCCTGGCCTATTTAAGGCGCTAAGGTGATGCTCTAATTTTGACATGCTCTGAGGAAGCCACTGAGTATTTGGAGGCGGATTAGGAAGAGCTCTCTTTTTCACTTGGTACCAGCTTCCTGCACATATCATTGGCGACCATCCTATGGGCAAATCTAGATAAGACAAGACACTGGAGTGCTAACCAGACCAAGCAGGGAACCGTATCCAACCATTACCATCGGGTGGCCACCTGTGCATTTTCAACTACTTCTGGCTGAGGCCACCGACCAAAACTGTTGCTGTAAAGTGGTAATTATTTCATACCATCTATAATAACTCATAACCCATTGCTGCAATAATGCATTTACTGTTCTTGATCTACTAAAACATTCATCATTAATCTATGTCGCCTAATGGGATTAACCAGATGAATTAACTAATCTACTAATCCTATAATATAAGGACTCTCATACCACTTGGTGGGGATTAACTCCGGATCTTTTACAAATGAGACTACTTTATAATGCCTAAAATGTGTTTTGAATAATGAGCTTTGTTCTTTCTATTGTGATTTTTAATATAATTATTATTATTTTTTATTATTGTTTATTTGTTAAATTATCCAGATTTTTTGTAAAATTAATTTCTATTTTATTTTTTTATTTTTTTATTTTCGTTGGGTTTGTGTGACCTTTGCTGTGTATCCCTATTCTGTGATTAACGTGAAGGGGAGAATTTTTTTTTTTTTTTATTAATTTCTATTTTAGCACAGTGCTTCCAGTCTTTTTATGTTTACCTTCTATGTGGCATAAGTACCCACATTTCACTGCAACTTAAATAGAAAAGCATTCTACATTTATTATTTGGGCAATACACGCTGGGGCCCTTTGAGCGCATAGCCACTACTTTTTTGTTTCCTACTGTCTCCTCCATCCTCCGTTGGTCTCTAAATTACCCCAAGTTTCCCAATCTACGTTAGAACCTACTACCAAATGTTGGCAGAAACTTAAACATCATGCTTTATTTAGTCCCTGAATTTCACTTTCTACTCCCCTCTTTGGTAATCCTGACTTTCCCCCAGGCATCTCAAACACTTAAAAAAAGGGATTTGAGCAGCGCTTGTGCAAAATAATATAATTTTTTTTATTAAAATACAGTGTTAATACTGTTGTGGCCAGCAACAAAGACAAGACTCACACACATGAAACATACAATTCCCCTGTATTATACTAAATTAGAAGGGTTAGATGCATGAATGCTGTCCTTGTGACAAGTTAGTATTTGCAGATTTTTGTATCCAACTTGAGTATAATAAGTCACAGTCCCCCACTCATGTGCACATATTAGTGTTTTTAGTTGGTTAGTATATACTTGCAGATGGGGGTTCGGCTGCCAGTCCCCAATGATTTTCCCAGACCGCTGGTACTATATCCAGATTGCTGCGGTCCTATCAAGGAAGAAACACTGGTACCGGTCTTGGTGCTGCCAGAACGTTCCCCGTATCCCTCTCCGCCTATTCTTGCGATCAGCGGCTTCCTCAAGAGATGGTTGTACTCGTGTGCTCATTTATAGTGGTCACATCCGTTTCCACCCACCGTCCGTTGCGTCGCCGGGTCAAGCCTCGTTCTGAAGGCTGAACAGCGTCACACGCTGTAGCCCCGGCGCGTCGTGCGTATCACGCCTGGATTCACGCTGGGTTTAGTTGCCGTTTGCTGTAATACAGCTACGTCTCACCATAGAGACAGGACATTACCCATAATGCCTTAATTTGTAGTTCAACTCTAATTTAGGTGTATTTCCGCATGCATATAGTTAGTCCATAGATACCAGATAGTTATCTTTGCGTGTCATGCTGCTAATCTTGCGTTCCAGTTTGCAGGAAAACCGGACATCGGGTGTTATTTGCCTTTTTAACAGCTTTATCCAAATTAGTTTGTGGGGATTAGTTATAACAGTACCTTTTAAGTATTCATCTTGCATTAAAAGGGATGTATTCTTTTTAATTATCTGTTTTATTTCGTACGAACCTTCATTATATTGGGTGACAAACTGTGTAGATCTATCTATTTCTAGTTGTTTTCTTTTTTCCCTTTTAATGCAAGATGAATACTTAAAAGGTACTATTGAACCCACAGGAAAAGTTATTTTTAGGAGGGGGGAAAATTTAGGAAATAAACTAGTCCATAGTCATTTTGTAGAAAAGAAAGAAAATATTAAAAAATTAGAAGGAAGTTCGGTAGCAAATTGGCTACCCAAGAAACCATGGGGTTACCATAAATGTGGGAACGATAAATGTATAACTTGTAAAGGAGCACTAAGAAAAACCACAGAATTTAAATCTTTTAACACAGGTGAAACATTCCAAATAAAGGACTTTGTGAATTGTAGAACCCCTTTAGTTATATACATGATCCAATGTGGGTGCGGCCTACAGTATGTGGGCCGTACCATTAGATGTCTCAATGTGCGATTTCTGGAACACAGGCGAAATATCCTGGGGGGTATAAAAAACCACCCACTCTCAAAACACATATCAAACTGCCAAAATTCCATTCTAAAAAATATAACAGTACAAGTTATTGAACATGTCAAAGAAACAGCGAGAGGGGGAGACCGCTTCAAGAGACTTTGTAGTAGAGAGGCCTATTGGATATTTCGCCTATGTACATTGATGCCAAACGGTCTTAATGACACAATCGAGTTGAGTAATGTTTGAGAAATCTTATATAGTTGCTGTCTTCTGCCATTAAGGGTGGAGTGGGTGGGGGTTTAGGTATATTTCTTTGGGGGGAGGGGTTTATTAAATAAGGGGGGGATTATACTGTATTGTTATATCGTTAAAATTGTGATCCGACCACTACATTCAATTAGTATGTGATGTCTCTTTGTGAGTATATAGTATTTGATATAAGTGTCCCACCAGAACTTGATTATTTGATTCTATGAAAGGAAAATAGTAAAAAGTCAAAAGCATATGCATGAATGTGGGGACCTATTAAAGAAGGCTTTAAGATGAGATAAAATAGGACTTGGGTATCTGCCCGGTCCACGATGTGTAATTTTTCACTATGTCTCTCTCCCCCTCTTTTTCCTTATATATACATATCCTCATAGATCATGATCGTTCCATATTGATTTCTATTAATTTGTGATTTTATTGAATTATGATATAATTTCCATTAATTTAAAGTAGAAAGTGTCAGACATATCTCGCTGTTTTTAGAATGAATGATTGTAGTTGAATGTTATAACTAATCCCCACAAACTAATTCGGATAAAGCTGTTAAAAAGGCAAATAACACCCGATGTCCGGTTTTCCTGCAAACTGGAACGCAAGATTAGCAGCATGACACGCAAAGATAACTATCTGGTATCTATGGACTAACTATATGCATGCGGAAATACACCTAAATTAGAGTTGAACTACAAATTAAGGCATTATGGGTAATGTCCTGTCTCTATGGTGAGACGTAGCTGTATTACAGCAAACGGCAACTAAACCCAGCGTGAATCCAGGCGTGATACGCACGACGCGCCGGGGCTACAGCGTGTGACGCTGTTCAGCCTTCAGAACGAGGCTTGACCCGACGACGCAACGGACGGTGGGCGGAAACGGATGTGACCGCTATAAATGAGCACACGAGTACAACAGCATTTATCCATCTCCTGAGGAAGCCGCTGATCGCAAGAATAGGCGGAGAAACGCGTAGAGGGATACGGGGAACGTTCTGGCAGCACCAAGACCGGTACCAGTGTTTCTTCCTTGATAGGACCGCAGCAATCTGGATATAGTACCAGCGGTCGGGGAAAATCATTGGGGACTGGCAGCCGAACCCCCATCTGCAAGTATATACTAACCAACTAAAAACCACTAATATGTGCACATGAGTGGGGGACTGTGACTTATTATACTCAAGTTGGATACAAAAATCTGCAAATACTAACTTGTCACAAGGACAGCATTCATGCATCTAACCCTTCTAATTTAGTATAATACAGGGGAATTGTATGTTTCATGTGTGTGAGTCTTGTCTTTGTTGCTGGCCACAACAGTATTAACACTGTATTTTAATAACAAATTTTATATTATTTTGCACAAGCGCTGCTCAAATCCCTTTTTTTAGTTTGTTCTCACATTTTGAAGGGGTTTAGGTATCCCCCTTGTAGAGCAGCTGCAGTGCATTATAAATACCAATCAGCGCTCAAAAACTGTGTTTGTTCTGGTTATCTCAAACACTTCCCTGATGAGCTGGTTCTCCGCTGGTTTTTCTTGTATATGTCACTCAATGTCTAAACCGGGATTGTACTCCTTCACAGACCTTCAACAGGCTTCTCCCTCCCCTCCAAATCATTTTGATCTTACCTACAAATTAGACATTACATTCTTTCCTTCCACACTAAACCTCCTTTATAGACCACAACCAAATTTGAACAATTATGTTTAAGCAGAGATACACCAAAACATCTTGTGTCAGTTATAAATGAAGCTTGCAGACATTATCTACCGAATGCCCTCCTATGTTAAAGCTTGGCAGACTGAACTGTTGAACACCATGCAGGATGACCAGTGGCCCAAAATATTTCAATATACTTTTGCCAACTGATCTTCAATTCAGATTCTCGATACTCAATATAAGATATCTAAATTGTACAGATGCCCGGTGTGCATCAGAGGTTCCTGACTATCTCAGATATTTGCTGGAGATGTAAACAGGCTCGGGGTCCCCTACAGGATATTTGGTGGCTTTTTGCAGAACTGATTGATTATTTGGAGACGTTATCAGACTTTCAATGCTAATTACTGGTCTCCACCTACCAAACACCCAGGAGTGTTGGCTGCTTACTTATATGGAAATACCCATCTCTAAGTTTAAACAAATCATTAATCTGACATTTAAGTAATGACAAAAACTTACCATGCTTTTGGCAATCCTCAACATGTCCCCCTATCTCCCGGTGGTTCCAGAGGGTGGACTGCTACATTTTTGTTAGATCTTACCTCATCATCTAAATTACCTTCTTCTGCTTTTAATGACACATGGTATTCATGGTTGAGATTTAAGAAATCTGCAAAGTATGCTACATGTTTTACCTCACCCTCCTCTATAGTTGTTCTGTGAATACTGAAAGACACTGATATTTCTCGTTTTTTTTTCTCTCTCTTGTGTCTTTTCTTTCCCTCATCTTATTCTTCATACTGTATATGTCTTTTTGTGTTTTGTTTAGGTATACATGCTACATATGAAGGACTATATGTTTTTGCAATCTATTGCTATTTTTTAATTTATACTGTACTGTACTTTGATACCTTATTCATGACTTATGAAAATATTGCTGTTCTGTTCTATTGTCCCTTTGATAAAGTTTGTCAGATTTATACTTTAGACTTTTAGACTTTTTTGGAAAGGAAGGGGGGGGGGGGGGGCGCCCTGTAGGAAACCCCCCTATATTGTCCAACTAGACTGGATATTGGGGTGGTAATTTTTGTTTGTAGCCAACATAACTTTTATTGCATAGTTGTGTTTTAACACATTCTATTGGTTGGAGGTGGTTGGCGGTGCTCCCTGAGTCTTAAAGACAGACTATATGTGCAAGGAGAAAAGAAGACTCTTTTGGGGGCATTCTTATTCTAAGTTATTTTAGGGTTCTAGGATATGTTTTGGTAACCTGTTCTCAAAATAAAGTAAAATATAACTTTTATTAATATCCATTTAAAAGGTCAATAATGATAATGAGCAGTACACTACCTGCTATTTGTCTGCGACCCCACCAGAAAAAGGCACATATGATAGCACACAGGAGAGGCATACATTGGTTATCCATGATTTTTCCACACCCGTAAGGTTGGTTCAGGAGGGTTCTGAGTGGCATGTCCTATATCTTGGGTTACTGTCCTAAATAGTATATGTGCATAGTGTTTTTCTATGACTACTAATTCTACCCCTTCCATCCCCTCCCACTGCTTAACTTTAACCTTCTCACTAATGCCTAACTTTAACCAATCCTAAGCCTAATGCTTACCGCATGGATATTTACTACATCCTGTGTAAACATTTAGATGTCCTATTTTGGGGAATATACGTGTTATTACTTGGACAGAGGTATCATCAGCTGACTGATATTTTCAAATAGGTAAGGAATATATACTGATTATACATTCAGAGTATCGACTTATTACTGATTTTATATTGCAACAGAAACCTACAAAATTACCATTATTATATTGGATATTCTGTACAAAGCAAAAAAAATCTTTGAGATAATCCAGTCAAAGTATTTGGTTGCAGGGCTCAGTGTGGCCACCATCTCCAGTTAATAGGGTCAGTGTCTGGATGGAGATAATACCAATACTAAAGTCTATGGGCTACATGTTGTAGATTTACAGAGAAAGGGATTATACAGATACTTTCCAGGTAACAGTCACTGACTCATATTCAGTATAAAGTAAAGTGATCCCTGCTGCCATCATTTTATCTTATTCCAGGGGTGGCCAACCTGCGGCTCATCTCTTCCTGATCTGCAGTTTGGTGTGATAGTGCTGCGCCATTGCTAAGACACGTCCGCATATGGAGTGACCCGGTGCCACTGCTGCGGTACTGCCTTATATACATGGCGGCTCCTGCTTAGGTTTACCACCTTTCCACCAGCTCTTTTCTGCGCAGAAGCTGCCGCCCAGCTCAATTTAATACTAGCCTGGCAGGCCGGAAGTTGAGTTGGCTGCACTGGTGGCCTTGGTGCTGTGGCTGCCTCTGTCTCTGTGGACTGTGAGTGGCACTGTGCAGATTAATTGTGCTAGTGCCTGGTTGGCTCCTGCTCAGGCTCAGCCTCCTCTGCTCATGCAGCCTCCTACTCCCTGTGCTCCACAGGGCAGGCTCAGGCTGTATCTGAGTGAGTCCTGCATGGGCCCTGAGCCCTCCGTTACGAGCATGTCATTTTCCATTGCATCGAGCAAGAAGGCCTGGCATTGACCAAGAAAACCCTAGCAATTAACATGCAGGTAAGTGGCACTTACATGGCCTATTATGTCATAGCCATTAGGGTGTGGTATAATGTGTAATGGGATCACGTTGTATTGCATATTAAACATTATGCAATACAACGTGATGCCCATTACACACTATGGGAATTATAGGGTGTGGCATATGTATAATGGGCATCACGGTTTGTTGCATAATTTGTAATGGGCATCATGGTATGTAGTGAAATGGGCGTCAGGGAGTGAGGCATAATGGGTATTACGGTGTGTTATGTAACGTGTAATGGGCATCACGGTGTGTGATGTAATGTGTAATGGACATCCCAGTGTGTGACGTAACATGTAATGTGCATCCCGTTGTACGATGTAACGTGTAATGGGCATTATGGTGTGTTATGTGTGCAAAATCAAGCATTGAATTGGAGGAAAGGTTAAAAAAAAAAAACATGATATGGTGGGTCAACGGGCGGGGCTGGGAGTGGGCCACAGTCTGGGAATCTCTTAACACAAAAGTGGTAACCCTACTCATATATATATTCCTATTCATATATATATATATATATATATATATATATATATATATATATATAAACATACAGTATAGATAGATAGATATATCTTTAGATAGATATCAATTTATCAATTTTTGGAAGCTAAGCCACACCCATTTTTGCAGGGTATTGCCTCTGTCTTACCAGAACATATTTTGGGGCTCTTCACCTCTGATTGGTTGGCTACCCCTGGTTTATACATTACTGGGATGGGCTCCTATCGTACCCTCAAACTGTACCTTTTTGGCAGGTAAAGTACCATTTTTTTTATTGCATGTACCGGCGAAAAAGGGCTTTGTAACTTTTTGGGGGGTCTCCAATTGCCCATTGTAAGTAAAGGAAAGGGGGAGTGGCCATGCCCCATTCCTGAATGTGTTCTGGTTTCTGCCCTTGTGATGTTGTGATGTTGAAGGGTATGGGTTATGTGTGTGTGTGTGTGTGTTTTTAGAGATATATATCTAGCTGTCGTTAGGTAGGTGGTATGTCAGGTATATCAAGCCAACATTGAGGGGGACTTTAAGCAAATAAAATTATATCTTGGCCCCACCCCCATCAAAGAGGATGTGGCGCCCCTGGATCAAAACATAAGGAGGCAATCAGTGAAGAAAAACTAAATGTTTTTGCAGAACTAAATGATTAAGTAGATTTTTATTAGTTCAGCACATACAGATGTATATTTATCTGATATTTTTCATAAAATATATTTATAGTGATTATGTGTGATGAATGAGGTAAGCATTTATTGAAGTGCCGGAAGGGAGAAACTAAGAGTTCACATCAATATATATGTGGAAAATAATGGGTTATAGAAGGTTAGTTTAAAAAAAAAAAAAAAAAAAGAATCATAATGTATAACCAAAGAGAGAATAATTTGTATTTCATTAATTGGATTTTGCTTTTCATAAAAAGAATTCCATGTTTTTCACCCTGTATCCTCATGTGGAACAATTGCAGTACGTGAGGCATTTACCATTGCCTAGATGAAAAAATCTAGTAATGTTTAGCTAATTATTTCTTTTTTAAATCAACATAGGTCTTTTGTTCCCAATGAAATGATATAATTGATGTGATGCCTGATGCATGTATTTAACAGTTAGGTAGTCTTTCCAACCTATTTTTGTTTTTATAATGTGCATTTAAGTGAGAATTAATAATTTATGTTCTATTAGAAATGGTGATCAAAAACAAACTTGCCAATTCTCAAGATGGTGCACATTTTACACAGGGTACAGTGGTAAAAGGAGTATATGTTATACCCCTTTCACACCAGAAAAACAGGGACAAACCCGGGAATTACATTCCTGGGACAAGCAGGGACATTCCCGGGTTGGGACCCATTCACACATGCTTTTGAAACAGGGACAACCCGGGTCGGTACCTTTCATACCAAACCCGGGTTGACCCTGCATTTATCATTGAAAATGGCCTTTTTTAGGCCCACATTACATTATTGATTATTAAAAATTAGACACCAAACATTTGTAGTGTTTTAACCTTTTGTTTACTTCAAGAAAACAAATGAAAAGGTATATAAAAGTATAAAACTTTGCCTATTTTTAGGCACAAAAGTACAACATAAATACAATCTTAAATATAAAGGCACATTATTACACAAATCAAACAACCCCCCACCCCTGCCCCCCACAAGCATCAAACATCCCCCCCACCCCCGCCCCCCCACAAACATCAAACATCCCCCCACCCCTGCCCCCCCACAAGCATCAAACATCCCACCCCCGCCCCCTAAACAGGAACATAATTTTTGACCTTATGAATCTGGCCAACATTTTTGTAAACTTGAAAAGTGCTCGGCAAACATCGGTTGGCCATTGTAAACATCAAACCTGTTAAGTGCACAGGCATATAAAGTGACCAACTATCAGCATATAAATAAAAAAATAACACCTTAAAAACCCAACCTCCCCCGCCCCCCTACCTAAATGAAAAATGTGCCCTTTAAACAGCAATACTATATTAAACTGCCTATTGCAATTGCCTGTATACAGGGTATTCAGGCGAGGATGGTGGTGGGTTAGGAGGGTCATAGTATGGACCTCTGGAATACGGTGGGTAGCTATGCTCAGGGGCAGTAGGGCCTTGGTTAGCTGGGAGCATGTTGTTACCCACAAAGCGAGGTATGATGTATTCCAGGAACTGGAATTGGCGGTCTTGGTAATTGTGCAAGATGCGCTTTTGGTGTCCCATTATCTGCGTTATGAAGGTCTGCTGCAGCTCTCTTTCCGCCTCGATGAAACGGAGTTGCCGGGCATCCTCCTGTCGCTGCATGTTGTTGTCCATGACGCGCAGTTCTTCACAGAGCACCCTGGTAATTTCCCGTGCTGTGAGCTCTACTTTGGTGACTTTGCGTTTCCGCGGTGGAACTGTATATACTGCAAGGGGAATCAAAGAAGGAGAAAAAGGCATAAGAAAAAGCAGTGGTGTGATCGTATGTGTTTGTGGCCTACTCCCACCTACGCTTGATACACTCTGCGACACCAAACTTTGCGGCAGACAGTTATGGTGGCGTATAGTGCAGCATTACTGTGTATTGGAATGCAAGTACTTAGGACATTAAAGCAAGGATAAATATTTACTATTGGTGCGCATCACAGGGAGATCTTTCTGCGGTGTCGCTTTGGGTGTTGCGGGCACATTACTCTCTTGGATGGTTAGGCCACTCTCTTGGATGGTTAGGCTGTCATCTGCATGGTTAACAGAGGAGTTTAAATCGGTGTCATCTGGGACTAGTATCGGTGATGTTGGCCCAGGTGATGTTGGCCCAGATTGGGTACTGTCCATCGACTGATTGTCTTCATCAACCACTGATGAGAGATTGGCTGAGCTGGAGGATGACAGGCTGATGGGGTCACTCAGCGCAGTGTTGCCAAAACATGCTGAACACAGCTCGTAAAAGATCCAATCTTGCCTTTCAGCCCCGCTCTTATTCTGATTGCGGTCATGTACGCGGTTGAATTGCTTCTTCAGCCCCTTCAGCTTGTTCACTTGCTGCTGGCTGCGGATGAAGCCCCACGATGCCAGGGCCTTGGCAATGTTGTGGTATATCTGGGCATCCTTCACAGTGCCTGTAATCTGGTGCCGGATCTCCTCTTCCCCTCTGATGACTAACAGCTCCCTCACCTCTTTATTTGTCCAAGACATGGCAGCCACACTTGCAGGGGTTAAAACCCACTTTTGCCCAACTTGCAGGGTTTAAAACCCACTTTTGCCCAACTTACAGGGGTTAAACGCACTTTGCCAAACTGGCAGCGGTTAAAACGCACTTTGCCCACAGCACGTGCACGCTGTATCTCCCTGCACACTGTTTGCTGCCTCTGGGCGTGTCTGTGAGCGTCCAGCACAACAGGAAGTTGCCTTGCTAGCAAATCAGCGTTAGCTGACATCAGCAGAGGCAACACGGGAAGCAGGGACATGTCCCCGCACCTTTCACACCAGCCAGTAGTCCAGGAAGGACCTGGGAGTAACCCTGCTACCTAGCAGGGTTGGATTGCCGGCAAATTAGCCCGGGATTTTGTCCCTGGTACCTTTCACACCAGAGGTAGTACCGGGTTGTTCCCGGACTCAACCCGGGAATTTAGGCTGGTGTGAAAGGGGTATTAGAGGAGCAAAAAAGTAGAGAAATAATGGGTGCACACTCTAGATATTTATGTTTGGCTTCCAACTGAATTACTTTTTTTTTTTAATAACTTTTATTTGAACATTCATAAAAAAGAGGTGACTGTTTGCACCTACTTAGAAAAAAATATATAGTATAGATGTGCAAAAAAGTTTGAAAATGTGATTAAAAACAAGATGTGGAAGCTTTTATATGCATGTCTCATGTACCTTATGTGTTCATTTCCTTACGATCTCACAATAAGGATATTGTTAATGTGTGTTTATTTATTTTTAATAATCACTTCTCACCTGGTTCTTATTGGGCTTTTTATTTTCAGCAGATTATTCTGCACTGCTGCACAGACAGCTTAATTGCTCAGATACAGTGTTGCACTTTTGTTATCATAAGCAGTTTCATTGACAATAAGTGGATACAATTTGATCCTTTTTTACTTCTGATAGGGCCTTATTCTGGTCGATGTGTAAATTTCTGAATTCTTTCGGATGGCGTTTTTTAGCCGTCTGCGCATGCGTAGGCAACGCTATGCGCATGTGCCACGCAAGGTCTCCGTACTTGTTCTCACTAATACCGTACAGAAATGTGCACCGCATTCACTCGGGAGATATGGGCGTATTATGAGCGTCATTCGGAAGTACACAGGGGCGTAGTTTCAAAGTGGGCTAAACTGGGCGTAAACATGGGCGTACACGAGGGAGTGCTCTAATTCTGGTAGGCGTGCATTCGGACTGAACACCGACTGCAAACGAACCAAAAGGCAAGAAATATGTGGTGTCCATAAGCAAGTATTTCTTTGCGGACACCACTCGGTCATGCGCTAGGCATTCGGATCGCCCAATTAGTACTCCCGCACCTGAACCAATGTCACCTGAACACAATACAATCCACTCCTCTACTCATTACTCATTAATTACACTCTTTTCATTGCTTCAATTGGAAACCTTGCAGCTTAAATGGACCATTACTAAACACACAAATCTATGCTGAAAGCACGGCTGCATTTGTTACACACATTTACACTGCAAGCAATGGAGAGAACTTGCTTTCACTAATATAAATATACATGTCACTTTTACATTTACCAATAACAGCACACATTTGGGGATCAAAAGATAGTGGTATGTTTTGCGGAAATACACCGCATCGGTGCGTACGGCCATGTTCCCGTCCGTTCTGATGCGGTAAGACCGTGCAGACGCTGTAAGACCGTGCAGAATATGTGTGTGTCCACCACACACGCAAGGTTTGGATGTTGTCCGTAAACACACCCTCTTCTTAAAGTGTGAGTCCGTCCGAATGCGGAGGACCGGTGGGCGTTTCTTCGTACCATGTCCGCACAGCATGGCGTGCGGACCGCTCAGAAAGAATTCGGAAAATTACGCACCAACTAGAATAACCTCCATAGTTTTGTAATGAGTAGCAATGATTTAGGCACACTGCAATGGTAATATTTTAGTGCAGTTAATTCAAGTGTTGTACAGTGGTAAAAGTCATGTTTTACATTATTTTGTTGTAACAACAAACAAATTATTGTATCTGCCCACAAAGGGCCTGATTCAGACCTGTTCACTAGGTGGCATATGTTCGCAGCCTGGGGAACAGGTAAACACCGCCTGGCCAAACATCCCCCAGCCCGCCATGCGAATCTCCTCTCTAACATGTGAGGGGATGTGTTCCATAACACATCCTGTCGCCTGCAGCCGAATCGGAGAGAAATCATTTGATGGTTGCACACTATGAAAGGATTTTTCTGACTTTTATTACGGACGCAGATTGCAGAAAGGGGGTGGGCGCTGATGTCATGTGACATGTGACTTCAGTTGCCCACGCCAAGCAGACATCGCCATGCCTGTGTGTGGAACACCCAGAATTTTTATGTAAAGTTCAGGGCTGCTCGGGGTAGGGGGGTTTGGGCACGCTCGTGGGTTCAGGCACCCAGACAAATGAATGCTCCCAAGTGGCCCCGAACTTCCATCGGGGTGCCTGGCAGTGGCGGCAGCAGGGGGTGCTGGGTAGGGGGGGGGTTTGCTGCTAGAAGGTGATGTGCCAGTGGTGCACTGCTGGAGGCACCACCAGCACGCACCTACATACTGTATCATGGTATGCTTGGAGATTTGCCATGACGGCCCACTGCGGCAGCATAGCTCAGCCTGGAAAATGTACGGTCATGTGACCGAAGCAGTTAAAATAAAAGAGTTTTTTTATTGGAATTTTGAAGACTATAAAGTGTTTTTTTTTGCATTCCTATATGAAGTCGTTTCACGTTCCATGTATATTTCAGACATTTAGTCCAGCACTGTGATATATCTCTAATTTATATTTCTATATAAACTCCACATAGTTAGGGCTTTGGTGGGAATCAAACCCATGACTTCAGTGCTGTGAGGCAGTAATGCTAACCATTACAAATACCATTAAGTCTATAAAACCATTAACCCTTTGAGTGCCAAGTAAATTTGTCAAAATAGGTGTAAAAATTGGCAAGCAGAGAAACCCCAGTCTTAGCTTCTGAATATTTTGTTTGAAAATAATGAAAGTCCATTTCAGTCTGATCACCAAAGTCAATAGTATCACCTAACAATATTGGGTACTTATGTAGTATCTGGACGCCCGATTAAAAAATCGGGTCCATCGCATCCCATCGCATGCGATGCGATGGACCCGATTTTTCCATAGGATTCAATGTTAAAATGGACTGAGTCCATTTTAACATAGGATTCTATGGGAAAAAGGGTCCTTTTCATTTCCCCACTATCCAACTACACATGGAGTTGAATATAAACCTGCGGCGAGCTTAGCGAGCCACCGAGCCCGAATCGTGGCGAGCGCAGCGGAATACTTTTTAACGAATCTGCGTCCCCACGCGGGGCTCGCTGCACTCGCCACGCTTCGGGCTCGGTGGCTCGCTACGCTCGCCACAGGTTTATATCCAACTCCATGCGTAGTTGGATAGTGGGGAAATGAAAAGGACCCTTTTTCCCATAGAATCCTATGGAAAATCAGGTCCATCGCATCGCATCGCATGCGATTTGGTCGGATGCGATGCGATAATCGGGCGTCCAGATACTACATAAGTACCCAATATTGTAACCTCTTACTGGCCCTTTCAAAGAAGACCCTGTTTGAGACCATTGATCAAAAACAAATGCTTTCCATTCTATTCCATGGTGAATTCTGCACTAGCTCGGTAATGAAACCTGTGTGAATTATAGTTATGGAGGAAGCAGAACCAAATGTAATGTCTAAAAAAAGAATAAAAAGGTTTTGTTCTCAATGACTCTGTAAGGCATATTTAGCATTCTGTAAGATATTCAATGTGATCTTACAACTAATAATTTTGTGGTGTAACTTTAGCAGAATTGATAATTACATATTGGTATTTTTAGATGCAAATAGATTTGTGTACAGTGTCCAGCAATTAGGTCTGCCTGTATAACATGGCTCCCCACTATGGGGTAAATCTGCTAAGATGGGATGTTGGCCAGAGCAACCAATCAGATTCTACTTTTTTTATTCAGCAAACAATAGATATAATATGATTAGTTGCTATGGGCAACATCCCATCTTCAATAGAACTCCCATATTAGTACATTTACCCCTATATGTCTTACAATGGTGATTTTTCAAAGTAGCCTGTGTAATGTGGCAGGTAATGGGGTTCCAAACACAACCTTGGATGGCCATGTATTTTAGTACTGGCACATATATTAAATTACCTTTTAATAATTTAGTAGTCAGTCAATGAAATGGTGGTGGCAGAGGAGGGGCCCCGCATTGCAGCAGCCCCATCTTCCAAAATTGTAAGAGCTGCCACTGCTCCTAACTCCTACCCAGAGGCGTAGGGAGGAGGGAGCCAACTGAAGCCCTGCCGCTGGCTCCCCGCCCTGCTGCCCTGCTCCCCCAATCAGTGGCGAACTGGGCCGGGAGCAGGGTGCCATGTGCTCCCCAGGCCGCACCATCACTATTGTCTTGGGCCGCCAGCTCCACACAGCCCTGGTGGTCCAGTGGGTGATCTGACCATGATCCGACTGTCAGTGTCTGCGTCTGCGCATTCAGCGCACGCAGTGGTGAAGAGGAACAGAGCCAAGGGCATTTCAGTGAGTCCCACTGACTCATTTATATGCTGCTGTGGTACTCACCACCAGACCCCCTCAGTAATGCTGCCGCTGCTGTCCGTGTGCGCAGAGCAGTGGCAGCGCTGCATTCCAGGACCAGATGTATTGTAGGGGAGAGAGAAGCGAAGGGACTGCTCTCCCCTCCTTTTAGCTCCTCCCCTGCCAGCGGGGAACAGGAAATCTTGATCTATGGTACAGAATCTAGAGATGGGCAAAACGGGTCACTAGCGAGAGCTGGGATCCAGCAGATCAGTCGGTGAAAAGATCTGTATCTTTTAGGTGGATCAACGGTTCACTTTAAAAGAAGGGGTAATTTGTTAATAACGAAGCATACTTTGTCTTACAATCATTTATTCCCATTATTTTTCCTTTTTTTTTTTTAAATGGCGTCTGCACCGATGGCCATCCCTAGCAGCAGCAGCCTTATTAATCTTTCTTTTACTTGCAGTCACAGCACTGAACTCGGCCTCTGGAGTCAGTACATCTCAGCTGCCACAGGTGGCAGTGCTGAGATCAGGAAAATGTATTGTAATTAAAAACGGCTCACTCGTTCGTTCATGGGATCCGTTCAAAAGATTTGCTTTGTTCGCAAACGACCCATCTCTAACAGAATCCCAAGAATCTGCCATCCGCTTGCTGAAGGTCTACGATGGTATAGCAGGTGGTTGGTAAATATATATTTGTCACCCAGCTTCTTCTTATCATCTACTCTTCATCAACTTCTTCTTCTACCTATACCTCTGTGTGGCCCTCCCTGTAACCCTCTATATCCCCTCATCACTCTTTGCCTTACCCTGTATCCCTCTCCCTGCCACCCTGTGGGCAATTAGGACCTGCTCAGTCCTCAGTACATTTCAGGGGGGGAGGGGAGGGGGGGGGGCGGCCTTGCTCCGGGCACCATGGCACCTAGCTACATCACTGCTCCTACCTCATCTACTCATAGTACAATTGGATATGCTAATATACAGTATATGAATAAATATGAAATTTTTTATAAAAGTTACAACATTTGTACTTTGTCGCCCTTGAAATATCATATGGCATGTATAGTATTTAACATACAGTATTTATAGATTTAGTATACATATATTGATTCTCATTTGTTTTAATATTTATTTGTATTATCTTATTGTTTTGAAAGTCAGTGAAATATCTAAGCTACGTACAGTAAGTGTTGTATTACCAGGATACAATTTTCCTGTAGCCGTGGTATCATGGTATCTAAGCAGAGCGATCCATAAGACTATCACAGGTAACATGGAGTTTAAAAAACAACCTCTAGCAATATTTAACACAGTAATAGCCTTAATTTGCTCATTGCTAGTGTAAAACAACAAGTATTAACTTACTGATCACTTGTGCTTCTCCAGATAGTATTGCTGCAGTTTACCTCTAGATGGCAGTTGAAGACTGGACACCATCATTTCTCATGTCACAAAATAATTTAGAACAATTTCAAGAAACAGCAAAGATCAGATCAAAATGTGGAAAGGCATCAAATATAAACTGTGTAAGCTGCACAGACAGAATTTATAATAATGCTGCACAGAAATATTTGTCTAGTGATTTATGACAGTAAACCTTCTAGGTTCAATTAAATAACATTGTTTAACATGTTATATTATTTATATCATGGGGAAAATATCCCAGTCAATTCAAAGTGCACTTATAAATTTAAAGTCAAAATACTACTTTTACCAATTAATATATCAATTTCAATAAATGCTGGGTTCTAGAGTAAAATAATGCAGAAAAGGAAGGCAGAGGGCAAAAACCCTACACAATAGTTAGTGATCCAGCAAATGATGGGTCTAAAATACCAAAACAACATACTTTCCTACTGCAGAATCGCCAGTAGGTCTTAGAAATTGTGTGCCTCTCCCGGCCTATCAGGTAATGCCAGTAATGTCAGCATTGTACAGCAGGTCTTATGCTGCAATGATATGAATGTATAGGGATGGCCTAACCCACAGCCTCCTTTATTACACCTCGCCCCCTTTCTACCCCCTATCACAAGCCAAACCCTTGCATCACCCAGAGGAGGATGGAGCAGCCATTGCGTTGGCAAATATGCTAGATATATTTTCCTTGATGAAGACCAGTCAGAAGATATGCTTTGGTGTATACTGCTTTGCGCTCTTGACTCTTGACACCATGAGGAACCAGGGACATGCAGTCGGGGGAGGCAGTGACTCCCCTGTCATTAATGATTAACATAATAATATAATACAAAGAAAATACTTAGGACACATATTATGCTTTATATTATTCTAATAATTTTTACTCCATAAATGTTTTTTTTTTTTTTTTATTGGTTTAGGAGGCACCGAGAGCAGTGCCTCTGGCTGTCAATGTAAAAGGTCCATAAACAGGGGGCGGGGTCAAGCTACAGGCTGTAAAATCCATTAAAAAAAGTTCTATAAGAGGCACCTATAGAAGTGCCTCAGTGACAGGAACGTACTTTCTGCCCATATGAAAGCACGCCTCTGTCACTGAGGCAGATGTGATCGGGCACCAGATCCTCTTACCTTGGGGAAGGGGACAGTGCTGAACCGCCGGATCAGCTGCATGGTCCACCACAGTCCACGATCCGCCACTGTCGCCTTGGTCACAGTTCTCTTCAGTCACACCTGCACTAGCCCTGGCTGCACATCCCCTGGCAGTGCCTTGCCAATCACTGTCCTCACCTCACACAACTGTCAAGAACCATGACTGACTACCCTTCTTTTCTGTAGTATATCATTCCCTGGGTCAATACTGTACACAGTTTTTCCTCCCCCTCACCTTCACATCTCTTTCCTCCAATCCTCACCTAGACTTTGCCATATTTGTCCCCCTAGGCATATTCTGTTATTCCAAGACTAAAAATGGTACCTGACCACCAATGCTAAAATACAGGTGCAATGCAAGACAGTGCACAGCGAAAGCAGACTAGGCATTTTAGCAGATGGTATTGCAAACTCACTATGAGAAATACAGTAAGTAACTATTTGTAAATATACATTACCATGATGTCAGCGCCTGCCCCCTTTTCGGCGAACAGCATCAGAAATCAAAGTCAGTTTTCACATCATCTTGCATGTTACTGAGGGGATGTAGGCAGTGCTGGCGGGGGGGGGGGGCATTCGGCAGGGAGGCAGGCAGCACTCACATGCTCGCTAGGCAGCGACAGAGTGCTGCTTAGTGAGCTGGTCTGAATAAGGCCCAATATTTGCAGTGCTCCGCTGGAGATACAGGGACTGTCAGTGGGAGACCACAGCTAAGGCAGCTATGATTGCCATCTCCCCTCTGCCATAGTCAGAGTCTTCTAGGAGTTGGGGCAGGGTCACTTTTTGGCCCATAATGCTGAAAAATGAAAAAAAAAAAATGCTGGGAAATATGCTGCTGCTGCTTGGCAAGGGGGACACGGAGCTAGCCAACACTTCTCCTGTGGGCAATATACTGTATATACTCGAGTTTTTCAGTCCTTTTTTTTTTGCTGAAAAAGCCCCCCTCGGCTTATACTCAAGAGTCAGTGGTTTTAATAACATGGTCGTGGCTACGGCACAATGGCCACCGGCCTCCTGCACTGAGGGCATGTCTAGTGCAGTAGGCCTAGCTGCTACAGAGGGGAGCAGGGCAGCACTGTGGAAAAAGTCAGCAGTGGAAGTAGGAGCAGGTCAGCGTCGGCAGTGCACCCCCTTTCTCCTGTAGAGCTGGTCAGCGATGCAGCAGTGCCACCCCTACCTCTCTGGAGCAGTTCAGCGGCAGCTGTACGTAACCCCCCAGTGGACTGGACGATGGAGGAGGCCAGTGATGGCTGCGCACCGCCCCCCCCCATCTGTGGTGTCCTATGCAGGGGGAGCAGCCTTTTATTGTCCTGTACAGGGGGAGCAGCCTGTTGTGTCCTGATATTATTATACAGGGAAATTTACCAGTAGCTTCTGCATTTCCCACCCTAGGCTTATACTCAAGTCAATAAGTTTTCCCAGGTTTTTTTTGTGGTAAAATGAGGTGCCTCGACTTATACTCGAGTATATACGGTAACCCCTGTGGTAGGGATGAAGACATAATGCCTAATACTTTTTAGATCTGTATTGATCTGTTTCTCTTTGTACGCAGATGGTTTAAGTTGTCCCAGGGGCTGGCATTCTTAAAAATAAGATCTTTGATCTCTAGAGATTTTCATGTTTGGACCATGATTCCGAACCTAGAATGCATAAGGGTTGGCACAAATAGAGGCTATTAAAAACTTCTTTTGAGGTCAGTCTTATTTTTTTATCTACAGTATTGTCTTCATAAAAATAATCACAGAAGCAATGATAAATATTGAAAAAAATCCCTTATTTTGCTAAGAAAAAAAAATACATAAAACTCACTCCCCTTAATACATAAATAAACCAATAAATAATATGGTTTTGATTCATGGATTGAATGATCAATGCATTAAAGCTTTCAAGGGACATCAAGGGACCTATTGCACTGTAAGTCCTACTCTATCATCAAGACTCTTCAGAACCTGGCAACTGCTATCACATCATTGTCAAACTGAAAACATGCTACCTGGTTTAAAGCTCAGTCAGTCACCAACACAGCTCTGAATTACAACTAATGTTGGGTGCGACACATTGCAGCTAGGAAGCTGTTAGGGGGTCACACACAGCAATGTGGCTGGATCCTGCAGAACAGGATCCGGCCAATGCTGACCAGATCTCAAGGGGCATACAGTGCTGCACAGCTGCACTGGGACCCGCATGGCTGCTAAGTGTGGCCAGGCAATAAGGAAGCAGCTCTCACGGGCTTAAGAAAATAAGGAGTGCTTGAGAAATAGATAGAATAGATAGATAGATAGATAGATAGATGAAGGGTAACCAAGTATATAATACCCATATGAACCATTGTGTTTATATACTGTTTGCGTGTCTAAATCTGATCTCAACGCACATCCCTGTATATGTATGACACATTTGATCACATAACTGTGCATTATTTCCCTATGACCTCACACTTCTCAGTTTGAACTTCTAAAATTTTTACATTACCAGCAGTATCACTCAGAGGTATATTAATCACAGAAAAGCAGCACATCTCACTGACAGATATAAACATTTCTGACCATCAATGGCGTCTATTTTATTCACTTGTTATCCAGTTAAATGTTTATTCATTAAAATATTTCAAATGAAACGGCCTATACTGCAATCATTTTTCCTCTTATTCTGTATTTGTTTCACCAAATGTTATCACAACAGGGGCTATTTTATAAGATAGATACACTGTATTACTTTTGAATGTGCAGTCACACTCTTATATACGCTTGCCTTAGACTTACTTGGAAATAAGGTCCAGGACAACGAAAAAAAGAAGCGGAAAATGGTAAAAATCAAAAAGGTCTAATAGTAAAAAAAGGCACCTTCACGTCTGGGATCACACAGTATGTATGACACATCATAGATATACTGTAGAGAAAGACCATCAATCTGATGTATATTAACTAAACCACATATACTGTAAAGTGATCAACCCAGTTTTTACTTTAGAAGGCACAGAATATGACATATTCATATTTGTCATTGTACTATATGGTTAGGATTAAATGGAGTGTAACAAGACATCTAAGACCCCTAAGGTGTGGATATGTAATAACAATATACAATTTCAGAATAAATTGCAACATACTGTAGTTGCTTTCTAACATAAACTCAACATCCAAGTAACAGGTTATCCAATTACAAGTACTTTATTGTATCCCATGGGTAAGAACAGCTACTATTTGTAACCACAATTTGATATCAATTTCTGTTTCTGAATATGTAATTCTTATTCGCAGAATTGTACTGTACTGTGCATTAATAAGCACCACATAGCTAACTAGGCCCTGGGGTAAGCTTGTAAATAAAGCTTGTAGATTATTAATTTCCACATAGAACCAATGTACAAATCGAAACCAACAGCCTATAACAATATTGCATAGCCCTATTTTAGATTTCCTGCTTTCCAATTCTTTTTAATTCACTGAATTTTAAGATATCCCACTCCGTAGAGTTAGGTTATTGTGAGTAATATTAATAAAAGCTTTGCTTTGTTATTTAACAAAGTAATTGTGCTCCCCGTGTACTACTTTATTTTACTACTGTATGTTTATCCTTTATTTATTCATTTATTTATGTATTTATTTATTTAATAACAGTTTCTTATAAAGTGCAGCCAATTCCGTTGCACTTTACAAGAGGAAACAGTAATAAAACAAACTGGGTAGTAACAAACCAACATAGAGGTAGGAGTCAAAGATAGTGGTGCGCAATTAACAGCAGCTGGCAAGGAGTGACTAACTCCTTTAAAAGTGCATACAAATAACATGGATATGCCAGAACTGGCTGAATGATATACACAAGACAGTTCACAATGAAAAAATATTTAACTATAAATAATCATAAATAAAAATGTATCACACAAATTTTCTCAATGATGGTATAAATTGCTGGATAAAAATGATTTCAAAAGTCACATTTTTCCAAACTGGGTAGAAAACAATGATTTATATTACCATTCCCATGATTATCCACTAGTGGGCACTGGAGAAATTAGGGACGTGGTTGTAGTCCCAATATTTGCAAATAAGTCCCAAAAGTCCCAAATGCTCTATATTTTCAAGAGCTCAAGATTCCTGATGGCGAACCACTCCGATATCTGGTGTATTTAGGGATCAAGCTAGGTATCCCATATAAGCATTACGACTTTTTGAAAAAAAAATTTAATAGGTTGAGTAGCCGCCAATCCACATGTTTTTGTCAGAAATGGGGCCTTCCAACAATTTTAATCTGACTTTAAAAAAAATTGGATTGAGGAGGTGAGGTGTGGAGGACAGCTCCGAGTGAGCAGCAACAGCAGTGGGGTTCTGGCTGCTGCTGCTCACCTTGTCCGACGGCTGACGGACATCCCTCCAGGCTCCACTCCCCCGGCAGCGCTTCCCATCCAGCAGGGGGCAAGTGCTGCTCCTTCCAGCAGCTTCCTGTGATTTCACACATGGGGAGCAGGACAGGACACAGGAACGGCCGAATCCAACAGTCGGATTTTGCTCAAATCCGGCAGTCGAATTTGGCCGCTCATTGAATAGGGCTTGTTGGATCCATTCCGACAAATGCATGCCAGAATAGATCCGACTCTTGTTGAATATACCCCATAATAAGAAATATGATGAAGATGAGATGTACATTATGTCAGAAGATGTAAACGAAAACAATAAGGAATAATCAAATATGGTGAAAGCAGTCTTGTGAATGTACCTGATTTGGATTCAATGGATTCACAAATCTGTATTTTCTAACTTGAAAAAAGTGGTGCTGTATTTATTAAGTTAGCTATTTTTGTTTAATGTGAATGTTGAACAGCTGTTAATTCATTTTATGGCTGTGAAAATAGAGTAAAGAAACAGATTGAAAACCATTACTGTTAAGGGCATATTGCAACCGAAAATGTGAATGAAACACTTAAACATTTAATGCATCAATTCTAGTATTGGATACTAAGCTTAAGTCTGTAAAGCACACTGTCAGAGCATCTGCCACTGCCATTGATTCTTCTAAGCACTTGCCTGACTGACAAGGAGTGAGGGGGATATGACATGAATCCAACTCAGTGTGACAGTTTACCTGCTGTAACCCGTCATCAAACAATTTAACCCGTGTGACAAACACATATCTTCTTTTTAGGTCAGAAACATAGATGCATGAGAGCTATGTAACCTGATTTAGAGATTTTGAGCATGTTAGGGAATATTGCTGTTTTTTATGTACTGTTAAAATTCTGGCCACACAGGTTTTTCACACTCATGAATTCCGGGGAGTATAGTTTCATTTATGGTATCCTCTGAGCAAAAAAAACAATTGCAATGACAAGAGATTGGTGAATATAAAACTTTGTCTATGTCTGAATACAGATTACTTGACAATGCTTAGCTGGCAACAAAGATAACAGGCGTATTCAAACAGCCAATTGATCGCAAGGTGTTACTGGAAATAGACAGAGATCATATGATCAACTTTTTTTTATCAGTTTTAGGCTAAAAGCATTTCCACCACAGATAAGAGTTGACAAAATAATAGTTATTTATCTGAAGTCTGCATGTTGGGCTAGTGTTCTTTGAGGGCATATGGCTTAGGAGACATTTGGTCAGATATCTAATCACACATCACACATCACAGAGCAGTCATGTTTGCAACTGTTTATAGTTTAAATAATACAGAGCATTCCATATTTCGTGTGATTACTTATTACACAGGGAAAATGTTGTAGTTGTTTGAACTTAATTTTAAAGTTACATGTGAAGTCCTGACATGGACCCCGAGTTAACTGACAAGCCAGTTAGTCACCATTGTATCAATATTTTGTGCCATGCGCTCTTACACAATTCGGTGTATGTTACAACAAATGTATATCCATGTAATCTGTAACCATATTTATGTATATAAATTCTGTAAATAAACATCATATTGCCCGTGCTGCACCCCTTCAGTGGAACGCACTCCCTCGCTCCATTAGACTCTCCTCGACCTTGCAAAGCTTCAAACGGGCACTGAAAACTCACCTATTCATCAAAGCGTACCCTTCCACTGCATAAACCAGCTGGTTCTCCGACCCCTTGCCTGTTTACATCCTGCTATCTAACCACCACCCCCTCGCTTGCACCTCTTGTAATCTGTCTGTCTCCCCTTCCTACTAGATTGTAAGCTCCTCTGAGTAGGGCCCTCTTCCCTCCTGTTGTCAAAGCCCACTTCTCTTCACATTTCACTCACAGCTCTCCTATACTCCAACACTCAGTGACCATCTTTGTCTGCATACTCATCTCCATCATTGGCCTCAAGCCTCTAGTTGTATGTTGATTGAGTCCTCACTACTTACATTTAAGCTGAAATGTGTATTGAACTGTGGCGCTCTTTATTTGTACTGTATTTTTGTTATTTATTCAATGTTATGCCAAGTTTTGTCTCCCTGTATTGTTCCTTTGTACGGCGCTGCGAAACACTTGTGGCGCCTTATAAATAAAATTATAATAATAATAATAATAATCATACACTGTGTATGTAAATAAAGTGTTCCTTAACTAGTCTATTTTCATGCAGATTGCTAAGGTTAGGTTATAATTATGTATTGCTAGAAGCATTGAGAGTCCAAATAACTGAAAGCTAGCTTATGGGCCTTATTCTAGTTCACTCTTTCTGACAAAATCCTTCTTAGATGGACAAAACCATGTGCACTGCAGGTGGGGGGGCAGATGTAACATGTGCAGAGAGAATTAGATGTGGTGGTGTTTTACTACAAAGTGAGCTGTATATTGCAGTATATAAATAAAGCAGTCAGTATTTACCCTGCACAGAAACAAAATAACTCACCCAAATCTAATTCTCTCTGCACATTTTACATCTGCCCCCCCTGCAGTGCACATGGTTTTGTCCATCTAAGAAGGATTTTGTCAGAAAGAGTGAACTAGTTGCAGTTGAGACCTGTGGCTCCTTGTTATTTCCATGGGTGGTGGCAGGAACCACATGCTAGCACTGCAGCTGCTGCCACCGGTCATGGGAATACATGTCCTTCAAAGTCTTTTCCCAAATAATAAATATTTAACAAAGGGTTTAAGTTATGCCATATAAATAAAGCAAATCAATAAAAACATCTAATAAATGGACAGTTTGGTCCAGAGAAGCATACTGTACCATTCACCACACAAAGTGATGAAGAAAGACTCAGACCTCAGGTGGTAGTTCTGTAATTGTCAGCGATTCTAGCAGATATGTTAAACATTTGAAAATGGCTAAGGCAGTCGAAAAATTTGTGTTAAAAAATGTCACAAATCCCAGAGGACCGTCTAAGGAGTATTTTTACTGAGGTGTTTATAGACGTTGAGATGCTGTCCATAGCTCTTGTATAATTGGTTGCTGTGGGCAACACCTCCACTTCTATAATCCCACACTTAGTTAATATACCAGTGTGTGCATGAGTGGTATGTGTAAGCCTGGCATTTCTGAAAATGTACCCATAGCGACGCTTCCTTTCACCATTTCTGTACCCTCTGCAAATGTGGGGATGAGCAGGACATAGAAATAGATGATGATACCATGGAAGTGCAAGAGTATGAGAGGGCATTTGTGTAGCTGGCTCCAGCACTAATGAGGATGTTGTTTGTCAGGCACCAGTAAAGCAATTCTTGCTTATGATAAGAATGCCATTGTCATGCCTGGTCACAAGACCAAATAATCGACCTATTGACTGTCAACCTAAACACTGTCGACCAAATGATCCACACACGATCTGTGTGCAATATCCACCATTAATGCGGTCGATTTAAGACATATAATTGAGGCACTGTGTCCCTGCTACCAAATTATATCTGTGATTCATTTTATCTGAAAAGCAATTCCTTCCCTGTACCAGAAAATTAAAAATAAAAACTAATTATTGGCCAACGAAATTCCATCCACTGTCAGCTTGATAGTTATGTGGACACAGAGAACTTGGCAAAAGAAGATCACATGACTGTGACAGCCCACTAGGTGGCTGAATCACCTTCATCAGCAGGAACAGCAACCATATCTAACAAACAATTGCAGCTCATAAAGATACAGGCTGCTTTCCGGATCATCAGCTGACAGCTTGTTGGAAAAACAAATGGAAATCATTGAAAAATGGCTTACTCCGCTTGAACTTGTGATTTCTGATAATGACAGATATTGTGAAAGCTTGGAACAAGTGAAGGAATTTTACCACATCCCATATTTTAAAAATACCATTTCTTTAGGGACCTCTCACAGCGCTGGACCCTTGGATTCAGAGCAACTCAGATGTTCACATATCATTTATTCTAGTGTCCAAAAAGCAGAAACAGTCCACTCTTCTTAAAAAAAAATCCACATAAGTTTTATTCAAAAAACCATGAAAAACTCCAAAAAACCATTGAAAATTTTGACATACAATCAGGATAAAAAATTCGTTCCTCCTCACAAACAAATGTCACTGCACCATACAGAAGCAAAAAAGAAGAGCTTTAGATGTAGCAAACTAGACCTTTTCCAGGTTTTTCTCTCTATGTCAGAACTTAACTCTAGGACAAGATGTTTTTCCCGGGTGTTCCTATAAGTGTTCAGTCATAGAACTGATAGACCTTGTATAGGGTCTACAGTATAAGGAAAACTGTGCAAAAGCACTCTCAACCTTCCACTGTGGTTATTGATGGGGTCTCCTTCTATCCTCCGTTCTGGATGATCTACAAAGCGACACACTGCCACTGTGCCTCTCTGTATCTCCTTTTACTTTGGATGATTGACCCTCCTAGGGAGACGATATTCCTCCCAGTAACAGCCCTGCCACTACGGGAACTGGTCTCTCACAGCTGTTATCCAATATGCCTGGCCACTCTGGCGTCCCCTCCAAAAGATCTTTCTACGGAGGTGGTGCAGGGACCAGAAGACAGCCGGTGCTGTCTCTGGCAGGGTTGCACGATCCCTAACAGCTGATTTCAGCTGTGCGCTACTCCCTCACCTGCTTCTCTTGCTCCTGGTGGACGGCTCACTCCAGCGGATGGGTGGTTAAATGCGGGGCTATCTGTTCGTGCCTATTAAAGGAATTTGCGAACCTCTCCCGGATTACTGCATAAAATGCTTTTATGTTCTCCTTATGAAGCCTTTTTCTTTCTCCTTTATCAGGTAGCAATGGCACGAGGAACTCCAAGCTGCTACCTACGCGTTTCTACCCTCATGGGGTCTTTATCAAGGTTTATCAAGGGGTCTTTAACCCCATGAGGGAGAGGACAGGGAATGTACCTTAGTGCAGAGCAGTGGAGAATTCCTCCTTTGTTGTGCAATGTGCTGAAACCATTCCAGGTAGTCACCTGTGAAGTGAGTCCAGACACTACCAGCCTAAGTCAGGTGATTCCCTCTGGGACAGCTGCTTGAGAAATTGAAGGAGGAGATGAACCAAAGCCATTCTGCACTTGTAGTTCAAGTCCATTATTTGTTTTGCCAGGATCCAAGAGTCGTCAATATCTTGAAATTGGATCACTTGATATTGGCAACTGTACTTAATTCTTGGTCATTTATCATGTCTTTCTTTCCAAATGACCCAGATATTAAGGGATACAAAGAGCTCCTGGTGTGCAAGTTGTCAGCTCAAGTAGGACGTAACATGACAACATATCTGTCACCTGTTTTTCTCGGTGAACTTCAGTTGCCAGGAAAAACTCAGCTTTCCCAAGAGACCCAGTGGTGATCCTTGTTTTCTGAGTGCCTAACAAACAAGCAATTAGTCCACAAAAGTAGCAGTTCCTGTTGCTGGAGTGCTTTGTTTGTAAACTGTGCAAGTCCTTTTTTAATATCCAGCTTGTTGGTAGGAGGCCCAGGGTACAATTTCACATTGCACCACTTTTCTTTTCTGCCACTGCTGTGTGGCAATGTTTCATAGATGTGGTAGAAACTGCCATGTGTTTGCCCACTGCTATGTTGCTTAGTAACCATCCAGTTTGCTGCAGTCTTTGGCCTAAACTGGATGAAAATAATAATGTGAGCTTTGAGTTTGTAAAAAGGTACAAAAAAGGCAAGCATTATGTGATGAATTAAAAAAAGAAATAAAATACAAATCTAAATCCAAGATAAATGAGGGTTTGTTGGCAATACCGAATCCAATACACAAAGTTAATAGAGATCCAAAACCAAAACACAGGTATCAGCACACATCATTAATATATAACTGCATTTAGAAGAACTTAGGGCCAAGTGATCAAATAGAGAGTGATAAAGAGCCAACCAATCAGCTCTTTTGGGTTTGAAAAATGACAAGTAGGAGCTGATTGGCTGGTTGGTTATTACTCTCCATTTTAGCATGATACATATGGCCCTTAAACACTAAACAGTAATGCTAATGCAATAGAATTTACCAAGCAATGAGATGATAAACCAATAACAGTACTGTATTGGCAGTGCCAGTTTGCAATATGAAAGAGAAACTGCGCTGGTTTTCAGTGAGCAGCTCAATTGGGAGTAACAGACATAAAATATATATATATATATATATATATATACACACACATATATATTGTGTATAAGGAAAGTGTGAGGTATAGTGAAAAAGATAAGGGTAAGAGAAGATGGTCCCTTTAAAAAAAAACGGGGTTGATAAATTGTTTACAGCTCTTTTGAGAAAATGTGGAGTCCTTTGGGAGGTGGAGGCAAACTATACTCTCCCTACCTCTAGATGTTAAGCAATTGGAGACTGCACCGCATCCAAGAGTGTTCACCGCCTCCGGATTTCCACTGATGGTTTAAGTGGAGCAGCTGGCAGATTCCATTGGTGCTAAATAGCTACAAAAGTATACTTAAGTGTTATCCCAGAGAATATTCATGGAAATAGCAATTCTATCAAAAATAAAAGTCAATTGTAAACCACAATCAGTATTTGATTTTAAATTCAACTAATTATAAGCATTTAAGTGGGTTGGCGGTGTAATTAGTGAAGGTTAATTTCAGATCACCTAAAGCAGTATTGGGCTTTCAGAGATAAAGACGCAGATTGACTACCTGATGATATTTTTAGATTAATTTCTATTTAATTTCTATTTAAATCATGCTGAAATCAATAAAAAAAGTATTAAAATTGACATTTATTAAAATACCCCTTGGTCGCTAATCTGTTCTATATGCTCATTTAGCAGATGTGTCAGAAATTGGGGGAAAGAGGGAGTCAAATTTGGAAGGGTCTGAGGCAGTGGTTCCCAAACTGTTTGCCTTGGCATCCAGGGGTGCCTCTGGACACCTGCAGGGGATACCTTGGATTGGTGGTCCAGGACCAATTGAAATTATTTATGGTCAATGTGACATGCAAAGCCAGTGCTGTTGGCTGCTAATCATAAACTATGTAGACAAACAGAAGCAAAACTAGTCCCTCACCACATTACTATCCCTAATGATGACATAAAAATAATTTAATTAGGTGTATTACTTAATGATACTTACTTAATAAACTCCTTAAAAATACAGGTTTGGACTTGAGTTGCCGCAAAATAATAATTTTCCTCTAAGGTGCTGTCATTCAAAAAAGTTTGGGAACTACTGATCTGGAGAGAAGATGGGCGGAGTAGTTGAACAGTGCAAGAAAAAGAATGAATCTAGTCACTGTAACTTTTTTTTGCAGTTTGCACAACTAAAATCGTATTGTAGTGTAAGCTTTGATTTGTAATTTTGAGGTTTGGACCATAAAAAAAACTGGTCAGATCATGGAATTTGTGAAAACACTGGCCAAACTCCAGCACAGAAAGCACCAAACAATAACAGCCAGATCCCCATAATCATCTATCTTGTTTCAGAACTTAGTGACTCCAGGTATAGCCGTTAGCTGATTACAGTTGCTGGTGGGGGAGAAAAAGTTGACATTGTAGATTGTGATGTAGAAGTAAGTGATGTATTGTAGTGGTGAGACTCGCTGGTGGTGGAGGCATGCTCAGGTTCAAGACTTCTGCTTGTGGTGTGTGGACTTCCCACTATTTCCATTAACTGTGATGTCTGAAGAGCCTCCATGTGTATGGGGTCCCGCACTATTTCACTAGACACGCAAATACGGACTAATAGGACTCTGTTAGGACTCTGGGGAGTCCCCGTGTGCAAATGTGGAAAGAGACTGACCACGTACCACACCTGACTGTTGTCTCTCCCAGTGGTCGATTGATGCATGCAGTGCTAGACTTCACCTATAGCAGCCGCATCCGAAGGAGAGAGTTAGGCCCATTTTAACCCCGATGCCCCCAGGTCTTATGTAGGACTATGCATCAACCGAAACTGAGAGATGGACAAGAGGACAAACCACAAACAGTGGTACATTCTATAACAAGTGGTAGTGAGTTAAGTGGAAGTATATGGGAGCAAACCTCCACTGAACTCCCAGGAATGCAACCATGCAAGAAGATGTTATGCAAATTCCACATACCCACACTTATAACTACAGAGACACAGCAGGATGCAAGCACAGTATGTCCTGGCTAATGGCATAAATGCAACAATGCATAAAGATGTTATTAATAATAATAATCAACCTGTGTGAAGCTAGATGGCAAAACCCCTAACAAGAAAGGACATATACAAAACTCTAACAAAGATCACCTGACTAACATAGAATAACAATTTTCTACTGTAAATAATGGTTTATTGTCATTGAAATAAACATAAGTGCAGCCAATTACCTTAAAGAAAACTGTGCATAGCTCACAATTTCCCAGATCCATTTGCTAATACACTCCACAGACAGGTTTTAGAAGTCTCTATGCAATTATTTTTCGAGAATTGAATGTCCCTGACGAATTGACCCAATGAAGACTTTTCGGTTCAGAATAATATGTTTTAATTATATTTTAATAATTTAACTTTTGAAATTAAAAGAATAAAAGTTATCTGTAGTCTGACTGATATGGTGCAAGCTAGTCCATCAAAGCTAACTGTTAATTGGTTATTATGGTCAGGAAACAGCCTATGTGCAGGCGTAGGCATGCACAGCACATTTTATTAGGGGGTGCACTGTCAAAGGGGTGTGCCTAGCACCACCTATTAGGAGTGTCTAACACTGCCAATCAGGCGTGTCTACTGTACCATCATCTATTGGCACTCGCTACAATATAAAACGTCTCTCAGCCACACCATAATAACCTGCCTATTTCAGCTTTAATCTTCTACTTACTCTGTGTAACAGTACATGCAAATAAAGTCAAAACATATATGGATGACGCAGGTACAGTATGTAGTGATATGACAGTAGTCTAGTACAAATAACAATGCAAAACACACATAATTGATTGATGGGCACTTCTTTTAATGGAATACAGTTCTAAAAAGCAAAAGTCTTTGGTAAAAGGTAGCGGCAGGGAGGTGTTCATGAGTGTGGGCAAAGCATTTGGGGGTGCCTGCACCCCTAACACTCAATGTGCGCACACCTATGTGTGCAGGTCATGTTCTGCTTATGTGCAGAATGGGTTCAACCATCTCAGAGATACGATCACCACTGCCTGATTGGTGAAGGGGGGGAGGGGGGCAGAAGTAGATTGGCATTTAGGAAGACAGGGGCATGCCAACCCATTTCCCAGGTGTGGCGATGCCTAGGACTGTGTCGCATATGCAGCTCCCTTGGCCTCCTGTGACTGGAAGCCTGCATAAGGTCAGTTTACAGTTTTAGCATTTGTAATTGCAGGAATGAGTTGGTCTGTACCTCTTCTTCCATTTGCATTGCTAAGGATCGCATATGCTAAGCTGCTACATATATGAACCATACTGAATGTTGATACTGACCCATTGTTACTGGACATTGCTTTTGGGACTAATGCCTTGCTTCTAATTCACCAGCATATCCAGTGGATTATAAATCTCAAGGAGACCAGAACTTCTGGGACCTCTGAGACCCTTTCTAAAGTGCACAAAAAGGAGGAGACAAGAGGGACATATTCATATGTGAGATATTGCCATCTTCCCAACCTCTTTGGACTCCATCAGCATATGCATGGTAATACCAATCCATCTTCCAGTTTTGAATGGTGTGACCATATGTAACTTTACTACTAATGCTGCTCTAGTCTTTTATTTATCATTTATTTTATTTTATCATGCTTGATATAAAATTGTATTGGGGTATATATTAAATTATTGCTACCTATATTATTAAAAAATATTCTATAAGAGAACTGTCTTATTATCTTTCAGCCAGAGCTGGCACAATTTTCTCTTTTCACTGTCGACCTAACAACCCATTCCCAGAATATAGATTTTGGTATATGCAATGTAAACCAGTTGTTTAAATTCAATCTCTCCATTTACAGACGAGCTGACAACTTGATGACATGTAGAAAATGCATTATCAGGTCCGGCGGTGCTCTAATACATACTGACCTCTAAGTCAGCTGTTAGTGCACCTTAATTCAGAATCAAATAATATACTATAGCTATATATATATATATATATATATACACACACACACACCGTACACACACACACACACAAAGGGATAGACCAGCGTTTCATAGCCTAACAAATAATGTAAGTCTGTAATGTTATATAGGTGAAGCACTGTGAACAAGACTAATTCCATTTAATAACAAAATGCCATTTTGCTCTTTCTGATCCAAGCATGTGTTTAATAACCGCAGGACTGGCCTATTAAATCCACTGGGTATCTCATTTTCAGCCCAATAAGTTTGCATTGATTTGCTCCATGGAGGAACATTCGTTGATTAAACTGTAAATTTATATTGATGAAAGCTTAGTAGATTGAGCAGACTCGTCTCGCCTATAGCTTTTATCCTTGTTTTATTTTTCACACTTACCATTTCAAGGTGACCATTACATAAAATTATCCGTTTCACTACAAAACATAACGCATAGATGAAGCTTTTCAGGGAATGCGCTATTACCTTGTTAGAAGTAACACAGCAACAATCAAATTTCATTCCCAAGGTTTCTAACTTGGAATAAATATAATCCTTTGCAGGATCAAGAATAAGTAACCTCTTTGTCTTTGTTAAATGACAAAAGTGTTTGTCTATTTTCCTTAACTATATTTCAGCTTAATAAACAGAATGACATATATCTAATTAAATCTAACAGAAATAAAAAGCAATTAGTTCTACGAGAGACAGAAATGTATACTAAAATGATCTGACAAACATATGTAAAATAAAGAACTATCCAATCTAAAGTGGCACAAACAATAATCCAAACTGTGCAGGTTTTTAAATGAATGCCTCAGGAGTTCAAACTGGTAACCTCTCTTATTTTACAGGTCTCAAAATACAACATTGGGCAAATAAGACTTGTGTACATTAGATCCAGTAGCGCACGCAGGGGGGGTTTCTGAGTACCCAGAAACCCCCCCAGGAGTATAAGGGGCCTATGCTGAAAGCTGAGGGTCCCCTCTTTCCATCGGTACAAGAATTTAAAAAATCGGCCCTTGGGAACCGGAGATATCTGACTTCAAAGCAGTGGTCCCCATCCAAGCTTGTTAATTGCTATTCCCAGTCAGATATTTCAGGTTCTGTCTGACTTAGAGTTTTTCTGAGGATATATTCCAAAAGCTGGGACTCTCCCACTTTGATGGACACTAGGAGCTTGTCTCTAATATTCCCAGAACCAGAGATATCATCCTTCCAGCAGCTGGTTACTGCTCCAGCTCCACACACCTGGTATGTAGTATTATATACTTGTGGGCAGATTGCTCTGCCACCTGAACTCTGATCCCCTAGTCCCCAATACCATTTGGTAGGTGGGATTCTCTAGTTTTTAATTCCATATATAAGAAATCTATTTCTGGGAACTGGAGATATCTGCAGTCAAGCAATCTGTCCTCCCACCAGAAAATGATGAATAATAAGCCCACTCCACCATACACCCCTCCTCTGCGTATTAAACATCCTCTACCACCCTGGAAGTTATGTATCAGGGCCCCTTCATTCAGCCCAATGCCCTCATCTCCCACCCCATCTCCCACCATCTGTGCAGTAAAGGGGTAATTAGTGGAAATTACTGATCCAGTCCCTACATGCTGAGTGGTTGATATAATACCCCCTACCACCTGTGGGACATCAAAGCTTCCCCCACCCCTACCACTGGAGGATCGGTAGGTGCCCCAATACATTGCAATGCCCAGGGGTCTACACTGCTGTTGACGCCCCTGTATGTATATATATATAATTATTATTTATATACATTTGGTCTATCTATAGTACTTTAACTGACCCGGCATATACTGGGTCACCTAAGTGTCCATCTCCGTGCTTTGCTCCGCCCCTCTCTGGAAACCCCCTTCTGAAAATCCTGCGTTTGCCACTGAGATCTTCTACATTCCTTTAAGCTGCATGGTTGGAAAAAAGAATGAATGGTTTGCTAAATTATCGTATTTACAAACTTCCAACTACACATTTATTGAAACATTTGGACCAGGTTCTATCACAAGGAATAGACATGTTATATAGTCATCCAATAGAATGTGCTGTTCATTTGCATAGCCTTTCCAGGAGAAGGAAAGACAGCCACACTGGCAGACTATGTGTAGGGATATTTATTGTCGAAAGGTCAAGAGTTAGAGAAAGACATTTCAAAGATATCAGTATTCAGCAAAAATTCTATTCAAGTAATTGATAAGATTCCGGGGTTATTTAATGGATTCTCTTGCCAGTAGCAACTGAAGTTGTCAATAGGTGACCAGTATGACAACTAGTTGTTATCTCCAATTATTTTATAGGAGTGGATTGGGAATGAATACACGGTGGTCATTAAAAATATAAGAGGATCATCTAGTGAGCCTCATGCCCAACTGGACCCCTGTAGCAAGCATAGTGCAAGAAAAACAATGCAACAGTAATTAGGTTATCACAGGCTTTCTCCAGGAATGGTCATTGTATTCCCATTTCTCCAAAAGACCTGCTAGATATATTCATTACAAATTGAAGGAACACCATAAAACTGTGAGCACACTTTTCTCATTGTACTATGTATATGTGTTTTCACTCAGGTGGATTAATAACAATGACTCACATTCTTTACAAAAAGTCAACGCAAACCATTTTTATTCAATGTAATATATGTTTTAGATTGTCTGAAATATAAAAATACCCCTAACCATTTAGATGCCCTTAGCTTACTATACTTTTCCTTTACAGTTGTCTTTTATATTACAAGTCTGGTAAAAGCAGTAAAAACATTACTTTTACTAACACTTTGCCCAATAAAACTTTTCTTTTTTTTTTGCAGATATTCAGCTCTACAGATGTAGGAATGGCACTGTTCTTGGTGGTTTAGGTATATGTCCCTATAAATATAGTACATACTTAAACAAGCAATTATCCGCCTAGTGAGCCAGGTCCTATCATTCTTCAGCAGTGCTTACTGACCTAAATAAACATCTCATATGAAATAGCACACACAGAGCGCTATATATAAATTACAGGCCGTGATTTGCGCATCCACCTTGTGAATCAGATCAGCATTAGGAACCTTTGCTGTCTATTGATTTTCAGCACAACATATATCTCATTATGACAGAGCCCAAATGCTTTCATAATCCTGATTTATATTCCTCTCTGTACACATGCTTTTCCTCTAGCTATTTAACCCTTAAGGTGAGAAGACAGCAGGAGTAAGTAAAGAAAGATTGTTCAAATAAACCAGTAACAATATATATAATATATACTCCATTGCACATTCATTTTTAAATGATTTGTTTCCACACGCATTCGCACGGGGGAGCGATGTTTTCAATCTGTGTATGCGCATACTGATATATGAGCATGTGCAGTGTCCCTGGGCAAACGGACTTGGCAACTTAAATAGTTGCCGATCCATTCTCATGGGACAGTGCGGGCGGGGGGCAGGGGCAGCGGTGAGGAGCTGCGCCAATGGGACGCCCATCATTTCATGGGTGTTCCTATTGTCATTCGTCGATGACGCGGGGGTGGGCAGCTGATGTTAGCAGGTGTCAACTGCCTAGTTGAATAATAGATGGATTCACAGATTTATATTAATTTGGATCCAGATGGAAGTATCACCTCTCAAATAAACAATTCAGTCACCGCAGTGTAACAATATCCTAGGCTCCTTCACTGGCTGAAGGCCAGCCAGTGAAGGAGCCTAGAACATTGTTACACTGCGGTGACTGTATTGTTTATTTGAGAGGTGATACTTTGAGGTTAGAGGTTTGTGCGGGCATATAAGTGAATGCATATTAATTACTAAATACATTAAAACCAATTAGTAATGCAAACAAGTGGCAACAATCTTATTGCTGATGGTACCGCATATATAAAAAACAGTCAATGAATGGAGGTTATTAGCAAAATATCTGGTTATTAGCAAAAATCACATTGTTTAACAATACATAAAAACAATCTAAAATAAGTATATAAAAGGGAGAAGATAATACAAACAATTCAGTTAATGAAGGGAGTCATTTCATATCCTTCATTTAACCCGCTGGGACTAACCTATTTAATTTTAAAATCCAATAGGTCTCTCTCTTAAGCAAGAGTTTTTCATTATCACCACCTGTTCTCCCCTGTTGGACTAATTCAATGCCCTTTATAGTAAGACAAGCAGGATCGCAGTTGTGGCACTCCTTAAAATGCAGGGCTACTCTATGAATCAATACCCCCTGTTTGATATTTCGAATATGTTCTAATATGCACATTTTTAGGCCCCTTATTGTTTTGCCTACATATCTAAGGCCACAGCGCATTTAAATAAATATACAACATGTGTAGAATTGCAATTTATGAATTCATTTATTCTATAGTTCCCTAAGGTATCGTCTATTATAAATGTGTCCACTAAGAACTGCGTCTAATTGCAAAACATTCCTGTGCTTCTTAAAAATTTGATTCAACTCACGGACCCTGTTATTAAATTGTGTGACAAATTTTACATCTTTATTTCCACTTGTAGTTTCTTGTTGACCTGAGTCAGCTTTATATTGAAGCAGCTGATTTCTAGCCAAATCCCTTGCTCTTTGTAGGGCTCCATTTATAATCCTTGAGGGGTAACCCTTCTCTCTGAATGGTTCAATATATATATTAACCTGGTCATTCAATACATCTAAGCTAGAACAATTCATTTTTAATTGCAGAAATTGGAAAAAGGGTATATTGTCTTTCCAGGGACCGAAGTGAAAGCTGCTATAATCCAAATAACTATTGGCATCCACTTAAAAAAAAATGTAGATGTTTTAATATCTAACACCTGAGGAAAATTTTCATCAGTTAAAAGAATGTCAATAAATTTGATTTTGGTGTTTTGCAAATTATGTGTGAATCAGAGATTGTACAAATTCAAGTTGAGGCCCCTCATAAACTCTTAGAATGATGTCTCGTCATTTTCCAAATAACGATGATATCATCGATGTAACATTTTATTAATGCCACATTATTGAAGCAATCATCAATGAAAGTTTCATTCTCCCTCTCACCTATATATATGTTCGCCAAACTTGGGTACAATTGGTCCCCATAGCGGTCCGCAAGAACCACTCCCTCAAAAACTCAAAATAATTATGTGTCAACACAAATTTTAAACAATCACAAATGAATGAAATCCTTTCTTGTGTGAGGGAATTATCACTTTGTAGACGACGCTCAATCGCAAGAATACCCCTATCATTGGGGATACTAATATAAAGCAAGTGAACATCGATGGTGGCAAATCGAAAACCATCCTCCCATTTCACATCTTTTATAATTTGTAGCAGATTTGTGGAATCCTTCACATAGGTATCAATTAGAGGCACATATTTTTTGATAAAGACATCAACATACTCAGAAATACGTGAGGTAAGTGAACCTCCGGTGCTGATAGGCCATACTAGAGGTGCTTCCCTATTTTTGTGCACCTTTGGCAGGTGATAAAATTTTGCTATATTGGGAGTGGCATTATAAGATATCTATATTCCTCTAAATTGATGAGTTTACCATCAAGACCTCTTTTTAAAAGAATTTCCAATTCAATGAGATACATGCTAGTAGGGTCTTTTTCTAGTTTGACATAAGTCTTATTATCTAACAGCAAATTATATGATTCTTTGACATATTATTCACGGTCCATTATCACAAGACTACCGCCTTGTCGGCATTCTTTATGACAATGGATGTATCCAAAGCAATGTTTTTTTAACACTTCAGACTCTTTGTGACAAATTATATTTACGCTTTCTAGTTATATCCATATTATCAATGTCTTTTTTGATGAGTTCAGAAAAAAGATCTATATAAGGACTCACCAGGATAATATGATGATTTATTTTTGAGGCCAGATGCAGAGACTATAGAAGAATTATTCATAATATTTACACTTTTAGAATCAGGTTTACGGAGAAAGTGACTATTCAAAGTCAACTTCCTCACAAATAAGTTCAAATCAATTATTAGATATACTTTATTTGGTTCCTTCAAAGGAGCAAATGAAAGCCCTTTCTTAAGGACCGTAGAGATATACTTGGTCTTAAAAAATGATGGGTATTATTCTCCTGATTGAAGGATCTAAGTCTTTCAAATCTCTTGATGAACAAAGCACCTTGGCTCATTTTGTCCAAACACAGGTCTATTCCAAAATTTTTTAGGGTCCTTAGAAGATGGTGGATTTTTGTTTTTGTTTTAATATGGGACTATCTGCCATTTAAATTGATGTTCATTTGAAATTGATTTGTTATTTCCCTTATGCGGATTAACCTTTTTAAAAGCCATAGATTTATGTTGTGGATGGCCTCCATCCGTCTGAATGGTGCCAGGGGTGAACATTTGATGTTTATTGGTTCTTACCATTTTGCGTGCCTCTTGCCATATTCTGACTTGAGCAGTTTCATAGTCAGTTTTATCACGCAATAACTTTTTTTGTACTGAAGCACACTGGCCCTTATTCAGATCTGATCGCAGTACAAATTTGTTCTCAAAAAGTGCAAAACCATGTGCACTGCAGGTGGGGCAGATGTAACATGTATAGAGAGAATTTGATTTGTTTCTGTGCAGGGTAAATACTGGCTGCATTATTTTTACACTGCAATTTAGATTTGCAATTTCAACACACCCCACCTAAATTTAACTATCTCTGCACATGTTACATCTGCCCCACCTGCAGTGCACATGGTTTTGCCTATTTTAAGAACAAATTTGTACTGCGATCAGATCTGAATAAGGGCTACTATACTGTAGCTGGTCACTGTACCTGATTAATTGTTGCAGAAATTTCACTATATACTACTGGTATAATCCTGTACTGAGCTTAGGTGTATTGGTGCTGTCCTACATGCAGAGTAAAGTGCATGTGTAATGTTCTCACCTGGCACCCAGCTGCCAATTTCTCCTGCTACCTAAGAACATCTCACAGTGTGCTGTATGCAAGTCCCGGCACACCTCTTCTGCTTTTCTCCCAGCACCTGTCACTTCTAATGCCCCGTTGCTGGCCATAATGCTGCACACGCTAATGGTCTCCTTTGACATTTGTAACCTTCAACTTCTTTGAGGTCCTCCATCGCAGCTCTCATACTGCCCATGATCAATTGGCCTGTCCAGTTTCTCTCTGTGTCCTAACTTTGGTGGATCCTCTCAGACCAAGCTCTTCCGATTTAAGCGTCTTTCCAGAAGAACCCTCTGCTGAAATCCCATATATTGCCTACACTCTACTGAGGGGGAAGATTCTTCAGAAATAATGCTGGGGAAAATGCAACGGGTTGGGGATATCACACCTCAGTTTATGCAGACTGAGCATGGTCTGCTAACATTGAGTGCCATGAACGATGGTCACGATGGTGATCTAATGTTGTAGCCTCATTTTCAGTTCTCTGATCTTTCTGGAAATCCATAGGGACTGAGAAATTGGTCTGGATTGAAAAATTCTTTACAAATGGAAATTGGCAGATACAGGAGAGGAGACTGCTGTTGTGATCCATTGATCTTTTGCAGCCCAGCCCTCAGCAAAATGTACTGGAATGCAGAGAGACACGAAATACAAAAGAGATTGATGGTGGCAGACACCGTCAACAAGCCCAGGCCTGGGATTTTAGTACCTGCTTCACTTTCAGCTCAGGGGTAAATTTACTAAAATGGACATTCTATTTCAGATGGAATATTGCCATGTGAAACCAATCAGATACTATCTGTTATCTTCTAGAAGGTGCTAAATAAATAAGTAGGATTCTGATTGGTTGCCCATAGCAACATCCCATGTGAAATAGAACTGCCATCTTAGTAAATTTCCCCCTCAGCATCTTTGCTTAAATATAGGAAAGTGAATATTCTTGAGTGTTCTTCTCAGAGCCTTAAATCAGACAGAAAATCTGTGGCTGTTTTTTTCGAGACCCGTCCATCATTGCTTAACACAAAATGTAACTGAAATGAAACAATTCTTCAAAAATAAAATAATCCTACAACAGAGTGATACAGAGATGCACTATTTCAAGCATCCTAATTTTCCAAACCCAAATAAAAAGAGGTGGGACTACAACTGCAGCCCACATCCTGATAATAAACTGCAAACTATCATAATACAGTCTACTGTATGAATGTAACAATTGTATAAGAGCAATATTAGCAAGATCTACCAGTAGAAGCAAACACATCACATGGGATCCTCTGGGTAAGCATAATTGAACTGTTTGGAAACATCATTAAACTTGTTCAGAACATTAAAATGTTTTGCATAGTGCCTGCTTTGCTCCATTGGTACTTGTGTAATATCTGGGTGCCCGATTTTTTTATCGGGTTGGAAAAATCGGGTCAATCGCATCGCATGCAACCAAATCACATGCGATGCGATCGACCCAATTTTTACATTGGATCCAATGTTAAATGGTCCCTGAGACCCGATTTTACATTAGGTCCAATGTTAAATGCCCCCCTGACCCCATTTTTTATTGTATACCCACCCTGTTCATACCCCCACTATCCAAGTGGGCATGGAGTTGATTTTATATAGTGTGGCGAGCGTTCCCTAAGCGTGGCGAGCGGACGCAGAATACATGTTAAGTAATCCACATCCGCTCGCCACGCTACGGGCTCGTTAGCTCGCTGAGCTCACCACACTATAGAAAATCAACTCCATGCCCACTTGGATAGTGAGGGTATGAACAGGGTGGGTATACAATAAAAAATGGGGTCTGGAAGGCATTTAACATTGGACCCAATATAAAATCGGGTTTCAGGGACCATTTAACATTGGATCCAATGTAAAAATCGGGTCCATCGCATCGCATGAGTTTTCCCAAAAAATTGGGTCCATCGCATCTGATTGTATGCCTTAAGTTAAGGCATACAATCAAAAAATCGGGCGCCCAGATATTACACAAGTACCGCTCCATTTTTTCTCCCCATAAGGTCTATTCCCAATAGATATCTATGTTTATTTATGCTAGCCATGTTCTGCACTTGAGCCAGCTAACTTCTATAAAGTTCTTCTTTACAACTAAATATAAGGGTATAACAAATAACCCCCCAAAATATTAGAAAAGTAATATAAATAAATCACATAACAGAAGGTAGCAAATAATCCACATGCTATAACCAGTGAAAAAGGTAAATATTTACCATAGCTTGAAAACTGTAAATACCTATATATATATCATTATAATATATAGCATCATTGCCATAGTTACCCATGGTTATTCCGTAAACAAAGAGCAAAGTTGTGGAAAGACGAAAGACTCCAAAGACCCATACCGACCACAAAATATCTAAGGGAGAGTATCACATCCTGTTGCTAGAAGTATTCTCATATAGGAGTACATATATGAATAATGAGGATTTTGATCATGAAGATTATAATTTCTTATCAAGGCAAAAAATATAGATTTTAAAAGATTTCTTTGATACCATTTTTTTGTGGTCTAAAATTTGATGAAGCTTGATCATTCTTTTCATGTTTCAGGTCTATTATTGTCTGTTTTTTTAATCATGTTGTCACCATTTCTGGATCATATCCAGCTCAGTAAAAGCCTTTTTGTGAACTATTGCCTAATAATTGACCAAGGGCTTTTAAAAAAATGATATTACTATCTTCTTTGGTCACCTTTATAACCATTATTGTTTAAAAAAAGAAAAACTATGATGCCTCTGTACTTTATGGTCACTTAAGTTTAGTACAACCTTGTTCATCTTCTACAAAACTAAACACTTAGAATTATAGAAATGAAATCTCATTTGCCACTTATCACCTCAGCCCTCTTAAAGAATCCGTGTAGAGCTAAGACTTTAGCTGTATTTAGTGTTATATATGCACGTATTAGCATCTACTGTTTTAAACTATTTACAATAAAGGAATTTTAACACAAGTTATATCAATCATAAATAAGAAGGAAGTCCAGGTAGAGAAAGTTGACCCTCATAGAATAATATCATGTTGGGAGGTATGGATTTTGTGTTACCATATATACTCGAGTATAAGCCTACTTTTTCAGAACATTTTTTATGCTAAAAAGCCCCCCTCGGCTTATACTGGAGTGAGGGTCCCACTTGAGTGAATAAGTTTTCCCATTTTTTGTGTTGTAAAAATTAGGTGCCTCGGCTTACTGTATAGTCGGGTCGACTTATACTCGAGTATATACGGTACAATGAATTTAGAAAGTATTCACAGTGCTTCACTTTTACCACATTTTGTTATGTTACAGCCTTATTCTAAAAACTGAATACATTTATTTTTCCCTCAAACTTCTACACACAATGCCCCATATTGACAATGTGGAAGAAGTTTATCCCACCTACAGCATTGGGGCTCCTGAAAAGCCAATCTCCATAGCAGTTGATGACTTGGAACTCAATATTCTGGCACAAATTTCCTTACTGCCAGGATGCCAAATAATTAGGTTTAGGCACTGGGGGGCTTTGGGTTGAGCTGTGGGGAGTAAAGTTTGGGTCAAAGCTGCTGGGAGGGGTGGTTACGGTTAGATACATAGAAGGGGGGAAAGGGGTTAGGTTCAAGATGCAGAATTTGGAGGTTAAGATTAGCCATTTACAGGGAGGCATACGGTCAGCAGGTGTGGGGTTAGGCTGCAGCGAGGAAGGGCTAGAGGGGCATGGGGAAGTTAAGTATACTTGTCTGATCTCTGTCAGGTTTCCGCATCGGTACGCTAACCCTGCCATCCTAAATGTTGGTCATCTTTTTGTATCCTGTTAAAATATGTATGATTCTATACAAAACTCTTGCTCAGGTTATGAGGCCTTGTAGTTTAAGAATGAGTTATAGAGAGTACTCCAGGCAACACAGATGTTCACATTCCATGGAGAATGGAATTTTAATATTATAACATATCTCCTAATTAAATATACTCACATTTACAATGAGCACCAGTGTTTTGGTTCATCTGCCTTGATTTATAAAGGAAAGGAGATCAGGAGGAAATGTTATTTGTGAGCAGGGACCTCAGATAGTGGGATATGTTATGAAGTGAGATTTGCTATAATACTGCTGACCTGTTTTATGCATCCCAAAATTTAGATGTGGTGCAAATTATAAAAAGTATGAAGCAAATAATGAGCAGCCGAATTCAGTATGAAGTAATAGAGGACAGACTGGGCTACAATAGTTAACTTGTGTACTTTAATTATTGTAATATTCCTTCATGTGGTGATCAAAGAGATTATCTGTATTCATACTATTACTATAATAATTGTTTTAGGCACCCAAAGTAGAATCCACGCTCTCTATGTGTCAATTTCAAATTCCCATTATTTTACATAATGACATCCTAAAATTCAAACCGTGAACCCAAGCATTATTTTAGCACATTGACTATATACAGATCTTATCCTGGCTGCCCTTTTTCAGTTACTGGTTATAATAGGATGATTATACCATCACTATTTATAAACCAAGTCACAGTTCAGTTTATTAATCTTTACTAATTTAGTCATTTCACTATATGAAAAAGTTAGAAACATATTTAGACATCATTAAACAAAATAACAAATAAAATAAATACAATAAAAAGCTAAGAACCACTTCTATGTTACCAATGTGATAAAAAAACATGCCCATATGTGATGAGAAATTTGTATGTTTGCAAACATAATTAGCTGGCATAAAAAGCTGAAAACTAAAAAGCGGGATGTACAATGAAAGGCACCAGAGGATTACAGTTACAGTCCAACTCATCATCACCACCTCAGCTTTGTCCGAACTAGCCTTGGTGAATTCTATACTATGTCTATTTTATTGCATCTTTGTACAAACAACCACATCGAGGATTTGCTTGATCACAAAAGGACTTGTACAACATTTTCTCTAGTGGAAACCGGACCACCAACTCTGACCACACTGCATGAGAGTGAGCCCCCGATACACAAGGGGGATGGTAATTACACTTATCTCTTCACCGAGGTCCCTTTATCCCAGTCCAAGGTGTAATAGGAACTGACATACTAACTATGACTGATGGGCTAATACTGTAATAAGTAAATTAATATTGCAATTGCATCTATTAATATCATGTTCTGAGTTTTCCTATGTATTGTTTTTATGTACTATTTTATTTATAAAATTGTGAAGTCAATCCAATCAATCTATTTTATATTATTTCTATTTGATTAGCGCTGCTTCCATTTCTTCTTCGTTGGTATAAAAGCCACTTGTATATTTCATAAACTATGTTGTTTTACTTAATTTAACTGTTATTTTATATCCTTTGAACAAATGGGCAGCTATTTAGGCCAAGCAATGTATTGGAATCGGGCATTTCCAAGACTGTGGACAGACCCTCATTGCTGGGTCTCATTGCTGACAGCTACAGTAAGCTACAGACTTTTATCACTGTAGACTTCAACAGATGATGTGCCTGGAGAATGATATGCTCATGTCCCCAGCCAGACAACAACATTCTGGGAAAAGATGCCAATTTCTCAGGTGACTATTTAATATCTTCCTGTGTCCTGATCGGTTCCATACATAGGACAAACTACTAACCTCCAGACAGTATTAGCACCAGGGTTGGACTGGCTCATAGAGGCACCAGGGAAATATGCCAGTGGCCCTGTACTTCCTTCTCAATATATGATTGGTGTTATCTGTGTTGAACAATGTCATTGATAAGAAAGGTGTTCTAGCACAGCTGATTGCAATTTTCACTTAAGAACACTTAAGAACAATAAATTGCTGAGAAATATATTGCTCAGTTTCTCCTTTTCATCAGCGACCAGAGATGGTCGCTGATGAAAGGGAACCTTTGCCGGCGGTGCCGCAGAGGTAATCAGCTGGTTGCAGGAGCTTGAGCGATTAGAACGGGGCTAAAAACGATAGCACGCACCCGGCGATTTATCGCCGAGGCACACTCCCATCACTGGCAATTTGGTTGCCAGCGACCATATTTCCAGCGATTTCAGCCCCTATCCCCCCATGTGTACACAGCTTAAGAAGGATTTTCAGAAAGAGTGAACGAGAATAAGGCCCTTAATTTCTATGGAGCTCTTATTATTTTAGAGCAGTTATAGTTACCCATATATTGCAACTTACTGTTAAATTCACATCAAGGCAGCTGAACAAAACCCATTTCCCAGAGTCATATGAGCCTGGAGCATTTACTTAAAGTACCACTTTTAGACAATCTCAAGAGGACCAACATGTAACATGGTAATATATATGAACTCTAGTTAGTGAAAAAAATGGAATTGTTACAAATAGATTTTAAAAAAATTACAATTTAAAATGCTTTCTTTAAATACTAAATAATTTTTTGAATGCAATTAAAATTAATTTCCCCTCAGTATTGGTGCCCAATAGTGACTCTAAAAGAACACACATTGCAATGGAACCACTAAGTTTCCCAGTGCTTTGCTGGTAGTAATGTGAGCTAACCTTCAAGAGAGATAAAGTTTAGGCGTTGCCTATTGTAACTAATCGGCCTCTTCCATTCTGTAACATAGCCTGTAAAATAACAACTGGAATAGTCAATTTCTTAACTTTTTGAAGGTGTGAAACTTTTTTAAAGGTTTGATACAATCCCCTTACGGCAGGGGTTCCCAATCTTTTTTGAATCACGGCACCCTAGAGTATCAGATTTTTTTTTCACGGCACTCCTAGGCCAAAACAAAATTTATTTGATTGGGTTTATATGCGATTCCTAGGGTCAGTTATGTGGTAAAGGGCAGGATTTGCTTCTGTTTGCACACATTATATGATTGGCAGCCACCAGCACTGGTTTTGCTCAGAAATAATTAACCATTAATATTTTGAGTTGGTCCTGGACCACCAACCCAGGGCACCCCTGTATGTGTCCAGAGGCACCCCAGGGAGCCACGGCACACAGTTTGGGAACCACTGCCTTACGGAGATGTTGTTCAAGAATTTTCACCCAGTCGTACTTTATTTATGGTGCCTTTACAGAGTATATGGGTGAAATGTAATAGGATGAGAGAATCAGAAAGTGAGAGATTTGGAAAGAAATCTCGTTTTTTTAAAGTGTCAATCATTTACAATGCCAAAACAGTTTGATTTTGCAGTGTAAATGATTGCTGCTTTAAAAAAACTGAAGATTTCTTACCAAATCTCTCACTTTACCCTATATGTCTCTTAAAGAGAAACACTTGACATGCAGCATAATAAAACTATAAATCAATCAGCACTAGAGCATTGTCCATTCCTTAGGACATTAATTATTCATTATAAATGCCGAAGTGCAACTGAATCCTAATGAGATCTTATCAGTTCAGATTATGTGTTACATTGTATCATGGCAGCCTGTTAATATGCATCTCCATCAAGAGCACAAGGTAGTTTTGTATGCATTCAGCTGTTGAGAACTTGTCAGGCTCATTGTGTCTGATAGATTTTCCAAAGTGTTATTAACGCAATTTAAAGTTTGTGAACAAAATTAAATTATTGAAGACTTTTTTCATATTATGCTAGCAGAATATGCAAACATCTATAAATCAAATGACCTCATTAAAGATGAAGCCGTTCTGACAGCCTCTCTGGATAATTTTAATTGGCTTGAGTTGAGCAGATCTGATCGTAGGCATTATTAATAGTGAGTGGCATCACCTCTAATATGAGGACCAGGTAAAAAAGGTCATTCTCATAACATTATTTCCCAGTAGAATGTAATTACCAGGCAAACCTGTTTTGTGTTCTATTTTCCATAGCAACCTAGATATTTTTATGTATTATATTCTGCATGCTCTATTGTAATATCCCATTTGAGTCATATGAGATATGCTTGTTTTATTATACATTACAGAATTTTGAAATTGACTTGAGGTAAAAGAAAAAAAAAAGTGTAGCTACAGCAAGTCAGTTGCTACATTAATTAGTCTTTACTTTCAAATAAATAAGTTAGTTTTTTTGCTTTAAGGTACTGTAAGTAACATTGCTCTAATTGGAAATTGAAGCAGCTTCATTGTGCTATACTGTTATTTCTCATTAAACCATTCCCTTAGTATCTGAACTAGACTTAAGCTGTGATAAAACTGTTGCCTACACTCTAGTAATTCAGGACACTCACAAACTAGCATCAGACCTCTAGGACACCTGAAAGAGCTGAAAATACCCCCTCAGGGGTGTGTGTATAGCCAGGGCATGTCTGCAAGGCAGACATGGGTGTGCTGGGATAGAGCAAATCTTGAGGCAGATCTAATGAGACATACACATGGGGCGATCTCTGCTGGATTTCTAAGCGATGTGACCAAATCTCTTCAAAATCAAGAATGGAATGACGGTGTTCTCACCAGAGAACTCTGGTCCACACAGATTGCTTAGAACACATTGCTGGTACATCCCATGTGTGCCAGTGATATGTGCTGAGCGATCTGTGCCAACTTGCATTGCTTAGCATGCAGCTGAAGTCGCCCCATTTGTATTCCCCATTACGTCAAGTGATATACTTGATATTACTCATTACGAAAGTTAAATAGTGCTCCAGCCAATCATCTTGTTTTTTCAAACACAAGACAGTAAAGGAGGAGATAGTTGGCTGGAGCACCATTTAACATTCAAATTGAGTGATAACAAGAATATTACTTATTAAATCTGTGCCCTTTATATGGCACCACAAGGGTTCCACAGTACCCAATTACAGAGTACACATAATCAAAACAGGAAAACAGTGACTTACATTTGAAGACAATACAGGATAACTACAGGGTAAATGATTATAGGAACATCAGCCGATTACTGCAGCATAAGTGTCCAGGTGGCAGCAAACAGCAGGATTTGGTGCAATTGAAAACTACTGAAGTAAGAAAGTATAAGCACATGAGGTAAGAGGTCCCTGCTTGTGAGAGCTTACATTCTACGTCTACATTATATGACCTTTGAGTATGCAGGGTGTTGATGAGCACATGCTTTGTATTAAAATTGCAAAGTGGAATTTAAGCCTACCTCTGACATTATTACATTATTTTCTAAATATATCATCAGTGAAGGGGAGGGCCATGGTTGTTTGTAGGGCTGGCTGAGCCTTTGGCCATGGCTAGTGTCTGCCGACAGTATTCCCTGAGGTCTGCATGTTTGACTGTTAAAAATATCCCTCAGAGGAGATGGTTGTGAACAATGCTAGAGGTGGTGGCAGACATTTTGAAAGGGATATTTACTAGAGGCTCAGGAAAAGAAGGAAATACCAGGACAGCCAACCCACAGGGGAATGAAGATGCTACACTTAGAGCCGGAGGCTACATGAAATAGTACCATTGAAACCTTTGACAAGGAGCAAGTAATGGTCCATAATGTGTAAGGGACATTATTACTGTATGAGGGCCTTATTTTGGTTCATTCTTTGTGACAAAATCCTTCTTAGATGGGCAAAACCATGTGCACTGCAGGTGGGGCAGGTGTTACTTGTGCATAGAGAATTCGATTTGGGTGGGGTTTTACTTCAAAGTGAGATCTATATTGCAGTGTAAAAATAAAGCAGTCAGTATTTTCCCTGCACAGAAACAAAATTACTCACCAAAATCTAATTCTCTCTGCACATGTTACATCTGCCCCCCCTGCAGTGCACATGGTTTTGTCCATCTAAGAAGGATTTTGTCAGAAAGAATGAACCAAAATAAGGCCCATAGTGAGAGGGGCAATGCCAAGGGGTGCAGAGTGAAAAACTGTGGTGTCAGGTATTTCCCCTTGCAGTGAGGATGTGGCTTTTTTTGGCACATGCAACTTCAGTGTGCGCAAATGTTTTATTTTTAAATAATCCTTAGGGGTGAGCACAATATTTACTGTTTACACTGGGAGGCAAAATGTCTACATATACAGGGGAAGAAATAAATTACTAATTTAACCCTGCCTCGTTCCCCCGGATGGGCCTGGAAAGGTGAGTAAGCATTGTTATAGTATGCATATGATACATTTTCGATACTATATGAAGCCAGTAAACTCTTTTAATTTTACTTCTGTTTTGTTATGTTCTGCATTTTATGTATTTCTACACCAGGTTCATACTGCACATATATTCCAGGGTATACAACAACTGTACAATGCAAATATATTTAAAAAAAAAAATCATAAAGCTATAAAGTTAATATTAGTCTTGAAAATTTTTATTTTCAATTATGTTAAAGAATTATTCAATATATCAATTAGAGACATGTGGTTCAGTTTTCCTGAAATTTAAACACACTTGAACTTATGGGTTCTGAGATTCACTCGGCTTCCAAGTGGAAGTTTTGGGATGCATGTAAACAGGTTCAAATTCTCTTTAATTATTTTGACAGTTGACAAAAGCAGAAAAAAAATACATTTACTACCACAAATAGTCATTATTAAAGCAGCAGTATAATTAAAATAAAGTGTCTACAGTGGGGTTATTATGCAACTGTGATAGTATTTTAATTTACAAAACTAAATGAATAGAAAGAACATGACAAATAAATAAAGTGTTATAATATAGGGGGAGGGGATGAATATGGTATAGTGAGGGGGAGATGACGATACAGTGTCATGAAAAAGGACAGTTACATATACCCCTGAAGCCAAGTATCACATTTTATTGGTTAGGGCCAACATCAGCCCTAAAGACCCCAGGAAAATCTGTTGCAGTTTTGCATGAACCATTTACCATCGTGAGCATACCTTAAAAGAGTTTTCTTTAACATTAGTATTATTGGAAGATGTAGCCAACCATTGCCGAATATAACCAACCAATGATTATCCTCCAAACTTATCCCCATCACACCTATGAAGAAAGGAACCAGTCACCAAGAGCCATCATTGAAAACCTCGACTCCCGTCTCATTTGCCAATCCAAGGCCAATTTTTGTTATCGCAGCCGCACTTCCGGTTACAACAAGCGGATGAAAAGAGTCTCTCTGGATGCAGAGAGACTGAGCGATCTGCAGGAATAGTGGCCTGGATAAAATTACAGAACCACGCGACCAGGGAAAGAATGGGCTACGACTGGACTTTTCCTCCACTTAACCCCAAAAAGGGTCTAAATATTTAAACAGGGGTCTAAATATTAAACATGCTTTAATTTATATAGATTATATTTCACATTGTACATATTCCACATTCATGTAAATTATACATATTGTACATGATAGCGCTCCTTTCTTGTACAAATATCACCTAGAAATAAGGTTGGAACCACTATTTGAAGTGTCTGGCAAAGATATAACAGCTTTGAAAGGATCGTCCTCTTTATCTTGCTGATATGGCCGGTTCAATAAATACACAGGAGGGCCCATTTTAATAAATTCTTTTTGATCTTGTGGCGTAAGGGAGTAAAATTTGCCGGAATTTTTTTGTGATATGAATTCCTAAATAGCAAAAATATATACATTTCTATATAACAAATACGTTTAGGTTTTTAAACATAGTAAAAATTCATCTCTAAAAGTTTATGGGAGGCAGGAGGTGAAACACAAGTTTCACTTTGTACCCCCGAGCATCTATCAAAGGGTCTTCATTCAGCTTGCAAATTGAAGACAGATGTTAGAGGTGAGGTTATGGTTAATAGGACATCTTCCACAAAGGGGGATACTTTGTATGGTGAACCCCCATAAAAAACACCTTAATATTGACATTATGTCGAATTTTAGCTGCTAATGGATTGTAATTGTTTCCATAGCAAAATATTTGAACTGGTTTTGTTAAAAATAAAAATAAAACCTGATGCATTAGAGCCAAAATAAAAATACCGGGGTCCGCACATACAGTCCGTACAGATAAATGTAATTCAATTCATTGATTGAGCAAATACATCTTTACCTTTAAAAGCATGTCCACGCATAACATTTTAATAAGTGTCTAAAATATTTAAAAATAAAGAGGTATCCAGATGGCTACTTGAAAATATCTAGGTCAACATTCAATGGGTTGACACCATATGGTCGACACGGTTAAAATACATTTTTGGAACTTTTCATACTTTACCATTCATGTGGACCCAGATTAAGGTAAAGTTTGCCATGCATACTGAGCCATGTGAAAGGATGTGGCAGAGTTATTGTGGGTCCACGGAAAGTGCCATCATTTAAAAAAAAACTTCATGTCAACCTTTTCATGTGTCAACATTTTCAGTGTCGACCTTTTGCTTGTATTGAAATATTTCTGTGACAACCTTGTGCATGTCCACATTTTGGGGTTGAGCTAGACATTGTCAACCTAATTTATCGCATTAGAGATAATGTATATAGTTGTATATAGTTTTTGAAAACTAATAATATTGATTGATGTTTGCATTGTGATAAGGGTTAATAATATTTGGGCCAGCTCCCTGGGCACTATTTCCTGCTGGGCAGTTGATACTGCACACATCTTTAAATGAAATGTCACATTAAACACTGTATATGGAGGATACATATAGATGACAGGCCATCAGAATACTAAAGCTAGTATCCCAATGGAGGGAATCCCAACAGGTGTCAAGTAAGTGTATTTACCCTCACCCTGCCCCCAACCCTCTCTTCTAGCAGCCTAATCCTATTCCTCCCCCTCAGCCTGACTCTAATGCCACACCCCCTGCCGCTAAACCTAACCCCCTCCCCTTGATAGCCTGACCCTAACTTTCCTTCCCTACAGCCTATCCCTGGGTACCCCAACTAGTGCCTAAACTTAACCACCCACCCTCAGTCTGGCCCTAACCCACCCACACTACACTGACCAATAAGAATGCTGGCAGTCAGTATACCAGCATTGGCATCCTGATCATTTTAGAGTTCTGACACTGGTCTTCTGAAAGCATGATGATCGTGTTAGCATACTGAATGCTGGCAAGCTGACCACCGGAACGCTTCCTGCTTTCTGCATCCCCTATATGGCATGCGTTGCTTTATGTATGTTTTATATAGTTAGTACTAAATTGTGAGGCTGACTTGTTCTTATAAAATAATAAAGCAAATGTTGTAGGTTACTTGCCAATGGGGTTGTTTGATTTATAATCTTTTATTTGCAATGAATGAAAAATCCATTACATTTTATATACCTCTGGCTACCGCAACCTCTCCTGGCCCATATTCTTGACAGCTTGGTTGTAGTTGCAGGGGTGAATGGATTGAGGAAAGGTACAGACCTCCATGTGGTTAGGTTATATCAAGGAATGGAAAGGAATTCTGGGTGGGTAGGTGAAATTGGAAGTCAGGGAGATGTTTAGGTGAGGGGGTGTGGGCAGAGGAGAAATATGGGCAGGGGAGAGGGTTAGGTCAGGAGAGAAGGCATAGGCAGTGGATTGGGCTTTGGCAAATACAATAGGTCACCTTCGTCCCCCTCCTTCTCTGAATGTCTGTTACCTGTAAAAACAACAATATAAATATAACTACTATCTTTGTGCTATTATTATTACAAGTAAATGCACAAAATTGAATTAAATAAAACACAAGTGCCAACTCCAAATATGGTCGTTGGTCAATGAAATAGTTGAAATCCTTTACCGTGTAGTGGTTTACATTTTAACATATGCCCATGTTTTTAGACAACGTGGTCTCTGTTTTCTGATCTCAGCTCTTAATAGTGTGGCCTATATATGCAAAACCCACCACTAAAGGGGTTAATTAGCACCTTCTTGAAGATAACAGATCTAATCTGATTGGTTGCCCATAGCAACATCCCTTCTTCAATAGAACTCAAATCTTAGTAAATACACCCCAACAGTTTGCAAGGCAGCATGGCTGCATGGATTTTAGCATTTGGGCTGGTTGTGAAGATTACATTTGTTTATTAAAGCCCTGCCCACTTCATTAGGGAAGTGGGAGGGTGCTTGCTGTCTGTGTAGTAATATTTGGAAGGCAAAACAAAACGTATATGTGAAGAAAATCAAGCGCTGACTTATACTTTGATATAATAAAAAAAACATACAAAAGCACATTTACTGCATATTAAAGATAGCCTGATATTATTGTACACCATTAATCATTTAAGACAAAATTAAGGCTACATCTGGTGGTATTTTTGGAAGAATATAAAAAAAATTTAAATATTGAAAAGGCAAAAAAAAAAAAAGAAGCTTTTCAAAGTGTCCTATTTCCGGTGCTTCTGGATGTGAAATGTAATACAGTTAAAATTTAAAGTGCAAAACCACATATAGACCGATAACATTAAATACAATTAATTTTTAGAGACAGTATCTCTCTATTACTACACTGAGAAGATATTCTAGTGCGGTCACAGTAATAGAAAAGCTACTGTGTGTTTTCATGTTTCTTGTAGCCATGAGAAATTGTTACCTATACATCAATAAAATTGGAAGAAAGGGTAACCCTCAGCATGTTTATTAAAGAAAAAAACTCATTATATATTTTCATGCACAGCTCGTTATGTACCCAATTAGAACAATTGCAATTGATGTGATACAACTTCTAATAGTCTACCATGCTGAGGAAGGCCACAAGTTCTGAATGTCTCAGCATGACTGGGTATTTAATTAAAGCCTATGGTTTAAACCAAAAAGAAACACAATTTAACGAAGGTTGTTAACATGAGATTTTCTGTCTGCCACCAACTTTCCTTTTCAATTAATAAAAAAGGTGAAAGAAGTCACATACCAAGATATAAAAAAAAAAATCTAATAACTGCACAATAAAAGCCAAAGACTTTATAGAACAATTTTATAAAAAAAAAAAAAACATTAGTTGTACAGTAGGTTAATTGACTTCTAATAAAATTTACAACACTATTGAGGGTGCCCTTACGTATCTACTCTCCTAGAACAATACAACATTCAGGAGACTAAAAGAACATGCCACCCTCACGCATTATGTTTCACTTGAGAGGTAAACAGAGTTTAATAATGCAATTCACCGCAAATTACATAATTTTAACCACAAAACAGCACAGTGATGGGGGGGGGTGTCTTGCGGCTGAGAAATCTTAAAACTAATGCTAATGAGAAAATATTGTCTGTTACAACATGGACCACAAAAGTAACTACTGAAATATTATTAAATAAAAAATAATTACTCCGGAGTAGAATATATATATATATATATATATATATATATATATATATATATATATATATATATATAAAAATACAAACAAAGGAGCGCTCCATAGTGCAATATGTATAAGCCATTTATTTCATGCAGCTTTAAAATTCACATAAAAGTCATGGGTAACGTACCCTAACTGACGGTTAACACAACCGCAGTGATGAACAGCATGGATTTGTGTCAACACACAGGGTGGCGGAGAGGTTACACTCACACGTCTTGGTAACAGCTTGATCGACGCTAGGCCATGCCCCAATGCGTTTCGTCATCAAAGGACTTCGTCATCAAAGGATTTTGTTGAGCCCTCTGACGAAGTCCTTTGATGACGAAATGCGTTGGGGCGTGGCCTAGCGTCGATCAAGCTGTTACCAAGACGTGTGAGTGTAACCTCTCCGCCACCCTGTGTGTTGACACAAATCCATGCTGTTCATCACTGCGGTTGTGTTAACCGGCAGTTAGGGTACGTTACCCATGACTTTTATGTGAATTTTAAAGCTGCATGAAATAAATGTCTTATACATATTGCACTATGGAGTGCTCCTTTGTTTGTATTTTTTAGATTAAGTGACCCTTCGAATCCAGGTGTTGTCAGGAGCTGCCGGTCACATAAGACCAAAGTGCAGGAGACTGGAAGTTTAGGTATTAACCCTTTGGAAATTGGACTTTTGTGGGACTTGCGCACTTAATTTCTGTATATATATATATATATATATATATATATATATATATATATATATATATATACAAATTATTCTGTTGTTGTATATTACGAGAACTACAACTGATACATTTTATAAGTTATAAATTTGTTCAGTTTTTGTTTTCTTTTGCTTACCTAATCAGGAATTATTTTAATTTTGCTAACATATCACAAGAATGACATAAATTACTATATCAATTACTTTAGGTAATTATAAGTATTGTTTGTTAAATTTATTAATATGCCATCGCATAACATTTTACAGTTTCTATTTTTGGAAATGCACAATTAAAAATTAATACTAATGACATGCTAATGACTGATTAATACTAATGACATGGATCATGTTATATGTGTGGTCAAGTAGAGAAAAGCTAAATAGAGATTTACATTAGGCTCTCTTGTTTGACTGTCACCAATTTCAACATACAGATGGAGCTTTCTTCAGCTAGCCTTCTCTGGATAGCCATGGTGAGCCATGGCTCACCAAGGCCTATTGTTCTTAGCTGCAATACAATACTTAGAACAATACAGAAGGGGATTATCATAGGATTAAGTCTGACAGCTCTGGCTCACTTAATCCTATTAAAAGGCTAGAGAAGGATGGCTCTGTATGTACACTATTCTTTGTAAATTACAAATTAATAAAAAAAAATTGTGAGGGAATAAGTCTCTCTGGCATTCACTGAAATATACTTCAGCTATCTAACTAACAACGATTCTGCCTAATGCTAATTTTTAATAATATCCCAAATCGACTAAAACCAATGAATCTTAGGATCTAGAAAGTTATTGGCAGAGATGATAAAAAGCATATTGCCTTGCATGGACAAAAGACCAACGTGTCACCTCTACCTTTTTACCAAAACCTGGCAACCATATTCAAAATTATTAGCACTCTTATGGTGCCAAAATAAGTACAAGTGGGGTTGTTAACCAGAGAGGGGTAACTCTGTGAGGCAATGGAGTCATCTGCCACAGGGCTCCTGCTCCCATGGGGCACCTCTCCTTACTCCCCTTCTTAGCAAGACAATGCACATAATACTCTCTTTATTCTAAACATCATTTTTGTAAGTGTCACACCCTATATTAGAACCCATGACCTATTCCACAAAAAAAAAAAATACCTTACTGTTTGAATTATTTGCTCCTGTATAGAATGCATGAGAATTATATCTATATGAAGTTCCTTCACTACATAGCTCTGCCAAAAAGTAATGTTTTTGGACTAAAATGATACAGTCACTATCTGCATACTTACTGTGCAGGAGCAAATAGCTCTATAAACTTACTAATCCTGGGTATGACTGCTAAGCAATTTATTTGTTTAAAATAAATGATGATGTAAATAAATGTGGTGCAGTGTAACAAGATTTATTGAAATATTTTTGGGATTGTTCACACACTCACACACACACACACACACACACACACACACATATATATATATATAAATATATATATATATATATATATATACACACACACACACACACACACACACACAACAGTTAGTGAACAGGTGCTGCCTCCTGAACTACAGGAGGGATAGAGGGATATAGAGCACAAAACTAGGGTCCGTTTCACCCAATCCAATGAAGATGTATGAATAAGAGATGAATTTTATTAAAACTGAGTTCTTGATGCACACTGCACCAACAGTTTCTCAACATAACTCAACACGTTTTGTCATAGTAGACTTCATCAGAGGTCATGAATTCTTTAATACTCAGTTGTTCTGTATATCAAATGTCCACTTTGAGACAAAAAAGTTCAAACACAGGTCCAAACACACGGAGGATCCCTGGTACAAACCAATTTTGTTTTAACAGGTTAATAACATCAATGGAAGTACCTTCTATCATGAAACTGTCTCCTAGTGAATCTGGATCTAGATTCATCTTGAAACCAATTCAATTCATCTTGAAACCAACCAAGTTTTCTCAAGGGTATCTGCCCAGGTGCGAAATTCCTCCAGCATAGAGTAGTTCTGGTGATAGATTACCGCGTTTCCCTGCCTAGTATGTACATATGCAATCAGCAGCTTCCTCAGAATCAGGAAGATCAGATCAGTGCACTTTGGTAAATATGCTATATCCTAGGTTTAAATCACATGTAACATATTATTGTTTGCAATTGGCGTAGATCTTAAGACATGCAAATAGCGCATACCGAACACAATGTCAATTAAAGTAGCACATAACACAGTGGGATCCCCTGATTCAGCCTGGAAAATAACTGACCTTTCCAAGAGACCCACTGGTGATGATGACGAGTCAACTCCATGCAGAATTAAACAACAGTTGGACATCTTGTCAACTTAATTTAATTGGCCACATATATTGCCCCCCCTAGCCTGACACAACCTGATACAGTAAACATCAACAGAATGGTGGAGTATTACTTTAATGATAATATACAAATTAGCATTTAATCAAAACCAAAAAGTGATCCGGTTCTGAGGACAACAGTGACCAATATTCAAGATGATGATCGTGATACCATTCCACAACCATTGTGTAAATTACTTACCGGCTCCAAATTTGATCCGCAATCATTCAATGCCTCAATAAAAACCTTCACCCGTATAGTTAACGAGGAGTTATTGACGGAGTCAACAAAATATACACCTCGATTTAATAATTTGCGTAAAATCTAAAGATCACCATTGAATGACCAGGCAAATAATAGGTCATTAATATTTTGTGCGGCCAACAAGGGAGGAGTGTTGGTTGTGCAAGACATTGATAAATATCATAAGCAAGTGATGTTGCATCTAGATGATTCTTCCTATAGACGTCTGGATTGTAATCCTTCTAGTTATATTGCCAAAGAACTTGGTCTTATTCTTCAACAAGCCATAGAGTCTGGAACTATTTCCCATGAAGTGAAGAGCACATTATTATCTTCATATCCACTAGTTCCCATTTTTTATTGTATCCCAAAGATCCATAAGTCCCTGATCGACCCCCCCAGGTAGGCCCATTATTGCAGCCCAAGGGCTCCTGATCCAACATTCATCGGTTTATGTAGACTGTATCTCACAACCATTTATTCAACAACATGATTGTTACCTTCTTGACACCACATCACTTCTTATCAAGCTTCAAGCCATTGCTAAATTAAATCATGATATTTGCGTGTTTCGATTGATGTGGTAAGCCTTTACACGACCATCTCACATATAATGGGATTTGCCGCTGTTAGGCACTTCATGTCTCAACAACACCACTATGATGGTCCTGAGATCAGTGTTTTGCTGACCCTCCTAGAGCTAATACTTACTAGAATTTTTATTTATTTACAATAAAATGTTTTTCATACAAACTTCTGGAGTTGCAATGGTAGCGGTGGTAGCATCGTCGTATGCAAACATTTTTATGTTTCAATTTGAACCGGATTTCTTTTTCAGTAACGACTTAGGGCCTTATTCCAGTTCACTCTTTCTGACAAAATCCTTCTTAGATGGACAAAACCATGTGCACTGCAGGTGGGGCAGATGTAACTTGTGCAGAGAGAATTAGATTTGGGTGAGTTATTTTGTTTCTGTGCAGGGTAAATACTGGCTGCTTTATTTTTACACTGCAATATAGATCTCACTTTGAAGTAAAACCCCACCCAAATCTAATTCTATCTGCACAAGTAACATCTACCCCACCTGCAGTGCACATGGTTTTGTCCATCTAAGAAGGATTTTGTCAGAAAGAGTGAACTAGAATAAGGCCCTTAGTATCTAACAGGATCCTTCACTACTTTCGATACATCAATGATCTCATTTATTGGAAGGGTGATCCCATTGATTTGTGTAATTACATCAATTCACACAATGAACTCAATGGTTCTATTAAATTTACATTCAGCCACAGTTCGACCAGCATCAATATAGTGACCTCCCTCTACACTAAGCCTACTGACAAAAATAGTCTTTTACTATACTCCAGTTGCCATCCCAGAGTGACTATTAGAAGTTTGCCGTATTCTCAATTTGTACCCATTTGTCGCATTGTATCTGATCAGATGGATGTTATGGTTAACAAGTTTTTACAATAAGGTTATCCATTACATGAGTTGTTGGCAGCCAAAGAGAAAGTTTAAGCCTAAATAGATTTTAACTCCTGTCCTATAAACCTAAAACCAATGACACAAAATCTGTCATTCCGTGGGTCAGCACTTATAACGAGTCCTAAAGTTAATAACATTGTTAAAAAGAATTGGCCCATCATCCAAACTGACAATGATCTCAGACTTCAATCCACTAATTTGATGGCCTGTTATAAAAGATCAAGGAGTTTTAGAGACACCTTAATAAAAACTGACATTGTAGTTGACACACATCAATGTGTCAACACTGCTAAGGGCTGTGTTCGTTGTACGTGCGTCTCCTGCAGTTTCATGATCACAGAAGCTAAATTCACACATCCCCACTCTGGTAAAGTGTTTTATATCCGTCATACCCTTACTTGCAATAGTAGATACACTAAGTATCAAATAATTTGCCCATGTGGGTTAACTATATAGGGAATACCCTTTTAAAGACAGGATGTCTGCCCATAGATCTGCTATCAGAAAGGCACTTTCCACTGGAAGCAGTGATCAGCCAGTAATGTGTCATCAATTCATTACAGAATGATTGACCACACCCCGCAATTTTTGAGGGGTGGCAATCGGCGGTTACAGTTACTCCGCTGTGAAGGCTGTTGGTTTCAGAGACTTGGGGCCAGATGTATCAAGCTTCAAAAAGTGATAAAATGGAGAGTGATAAATAACCAGCCAATCAGCTCTTACCTGCCATGTCACAGGCTGGGTTTGAAAAATGACAGGTAGGATCTGATTGGCTGATTGTTTATCATTCACCATTTTATCACTTTTGGAGCTTGATACATCTGGCCCTTGGTACCTTAGCACCCAACGGGCTTAATGAATATTCAGGTTTATCAGTGTTACTATAATATGGTTCTCTATGTATTCTATGTTGCAGTGATGCTCCTTGTTTTATCACAGTTTTTGTTCTAATGCCTTATAACTAGGTATTATGTGCATGTCATTTTTTTATCTTGTAACCATGATGATGGTATACTCTTGATGCTTCTGACACCTGCCGCTGAGCAGTGTGACATCATCCTAGTGTGCGTTCCTGCCGGGAGCATGGTCCCGCTGGAGGCGTGATTCAGTACGGGTGAGCTATTTCAGTTTGTCCTGTATGTTGTTACAGTGTTGCCTGATGACGATACTATAAATATTGAAACTTTGACAAAAAAGACCGTTTCTAAGCATACATTTAAAGTAGAGTGCTCTGAATTGCAGAGGTTATATATATATATATATATATATATATATATATAGGAACAGAGGTGCGGCACTCAGGACTTTCAAGAAGAATAACGACAGTACAGTGTCATAAAGTCAACGTTTCAGTGCTCTTTTTATTGGCACTATCGTCATCCTGACGATAGTGCCAATAAAAAGAGCACTGAAACGTTGACTTTATGACACTGTACTGTCGTTATTCTTCTTGAAAGTCCTGAGTGCCGCACCTCTGTTCCTGTAACCTGCTTATCCTGAAGCTGTGAGGGCACCTGCGCCAGTAATCTGCTTATTAAGCTGGGAGTGCCGGTCCATGCTGCATATTATATATATATATATATATATATTATAAGGGCACGGTAGTGCCCTTATATTAAGGCTGAATCCAACGAACGGATTTTTCCCATAGGGAACTTTTCGGATGGGGGCATGGTGTTTGAGGGACTGCACCTCAAAAGTGACTGGACATACTGAGCTGAAATTTGGCAATTACGCGTAGAATTGTCAACCGGTGCTGCGTGCCAAATTTCAGGGCGAAATATTAAAAAATGACCAATTGGGAGCAATCTAAACTTCCAACTGTCAGTTTTTTTCTTACACTCCAGAAATGACAACTTGTCACCCATGTTAGTCTATGAGGGTTTTTTTGGGAAGGCATAACTCAGGGTAGAGGAACAATTGAGACTTGGGGTTTGTTTTATTAGGTAGATATTGTCCCAGTGGAGTGCCTTTTGGGGTTGAGGATTTTCAGATAGGTACAGTTTTTTTATAATTTAGTGAAACGTCCCCCATTATAAAGATAGGAGAGCTCAACTTGTTGCGCATGCGCACAATGCCACCAGCAGGGGGAGCAGTACACTGATGAGCTTCACTTGGGTGTACCAAGATGACCGACCGTGAAGCAATATTCACAGTTTCTTAAATAGCAATATGAATATATAGTATACTTCATACACATACATGCCCAGCTAATGCAGATGGCTGATGGCATAATGACACGCAAACATGGGGCACAGGAACCGGGCAGACAGGTAGTTATTTGCAGGTCTGTGCATAGGAGGACCCAAGAGAGGACTACTCCGTCCGAGTACAGAATGGCCCCGCCCTCAGTGAGCAGTGCTGCGGCTGTACTGTCTCCATTCTGGTGACCTGTCAATCACCACACAGAGACCTCCTGAAGTTGTATGGGCTCTGTCACCCAGCCGGGCATTGTGCTGCACACTCCTCCTGTGTGCAGTACATGTATGCGTGCTCAGAGCGCTGTAGTGGCTGCAGGGAACTAGTTACTGTGATACTGGAAGTGTGACATTGGCAGAGCTGTGCCCGGGTTATGGGGGAAACGTGCACCACGTCGCATGCCACTACAGCAGCTGGAGGACATGACTATAACCCTCCCTATTAACGCTGGTGGTGAGTGCAGTGACATTGTCTCTCTGTCCCAGCTGAGGGTATCAGCCGGCAGAAAATTATGTGCAGGAGCAACAGGACTAGTACATGCAGCAAGGTAGCCGTGGGTAGCATCAAATGGGTGCTTACATCAGTGCCCCCTCCCCTCCCCCAGGTGGCTAGCACTGCAGTGGCCTGGGCTCGTTTACCGTGATAGTTTTAAAAAAGGGGCGTGGCCTAATCACGGACCCCCGTGGCCACGCCCCCTTTTGAAAACAATTGCGTTACACTTACTTTGCTTGTGCTTGGGGACTGGGTAGCTTTTTTCGGTACATGTGAGTTATCCGGACGCCCGATTTGAAAATCGGGTCGGATCGGGCACATCGCATCGCATCGCATGCGACCATCGGATGCGATGCGATGCGATGCGATGCGATGACCCGATTTTTCCATAGGAATCAATGTTAAAATGGACTGAGTCCATTTTAACATGGAATTCAATGGGAAAAAGGGGTCCTTTTCATACCCCTACTATCCAAGTGGGCATGGAGTTGGATATAAACCTGTGGCGAGCGTAGCGAGCCACCGAGCCCGAAGCGTGGCGAGCGTAGCGAGCCCCGCGAGGGGACACGGAATACCGTCCCCTCGCGGGGCTCGCTTCGCTCGCCACGCTTCGGGCTCGGTGGCTCGCTACGCTCGCCACAGGTTTATATCCAACTCCATGCCCACTTGGATAGTAGGGGTATGAAAAGGACCCCTTTTTCCATAGGAATCATTTTAACATTGATTCCTATGGAAAAATCGGGTCATCGCATCCGATGGTCGCATGCGATGCGATGCGATGCGATGCGATATCGCATCGCATCGCATCTGATTGTATGCCTTAACTTAAGGCATACAATCAAAAAATCGGGCGTCCAGATAACTCACAAGTACCCTTTTTTCTGTGAAATAGTGAAGCTGCAGTACAGCCCTGCCCACTGATCTGTGGCATGCTGCTCCTGGCTGAAGGTAATTTGTGCAGGGACTGAGGAGGCACCAGTGTGTGAGAGCGTACTAGTATTGAGGGGAACAAGGGGCCTGATTCAGGATCGCTTGCTAAGCAGCGTTCTTTTACTGCTCAGCGAGCGGAATGCCGCCTTCCGAATGCCCGCCCCCTATGTAATGTTACTATGGGTTTGTATCCGCTGTGTAATGTGATTGGGTCACTACGCACTATATAATGTGAATATCGGTCACTACATCCTGTGCTATGGGTCACTACAAGCTGTGTAATTAAATGATGGATCACTATGCGCTGTGTAATGGGACTATGGGTCACTACGTGCTGTGCAATGTGACTATGGGTCACTACGTGCTGTGCAATGTGACTATGGGTCACTACGTGCTGTGCAATGTGACTATGGGTTACTAAGTGCTGTGCAGTGGGACTATGGGTTACTATGTGCTGTACAATATGACTATGGGTCAGTACGTGCTGTGTAATGTGAATGGGTGTGGTATATTTCCCCGACAGTCAGGATTCCGACAGTCATTACTCAGACGTCGAAATCCTGACTGCACAGCGTTGGGAGCGCAATGAAGCCCCTTGCGGGCTCGCTGCGCTCGCCACCTATTTTATTCTCCCTCTATGGGGGTCGTGGACCCCCACGAGGAAGCAGTCGGGATTCCGACATCGGAGGAATGACTGTCGGAATCCCGACTGTCGGGAGCCGTCCGGCACCCATGTGAATATGGGTCACTTTGTGCTGTGTAATGTGAATATGGCTCAGTACGTGCTTTATAATGTGACTACGGGTCACTACGCACTGTGTAATGGGACTACGGGTCAGTATGCTCTGTGTAATGTGAATATGGGTCACTACGTGCTGTGTAATGTGAATATGGCTCACTATGTGCTGTGTAATGTGAATATGGGTCACTATGTGCTGTGTAATTGAACTATGGGTCACTACGTGCTGTGTTATGCGAATTTGAGTCACTACATGCTGTGTTATGCGAATAAGTCACTACGCGATGTGTAATGTGACTATGGGTCACTACGCGCTGTACAGTATAATGTGAATATGGTCACTATGTGCTGTGTAATGTGAATGTGGTCACTATGTGCTGTGTAATGTGAATATGGTCACTATGTGCTGTGTAATGTGAATATGGGTCAGTACGTGCTTTATAATGTGAATATGGGTCACTACGTGCTGTGTTATGCGAATATGGGTCACTACGCGATGTTTAATGTGACTATGGGTCACTACGCGCTGTACAGTATAATGTGAATATGGTCACTATGGGGGACATTTACCAAAATGGATTTGTAGAAAAAAGGTGTATTCACATTACACAGCACATAGTGACCATGTTCACATTACACAGCACATAGGGGGAAATTTACCAATATGAAAAACCTAGTTTTTCGTATTGGTATTTTCCCTACGACTGCATACGACTGTTTAAGTCGTATGCAAAGTCGTGTTCCGGAGGATCAGTTACAAAGCAGTCATATACGACTGCTTTGTAACCCTCCAATGGTGTAATGATTCGTATTAGCGGCCGAACTATGGGTTACTATGTGCTGTACAATATGACTATGGGTCAGGGGCTTCATTGCGCTCCCAACGCTGTGCAGTCAGGATTTCGACGTCTGAGTAATGACTGTCGGAATCCTGACTGTCGGGGAAATATACCACACCCATTCACATTACACAGCACGTACTGACCCATAGTCATATTGTACAGCACATAGTAACCCATAGTTCGGCCGCTAATACGAATCATTACACCATTGGAGGGTTACAAAGCAGTCGTATATGACTGCTTTGTAACTGATCCTCCGGAACACGACTTTGCATACGACTTAAACAGTCGTATGCAGTCGTAGGGAAAATACCAATACGAAAAACTAGGTTTTTCATATTGGTAAATTTCCCCCTATGTGCTGTGTAATGTGAACATGGTCACTATGTGCTGTGTAATGTGAATATGGTCCCTACGTGCAGTGTAATGTGAATATGGTCACTACGTGCTGTGTAATGTGAATATGGTCACTACGTGCTGTGTAATGTGAATATGGTCACTACGTGCTGTGTAATGTGAATATGGTCACAATGGCCCTTATTCTGATCGGTGCGGATTTCTCCGCATGCGTACGTCCCGCCGATGGTGATCGTCTGCGCATGTGCAGAGGTCACTCTGCGCATGTGCAGGCGATTTCGCCGCATGTATTCTTGACACGCCGCACAGGGGGCGTGAGGGGCTACTTAGCCTCATTACCCTATGCATACGCCCCGCGTTTCATGGGCGTTCCCATGCAAACGCGGGGCGTATGCATGGTAATGAGGCCGTGACGCGTGTGTAGGGGGCGGGCATCTGACATCGCCGGATGTCAGCTGCCCGCCCCCATACATGATTTCACACGGACAAGTGTCCGTGTGGTCTTGTTTGGCGGGACCTGGTGGAGCGTGCGGCCCTGCATTCGATGTTCGGCGACCATCGAATGCAGGGGCTGCTCCCAAGACGGAGGAGGCGTATCCCCGTCCAATTTCATGCGGATCGCCACATATCCGCGTACGGACGGAGGTGGCGATCCGTATGGAAGGCGGGGATTCGCCTGCACGGTCGCGGACGCATATTCCTGATCGGGCCGCACCGATCAGAATAAGGCCCTATGTGCTGTGTAATGAGAATATGGGTCACTACGCGCTGTGTAATGTGAATATGGTCACTACGAGCTGTATAATGTGACTATGGGTTACTATGCACTGTGTAATGTGAATATGGTCACTATGCGCAGTGTAATGTGAATATGGGTCACAATGTGCTGTGTAATGTGAATATGGGTCACTACGCGCTGTGTAATGTTAATATGGTCACTATGCACTGTGTAATGTGACTATGGGTTACTATGCGCTGTGTAATGTGAATATGGGTTACTATGCACTGTGTAATGTGAATATGGTCACTATGTGGTGTGTAATGTGAATATGGGTCACTATGTGCTGTGTAATGTGACTATGGGTCACTACATGCTGTGTAATGTGAATATGGGCCACTATGTGCTGTGTGATTAACTATGGGTCACTACGTGCTGTGTTATGCGAATATGAGTCACTATGCGATGTGTAATGTGACTATGGGTCACTACGCGCTGTACAGTATAATGTGAATATGGTCACTATGTGCTGTGTAATGTGAATATGGTCACATATGTGCTGTGTAATGTGAATATGGGTCAGTACGTGCTTTATAATGTGAATATGGGTCACTACGTGCTGTGTTATACGAATATGGGTCACTACGCGATGTTTAATGTGACTATGGGTCACTACACGCTGTAAAGTATAATGTGAATATGGTCACTATGTGCTGTGTAATGTGAATATGGGTCACTACGCGCTGTGTAATGTGAATATGGTCACTACCAGCTGTATAATGTGACTATGGGTCACTATGCACTGTGTAATGTGAATATGGTCACGATGTGCTGTGTAATGTGAATATGAGTCACTACGCGCTGTGTAATGGGACTAAGGGTCACTACACGCTGTGTAATGTGACTTTGGGTCACTACGCGCTGTAAAGTATAATGTGAATATGGTCACTATGTGCTGTGCAATGTGAATATGGGTCACTACGTGCTGTGTAATGTGAATATGGTCACTACCAGCTGTATAATGTGACTATGGGTCACTATGCACTGTGTAATGTGAATATGGTCACTATGTGCTGTGTAATGTGAATATGGTCACTATGTGCTGTGTAATGTGAATATGAGTCACTACGCACTGTGTAATGGGACTACGGGTCACTACACGCTGTGTAATTGTTAGGAGCTGCACGGGCAGCGCCTCCGCTCGCCCGGCAGTCTCCACTAGTTCCGTCCCAGCGGTTGCTGGGTTACCACGACGCCGTCGCGTCACCAGCCGGGAGCTTCCGGCGGACGGTGACGGGCGTCAGGCAGCCCGGGTGCAACCCCTTCCTCCCCTGCCGCAGCGGTTGCCAAGGCGACGGGGGACGCCTGGCGGCCGCAGGGAGGAGGGGGTGGATACCACGCCGCACGCAGCGTCTGAATAGCGCTTGGCGCGCTATTTAAACTGCCTGGCCGGGACACTCAGACGCCGGCTATAGTTCTTGACCTGGTGTCTAGAGTGTTCCCGGTTCCAGGCTCCTACCCAGCGTTGGCTCTCGTTCCAGTGACCTGGTCCCAGCTGCTTCCAGGATTCTTGTCCTGCTCCTGCCTGCAGATCCTCCTGTTTCCAGATAAGTTGGGAGATTCCCACTCTTGGTCTCAGTACTACTATTTTCTTATTGTGTCATCATACTGTGTATTGTTACACCCGTCAGCAGTTCTTATTGTGTCAGCATACTGTGTATTGTTACACCCGTCAGCAGTTCTTATTGTGTCAGCATACTGTGTATTGTTACACCCGTCAGCAGTTCTTATTGTGTCAGCATACTGTGTATTGTTACACCCGTCAGCAGTTCTTATTGTGTCAGCACCTTGTGTATTGTTACACCTGTCAGTTTGGCTACTGTGTATTGTTTCACCCGCTGCCAACAGCGTTTGCCTAGGGGGTTCCAGCTTTGTGTGTTATCCACTAGCACCCTCCTCCGTAGGGCAGGGTAGTTCTCGCCTCTTGTTGTTAGTTAGCTTTCCCCTTGTTTACCTCGGGCCTTGGCGGCTGCGTTGTCACTAGTAAGACCAGGTGGCATCGGGGTGGGAGCCTGACTAACGGGCTCCCACGAACGCGGCTATTATTGGTGAAGGTTAGCTTAGAACGCATCCGCCAACTCCAAGAGGTGACAACGGAGTTAGGGTTGGCGAGATCTCCCGTGTCCCTAACATTATAGCCGGCCCTTACTTCACCTAGCTTTCAGTCAGCTGTCATGGATCCGGCCCAGCAGGCCGCTAGTCACGCTTTGGCGGGACAGATGCATACTCTGACACAAGAGCTCCAGAAATTGACTCTCCGGGTGAACTCACAAGAGGAACGGGTGCAAGGGGTCTTATCCTCATCCAGAAACCCCGAACCCAAGTCCCGGACCGGTTTTCCGGGGAGCGTTCCCAGTTTTTTAACTTTAGGGAATCTTGCAAGCTTTACTTTAAACTCTGCCCGGCCTCCTCCGGCTTGGAATCCCAGCGGGTGGGAATGGTTATCTCCTTGTTACAGGGGGACCCACAGACCTGGGCTTTCGGCCTTCCCGCAGGGTCTGAGGCCCTTACCTCTGTGAATGTTTTTTTTTCTGCCATGGGGTTACTTTACGACGACCCGGACCGTGCTGCCTCAGCCGAAGCCAACCTGAGGGCACTACGGCAGGGTCAGGGTAACGCAGAGGCTTATTGTACCCAATTTAGGAGGTGGGCCATTGATTCTGGTTGGAATGACCCAGCACTCCGCAGCCAGTTTAGAATTGGTCTTTCTGAAACGTTGAAAGATGCATTAGTTCACTACCCTACCCCGACCTCCCTTGATGAAATTATGGAATTAGCCATCAAGGTAGATCGGAGGTTCCGGGAACGCCAGAGGGAGAGGGAGTCCGGGATATTTCCCTCATCTTCACTAGGGGAAACCTCGGAGAGTGCAGATTGGGGCTACGCGTTTGTCAGCTGCAGAAAAAAATCGCAGGAGGCTGAAGGGTCTCTGCCTGTATTGTGGAGGCCAGGGTCACCGTGCGGTTGTCTGCCCATTGAAGGCGGGAAAAGACAGGGCCTAAGTGTGCTTGGGGAAACTCACTTGGGCCTATCTTGTTTTTCTCCCCTAGACTCGATAATTATTCAGGTTTCTGTCTCCTGTAATAACTGTACCGTCGATACCACTGCCTTTGTTGATTGCGGCGCAGCCGGCAATTTTATTGACAAGAGTCTGCTTCATTCGTTGGGGCTCGAGCCCATTCCCTTGGTCAATTCTTTGTCGGTTTGTGGCCTTGATGGTCAGTCACTCTCCAACGGCAGTGTTACCGCATGCACTCCTTCTCTTCAGCTTTCGGTGGGGGCTCTTCATTCGGAAGAGATTTCTTTTTTTTGTTTCACTGTCCTCTCATGCCACTCGTCCTGGGGTTACCATGGCTTAGGAAGCACAATCCCAGTATTGATTGGACCACAGGAGAAATCACACGTTGGGGCCCCTCCTGTTCTGACCATTGTCTCTCCCTTCCTCTTCGTCTTGTTCTTCCTGTTTTGTCTCCCATACCTTTACCCTACAGAGACTTTGCCGATGTGTTTTCCAAGAAAGAAGCAGACACGTTGCCCCCTCACCGTCCCTTCGATTGTGCCATAGACCTAGTCCCCAATGCCAGATTGCCCAAGGGACGCCTTTATGCCCTCTCCGCACCTGAATCCCAGGCCATGGATTCATACATTAAAGAGAGTCTTGAAAAAGGATTCATTCGTCCTTCTAAGTCTCCCGTAGGCGCAGGGTTTTTTTTTGTTGAAAAAAAAGATGGATCTTTACGTCCCTGTATAGACTTTCGGGCCTTGAACAAAATTACCATAAAAAATTCCTATCCGTTACCACTCATCTCTGTCTTGTTCGACCAAATCCGGGAGGCGGTAGTCTTTTCCAAGATCGACCTTAGAGGAGCATATAACCTCATCAGGATTAGAAAAGGTGATGAGTGGAAGACTGCCTTTAATACGCATTCAGGCCACTACGAGTACCTTGTAATGCCGTTTGGCTTGGCCAATGCTCCTGCAGTCTTTCAGGATTTTATCAATGAGGTTCTCCGGCCCTACCTGGGGGTATTTGCTGTGGTTTACTTAGACGACATTTTGATTTTTTCCAAGTCACTTCCTGAACATCGGCAACACGTCCGCTTGATCCTTCAGAAATTGCGTGAGAATCAACTATACGCCAAACTCGAAAAGTGCGAATTCGAAATCTCTCAAGTCTCATTTCTGGGTTATGTCATCTCTCCCAAGGGTTTTTCCATGGACCCCAGTAAGGTTCAGGCCATCATGGCCTGGGCTCGTCCTACCAACCTTAAGGCTATCCAGAGATTTTTAGGATTCTCTAATTATTATCGGAGATTCATCCGTTCGTTTTCTGACATTGTCGCCCCCATTGTAGAGTTGACTCGCAAAGGAGCCAATCCGGAAGTTTGGTCCCCACAGGCCATCGAATCCTTTCATAAGTTAAAGAAAGCCTTTTGTTCGGCTCCCGTCTTACATCACCCAGACCCCAGAGTTCCTTTTCTTGTGGAGGTTGACGCCTCGGATGTAGGGGCGGGAGCGGTCCTTTCCCAGAAGGACCTTCATGATCAGAAGATTCATCCCTGCGCCTTCTTCTCCCGCAAGTTCTCCACTGCCGAAAGGAACTATGATGTCGGGAATCGTGAATTGTTGGCCATTAAGTGGGCTTTCGAGGAGTGGCGTCATTGGCTTGAAGGGGCCAAACACATCATCACCGTGATCACTGACCACAAAAATTTAGCCTACATCGAGTCGGCTAAACGGCTTAACCCACGACAAGCTCGGTGGGCATTGTTCTTTACCAGGTTTCAGTTCATCATTACATTCAGACCCGGCCCCAAAAATGTCAAAGCTGATGCGTTATCTCGCAGTTTCCAGACTTGTCAGAGTGCTGAACTGGAGGATGCACCCATTGTCCCGTCTTCTGTCATTTTTGCAGGTCTGACTCAGGACTTGGCCTCCCGGGTTCTGTCTTCTCAGCCTTCAGCCCCTCAGGAAACTCCACATAATCGCCTGTTTGTCCCCAAACATCTTAGAAAATTGGTCCTCAAGGACTTTCATTCCAGTAGGGTCACGGGACATCCTGGCGTTACCAAGACCCTTGAGCACTTGTCCAGAGCAGTTTGGTGGCCCACCATAAAACAAGATGTTACTCATTTCATTTCTTCTTGTCTTGTTTGTGCTCGACATAAGTCTTCCAGATCATCACCAGTGGGTACACTCCTGCCATTGTCTATTCCAGAAAGGCCTTGGTCCCATATTTCTATGGACTTCATTGTCGACCTTCCTTCATCGACTCGTTTTACCACCATTTGGGTCACGGTCGACCGCTTTAGCAAAATGGCACATTTTATACCCTTGCGGAAGCTTCCCACTGCCAAAGAATTGGCACAGCTCTTTATCTCTCATATTTTCAGACTTCACGGCCTTCCCTTGGATATAGTTTCGGACAGAGGGTCTCAGTTTGTGGCCAGGTTCTGGAGAAGTTTTTGTTCTGGGTTAGGAATACAGGTCAGTCTTTCTTCCGGGTATCACCCACAGTCCAACGGACAGACCGAAAGGGTCAATCAGGCCCTGGAACAATATTTACGCTGCTTTGTCTCCAAATGTCAGAGCAATTGGGCTGAGCTGGTACCTTTGGCCGAGTTTGCTTATAACAACTCCTATCATGTGGCTTCCAAGAGCTCGCCTTTTCTGTGTAATTTCGGGTTCCATCCCAAATGCAACTCCTTCTTTGTTCCTAGGGATTCCTCTCGGTCACCTGTGTCCACGGTGTCCCTCCTTAAGAAGTCATGGCAAAAGGTTCATTTAGCTCTGAGACAGTCTTCTGCACGTTCTAAGATTTTTTTTGACAAGCATAGGAGACCATGTTTTTTCCGAGTGGGGCAAAGAGTGTGGTTGTCTACTCGCCACATCAAGCTTCGTCAGAGATGCCCAAAACTAGGACCCAGGTTTATCGGTCCATTTCTGATCACGGCTCAGGTCAACCCGGTGGCATTTAGGTTGCAGCTTCCCAGAGCACTGCGAATTAATAATGTCTTTCATTGTTCTCTTCTCAAACCAGCCTCGATGGTTCCCCAATCAGGGCCTGCTCTGAACCTTAAACCAGTCCTCGTTCAAGGGCATAAGGAATTCATAGTACAGCAGATATTAGATTCCAAGATTGTTCGGGGTCAACTTAAATTTTTGGTCCATTGGAAGGGGTTCGGAGAAGAGGAGAGGTCTTGGGTACCTGAGCGATTTTTACATGCGCCCAGGCTCAAAGCAGAGTTCTTTAAGACCTTCCCGTTCAAACCTGGGTCTAAGGGTTCGGTGACCCCTCCTCAAGGGGGGGGGTACTGTTAGGAGCTGCACGGGCAGCGCCTCCGCTCGCCCGGCAGTCTCCACTAGTTCCGTCCCAGCGGTTGCTGGGTTACCACGACGCCGTCGCGTCACCAGCCGGGAGCTTCCGGCGGACGGTGACGGGCGTCAGGCAGCCCGGGTGCAACCCCTTCCTCCCCTGCCGCAGCGGTTGCCAAGGCGTCGGGGGACGCCTGGCGGCCGCAGGGAGGAGGGGGTGGATACCACGCCGCACGCAGCGTCTGAATAGCGCTTGGCGCGCTATTTAAACTGCCTGGCCGGGACACTCAGACGCCGGCTATAGTTCTTGACCTGGTGTCTAGAGTGTTCCCGGTTCCAGGCTCCTACCCAGCGTTGGCTCTCGTTCCAGTGACCTGGTCCCAGCTGCTTCCAGGATTCTTGTCCTGCTCCTGCCTGCAGATCCTCCTGTTTCCAGATAAGTTGGGAGATTCCCACTCTTGGTCTCAGTACTACTATTTTCTTATTGTGTCATCATACTGTGTATTGTTACACCCGTCAGCAGTTCTTATTGTGTCAGCATACTGTGTATTGTTACACCCGTCAGCAGTTCTTATTGTGTCAGCATACTGTGTATTGTTACACCCGTCAGCAGTCTTATTGTGTCAGCATACTGTGTATTGTTACACCCGTCAGCAGTTCTTATTGTGTCAGCACCTTGTGTATTGTTACACCTGTCAGTTTGGCTACTGTGTATTGTTTCACCCGCTGCCAACAGCGTTTGCCTAGGGGGTTCCAGCTTTGTGTGTTATCCACTAGCACCCTCCTCCGTAGGGCAGGGTAGTTCTCGCCTCTTGTTGTTAGTTAGCTTTCCCCTTGTTTACCTCGGGCCTTGGCGGCTGCGTTGTCACTAGTAAGACCAGGTGGCATCGGGGTGGGAGCCTGACTAACGGGCTCCCACGAACGCGGCTATTATTGGTGAAGGTTAGCTTAGCACGCATCCGCCAACTCCAAGAGGTGACAACGGAGTTAGGGTTGGCGAGATCTCCCGTGTCCCTAACATTATAGCCGGCCCATACTTCACCTAGCTTTCAGTCAGCTGTCATGGATCCGGCCCAGCAGGCCGCTAGTCACGCTTTGGCGGGACAGATGCATACTCTGACACAAGAGCTCCAGAAATTGACTCTCCGGGTGAACTCACAAGAGGAACGGGTGCAAGGGGTCTTATCCTCATCCAGAAACCCCGAACCCAAGTCCCGGACCGGTTTTCCGGGGAGCGTTCCCAGTTTTTTAACTTTAGGGAATCTTGCAAGCTTTACTTTAAACTCTGCCCGGCCTCCTCCGGCTTGGAATCCCAGCGGGTGGGAATGGTTATCTCCTTGTTACAGGGGGACCCACAGACCTGGGCTTTCGGCCTTCCCGCAGGGTCTGAGGCCCTTACCTCTGTGAATGTTTTTTTTTCTGCCATGGGGTTACTTTACGACGACCCGGACCGTGCTGCCTCAGCCGAAGCCAACCTGAGGGCACTACGGCAGGGTCAGGGTAACGCAGAGGCTTATTGTACCCAATTTAGGAGGTGGGCCATTGATTCTGGTTGGAATGACCCAGCACTCCGCAGCCAGTTTAGAATTGGTCTTTCTGAAACGTTGAAAGATGCATTAGTTCACTACCCTACCCCGACCTCCCTTGATGAAATTATGGAATTAGCCATCAAGGTAGATCGGAGGTTCCGGGAACGCCAGAGGGAGAGGGAGTCCGGGATATTTCCCTCATCTTCACTAGGGGAAACCTCGGAGAGTGCTGGTGACGAACCCATGCAGATTGGGGCTACGCGTTTGTCAGCTGCAGAAAAAAATCGCAGGAGGCTGAAGGGTCTCTGCCTGTATTGTGGAGGCCAGGGTCACCGTGCGGTTGTCTGCCCATTGAAGGCGGGAAAAGACAGGGCCTAAGTGTGCTTGGGGAAACTCACTTGGGCCTATCTTGTTTTTCTCCCCTAGACTCGATAATTATTCAGGTTTCTGTCTCCTGTAATAACTGTACCGTCGATACCACTGCCTTTGTTGATTGCGGCGCAGCCAGCAATTTTATTGACAAGAGTCTGCTTCATTCGTTGGGGCTCGAGCCCATTCCCTTGGTCAATTCTTTGTCGGTTTGTGGCCTTGATGGTCAGTCACTCTCCAACGGCAGTGTTACCGCATGCACTCCTTCTCTTCAGCTTTCGGTGGGGGCTCTTCATTCGGAAGAGATTTCTTTTTTTTGTTTCACTGTCCTCTCATGCCACTCGTCCTGGGGTTACCATGGCTTAGGAAGCACAATCCCAGTATTGATTGGACCACAGGAGAAATCACACGTTGGGGCCCCTCCTGTTCTGACCATTGTCTCTCCCTTCCTCTTTGTCTTGTTCTTCCTGTTTTGTCTCCCATACCTTTACCCTACAGAGACTTTGCCGATGTGTTTTCCAAGAAAGAAGCAGACACGTTGCCCCCTCACCGTCCCTTCGATTGTGCCATAGACCTAGTCCATAATGCCAGATTGCCCAAGGGACGCCTTTATGCCCTCTCCGCACCTGAATCCCAGGCCATGGATTCATACATTAAAGAGAGTCTTGAAAAAGGATTCATTCGTCCTTCTAAGTCTCCCGTAGGCGCAGGGTTTTTTTTTGTTGAAAAAAAAGATGGATCTTTACGTCCCTGTATAGACTTTCGGGCCTTGAACAGAATGACCATAAAAAATTCCTATCCGTTACCACTCATCTCTGTCTTGTTCGACCAAATCCGGGAGGCGGTAGTCTTTTCCAAGATCGACCTTAGAGGAGCATATAACCTCATCAGGATTAGAAAAGGTGATGAGTGGAAGACTGCCTTTAATACGCATTCAGGCCACTACGAGTACCTTGTAATGCCGTTTGGCTTGGCCAATGCTCCTGCAGTCTTTCAGGATTTTATCAATGAGGTTCTCCGGCCCTACCTGGGGGTATTTGCTGTGGTTTACTTAGACGACATTTTGATTTTTTCCAAGTCACTTCCTGAACATCGGCAACACGTCCGCTTGATCCTTCAGAAATTGCGTGAGAATCAACTATACGCCAAACTCGAAAAGTGCGAATTCGAAATCTCTCAAGTCTCATTTCTGGGTTATGTCATCTCTCCCAAGGGTTTTTCCATGGACCCCAGTAAGGTTCAGGCCATCATGGCCTGGGCTCATCCTACCAACCTTAAGGCTATCCAGAGATTTTTAGGATTCTCTAATTATTATCGGAGATTCATCCGTTCGTTTTCTGACATTGTCGCCCCCATTGTAGAGTTGACTCGCAAAGGAGCCAATCCGGAAGTTTGGTCCCCACAGGCCATCGAATCCTTTCATAAGTTAAAGAAAGCCTTTTGTTCGGCTCCCGTCTTACATCACCCAGACCCCAGAGTTCCTTTTCTTGTGGAGGTTGACGCCTCGGATGTAGGGGCGGGAGCGGTCCTTTCCCAGAAGGACCTTCATGATCAGAAGATTCATCCCTGCGCCTTCTTCTCCCGCAAGTTCTCCACTGCCGAAAGGAACTATGATGTCGGGAATCGTGAATTGTTGGCCATTAAGTGGGCTTTCGAGGAGTGGCGTCATTGGCTTGAAGGGGCCAAACACATCATCACCGTGATCACTGACCACAAAAATTTAGCCTACATCGAGTCGGCTAAACGGCTTAACCCACGACAAGCTCGGTGGGCATTGTTCTTTACCAGGTTTCAGTTCATCATTACATTCAGACCCGGCCCCAAAAATGTCAAAGCTGATGCGTTATCTCGCAGTTTCCAGACTTGTCAGAGTGCTGAACTGGAGGATGCACCCATTGTCCCGTCTTCTGTCATTTTTGCAGGTCTGACTCAGGACTTGGCCTCCCGGGTTCTGGCTTCTCAGCCTTCAGCCCCTCAGGAAACTCCACATAATCGCCTGTTTGTCCCCAAACATCTTAGAAAATTGGTCCTCAAGGACTTTCATTCCAGTAGGGTCACGGGACATCCTGGCGTTACCAAGACCCTTGAGCACTTGTCCAGAGCAGTTTGGTGGCCCACCATAAAACAAGATGTTACTCATTTCATTTCTTCTTGTCTTGTTTGTGCTCGACATAAGTCTTCCAGATCATCACCAGTGGGTACACTCCTGCCATTGTCTATTCCAGAAAGGCCTTGGTCCCATATTTCTATGGACTTCATTGTCGACCTTCCTTCATCGACTCGTTTTACCACCATTTGGGTCACGGTCGACCGCTTTAGCAAAATGGCACATTTTATACCCTTGCGGAAGCTTCCCACTGCCAAAGAATTGGCACAGCTCTTTATCTCTCATATTTTCAGACTTCACGGCCTTCCCTTGGATATAGTTTCGGACAGAGGGTCTCAGTTTGTGGCCAGGTTCTGGAGAAGTTTTTGTTCTGGGTTAGGAATACAGGTCAGTCTTTCTTCCGGGTATCACCCACAGTCCAACGGACAGACCGAAAGGGTCAATCAGGCCCTGGAACAATATTTACGCTGCTTTGTCTCCAAATGTCAGAGCAATTGGGCTGAGCTGGTACCTTTGGCCGAGTTTGCTTATAACAACTCCTATCATGTGGCTTCCAAGAGCTCGCCTTTTCTGTGTAATTTCGGGTTCCATCCCAAATGCAACTCCTTCTTTGTTCCTAGGGATTCCTCTCGGTCGCCTGTGTCCACGGTGTCCCTCCTTAAGAAGTCATGGCAAAAGGTTCATTTAGCTCTGAGACAGTCTTCTGCACGTTCTAAGATTTTTTTTGACAAGCATAGGAGACCATGTTTTTTCCGAGTGGGGCAAAGAGTGTGGTTGTCTACTCGCCACATCAAGCTTCGTCAGAGATGCCCAAAACTAGGACCCAGGTTTATCAGTCCATTTCTGATCACGGCTCAGGTCAACCCGGTGGCATTTAGGTTGCAGCTTCCCAGAGCACTGCGAATTAATAATGTCTTTCATTGTTCTCTTCTCAAACCAGCCTCGATGGTTCCCCAATCAGGGCCTGCTCTGAACCTTAAACCAGTCCTCGTTCAAGGGCATAAGGAATTCATAGTACAGCAGATATTAGATTCCAAGATTGTTCGGGGTCAACTTAAATTTTTGGTCCATTGGAAGGGGTTCGGAGAAGAGGAGAGGTCTTGGGTACCTGAGCGATTTTTACATGCGCCCAGGCTCAAAGCAGAGTTCTTTAAGACCTTCCCGTTCAAACCTGGGTCTAAGGGTTCGGTGACCCCTCCTCAAGGGGGGGGTACTGTTAGGAGCTGCACGGGCAGCGCCTCCGCTCGCCCGGCAGTCTCCACTAGTTCCGTCCCAGCGGTTGCTGGGTTACCACGACGCCGTCGCGTCACCAGCCGGGAGCTTCCGGCGGACGGTGACGGGCGTCAGGCAGCCCGGGTGCAACCCCTTCCTCCCCTGCCGCAGCGGTTGCCAAGGCGACGGGGGACGCCTGGCGGCCGCAGGGAGGAGGGGGTGGATACCACGCCGCACGCAGCGTCTGAATAGCGCTTGGCGCGCTATTTAAACTGCCTGGCCGGGACACTCAGACGCCGGCTATAGTTCTTGACCTGGTGTCTAGAGTGTTCCCGGTTCCAGGCTCCTACCCAGCGTTGGCTCTCGTTCCAGTGACCTGGTCCCAGCTGCTTCCAGGATTCTTGTCCTGCTCCTGCCTGCAGATCCTCCTGTTTCCAGATAAGTTGGGAGATTCCCACTCTTGGTCTCAGTACTACTATTTTCTTATTGTGTCATCATACTGTGTATTGTTACACCCGTCAGCAGTTCTTATTGTGTCAGCATACTGTGTATTGTTACACCCGTCAGCAGTTCTTATTGTGTCAGCATACTGTGTATTGTTACACCCGTCAGCAGTTCTTATTGTGTCAGCATACTGTGTATTGTTACACCCGTCAGCAGTTCTTATTGTGTCAGCACCTTGTGTATTGTTACACCTGTCAGTTTGGCTACTGTGTATTGTTTCACCCGCTGCCAACAGCGTTTGCCTAGGGGGTTCCAGCTTTGTGTGTTATCCACTAGCACCCTCCTCCGTAGGGCAGGGTAGTTCTCGCCTCTTGTTGTTAGTTAGCTTTCCCCTTGTTTACCTCGGGCCTTGGCGGCTGCGTTGTCACTAGTAAGACCAGGTGGCATCGGGGTGGGAGCCTGACTAACCGGCTCCCACGAACGCGGCTATTATTGGTGAAGGTTAGCTTAGCACGCATCCACCAACTCCAAGAGGTGACAACGGAGTTAGGGTTGGCGAGATCTCCCGTGTCCCTAACAGTAATGTGACTATGGGTCACTATGTGCTGTGTAATGTGAATATGGTCACTATGTGCTGTGTAATGTGAATATGGGTCACTACGCGCTGTGTAATGTGAATATGGTCACTACGAGCTGTATAATGTGACTATGGGTCACTACGTGCTGTGTTATGCGAATATGGGTCACTACGCGATGTTTAATGTGACTATGGGTCACACTGATACAACCACTGTCCATAACTTTCATTAAGGGATATCGAAACACACTAAGCAAGGATTCATTCCTTTTTTATCTTTACCTTGTCAAAACTTTACCCATGTATGTTATGTGTTTTATATATCGCCATTTTAAGATGTAATAATTAAAAGTTAATTTTTACTAAAACCACCTCTCTTTACCAGTGCGCCACACTAATGACAGCCTTCTCTTTCTCAAAAACTGTATCTAATCTTCTGTTCTAGTGGCAGCACACCCTAAAATAAAGACTTATTTAAAGTCTCATCATTATACAAAAGGGTTATATCACATACACAGATATCCTCACCTGTGCGATTGGAAAAAAAGCCTTTTTTTTGTGCATATGGGTCACTATGCGCTGAGTAATGTGACTATGGGTGACTACGCACTGTGTAATGTGAATATGGGTCAGTACATACTGTGTAATGTGATTGTGGGTCACTATGCGTTGTGTAATGTGAATATGGTCACTATGCGTTGTGTAATGTGACTAAGGGTCACTACGTGCTGTGTAATGTGAATATGGGTCACTACGCGCTGTGTAATGTGACTAGGGGTCACTACGTGCTGTGTAATGTGACTATGGGTCACTACGTGCTGTGTAATGTGACTATGGTCACTATGCGCTAAGTAATGTGAATATGGGTCACTATGTGCTGTGTAATGTGAATATGGTCACTATGCGCTAAGTAATGTGAATATGGGTCACTATGTGCTGTGTAATGTGAATATGGTCACTATGCGCTGAGTAATGTGACTATGGGTCACTACGTGCTGTGTAATGTGACTATGGGTCACTACGCACTGTGTAATGTGAATATGGTCACTATGCGCTGAGTAATGTGAATATGGGTCACTATGTGCTGAGTAATGTGAATATGGGTCACTATGTGCTGTGTAATGTGAATATGGGTCACTATGTGCTGTGTAATGTGAGTATGGGTCACTACGCGCTGAGTATTGGGAATATGGGTCACTATGGCCCTTATTCTGATCGGTGCGGATTTTTCCGCATGCGGTCGTACCGCCGATGGTTTTCCACTGCGCATGTGCAGAGGTCACTCTGCGCATGTGCAAGCGGTTTCGCCGCACGTATTCTTTAGACGCCGCACAGGGGGGCGGAGAGGGGCGTGAAGGGCTACTTAGCCTCATTACCCTATGCATACGCCCCGCGTTTCATGGGCGTTCCCATGCAAACGCAGGGCGTATGCATGGTAATGAAGCCTTGACGCATGTGTAGGGGGCAGGCATCTGACATCGCCGGATGTCAGCTGCCCGCCCCCATACATGATTTCATACGGACAAGTGTCCGTGTGGTCTAGGGTGGCGGGCGCTGGTGGAGCGTGCGGCCCTGCATTCGATGTTCGGCGACCATCGAATGCAGGGGCTGCTCCCAAGATGGAGGAGGCGTATCCCCGTCCACTTTCATGCGGACCGCCACATATCCGCGTACGGACGGAGGTGGCGATCCGTATGGAAGGCGGGGATTCGCCTGCACGGTCCTGGCCGCATATTCTGATCTGGCCGCACAGATCAGAATAAGGCCCTATGTGCTGTGTAATGTGAGTATGGGTCACTACGCACTGTGTAATGTGAATATGGTCACTATGCGCTGAGTAATGTGAATATGGGTCACTATGGCCCTTATTCTGGTTGGTGCGGCCGGAGCCGCACACGGTGCTCCGGCCGCACAAACCAATCCCCGCCCACGAGACGGATCGCCACGGCCGTCCGTACACGGACGGCTGGCGATCCGCATAAAAATGGTGGGGCGTACGCCTCCACCATGGTGGGAGCTGCCCCCTGCATTCGATGGTCGTCGACCATCGAAGGCAGGGCCGCACGCCACAGCAGCTTCCGCAAGCTGAGACCACACGGACAATCGTCCGTGTGATAGCTTGTATGGGGGCTGAGAGCTGACATCCGGCGACGTCAGCTTTCCGCCCCCATCAGTGGCATCATACCCTGATTAGCATGCATACGCCCCGCGTTTGCATGGGAACGCCCATGAAACGCGGGGCGTATACATAGGGAAATGAGGGTATGAAGCCCCTCACGCCCCTATACGCCCCCTTTGCGGCGGACGAAATACGTCTGCGGCGAATGGGGCTGCACATGCGCAGATTGACCTCTGCGCATGTGCAGACTAAAAACATCGGCGGTACGGCCGCACGCGGGCCGTACCGTCCGATTCAGAATAAGGGCCTATGTGCTGTGTAATGTGAGTATGGGTCACTACGCACTGTGTAATGTGAATATGGTCACTATGCGCTGAGTTATGTGAATATGGGTCACTATGTGCTGTGTAATGTGAGTATGGGTCACTACGCGCTGAGTAATGTGAATATGGGTTTCTATGCGCTGTGTAATGTGAATATGGTCACTATGTGCTGTGTAATGTGAATATGGGCCACTATGTGCTGTGTAATGTGAATATGGGCCACTATGTGCTGTGTAATGTGAATATGGGTCACTACGCGCTGTGTAATGTTAATATGGTCACTATGCACTGTGTAATGTGACTATGGGTCACTATGCACTGTGTAATGTGAATATGGGTTACTATGCGCTGTGTAATGTGAATATGGGTCACTACGTGCTGTGTAATGTGAATATGGTCACTATGTGCTGTGTAATGTGACTATGGGTCACTACGTGCTGTGTAATGTGAATATGGGTCACTACGTGCTGTGTAATGTGACTATGGGTCACTACGTGCTGTGTAATGTGAATATGGGTTACTATGCGCTGTGTAATGTGACTATGGGTCACTATGCACTGTGTAATGTGAATATGGGTTACTATGCGCTGTGTAATGTGAATATGGGTCACTACGTGCTGTGTAATGTGAATATGGTCACTATGGCCCTTATTCTGATCGGTGCGTACTTTTCCGAATTCTTTCGGATGGCGTTTTTTAGCCGTCTGCGCATGCGTGGAGAACGCAACGCGCATGTGCCACGCATGGTCTCCGTACTTGTTCTCACTAATACCGTACAGAAATGTGCACCGCAATCATTCGGCCAATATGGGTGTGTTATGGGCGTCATGCGGAATGACACAGGGGCGTAGTTTCAAAGTGGGCTAAACTGGGCGGAAACATGGGCGGACACGGGGGAGTACACATATTTTGGTAGGCGTGCATTCGGACAGCACGCCGAATGCACGCGAACAAAAAGGGAAGAAACGTACGGTGTCCAAAAGGCTACTCTTGCTTTGCGGACAACACTCGGTCATGCGCTAGGCAATCGGAACGCCTAATCAGGACGGACGCACCTCAACCAATGTCACCTGAACCCAATACAATAATATACTTTACCCATTACTTGTTAATTACACGCTTCTCACTGCTACAATTGGAAGCATGCAGCTTAAAGGGAACATTACATGCTGCACTTGTCACACACTTTTACACTGCAAATAATCAACACAACTTAATATTAATAATACTAATACACATGGCACTTCTGCATGTATCAATTAATACAGACATTTGTGGGGCCAAAATAATATTTATTAAAGACACTTTGGTAAATATTTAAAAAACATCACAAAACAAATGGGACCATAACAGGCCAAAAAAGAAATAATATAGAATAAATAGCCACAGCAGAATCATTTGGAACACATCAGGTGGCTTCACAACAAAAGTACAGCACCAACACTTCAAGTACAGCACACAGTAATGGTAGCCGAAACAGGGCAACAGGGGAACCAAACATGACATTTGAACCGCGGGCAAATGTGGTGACCCTGGGCACGGATGTTGACACAGGATGCTGACACACACAGCTCAATGGAAGATTTGGGAAGACATAACGGTGGAGATTAATGGGGACACAAGTTCATTTGCGAGCACGTTTGCCCCTGGCAGGCTCCTTGCCACGTGCAGCAGCTCTTCGGCCTCGTCCACGGCCAGAGTCAGATGGTGGCTCATGTGGAGCACATGCTGGTGAGGGGGTGGATGTTCTTCCCCCTCTGGCAGCAGGGAGTGATGGTGTTGGTAATGCACCCGAAGCAGGTGACATTAGGGCCCTATTGCTGGTAACTAGCTCCACCATAAGTTCATTATGGCGGAGGAGGAGGTCATTTTGCCGCAGGGCTTGATCAGCCAGCACCTGCAGGCTAGCAGCAATAGCTTGGTGGCTGGCACTCATAGCTTGCTGGCTGGCACTCATAGCCTGCAGGCTCGCAGCAATACTCTGCTGGCTGGTGGTCAAACCCTGCAGCACCTCCTCGGCCCTACGCACCCGCTCGAATGCAGACTCTCCCTGCTGCACAATACTATCCAGCACACGGCCCCACATGGACAACACAGCCGCGGACAATCCCGGCTGCTGCATGGGCCTGCTACTGGGGCCAGGTGGCACAGACTCCACAACCTCCTCAAGAGAATCTTGACCAAGCGGTGGGGATGCTGTTGAACGAGAAATTACCAATTACCACACATTCCATGCCAAATTTTAAACATCTACTTATGGCCTGGCAAATAATTACCTTCAAGCGTAGAAGCCATCACTTCCGCTGGGGACTCGCTGTCTATAGTGCTCACCCCCCGGACCTCCTCCACTGCAATACAGCACTGGGCCATCTCTTCCAGGGGGGTGAGCTCCAGCTTGGATGGCATGGGGCCAGCCCCAGAGGTGTGGCTGTGTTCCCACCGCTGGGTCAATTTCTTCTTGAGGTTGCCTTTGAAGTCGTGCCACCTGCAATCAAAGTGTACATATTAATACATGTAACTCCTCATGTTTGCTGTAGCACCCATTGCAATCTGAAACATAATACAACATGTGCCTACTGACACCAAACTTACATTATATTCATTTTTCAAACCAACCCTTAGAAGATACAAAAAGATTCACCCTCCAATAACTATCAATTCTATGTCATGGCCAACATGTCTGTGCCTCCAAGCAACGTGAACACCCATTGACCAACTCCATCTAATATTGAATGTTAACATTACTGGACTTGTACTACTCAAATGTAACACACATGTACTTGCCTCTTCTTAACATGCTCCGTCTGACGAACTTGTGGAGCCACTGCATTAATCTCCGCCGTTATCTCCTCCCAGATCTTCCATCTCCTTGTGTGTGTCAACTTCACCGCTGGGCACTCAATTAAATCACGTGCCCGGGTCACCAGGATGTCAAGCTCCCGCGGTTCATATGCCATGTTTCTTGGGGTTGGTTCCTCTGTTGCCCCACTGCCACGGGCACGTCCACCGGTTGCTGTACCTGAAGTGCTGGGCTGGCTACTCTGTTGGGAAGCCACCTGCTGTGTTCCCAATGATTCTGCTGATGCTGAGGATGGCCCAGCTGCTGATTGGCCTGATGTTGATGGGCCATCTGGGTGCTCTGGGTTGAGGGGGACATAGGTGGTGTTGGCCTCCATGCGGGACAACAGATTCTGCACCACCTGGTCTTCCTCTGAGTCTGAGCCTGCCATGTTTGCAACAAGTGTTTGCCTCTCTAGGACAACTTTAAATACTATTTCTGTAATTGGCGTTAATCAGCTGCAACCTGCGTTCCGTACGGCCGCGTCCCATACGCCAGCGTCAACCGTGCGGCGCATACGGCCCGCCCCTTGGTGTTGAAAAATATTTCCAAAAAACCTGGCAAACTCAGTAAGTCTGATTTATTAGCTACATGCAGATTCCTACACCAATGAGCAAATAAAACTGAGGTCAGACATGAAATGTATATTTGAATGTACATCTGTACTGTGCACTTGTTTGGTATGTAGTACAACTGACAATATCCATTCCATATGTCAATCCAGTCCACCACTTAGCCACAAGTAATCAGTGCTAGCATCCAAATCACATGTGAAAGCACTCCAAATTCAGGTTAGATGCTAGCTACTTTTCATTCCACCTCTGTAGTATGGCCCAGTAGAAGGTAAGTGTACACATGGCAGCATGGCCTAATTTTGGGAAAAGGTCTGCCACTATTTGCTATGTTTCTGCTGCATAGCTTTCATTATAAAATAGCTGTTTAGTACCTTGTTGAGTTAGGTGTAAGTGTCTAATGATGCACACTATTTCACCTGTTGCTTATACCCATGTTTGGTGATTAGATAGAATGTGTTTCCATCTTATTTTACACTGTCTGTTTAGGATGGGTGTGCAATGCAATGGGTTAGCCGTCTGTTCGGGCGCATACACGCTGTTAGTGTAAAAATGAACAATAAAGTTAATACCAAATATCACTCTGATCAACCAATGACAGCACATGATTGTTTGATTTGTGCCATTGCTAAAATGGCGGCTTATGGCAGAGCAGCACCGTTTTCGCCTGCAGAGCTGAGGACACTGGTCTCCGTTATGGAGACCAGGCTGGGGCGGGCGGGCCCCTTCATAACGAATAGGCAGAAACGCTCTGCCTATGCGGTGGCCCGCCGGCGGATCTACGCACGCACCCAGGTGCGGCGGACCATCGCGCAGCTGGAGCGGCGGTGGTCCGACCTCCGGCGCAGGGAGCCAGAGAGGCTTCAATCCATAAGGGCCAGCATTGCTAGATTTGAGTATTAAAACAGTAAATGTGGATTTGGAAATGATTGATTACCTGACATTATTTAATCCACTAAGGTCACCAGCCTGATCATGAGTTAAACATGGCATACAATATATGAGTGCTACTTCCTGTTTGACACCCTGTAATGGTCATAAAATATGTGATGGGGGAGGATTAATGCTTGTGATGCTTATAATGGCCCAAATGTCACAGCATACCTGCCATGTTACAGGCTGTGTTTTGTAAAGGCCACTGAGGAGCTGTTTGCCTGTACAATTATCTGTACTTATAACCTTTGCATTTATAGGTTGATAAGGCTTAATACAAATTACCACTAATTGCCACTTTTTTACTTTGTCCAAACACAGCCCGTGATAGAGCAAGACAGGCACGGGAGCAGGCAGAGGCGTCCCAGGCCCAGGAGGAGGACACTGGCAAAATGGCCGAGGAGGTGGTGCCAGAGGAGGAGGAGATTGTGGAGCCAGAGGAGGTGGTGCCAGAGGAGGAGGAGATTGTTGAGGAGGAGGTGGTGGCACAGGAGGAGGAGGTTGTGGTGGAAGAGATGGTGCCACAGGAGGAGGAGCTGGTGGAGGCAGAGCTGGTACCAGCTGAAGAGGAGGATGAGGAGGCCTGTGAGGTGGCGCAGGCGGAGGAAAGTGGTATGTATACATAAAGATTCATTATTCCTTTAGTCATCTTCTATTTGCTTTGTAGCACTGGTGATTCAATAGTGTTTTTCAATACTATAAAGTGATAAAACAAACTGGATAGCAACAGACACACTTTGGGGTTAGATAGGGTGGCCAAACCATCCCTTTCATCCTGGACACATATTAATGGCACAGGTTGTGCGGATGGCTGTCAGGTCGATTTTAAGTGCCACTGAACCTGTGTAGTTAATCTGTATCCTGGAAGATAGTGATGACTTGCTCATGTAAGAGTTACATGTCCCTGCTGCTTGCATACAATCTGTAGCCTCATATAGGTGAGTAGAGTTTACTGGTGATTGATCTGTGTAAACTAGATTCAGTATGGCATAAATGGAGTATGGCCAGGCGTGGCTTAGACTGGAGTAACAAGTGGTGAGTGCCCCTGGGCCCTCCTCTAGCTAACCACCCCCTGTGGTCTGCATGTATGTTTTGCACCATAATTGTGTGTGGATTTGGTCTTAGTAATGCTTTTGAGCATGGGAGTGGGTTAGTGCTGCAGCTTCCCCTAACTGGCATTATGACAATGATTTCTGGAGCAGACCATCAGCAGGCAAGCCATGCTTGATTGCACAAATGTACTGAGCATTCCGGAGAGTTGTGTAACTCGTAGTATAAAGGGTTGATTTCGCACTGGATTCCTGCCTGTTGGTACTATGTACGTTAAAGTAATATGCAAGGCAGTAAGGACTCCTGTACCCCAAAATTGTATGCTTGAAAAAAGCTAATTATATAGGGTGGGAGGTGCTCCCCAAAGTCAGAAACAACATAAATTTACACATAGAAAAAGAAGACTTTTGTTGGGGGCACAATTAGTAAAGGTAGGGATGTAGTGATTGGTTGAATTTTTAAAACTTAGCGTTTATTTAAATAGATTTAGAAAATAGTCCTATGGTACCCTCTCAGTTTAAAGATCCGAGCCGGGTGTAGGATTAGAGAAGGGAATCTAATGATATTCCACTAATATTGGTTTACATACAGACTAACAAACATAAAACATACACATACACATACACAGGGTGTAATAGGTTGCCCAGTGATTAAATTGATTAGGTAATAACTGTCACCAGGAAGGGACTGTATTTAATTTTTTACACAGTCTCAAAAGGAAGATTCACAGAGAGTTTCAATTAGAAAAATAGAGAGCTGTAAACTTGGTCTCTCCACCTATCCTCCTACTTTCACCATCATGTTTCAGAGGATAGTGGTTCGGAGATTTCAAGGTAGTGAAGCTTATTTGCTCAGAAGTGAAAGATTCACTATTTCCTTCTGCTGCTTGCTGTCATATGTGCGGCAGCACTGGTGTTTGATAACATTTACAGTGCCGTCGCTCAATTGTCAGTCAAGTGAGAGAGGAAAGAAAAAGAGGAGGAGGTAGTGAATATTCCTGTGCAGCCAGCCTACTTAAAGGTTTAAATGGATTGTATCTTTGCTGTATTCGATACACTTTGGCTGTCTTGCATACAACAAATTGGTACAATGTATCCGTTAGGTTGCACAGCAGGAACAGTACACAAAAAGAGATTAACAGAATATAATTTCTCAAACAGACTCTACTGTCATCCCATCATTTTTGAAGCGGATGGGTGATGAGAGATCTGATGGGATATCTGTTAATTTTCAGAAATAAATTCAGAAAAGCAAACTCTCTGCCCCTTTGCGTTTAACATGTGGCTATAATCCTGATATCATATACATTGCAGGAATAAGGCCACCGGTCCCGCTAGTGAGAGGAGTTTATATAATACAAAGTATAGTGTCAGTTTTAGACAGAGATATTTGCTGCGTAATTAGTGAATTTCAAATAATTTTGGACAAGTGTCCGTATTCGTTCAGTCTATAAAAGGTCAGAAATATCTGTCTATATACACAATTCCACAATATTAGTCTTCCTTTAAACTGAGCAGCTAGATAAGGAGAAACACATATTTGTACAAGCAAAGTAGCAGCGGCAAGGTAACGGCTTACAACGGAGCCAATCAATTAAAGGTGCAGCCTGCAGATATAAAATGACATTCAACCGTCCCACATAGAAGGTAATAATCAGTGGGGATATAATGTCACTTATCTGGTGATGTATTCACCCGGATCCGATAGGGGTATCAGTCCTCCCTGCCGTGCAGGACAGAGAGGTGCCTTCCGCTGCTAGATTCAATGCGCTGGCGTCTGTCTCCTCGTGCGCTCTGTTACCTGGTTGCGTATGACAGGCTCCGGCTGTGGGAGCAAACCTGTCACTGGGTATCACCCTGTGAAGTGATGTGGAGCGTGGGAAAACGCGTTTCGCCCCTATTGGGCTTGTTCACTTCAGGAAGTGAACAAGCCCAATAGGGGCGAAACGCGTTTTCCCACGCTCCACATCACTTCACAGGGTGATACCCAGTGACAGGTTTGCTCCCACAGCCGGAGCCTGTCATACGCAACCAGGTAACAGAGCGCACGAGGAGACAGACGCCAGCGCATTGAATCTAGCAGCGGAAGGCACCTCTCTGTCCTGCACGGCAGGGAGGACTGATACCCCTATCGGATCCGGGTGAATACATCACCAGATAAGTGACATTATATCCCCACTGATTATTACCTTCTATGTGGGACGGTTGAATGTCATTTTATATCTGCAGGCTGCACCTTTAATTGATTGGCTCCGTTGTAAGCCGTTACCTTGCCGCTGCTACTTTGCTTGTACAAATATGTGTTTCTCCTTATCTAGCTGCTCAGTTTAAAGGAAGACTAATATTGTGGAATTGTGTATATAGACAGATATTTCTGACCTTTTATAGACTGAACGAATACGGACACTTGTCCAAAATTATTTGAAATTCACTAATTACGCAGCAAATATCTCTGTCTAAAACTGACACTATACTTTGTATTCTATAAACTCCTCTCACTAGCGGGACCGGTGGCCTTATTCCTGCAATGTATATGATATCAGGATTATAGCCACATGTTAAACTCAAAGGGGCAGAGAGTTTGCTTTTCTGAATTTATTTCTGAAAATTAACAGATATCCCATCAGATCTCTCATCACCCATCCGCTTCAAAAATGATGGGATGACAGTAGAGTCTGTTTGAGAAATTATATTCTGTTAATCTCTTTTTGTGTACTGTTCCTGCTGTGCAACCTAACGGATACATTGTACCAATTTGTTGTATGCAAGACAGCCAAAGTGTATCGAATACAGCAAAGATACAATCCATTTAATCCTTTAAGTAGGCTGGCTGCACAGGAATATTCACTACCTCCTCCTCTTTTTCTTTCCTCTCTCACTTGACTGACAATTGAGCGACGGCACTGTAAATGTTATCAAACACCAGTGCTGCCGCACATATGACAGCAAGCAGCAGAAGGAAATAGTGAATCTTTCACTTCTGAGCAAATAAGCTTCACTACCTTGAAATCTCCGAACCACTATCCTCTGAAACATGATGGTGAAAGTAGGAGGATAGGTGGAGAGACCAAGTTTACAGCTCTCTATTTTTCTAATTGAAACTCTCTGTGAATCTTCCTTTTGAGACTGTGTAAAAAATTAAATACAGTCCCTTCCTGGTGACAGTTATTACCTAATCAATTTAATCACTGGGCAACCTATTACACCCTGTGTATGTGTATGTGTATGTTTTATGTTTGTTAGTCTGTATGTAAACCAATATTAGTGGAATATCATTAGATTCCCTTCTCTAATCCTACACCCGGCTCGGATCTTTAAACTGAGAGGGTACCATAGGACTATTTTCTAAATCTATTTAAATAAACGCTAAGTTTTAAAAATTCAACCAATCACTACATCCCTACCTTTACTAATTGTGCCCCCAACAAAAGTCTTCTTTTTCTATGTGTAAATTTGAGTTGTGTAACTCCCCTGCCAGGCTCCATCATATAACCGACACTGAACTTTGTTTGCAGAATTGTGATTGGTGCAGCGCGTGGCATGCTTCTCAGAGCTTAGTCATGGGTGGGTTTGGATTGAGAAGGAGCAGTATGACTGTGAGGTGTTCTACAGAGTAAAGGGTAGAGGGCCAAAATCAGGCTTTACATGTAGTATGTATGCATGTATGTATAGGTGTATGTCTCAGATATATAGTTAGATATGTGTGTGTGTATATATATATATATATATATATATATATCTATATATAAAAAAAAATATATATATATATATATATATATATATATATATATATATATATATATATATACACACACACACCTGGCAGAATGCATGTTTAAAATGTAGGTTTGACTATGTTAAATGTATGCATGATTATCATTAGTCATTTTTACATTTGAATTTCCTCCACAGATGAGCCAGCCCAAGCAGAGGAGGGTCGCCGTGGGGCCCTCCTTCGTCTAAGAGGCCTGATGCGGCAGATGTTGTGCCTCATGGATAGCATAATAGATGCTGAAAATTAATTTTCTTTGTTGGTATTAGTTTTTGTTAATAAATCTTTATTTAAAGTTCAAAGTTGTCAGTGTTTTTTCCTAACATGCTAAAGTATATGTGTAAGTTGTTTAAAATGTTTAAAATAAGCTAAATGTACATAGTGTATATAGATGTATGTTAGGGTCACATGCTGTAAGGGTTAATGTGTGTCATGAATGAAGTAGGAATGTGGGTTAGTATAGATGAGCATTTAATTGATTGAAATTGCTAACAATCCCTTTTCCAGGAGGTTGCCTAATAGCCTAAGTGGGTCATGTAATCGATGTGTGTACTCAGTACAAAAGTGTTGGATTGTGCGTAACTACTCCGCATCGGGGCGTACGGACAGCTTCCCGTACGTTCTGACGCTGTAAGACCGTGCTTGTGCGGGAAGACCGTGCAAGAATCTGTACGTTTCCACCGCACACGCACGGTTTGTATGTCGTCCGTACACACGCCCTGTTCTTAAAGAGTGAGTCCGTCCGAATGCGGAGGACACGTGGGCGTTTCTACGGACGATGCCCGCACGCCGCCGCACAGCATGGCGTGCGGACCGCACCGTAACAATTCGGGAATATCCGCACCGATCAGAATAAGGGCCAATGTGCTGTGTAATGTGACTATGGGTCACTACGTGCTGTGTAATGTGAATATGGTCACTATTTGCTGTGTAATGTGACTATGGGTCACTATGCACTGTGTAATGTGAATATGGGTCACTATGCGCTGTGTAATGTGAATATGGGTCACTACGTGCTGTGTAATGTGAATATGGTCACTATGTGCTGTGTAATGTGACTATGGGTCACTACGTGCTGTGTAATGTGAATATGGGTCACTATGTGCTGTGTAATGTGAATATGGGTAACTACGTGCTGTGTAATGTGAATATTGGTCACTACGCGCTGTGTAATGTGACTATGGGTTACTGTATGTTGTGTAATGTGAATATGGGTCACTATGTGCTGTGTAATGTGAATATGGGTCACTAAGCACTGTGTAATGTGACTATGGGTTACTGTGTGTTGTGTAATGTGAATATGGGCCACTACGTGCTGTGCAATGTGAATATGGGCCACTACGCACTGTGTAATGTGAGTATGGGTCACTACGTGCTGTGTAATGTGAATATGGGTTACTATGCGCTGTGTAATGTGAATATGGGTAACTACGTGCTGTGTAATGTGAATATGGGTTACTATGTGCTGTGTAATGTGAATATGGGCCACTACGTGCTGTCTAATATTTACATGCTGTGTAATGTGAATATGGGTCATTATGCGATGAGTAATGTGACTATGCAGGGCCGAAACTATGTGTTTCGGCGCCCGGGGCGGCAGTCGGGCTGTGCACCCGAGAGGCTCTGGCTTGCAAGAGGATTTGGAGGAAGAGATCGGCAGTTCCTCCACGGCACTGCTGCAGGGGTAGGGAGATGTACCTTCCCCCATGGTGCCGCTGAGGAGACAGGCAGGGCAGGTCCCGCTCCAGCGCGTATCGCTGGGCGCGCTGTGTTCATCACAGTCACAGACACTAGAGGTCAAGCCCACCTCTAGCGTCTGTCTTCTTCAAGGCGGCGGCCATCTTTGGAGTGGCCGCCGCAGACATAGATTGCTGCGCTAGCTCACCACTGCTTGTGTAGGCTGCTCACACTAGCGCCCCCCCCCCTACAGCGCCCGGTTCGCGTGACCCCCCAGACCCCCCCCCCCAGTTACGGCCCTGGACTATGGGTCACTACGCACTGTGTAATGTGAATATGGGTCACTACGTGCTGTGTAATGTGAATTTGGGTCACTACATGCTGTGTTAAGCTAATATGGGTCTCTATGCTGTGTAATGTGACTATGGGTCGCTACTTGCTGTGCAATGCAAATATGGGTCACTACGTGCTGTGTGACGCGAATATGGGTTATTACGCGCTGTGTAATATGAATATGGGTCACTGCGTGCTATGTAATGTGAATTTGGGTCACTACGCAGCCATTTTCTTTACCGCTGCTCTAATGAACCAACGATGAGTAGAATGAAATGGGTGAAATGAAAACGCTGGCCGTACATATGGTAATCCGGCCGTGACGCACGTGTGGGGGGCGGACATATGACATAGCCGGATGCCAGCTGCCTGCCCATATCCCTGCTTTCATATGGAAAAATGTCTGAGTGGTCTGGAGCACTCGGTGCTGCCTGACCACTCGGTCCAGCATTCGATGGTCGGCGTCTTACCGCATTCGGACGGTGTGAGCGATCCATACGGAAGGCGGGGCTAAGAACACTCGGTTCCTTTCCAAAAATACGCATCTGACCGAATCAACCAGAATATGGCCCTGTGAGAGGACTGCACGTGCAGTGATCTGTGTGTCCAGTGCATGTGCAGAAGTACTGAAAGACACTAGGGCTGTACCCGGCACCATTTAAATTTACAAGGCTAGCCGACATGTGGAATGGAAAACAGTAAGAGGTTTAACTGCGCATAAGTAACAAGTGGTCAGGTGTATAATAAATAAAATAAATTTAATAACTCTAGAGCATTAAAAACAATGAATATTGAGTAACCAGAAGTGCAATATGGTTGGAATTAATAATAACTCTTATTTCTGATTGCCAGTCCATGGATCAGCCTTATTGGAGTTCACCCATTGGAGGGATAATGATTGAATCAATTATATACAAAAAGTCCTCACCGACTGATGATATCCAAGTCTTTAACGAATACTGTAAATTGCAGCTGTCTGGTTCACTGTAGAGCAGCTGAAGCATTTTGCTGCTATCTGCAGCTTTCGCAAAGGTGACCCGTTGTGACTTCTCTACAACCAGGACCCTCTCAAACCACCACTTGGGAGATAATTCCAATCAGAAATAAATCTGGTTTGAGAGGGTCCTGGTTGTAGAGAAGCCCCCTTCTACTCGAGGCGGAAGCTGCCTCTCCTCCCCATCCCACCGGAGCTGGCCTGCCAGCAGCTCTGGAACACATGGACCCCCCCCCCCCTCAGCTGAGAGCAGAAGGTGCCTCTTACCTCCTCTGCTCCAACCCCGTCCCTCTGGCGTCGGTTGCCTCACCACTGGCAGCAGCGCAGAGTGGGGAAGCTGCAAGGCTGTCTCGCACTTTTGCACTTTTGTGGGCATTGTGTAAGGTCAGGTGCACTACTGGTGGCATTAAGTTTATAGGCAGGAGTACTGGGGGCATTACACGTAACAATGGGCCTTATTCTGATCGGATCAGTGAAACGTGCGTACGGTCCGTCACACCGTACATTTCCCGTACGCTCACGGTGAGAGTAAGTCTGCCCACAGAACAGTCACACACGGACAGTCACAAACACCGACAATGGGGAGTGGCGTACACTTGAGCGTACGCCACCGTATATGGACGGGTCTGGTCCGTTTTCACACCGGCACCTTCCGTATATCTGAGCGTACGCCACAGTGCAAGTAGAAATTGAGTCCAAAAACATCATTGTTGCTCTTAGATGTGGTTTATGTGTCTTTTTCCTAATAAAAAACTGGTATGTTTGTGTTACAGTGAAAAAGTTGACACATGTCGACTTCTGTGAATTGAGTGTCCTGCTTTTTAAAGTATACAAAAACACTTTCTGAATGGGTGAGATGGTTATAGCAGCATTGCTTATTGCATTCAGGTGTATGTAATTTACTTGTATTCGGCGTTAATTAGCAGACCCAGGCGTCCGCTCTCATGCGGTATCTCTAGGGGTGGTCTAGAGCTATCTTTGGCGTCCGCCTGTTTTTGGCCCAAAATGCACGGTGCGTTCGCCGATCAAGGCGGTTGTGGCACCGTGCATTTTTTGTGCACACCCCCGTGTACGCCCATGTTTACGCCCAGTTTTCCTCATTATTCTGGCCGCTCCCATAAAAATGCCCACATGCCGCCCACAATGACCGTACTCTTGCGGACAGGTTTTTTCGCACGGAGAGACCCGTCCCTGAGCGGTGTGAGGTCGCCGCACATGCGCATAGCGAAAGCTACGCATGCACAGATGCAAAAAAAAACGAACCGACCACGTACAGTTCCACCGCACCAAGCAGAATAACCCCCAATGTGTGGCATAATATGTAATGGGCATAACAGTGTGCAGCATATTGTGTAATGGGCATAACATTGTGCAACATATTGTGTAATGTGCATAACTGTGAAGCATTTTGTGTAATAGTCATCACGGTGTGCAGCATATTGTGTAATGGGAATCACAATGTGCAGCATTTTGTGTAATGTGAAGTACGGTGTGTGGCTTAATGTGTAATGGGCATGTACATTTTTGCAGCGCACTGTCCTTGTTTCTAGTATGTGTGGGGGAATGATTAATTCTGAAGTGCATATACATAAATAAGTCACCTTCTATTTAGTGTAGTTTGCATCGATGTCTAGTAGGTGGTGATGGACACGCCCAGTAGGCAGTGTTGGACATGCCCCTCCAAGGGTGCACCTCCTAAGTATATGCCTATGCTGCCCGCACAGGTGGCACTGCCACACAGAGGGTTAAATAATGGTACTGCCCTGGCATGTAGTAGTATTGGGTTACAGAGTCACACGCAGGGATCGTGCACCCTGTATGTCCACTCCTCCGCATAATTAATGAGTTTTCCACTCCGCTCCTGTTCCCAGGGCTGCTCCGGCACTCACCATCGGTCTGTTCTCTGCTCCCACCCGCTCCTGACACCCTGCTGCTAATCCTCCCAGCAAGTGTACTTTGTGCCTGCCATCTACTCTGGCCATCCAAAATCAATGCCCTGGAATGGTGCTGTGGGGTCAGTGCATAGTGCACTAGATCACACAGATTTGGGAAGGGTACGTGAGATAACTAGGTTACTAGATTCCCAGCGTCAATGAGCGCATTCCACACACACCATCTTACTGTATATGTACACATTATAGGTTCTGTTCCAACTGCAGATACCTGTTGACTGTATTTTGGAAATTTGGTAATGGCTGTGCAAGGATGTAGCTGAGCAGCTCCCATAGCCGGTACCAGTCCCAGTGCTGATATGATCTAAGACCCAGCAGGGGGTAACTCAATGGCACCCTCCCCCTGTCAGCAGCACTCATCATGAGTCACAGTGATTGGGAGCTTCAAGTAGCAGCAGCCAGAGCTGAGGTCCTGCAATATGCATGGGCAGACAAGCAAACCCAAGGTCAGTGCTGCCAACCCCTTGTGCCCAGCCCAGTGCCCCTCCATCTACTCAACCATCCTCCATCCCCAGCCCAGTACACCCCAATCTACCCAACCATCCTCAGCCCAGTGCCCCACATCTAGCCAATCTCATCCGATAATGTTGCACTTCTCAGCATAATGGTGTGTGGCACATGTATAATGGGCATTGCGGTGTGTTACATATGTGTAATTTGCATCACGGTGTGTGAAATATGTATAATGGGCATCACGGTGTGTGGCATTATGTGTAATTGGCATCACGATGCGTGGCATATGTATAATGGGCATCATGGGGGGTAGCATATGTGTAATGGGCATCATGATGCGTGGCATATGTACATTGGACATCACGGTGTGTGGCATATGAATAATGGGCATCAAGGTGTGGGGCATATGTATAATGGGAATCATGGTGTGGGGCATATGTATAATGGAGCACAGTCGCCACATTTGTGGATGGAGGTGTTTAAAAAAATCTCGCTCAAAGTACTGGTAGGCCTCACACTGTTTGAAGCCCCACCCCTGCAAAAGCTCTGCCCACTCTGCTCCTTCCCAGAGAGTTCCTGAACCTATTTTTGTACAAAGCACTGGCTGCAAGTATACACAAGTAAGATGTCACTGCAGCTACGCGCATGCGCACTCTACTGATGTGAGAAGGGGATGGGGGTAGGAGTTATGGGATGTGTATGTTGGGGACAGTGGAAGTAGGGTGTGGGATGGGAATAGAGGATTATAGGGTGCCTTCGGCTCACACTGTTCCTATTTTGAGTATGGGGAGGAGCATATCTTTGCACTTGGGCCCACAATTCGCTAGTTCTGCCTCTTGTTACACACTTACTTGTTTATTATTATTAGTAGTGGGGTGTTAGTACATTAGTGGAGGTTACTCACAGCTGTGTACCACAGGCAGGGATTAGGTTGTTGTTCAAATGTGTTGGATTCCAGGTGATATTTATTATTGACATTATGGGGGAAATTTACTATAATGGGAGCTCTATTTCACATGGGATGTTGCTATAGGCAACCAGTCAGATACTATCAATTATCTTCTAGAAGGTTCTAAATAAATAAAGTAGATTTTTATTGGTTGCCCAAAGCAAGATCCCATGTGAAATAGAACTCCCATCTTCGAAAATCTCTCCCTATTAGATTACTCATTACCAGTGTGCCAACATGTTGGAACAAACCTCTTGAATCCCCCAATAGAGGTGACGAGCAGTGTTTAGCCTTTTACTATATAGGATCATCTCATCATGATCCCAAAATAAAACTTTATTGATTTATTAACAACAGTATGAATGATGTTAGAGACTTTTTATTTCCTTTTGAGAAATTTTTAATTTTGATTTTGACCATTTTTATTGAAATATACTGCTGTTTATAACTCATATGAAAGCCCATAAATAAAACCTTGTCCAACTCTTTACCTCAATTTCATCTTTGAAGGCATATTAACTTCACAAACCAATGAACGTTAGCTAAGAATTTTAAGTTCTCACATCCAAGCCATCAATAAATATACCAAATGCAATTGCAACATGGAATAGTCAGTTTAACACCCAGCGGGGAATGTAATAGGGTCTGAGAATCCAAAACGGAGAGATTTTAGGAGAGTTTTTGCCCTACAGTAAAGCTTCTACACACTGGGTGTCATGCTCATTGCCAGGGGTTTCATGGGCTGGATGTCTTGCCTGTTGACAGGGGTTTCATGCACTAGGACGGGTGTCATACTCATTGCCAGGGGTTTGTAATGCTCATTGCCAGGCCTTTGAAATTCTTGTGGCGAGGGGTAATGCTCATTGTCAGGGGTGTGTTATTGTTAAATTTTAAAAAATCAAATGTTTATTCTTACAGTGAAATTTTAGATTTCTGAATTAAAAAATATTTCGAAAAAAAGCTATGAAATTCCATTGACAAAAAACCTTACGGTTTCACATGTCTCATTAAGGCTTCTTACACATGATCTGGCATTTCTGAAACCTGTTGTAACTCTTCCACTCAAACGCCAAAAAGCAATGAAATTCCGATCATTAAGGCTGACGCCTTAATGGACGTGTTCCTTGCGCAATACAGATATGGTACGCCATCACAGCCTGTGGGTAAGTGCAGATTCAGCACTCTCACAGAGTGAGATTGCTGTCACTCACACAATGGTGGAGCTGCTAATTCACAGATTTGTGTGCTCATTGGAATACACACATGCAGTCTATGCAACTGAAGGTCTGAGCAGTAAACAGAGCCGAGAGGATGGGGTAAAAGTGGTGTTGATTGGGGTAGGAGACAGTGTGGTGCGGATGGTGAGCAATAGAAATGCGTAGATGGTAGGAAGGCTAAGCAGCACTGATGGGGGACTAACAAAGCAGATGGGTGGAAAAGAGTGGCACAGATTGGGGAAGGTAAGACAGAGTGATGCGATTGGGTGGGAAACAGAGGAGCAGTTGGAGGAAAGACAGCACTGATGGGGGAGGGGGTTCAGAGCAAAGGGGATAAAGGGAAAACAGAGCAGCACAGATGGAGGGAAACTGTGTCATGGATGAGGTGGGCAGAGCAGCATGGATGGAGGGGGAGACAGAGTATCACTAATAGAGGGGAAGCCAGTGGCACAGATAGAAGAAAACAGTGGCATCTGTGTGGAAAGACAGAGCAGCACAGATGGGGAAAGACACATTGGTGCAGATAAGGCAATACACACAGCAGTAGGTATCGGGGAAGACAGAACAGCATGAAGGCATATACTGTAGGAGAAGAAAGTGTAGATGCATAGTAGTTGGGAGTATTATAGTTTTTGCAATTATGAAAGATGTTTTTGGTAACTGCATGTGAATACTAAATTAAATGGATATATGTAGTGGGTGTGAAAGATGTTGGACCCTCAGTGGGATAGTTCTAGTAATAGTGTTTATTCTAGCACCCGCTATCTTTTAAAACCTATGCAGTTCCTCTACCCTGTCTGGGGTGTTGCTGTCTGCTGTAGTGTTTCTAGCAAAGGTCTGGTTTGCAGTGCTGATATACAGACCACACTGTGCTAGAAACACTACAGCAGACAGCTACACCCCAGGCAGGGAAGAGGAACTGCATGGGTTTTCAAAGATGGCGGGTGCTAGAATGAACACCATAGTAACTCGGAGGTACAGTATAGACAGTTTTAGATGATTGCGGGTAATTACAGTATTAGGATGAGTGCGCCACGTAACTGATCAGACCTTCAGTTGCATAGACTGCATGTGTGTATTCCAATGAGCACACAAATCTGTGAATTAGCAGCTCCACCATTGTGTGAGTGACAGCAATCTCACTCTGTGAGAGTGCTGAATCTGCACTTACCCACAGGCTGTGATGGCGTACCATATCTGTATTGCGCAAGGAACACGTCCATTAAGGCGTCAGCCTTAATGATCGGAATTTCATTGCTTTTTGGCGTTTGAGTGGAAGAGTTACAACAGGTTTCAGAAATGCCAGATCATGTGTAAGAAGCCTTAATGAGACATGTGAAACCGTAAGGTTTTTTGTCAATGGAATATATATATATATATATATATATATATATATATATATATATATATATATATATATATATATATATATATACCCGAGTATGATAGTATTATTATAGATTTATTAAACCTAAAGCCTAAAAACATAATTTCGAGATGCTGGCTCCAAAAAATAAAGGGTAGAAAGTGCATGTGCAAAAACTTCACATTTATGAGTCGTCAATTAGTGTTTTAGCTGTGTATGGAAATAATTATAATTATATTGTTGCAAAGAAATTCTTTAAAGAGTGTAATTACGCTTTCATCATGTGGAGTCCTCAGTACAGGTTGAGTATTTCTTATCCAAATATAAGTAATCCAAATTATTCCAAAAACCATACATTTTAGAAAGTGATTTTTTTTGTTAAAAGCCTACTGGGGACATCAGTAACTGGCATTAAATATGTGCAAGACAATGATTGTTTGGCATTCAAGTCAGTGCCTGAGATAGGACACAAACTTTGTTTCATGTTTTGAAACCTTAATTCATGCACAAATAAAATATATTTGTTGGTGAGATAAAATTGTATTTAAATTTTTAAAAGTAGGATGCAGCTTGTTCAACACTGCGTGGAGGCAGAACAATCACACACTGTTCTGACAGAGTATTTCACACCACTATGGTGTCCTAGGGTGCAGTGCCATGCACACAAACAATGTAAATAAAGAAGAGAGAAAAAAATTGATTGGAAAAAGGAAGCAGCTTGTCCAACACTGTGTGGAGGCAGAACAATCACACACGGATCTTCTGACAGTATCTCACTATGGTGTATTTAGGTGCAGTCAGACAATGTAATTAAAGCTCATAAAGAGAAAAGTTTGTAAAGAGAAATTTTTTTTTCACATTTTTTAAAGGAGGACACAGCTTGTCCACCATTTTAGATTTTTCTCTATTATGGAATAAGAGTGCAGTCACTTATAAAATGAGTTGCTATAAAAAAAGATTTGTGTGTTCACGGAAAAACACACATGCAGTCTATCCAATATAAGACATACTGTATATCAGTGGCAGAACTTGTAAGTGGTTGACCCAGGTGCAAATATATAATTTTACCCCCCTCCTCCACTCCAACCCAAGTTTACAATATGCCAGCAGTGGGTGGCAGCAATGGGCCGCGTAGTCCTCATGGTCCCCAGTGGAATACGCCTTCTGAAAATTACACAAAACTTAAATAAAATGTAATGATTCTATTTGCTCTTCCACAGGAATGTACTGCAAAATGTGTTCACTTTTATTCCTATTATATTGGATTTTATACCAAGGTAAAATTGTATTTCTGGCCGACAGTCGGGATCTTGGAGGTCAGTATACCGACATCTGTATCCTGGCTCCCGGTACTCTGACAAGAAGGGGGGTGGCCACAAAAAAATCCCCTTGTTGGCTCGCCACAGATTCTATTCTCCCTCTATGGACCCCCACAGGGGAGAATAGCCCCTATTGGTCAGGATCCCATCTGTTGGGCAGCTGAACAGTTGTGATTTCAATGTTGGTATACTGACCGTCAGAATCCCAACTGTTGGCCAGTCATCCAGGAATACATATGTGTCCTCATACATTTCGCCACAGTCATGCCAAGTGTTCTTTCTTGGCACACCAAGTCCCATGTGACTCCACTTGCTCCATGTGCCTTTATCACACCTTTTTTGTTTGAATGCATGTCTCAGTCACAATGTAATGTTACAAAGGGTGCTGGATGCCCTCCCGACAGTTGGGATACTGATGGTTAGTATAGCGACATGGAGATCCCGAATGACAGGGGCTATTCTCCCTCATATGGGTCCCCCATAGAGGAAAAAGAGAGACATCTCTGTTCTTTTTTAAAACTAATGGTGCCCACACACAGTGAGATGTGTGCTAGGTGTGATTTGAGCCTATACAATGTTTGCTATGTAATTTGGACTCTGCGGGGACCATAAGTCCTGTGCAGTTAAAGTCACAGATAACAGTTACATTTAAAAGCACATCTCTGTGCAGTGAAATGGTTTTAAAAGCTATTCTTGGGTTAAGGCAGAAAATAAGCAATTAACAAAAGGTAAATATTTAATAAGACCAGGCCTCCCAAGCAAAAAACGATAACACAATATAACTTGCCAAAAGCCTTTATAAAGATGTATGAATTTTGATGCTTTGTGATATTTCCTAAAACTACTTTTACTAAACAGATGTCAGTTGGCAAATTTATGGCATTATGAAAATGAAAGGTGGGTCAATGAAGTTTGTCAATGAAGCTGGCCATAAGTGTTTAACTTTTTTGGGGGTATTCAACGTTTACCCTTATTTATGATTTATGGAAATAAGGGGATTTGTCAATACCAGACATTTTTTGTCTGGTATTGACAAATTCAGGACTCACGTTTTCAGATCTCGCTCTTTGAAGAGCCGAATCTGCATTTGTGAAAACGGGCACTAAATTTTTGATTTAGCGTCTGTTTCCATGGAAAAAGATGTGGATTCATGGATCCACATATTTTCAGATTTTTGGATGGTTTCCAAAAATTGGAGAAAAAGAAAAAAGGAAAAACATTGAATAGATGCTATTTTGCTGTTTTTCCGTGAAATAGTAACACTGAGTACCCTCCTTTGTCCTAAACAAACTTTGCATATTTATACACATACAGATGGAGCCGCCCTCCGTATTGCTGAGCAATCGCCAGATCCCCCTAGCTGGCGAGCACCGGTGGAGGGTGGCCGTGGCCGGGCAGGCAGACGGGGACATGCAAGAGGCTCACTTGCTTGAGTGTCCAAATGAGCAAGGCAGAGGGGACCGGGTGCTTCCCTGCCCGTATCCGCTTCATGGAGACAGGCAGGTAGCGGAAGTCATCTAATACTGTATCATATCATTGAAACAAACTAAATGATAATTTCCAGCATGGTATGGTATGCATAACGTTCTGTTATTTATAACCCGTTTTCCGAAACAAATCATAATCTTACTAACATTGTTTTAAGAACAATCTTTACATAATCTGTCGGATGAGGTCACCTGGCCGTGGTATTTGTGCACACATTTTTTAGCTACATATTATGCTAAGAACCTTTTACTTTATGTTAAATTTCATAGTTTATTATTGTTGAGTGTTTGTTTCTAGAGTGTGCACCTGCATTTTCTCTTTTATTTCAGTGTGGCACAAGTTTAAGCATGGTAGCACCTATTATTACTGTATGTTTAAAACAAGGGTGTACAGCCCTCTCCCCCATACTGTATACTATATAAAACATATTAGCAGGGCCGGCACTACCCACTCAGCAGCTCCTGCAAAGCAGGGAAGCACCATGCTGAAAAGGCGCTGTCTCCCTCCCTGCTCTGCTAAAGCTGCCTCAGCCCCCACTGTCACTGCCTCCTGCACGCCGCCCGCAGCACCTGTCTGACAGCGGGTGGCAGTATGGAGAGGCTGAGCAGCTCCCTGCACCCCGCACACACTGTCCTCTTACTGCAACCTGCCCCCTCTACCTCACGGACACTTGCGTTGAGGCATGCAGTGCTGTCTGTGAATGCCTGGATGACATGTCATGTCCGGATCCGCCCCCTACCCATTGCTCCCTGCGCCTGTCAGCTGTCAGTCAAATGAGGAACAGGCAGCAGCGCCGCCTCCCATTCCTTCCCTCTTCTCAGTGTGCTGTGCCAGTGCCGCTGCCAGTCCTCAACACTCTGCCCCCTCTATCTCCTCCCCTCTTCTTCCATCTCCTCCTTCTCTCCCCTCCTTTCCCCCTCAGTCACGAGGGCTGCACATACTTTTTGTACTGCTTTCGGATTGCATCACACACACATTGCATGCATGCCGTGCGATGCAATGTGATGTAGCCCATACCGTATGCGATTCTCGCAGCGTGTATGGGCACCTTTAGTGCCTGCAACATTTTGCGGACACAGCACTGAGATGGTGTATGCATACATGTACATGCACCCGAGATCCTCCATAGGATCACATGTTGCATACACTCCCACAATCGGGCTGCAGCTTGTTGCAATGGCAATGTGAAAGGGCACTAAATGTATGGTTTGCAGGAGTGCGCCGGACACCCTAGCACCGGCCCTGCATATTAGGATTCCCTTTGATATCACATTTAGAATAAATTAAGCCTAACATTCCATATTACATTCAAATTTAAATTAGGCTTTGCTTTAATATACAATTAGAGTCAAAACATGTTACATAAGCGAATACTGAATCAACATCATTGCTAATTCACTACCTTCTAAATATTGTTCATTATAAAACAATAAGAAACACATATGTATACTTTTTTCAGTGCTGTGCTCTGCTGCAAATGTCTGGAATGAGTTAGAAATGAGAAGAAAAAAGTTTGGAATTACAAACTTTTTCAATTTTTGGGAGGATTTATACTTTTAAGTCTAGTGTATAATGGAAAACAATCCTTCTCTTTGACTGAACATCTGAATATTTGATCATACAGCATTTTAAATAACATACACTGCTAATATATTTAAACCTTCATTTGACGTGTCTGTAGCTAGGGAGGTTGTGAAAAGAAGGTCCTGCAGGAAATCATTGTGACAGAATAAATTGAACTTGGCACTTCTAGCTCAATACTTGGCCATTGACATTCCTACATGAACTAAGGAGTATTTTAGGTACTTATGTAATATCTGGGCTCCCGTTTTTCTTATGAGACCGCGTCCGCTCACCACGCTTCGGGCACGGTGGCTCGCTGCGCTCGCCACACTATATAAAATCAACTCCATGCGTAGTTGGATAGTAGGGGTATGAGAAAATGGGGTGCATTTAACATGGGAGCCCAGATAATACATAAGTACCGTATTTTATATCTGTCCAAGAGGTCTTACATAGGAAGCACTGCAGCAGCAGCACAAATTTACTGTAGTAAATGGGGTCCTTGACCTATTTGAAACAGAACTCCCAAATGTATCGAAGTTCCTCATTTTGATTTATCCAATCGTCTTCAGGAACGTTCCTGAAGAAGATTGAATACATTGAAAAGTTGAATTTGGATACGTTTGGGAGTTCTTTATCCCTCATTATTTCAGCCTGTGAGTCTAGCTAAAATGGAGCTTTCTTCAACTAGCCTACTCTGGAGAGCAATGGTAAACCAGGGCTCACCAAGGCTTATTGGCCCAGATGCACTAAGCTTCAAAAGTGATACAATGGAGAGTGATAAACAACCAGCCAATCAGCTCCTAACTGCCACAGACTGTTTGAAAAATGTCAGGCAGGAGCTGATTGATTGTTTATCACTCTCCATTTTATTGAATCTTAGTGCATCTGGCCCATTATCATCTATTGTTCTTAGCTGCAATACAATATATAGAACAATACAGAAAGGGATTAGCATAGTATTAGTCTGACAGCTCTGGCTCACAATCCTATTAAAGGGCTGGATGATGATGGCTCTATCTGTATATATATTGTGGCAGGGACTTTCACATGAGGTGAATGTCCATGATTTAGAGCAGCAGCAGGACTAGTGAGATTTAGAGGGTTAGTCTGGTTGACTCGCAAAGCTGAGAATTTAACAGTTTTGCGAGTCATTTAAACATCGCCCACATGAACGCCTGTCAACCGCATGCACCGCGAATCTCCCCACATGCATGTGAATAAAGATTTTGCATAAACATCCACTCGCAGCTTGCATTCGGGGCAAAAGCATTCAATGATCTAAGTCAGTCTCTGCTACTGGAAGTACACTGACGTCAGCAGCCTACACCCCCCCCCCTGCACCCGCATCACCAGCAAATTTCCTTTGGAACACCCAGCATTTTCTTGAGAATGCACATGAAACGCTGGGCATACCCATGGGCCTAACCGTGGCCCGCCGCCCCACCCACACTGCGATTGGCCAGCAAATAATCAATTTGCCATGCCCTCTTGCACAAAGAGGCTCTGTATGCGCATAAATGCTTATGCATATGCAAAGTCTCTAAAAATCACTCTGCTGCAGAAGGGAGCAAATCAATTAGAATAACCTCCATTAAATGGTAGGCGGTACACTATTTTGGAGTCAACATGCTAAGGTGTCAACTTCGACACCCAAAAATTTTGAAAAAATAAAGTTGGCTTTTTAATTTTTTCATGTTGACTTTTAGTCTACAGCCACCATTTGCATGTCAAACTTTTGTCAAAGTCAAGCTAGTGCATGTCGACCTTTTGGTGTCAGCATATTGACTGTCTGAGATAATCCACATCAATGTCATCAAGTGACAGTGTAGCTTTTTTGTAAAGTGTAATACTAACTGTCACTCCCACTGCTCCCTCCCAGAATGACACATGACAGTGCAGCATTAGACTGTAATGCAGCATGACATCACAGCTACTGGCATCCTCATTCCTGATACACTACAAGAGCAGTAGAGACCCGGCTGTGACAGCACCATGCAAGCGCTGAGTGTGGCAGGGAATGACCTCAGCTCAGGGAGTTTGCTGGGGTGCGGGCATGAAAAAAAAGGCTCTATTCTTGACTCATTCTCTTGTCTATTCAAAAGAGTTGTGGTTCGAGTGGAAAATTTGTTTCTAAACACAACTTAAGCAAAAAAAAAAAAAGCTGCAATTTTAAGTAATTTTTCACTTTTTTTGGTACTTGTCTAATAACTGGGCGCCCGATTTTAAGTTAGGGTTGGAAAATCGCATCGGATCGCATCGAAATCGCATGCGATGTGATTTTCCATAGGATTCAATGTTAACATGGTCCTGTTCATTTCCCCAAGTGGGCATAGAGTTGATTTTATATAGAGTGGCGAGCGCAGAGAGCCACCGAGCCCGAAGCGTGGCGAGCGCCCGCGGATTACTTAAAATGTATTCCACGTCCTCTCGCCACGCTTCGGGCTCGGTGGCTCGCAACGCTATATAAAATCAACTCTATGCCCACTTGGATAGTGGGGAAACGAACAGGACCTTGTTAACATTGAATCCTATGCAAAATCTCATCGAAAATCGCGTTGCATCGCAGCTGATTGTATGCCTTAAGGTACGGCATACAATCACAAAATCGGGCGCCCAGATATTACACAAGTACCGATTTTTTAAACATATTTGCTTTTGTGTATCTCTGTGTGTTGTTTGGGTAAGTACCATCCTATGAAAAGCATTCCATAAACCACAGCTCTTGTGCATTTGCTCAGAGTTGGTTACTACAAGTAAAACTGATTCTTTGTTTTAAGTTACACTTCTTTATTGGGTAGGTCCCAAATTCATAATATAAATGTCTTGTTATGGACTAAATGTAGTCTGTGAATTGAACAAAAACATTTCAAATTCATACATACACATACATTGACCGTCTCCAGTTATTGTATATACCACAGTACACAATACAGTAGTTGTATTCATATTTCAACACCTGCTAATTATGTGCCTGCCGTCTTGCTCATAAAACCTCAGACAGGCCAATGAAGAATTTATTTTATTTTGCCAATGTTCAATACGATGGAGGTCACTAGAAATGAGGTGTTGCAGTGCGGCCAAATCTCATTATCACTTCCCTAATAACCATTTTATTACAGAATAATGCCTAGTGGTTCTTATCCCCAAGGAGACTGGGATATGATTTTATTGTTTAATCTATGACAGCAGTTGAGGGAAGAGTCTCATTAAATTCTATTGGCTACAACAAGATTGGAACATGGAGCGATAATCATTGAACTGCGCATGTTTCACAATCATGGCACATGTGCCAAAGTACAATAACGATAACTCTCACAGAGGGGATTTATCTGCAAAGCGATTAACAGTGAGGGACCATGTGGGGTAGGTAATGGGGAGGGGCTGCAAGCTGCAAATGAAACACTATGGAATTCTGCATTAGAAAAAACTGCAGCTTCTGCATAATAGCACTTCATATACAGATTCCCATTCTTTCACTTACAAATGTACAAATGTTTTGAAGCAAAGGGGGAATGGGGGGAATGTGGATTTTTTGAGAGTATGTCCACACTGGTAGGTATTAAAAACCACTTAATGATGGTCAGTAGATAATTATATAGGTCTGTGACAACTGACATAAACCTCCAACATGAGGTATATTTATCATATGGCGCACATAGCCGATTTGAGGATCGTGTGCCGGGTGAATTGATTGTCAGTGGTGCACCCCTGGGTTAAAGAAATAATATTTGCTGGTACCAAGAGAGGTGAAGGGGGAAAAAGAAAACCCTTTTTGGGGGCACTCTTCAATCACAAACCCATAGTGTATGAGTTGATACTGAATATAAGAACAATTTTTAATAGATATGCATTAAAAGGATATATGGAATCCAAGCCGCCTAGATGGTTAGCTAAAAGGCTATTTGCAAAAATATATATGAAATAATGTTTGGAGATGATGTTCCCTCAGTGTACCCAAATTGTGATCCTCATTTATATTTTTATACCAATATATAGGTAATTTGAGTTTATGTAAAATCATAGGTCACTTGGTACCATGGGGGAACCTTTTTCTCTCCACGCAGGTTTGGAAGGTAAATATATACTGTCATATTTCCTGAGTAAAACTTGTTTGGCTACTGTAACCTGGATTGTGTTGTTAATTTCATTGCGTTACATAATATTGTTGGTTTTTTTAAATGGCATTTTATTTTGAATGGGTACAATTTCACACCATATTTAATAGCCTGTATAAATAAAAGAATCCAACAGGTATGGCAGAACTTCTCAGGGGTTGGCCCTTTATCCCCTAAACATTGAGGACAGTAAAAATGCAGATGCATCCCTGAAGAAGGCCCAAACACGTTGGAGACAAGGACACACCGACACACGCAAACCACCAATACCCAGTAAGTCTCCACTGACCCCAGAGTAGAGCTGCCGACAGCGTGACCACGGGTAGCGGGATCTCGCGATTCTGCAAACCCAGAAGTCGCATCAGTCAGCGTGAGTGCTCGCAAGTGCTCGCAGTCCCCGGGAGAAGAAGGAGGAAATGATGAGGGATGGTCGAGTGAAGGCAACGGGACTCAAGGTATTTGGGTGCATCACCCAGGCACGGGACGCCAGCCACTGGTGCCACCATAAGGCATCCAGCCACCTCCCTCCAGCCCTCCAGACACCCCTAGAAATCCCCTATAGACTTAGCACTCTAGGGACACTTGCATTTGAGGAGACATATACCCAGTGGGAGGTACTGCAACAATACCTGGGTATATCCTCAAATACATTTCCCGTTAAGTGGAAAATCATTTTTGCGTCAAAGCAGTACTACATGACAGCGGATAATTTATCATTAATCTATTAACCTTTTGTTTATTAAAATTAGTTAATTTCCAATACTTCTTACACAAATAAGGTAACAACAGCACCACTGTGACCAGACACAGTTTGTGCCAAACCGCACCTAGCTAAGTGCCTCGGAAGAACTGCTGGGAGACACATATTTGTGACACTGTATTTAAGACAGGCATTGTGACCTAATAAAGTATGTTAAATACACTGAAAGTGACTTCTAGTCTTCTTTTGATTTGTACAACAAATACACAAATATCACAGAGCGCAGGTCTCTACACCCCTGTGTTACTTTGATGTACATGATTTAAAGCAATAGTCACTACATATTGACACCACTATACTGGTGTTTATGTAGTTTTTCTCATGTTAAACATTTTCTGCATATACTATAGATCATGGGTCTTCAACCTGTGGCCCTCCAGATGTTGTGAAACTACATGTTCCAACATGCATTGCCACATTTTTGCCTATGAGAGCATGCCAAAACTGTCAGGGCATGCTGGGACATGTAGTTCTACAACATCTGGAGGGCCACAGGTTGAAGACATGTGCTATAGATAGAGGCAAACACATGAAAAATATGTAAAAATGTACTTACTGTACCAAGTTGCCAGCCCTCCATCATGGTGCACTCATGGAAGTGGTCCCAAAGGGCAGATGCAGGATATAGGACTCATGGCAGGGTAGCCTGAAACCACACTGAGAATTTTCAGGTTGGCATCACATACCACCTGCACATTAAGGGAGTGACGCCCACGTCTATTGACATAGACATACCCCCTCATGTGTGGTGCCCGAATCCCAATGTGGGTGCAGTATATGGCTACCAGCACATTAGGGAATGGTGAGAGCCGATAGAATGCCAACTTCAGGCCCTGCCACTCGGACTCAGAACGTGGGAATGTGTTATATGTGCGCCACAGCTTCTTCAAGGCATATAACACCTGAGTTAAATGCTTAGAGAAAGTGGCTTGTGAGACCCCCAATGACCATTAGCTCACAGACTGAGTGGAGCCTGTGGCCAAGAAGTAGAAGGCACACATTCATTTTTGCAGCCCGGGACACAGCATAGTTGGCAGTCCCAAAAGGCCCCAAATCATTTCTAACCTTCTCATATAAGTTTAACAGGTTATTGAGGTTCAGCCAAAACATCCCCACCACCTGTTGATCAAAGAGGGAGTCCAGGTACAGCCTAGCACGATACCTATGTGAAGCACGAAGAGCTTGTGGGACCTGGAACTGGTGCGCAGCATGCTCCCTCCTCCTGCACAGCTCCTCCAAATGGGCAATATCACAAATTACCCCTTCTACTCCAGATAGCAAAATCTCCACATCTCAAACCCTCACAAGTGCCCTTGATGATGTTGGGGTACATGTACGGGAGTTTTGAATATAGTAGGGGACACCTGTGTAAAAATTAACCATTTCCATTTTTTTTAAAGTAGGTCTGTTTCAAAACCGCCCATCACAACCTGGTCTGTTCATGTGGGAATTTTTGTAAAAATTCAGAGGCGAATTCCAAACGAGCATCATATTAAATCGGTGATTTGTATATTTTAAAATGGTAAAACATATGGGTACGAATTGAAGTGCAAATGTAAACCGACAGATAACCATGAATTGACCGGGGAAGAATGAGATAATAAGTGCAATTCGCATCCTATTAAGTTGACGGTTTCACAAAAATGTGGGATTTTGGCCATTAAAAAAAAAAAAAAAAACCCGCAAAAGTTGCGTTATCGCATCCAATTAAATGTCATTCCTATACGTCTATTTGTTTCATTGTTGGTGAAATTGTGTTTTTTATAATGAACTAATAAATCACTAATGATATTGGTGATATTTATTTCAGCCATATGTGCATATAAAAGATTATACTAGCGCAGGACCAATGAAATCTTATTCCAGATTGTACGACATAATTAGGATTCAGGACTTTACTCTCAAGCGATTTCAATTACACTCATCACATCCCAAATTCTAAATATGCACCTTAAGGTGTTCCCTACTTTATTTACATATTAACCCTTGAGTTCCAATGTTGCTAAGAGAGATCCTCAAAATATCCACAAAAAATGCCAGCATCGCATCGCTGTTCTTTTATTTCAAATAAATACAAATACAGCCAAGTCAGTTAATTTAAGTTTAGTTATATATATATATATATAGATTTCGAGGGATGGTGGCACTCCAAGCACAATGGTAGTTTCACTGATAATGAATAAAGCGGTGCCCGTCCATAGGCAGCTCAGCTGACGATGTAGAAGGGTACAGGGTCGGCGGCACTCGCAATAAATAAACCACACCAGGCGGATGTAACCCTTTTTTTTTTTTTAACCAACGTTTCGAGGTCAAGCGACCTCTTTATCAAGGTGCATCAAAGTGAAAAAACAACAACATACAGTGAATAAACAGATTAAATACCTGATGCGGTCCTGTCGGAACTCACGGCGCGGCGCCTCCGGCGTCTGAGAGTGACGTCACGCAAGCTCCGTCCTTGCCGGGAGCCCAAGGGGATCGCCCACAAAAAAAGAGGGTACTGAAAAATACAAATGTGACAGTAAAATTACATTTCATGTGGTGCTAAGCCGCTTCACTGTGCTTCAGATAATATTTTGATGTAAATAGGAAAAGTGCAATGTGCGAAACAAATGCTGTGCAAGCATCTCCAATATGGTGGCCATTTTAAAGTGACAGTACATGAAATATGTATAAACATCTAAGTGTGATAAAAACAAACTGCAAAAATGCATAAAAACATTAAAAAGGGAACACAATACCCTACAGGGAGATCGTTATATACAGTAACAACTAATTTAACCAAGGATGCATATTATTAATAAATGTTGACACCCCTCCGACATAGGGGGACCTGGTGTCAACAAAACATGTCAAACAGCAACTGAACCATAATTTATGTTGGTACTATCTTTGCTCAGGTATCTTGAAGTTATAAAAAATGTGATAACCCCAAATGTTCGTTAAGACCCCTGGGAGCCAGGGTGTCCAAACGGAATATCCAGCGGCTCTCCATTTGGAGCAGCCGTAACGATCTGTCACCTCCTCTAGATAGTGGAGGGACATGGTCAATTATTCGATGCCTCAGGGTTGACAAATTGTGCCTGGCCTCTGCAAAATGCCTGGCCACAGGTTGTTCGCTGTGGCCAGAAGAGATGGCGATCTTAATGGCTGATCGATGGGCTGCAGCCCTTTCTTTGAAAGTCCGATCGGTCTTCCCCACATAGTGGAGACCGCACGGACAACTTATAAGGTAAATTACAAATCTAGTGGTGCACCCCACTCTATGCCTGATCTTAAACTTCTTCCCTGAATAGGGGTGATGGAAGGTATCACCAGGAGTCATGAAGCTACAGGTGGTGCATCCGCAGCACCTGTAACATCCTACTTTTGGTGTCCCCAAAAATGTGGGTGGAGGAAAGGTGATGTCACTTTTAACTAGGTGGTCTCTTATACTCTTCCCTCTGGTGTACGAATTCATGATCCTCTTACTTTGTAATGAGGGCAGGCTGGTGTCTGATGTCACAATAGGCCAGTGGGAATTGACCACTTGTTTGATTTTAGAGCTGGCTGGATGAAATTTGTTTACCCAAATAATTTTATCATCAATTTGTTTGTTCTGTGTTCTAGGGATCAAAGCATCTTCTCTTGTCATGCCCAACACCCTATTTTTGGTTGTTTCTAGCTCTTGCGGATTATAACCCCTTTCTGTGAATTTACTACACATCTTTTGAAGGGTTTCATCTAAGTTGTCTTGTTTGCTGCAGATGCCGTGAGCCCGCAGCATCTGCGAAAAAGGAAGTCCCCTTTTCAGGGGTGTTGGATGAAAACTGCTAGCCAAAAGGGTGTTGTTCCTATCTGTAGGTTTAGAAAAAAGTGCTGTAATGATGGTGCCTTCCTGAATCCTGATGTCCACATCTAAATACTGTACTGCGTCTGTGCTCAATTTGTATGTTAATTTTATAGGAGAATTTGACGCATTGTGCATCAGGATGAGGTTTTCCAATGTGCTACTGTCCGAAGACCAAAAAATGAGGAGATCATCTATATACCTTAAATATAAGATCAGGTGATCTCTGACCTGTACATTTTGTGTGAACAGTTTCTGCTCTATCACAAACATGTATGAGTTTGCCAGTGATGGGGCCACTGAGGACCCCATAGCACAACCCCTCAGTTGTAGATAAAACCTACCATTGAAGCGGAACTAGTTCCTTTTCAAGGTCAGTTCTAATAACTGCATAAAAAAGGGGATCGATGGACCCGTGTACAGGCTGTTTTCTGTGATAAGGTGCTCGACCACCTCCAACCCGGCCTGGTGCGGGATGACCGTGTAGAGGCTCGAGACGTCTATTGTGGCCATCACACAATCTGGGGGAAGTTCGGTGATGGCGGACAATTTTTGTAGCAACATGTTTGTATCTTTAAGATAAGCACTATCGTTTTGGACACAAGGTTGTAAAAAATAATCCAAATAAATGGATATTGCTTGATACAGAGAACCCCGGGCAGAGATGATAGGTCTGCCCGGGGGTTTCTGTGCATTCTTGTGCACCTTTGGTATAGAATACATGATTGGAACAATGTGGAAATTGACAGTAAGTGCTTCCTTAGTATCAGCATTAATGACGCCATCAAGTACTGCCCTGCTAAGAATGGTGTCCAATTCATTTTTGTACTTGATAGTGGGATCACTTGTAAGTGCACAATAAGTGTCACTGTCTTGTAGTTGTAAGTCCACCTCCTGGACATAATCCACTGTGTCCATTACAACTATGCCCCCGCCTTTATCGGCGGGGCGGATGACAATGGAGCAATCCTTACTCAAACTGTTGAGGGCTTGCCATTCTGGTTTGGAGAGGTTCGATCTGGATGGCAAGGGGTGTTTCAAGACGGTGCCAATGTCCTGTTCAACTAATCTTGCGAATGTCTTTAAGGAGGGATTGAACGTCTGTGGTTCAAACTTTGATTTCTTTTTTAATTGTTTGGGAAATGGTAAAGGTACTGTTGTTGGAGAGGGTTCAGTTGGTTTCGACTGAAAATATTCTCTTAATTTTAGTTGTCGATTTAATCGAAACTGTTCGACCTTAATGGTGAAAAGATCGGTTTTCGTCGTTGGAACAAATTTTAACCCTTTAAACAGTACCTGTTTCTCTATGGTGGACAGTGGGCGGGAGGATAGGTTGAACGTTATTTCTTGTTCTGGCGAAGTGGTTGGAAACGTGTCTTTGCACCTCGTCCTTTTGTTCTGCCCCCCGCGGCGTGTAAATTTCCGGGATCTAGATTTTGATGTGGAGCGTTGCGCACCCCTAAAGGGGGTAGACCTGGTGTGGTTTATTTATTGCGAGTGCCGCCAACCCTGTACCCTTATATATATATATATATATATATATATCGTTGGTTTTGAACCGGCACTCAATTGTGAAAGCAACTGCCTTGGGTGCCTACAGTGGAATACTGATAGGGAATAATAATCTGAGTCACTCCAAGGGCTTGGTGAAGAAAAGTAAACTGTATTAATTCAGTAAGACAAACGCATATGCATGTAGTCGACGTTTCAATTCTCACATGGGAATTTTTTTCAGGACAGCATACACTGAAGTGAACTACCCCGCTCGGCGGCGGGGATACATATGACACGCTCGGCGGCGTGTAAGTACATATAAACATAACTTACCAGCTCCTGAACGTATCCACGGCCGGGTGCTGCAAGCGAGAGCTCCAGAATGGAGCAGCGCATACTGCTGACGTCATTCCCTGCTATGTTGCCAGGCAACTGTGCGGGATGTCGTCCCCGGCCATGTCAACGAACAGAGCGAGCCGGGTACACAATGTAAGGAACCAGGGTACAAAGTCAAAAGTAAAGTTGCTGAAAACATCATAAAAAATCATTGAACATCTGTGACACAACGGGCTCTTGATGTTAGAGTGTCAGGGAGATCATAGACCGGATCTCGCTGCTGATGTGTATGTCTGCCCCGTTGCTAGGCAACTAGGCTAGACGCCACCACACTGATGAGTAACATCAAACAGAACCAATGGCAGCGTATAGCGTGCAGTTACGGGGAAGGGGGAAATCGCTGACATTATCAACTGGCAGGAACATTTATAAAAAGGTATGCCACGAAAATCTCTCATTTTTATGTTCTATGAGGAAAAAGACAAATTCCTCGACCAGATGAGTATTAAACAACATATTCTACTCTTCGTGCGTTTCATCGACGACATTTTTATGTTGTGGACAGGCCCGATCAAAACACTGGAAGAACATGTGGCCAGAATTAACACCAGCAACTCGCCCATTAAGTACACTATGAACGTCCAGAGTGATAAAATAAACTTTCTAGATGTACTGGTAAAAATCCACAACGGGAGTATCGAGACAGAGATTTTTAATAAATCTACTGATAGGAACACACTCCTTTTAGCATCAAGTCACCACCCCAAACCCCTGAAACGGGGATTACCCAAGTCTCAATTGATGCGCGCAGCAAGAATCTCCAGCACTGCTGAAGCAGCTCTGGAAAGCACTAATAACATTGTGGCTAAATTTCATTTAAGAGGATACAATCTGCATCAGTTAAAACAGACACAACAAGAGGTGTTATCTATCCCTCGGATTGATCTACTCAAACCCAAACCTAAAACTAAAAAAGAAATTATGCCGTGGAAGCAACAGTTTACGACTAGTAGCCAAGTGGTCCAGAGGGCCACTACAGCTCTATGGCCGATCGTAAAAACTGAACCCACTCTACCTTGCTTCAAGTCAGTCCGCCCTATGCCATGCTACACCAGAGGAAGAAATATTAAGGACTTAGTAATGCGTACTGATGTGACGGGATGTTCTCCTTTAAACACCACTTCAACAGGTACCTTTTTACAAAGACCGCCTGGATGTTACCGGTGCCTGAACTGCACCACTTGCAAGAATATTATAACCACCCGGACCTTTCAACATCCTCATTCCAACCAAGTATTCAACATTAAACATGTTCTCACGTGCCTATCGACACACGTCGTATACATTCTATTCTGCCCGTGTCGACTCCACTACGTTGGTAAGACTGTGCGAACGGTACGCGAACGAATGGCCTTACACCGATCTGCTATAAATAGCGCATTATTGACCCGCAAATCGGATCAACCAGTGGCCCGCCACTGGCTGGAAAAGAAACATTCTTTAACAGAACTTAAGTTCATCATCATCGATCATGTGCCATTGTCGACACGAGGAGGTGACAGAGACGGCACATTATTAAAATTGGAGTCCAGGTGGATCTTCAAACTTCAGACTGTGCGACCTGGGGGTTTAAATGAGAGATTTTCGTGGCATACCTTTTTATAAATGTTCCTGCCAGTTGATAATGTCAGCGATTTCCCCCTTCCCCGTAACTGCACGCTATACGCTGCCATTGGTTCTGTTTGATGTTACTCATCAGTGTGGTGGCGTCTAGCCTAGTTGCCTAGCAACGGGGCAGACATACACATCAGCAGCGAGATCCGGTCTATGATCTCCCTGACACTCTAACATCAAGAGCCCGTTGTGTCACAGATGTTCAATGATTTTTTATGATGTTTTCAGCAACTTTACTTTTGACTTTGTACCCTGGTTCCTTACATTGTGTACCCGGCTCGCTCTGTTCGTTGACATGGCCGGGGACGACATCCCGCACAGTTGCCTGGCAACATAGCAGGGAATGACGTCAGCAGTATGCGCTGCTCCATTCTGGAGCTCTCGCTTGCAGCACCCGGCCGTGGATACGTTCAGGAGCTGGTAAGTTATGTTTATATGTACTTACACGCCGCCAAGCGTGTCATATGTATCCCCGCCGCCGAGCGGGGTAGTTCACTTCAGTGTATGCTGTCCTGAAAAAAATTCCCATGTGAGAATTGAAACGTCGACTACATGCATATGCGTTTGTCTTACTGAATTAATACAGTTTACTTTTCTTCACCAAGCCCTTGGAGTGACTCAGATTATTATTCCCTATATATATATATATATATATATATATATATATATATATATATATATATATATATATATATATATAATATATATATATATATATATATATATATATATATATATATATATATATATTCTAACCAAAAATAGAACAGTCTCTGTTAGTGATGCTGGCATATTTGGATATTTTTAGGATCTCTCACAGTAATGTGTTGCCACGCAAAGGGTTAAGAACCTATTCTGTGTGCTGAAGATGAAAGATTCAAGGAAGACTCTGCAACAATTTTGTGGGAAATACTTATCGTGACTCTTCATAGGCCACACTAATGAAAAGTAGGTCACGTTAAACGTATGTGGCATTTCTCTGATCACTTAACTATGTTTAGAAACAGATAAATACAGAAATGTCCTCATACGCCTTTGCTCTAGGCTTGCCAACTAGCTGCTCTAGGCACACGTATGTTCTCTTTCAATAATTGCGTCTACTAGTACCACTAAAACTGACAAAATAACATTGCAAGCATACACTGGACTTGGAGTACAGCTACACCTCTTTGCAAACCATTGTAAAAAACATGTTACATCTGCCCCCCCCTGCAGTGCACATGGTTTGGTCCATTTGAGAAGGAATTTGCCTTTGTGAGTGAACCAGAATAAGGGACACTGTTCCTACTCTCCCATCCTCCTGCAATGCAGCTCATACAATATAATACTGTCCCAGTGAAGAATAAACTTCTATGTTTATGACCTGGCAGTCCTAAAGCAAATTTGTGGCCATCTGTTAACACATGTTCCTCACCATAGGATTCTTGCGATAAAAAATCCATAAGCTTTATAGACGATGTTATCTGAAGATGGTGTTGACAAACACAAGAGAATTGGGATTTTCCGAGCTTGATGCATGTAGGCATTGTACAGCCCCATGTATTTTTATCAAGCTTGCTGTAATGTGGTCTGCAACAGATATCTCCTGTTTACATAGGTTTACTACATTTTCAATTTTTAAGCATTTCACCCTTGATGTCTTTTGACCAAGTACACGAACGCTATATTGTTTCCCCAAGATAATTATTTAAATATCTTCAAATCCAACATTGGATACAAGCTCCATTGAGTGCATATATAGCCATATCACCTAAACACAACAAAGTAATATCTAGTTTGTATGATATCCAATTTTTCATGGCTTCAGTTGCAGCAAATAGCCCCACTCCGCATGCCACATGTCTTGTGCAACTCTCCCACACAAACCATCCTCTTTACTCCAAATTCGTGTCTTAGGGCCTAATTGAGACTTGATCAGAGTGCAAATTTGGGGCAAAAAAAATGGGCAAAATCATGTGCACTGCAGGTGGGGTAGATAAAACATGTGCAGATAGTGGTGAGTTATTTTGTATCTAGCAGGGTAAATACTGGCTGTTTTATTTTTACACTGCAATTTAAGTTTCAATTTTAACACACCCCATCCAAATCTAACTCTCTCTGCACATATTACATCTGCCGCACCTGCAATGCAACATGGTTTTGCCAATTTTGAGAATAAATTTGTACGTCAATGAGGTCTGAAGAAGGCCCTTAGTCGCATAAGCAAAATAACTAGGAGTAACAAAATGGCATTGCTAGTGTATACTGGGGTTATTCAGACCAGACAGCAAAGCTGCTTGTTTCTGAAATGGACCAAACCATGTTGCATTGCAGGTGCGGCAGATGTAACATGCAGAGAAAGTTTGGGTGGGGTGTATTAAAACTGAAATCTAAATTACAGTGTAAGAATAAAGCAGCCACAAGTTTTTCTTGGGTGGGATTTATAAAATAAACGTCACTCTTTTTTTTAAATTTACAGTATGTTTTATTAGAACATCAGTTCACAGTCAAAGTATGTAATAATTATGACATATAAGAAAAGAAGGTAAAAATTAAATAAAATGCATTGGATAATAGCAACAGGTACAAATGTAGAAATATAAAACCACATCAGCAGCAGTTGTTGGGTTACAGACGAGTAATCTCATCCCGGTTAAGACATGTTGTTGACAAGTAAATGTATTAGAAATGGGTCGTTCACGAACGAAGCGAGTTTTTTGAACGGATCCCATAAAAGACTGAGGGAGCCGCCGATCCCAAAAAATGTGACCCGTCGTTCTTTTACTTTCAGTTTCGTTTTTCATTACAATGCATTTGCCTGATCTCAGCACTGCCACCTGTGGCAGCTGAGATGTACTACCTCTGGAGACTGAGTACAGTGCTGCGACTGCAAGTAAAAGAAAGAATAACAAGACTGCTGCTGCTAGGGATGGCCATCGGTGCAGATGCCATCGATGGCGATTCTGCACCCAGCCATCGATCAGTTTTACTCGGTCATGTATGTTCTTATTTGTTCAGCTCACTGTTTAAAAAAAAAAAAAAAGTAAAAAAAAAATGGCAAAAAATAAATTATGCTGCATCACCCCCCCCCCCCCCTCCGAGCGTAGCGGCGGCCGCATCACCCCCCTTATAACAAATTCAGTAAAAAATTGGCATAATTGCCGAGTCAGAGTAATCTATGTGATCAGAGGGTCCCCTATAAGTACTCTCATCTCATAGTATTCTGTGTTTTGGAGGAAGCACTTGATTCTACCCTGAAAATCATTAGAGAGGGTACCGATGTATGTTTCCCATGTTGCAAAGAAGCCGGTTATTAGCTGGAAAACGTCACTCTCTTTAACTTAAATGTAATATATTTCTTAATAATTTGAAAATATGATAAAAAAGCATACTGTACCTATTTTTTTTTTTTTGAAGTAAGGTATACCGTAATCTGTATTTGTACTTCATAAAAAAATATTGATATTGAAAATTGGACTGTGCCCAGCCTAGCACAAATTTGCCTAAGCTTTCAGCTGTGAAGGGGTAAAAGGTATCTCTACACCATTTTTATTTTCCTATTGAAAATAATTATACTTTGTACTAAAGACTACTAGATAACTTTCTGATACTTTTATTAGAGGTCAGTTATCCCCAATTTGTCAAATAGCTGCAAGCATGTGTTTCTATTTTAGTTCAAGTACCTGGAGTCATTACAGTAAGTTGTACTACAAAACAATTATTTCAATTAGGCAAACCTTCTTTTGAGTGTCTGTGTATGATGTTGTGCATTCTGCAATTATACCATGACCCTGCCCATTGATCATAATGTGTTAGTGAATGCACTTTATGGAAATAATAGCAATATTTAAGTATTTAAAATTTAAAAGCAGAGATAACCATACTCCGTAGAAAAATGTTGTGCAATACTACTGCATTCTGAAGAAATGCCTCTATCCAAGAGTTTAGTAATATTCATAACTATACACCATTACCTTTATTATATACAAAAGCAAAGGTTTATTTTACATATTTAAAAAATATACAGAATAGAACTGGAGGGGGAAGGATAACATATCTGTGAATAGGAACAAGCAGTCCTTCTAACATCCATTAAGAGGAAATTAAAAGTATGTATGAATTGCACCAAGCAGTGGCGTAACTATAGCTCTGCAGCCCAGGGCGCAGAGAAATTGGGGGCACCGCTGGGGGGCTGCGGGGCTATAGTTACCCACGGTCTGCGTCTCGCCCGGCTCTCTGCCGAGACCTGCCTGACCGTCATGGTCCCGGACGGCTCCTGCTACAATGAAAACTGACAATTACAAAATGGCTGCCCCCATACTGCAGACAGTTTTCGAAAAAACGTGCGGCGGGGGGGCGCAAAATAGTTAGTTACGCCCCTGGCACCAAGGGACAATCAATAATAGCAACACACATGTCCACTGGCATTATGGAAGACTTGGAAATACAGTTAATAGTACCAAGCTACTGTACTGTCCATGTGACTGACAGGTTCCATATGGAAGCTCCATCATCAAGGATGACAACAAGGAGTCCCAACAGCTCTACTGAGCTGATAACCACACAGTAATGGAAATTCTGTGGAAGGAGACTGGAAGGAAGCTAAAGTGAGCCTTAAGGTATGTATGACCACTACTTGGTCATGCCAAATTTCCTAATGCATCCATGGCACAGTGATTTTCAGGACAGGTGACCCCACTTTATATAAGGCACTCCTGACTCATATGGAGCATTATCCATTACAGTTCTTCCCATGCAATTCCCTAACCACTTTTAGCCTCTAACACTTGAAAGGGCAATAACCAACTTTCAGAGCACCAAAAATTATTAACTATAAATTTGTTTTCAGGAGTTTACATTTTTTAAACATTTTTTTCTAAAATAGTACAGGGTCTGTGGAAGCAAACCTGGGTGTACTTTCCAATGCTGGGTTCTATGTGAGAGTTTTACTGTATACTGTGCATGGGTACAAGTAAAGACAAGGGCATAACTACCATAGGTGCAGGAGGTGCAGCTGCTATGGGGCCCAGAGCTGAGAGGGGTCCACTTTGCCTGTCAAAGTATAATGTGCTATATACATTTTTCAGCATTAGGTGATGAAAAGGGGCCCTTACAAACTTTTGCTATGGGGCCCACATGTATATATAGTTACGCCACTGTGTAAAGACATACCAATATATTGTATATATATATATTGCACTGTCAATATTCATATTCTTGTTGTTTGTTTACTGTATTGGTGCCCTGTACCCCACAATGGAAGTTTTGAGCCAGTGGTTTAGAAGTTGCTAGAACCAGCAGCAGGAAGCCGAGTCTCCTAAAGTAATGTACTCTCTGTGCCTGCTCTAGAGAAGTGATGCTGACGACAGCCATGTTACAAATAAGGGAGGGGATGAAAGGAGCAGCTTGGTGGATAGGCACTGGAGAAGCTCACATGATCTGAAGAGGACACAGAGAAAATTTCTAGATAGGTCTGTATGTGCCTATGACACACAGCCCAATACTTCCACTCTGCCAGCAGACAATCAACAAGCTTCATAGTCTGCAGCATATCTCAAGACACAGTACATATTTCAGCCTTTGTGCATAGTAACCTGTGCCAGGCTATTACAAATGTGAGTCCTTGCAATTTGTTTGTCAGGGGCAGCCACTGATCAGTGAGATCCTTGCATGTTCTGTGTTTAAAAGTAAGGAAATGGTTAAAAATTAAAAAAAAAAAAGGTTTGGGGTCCCCCCATAAAGCATAACCAGCCTGGGCTCTTTGAGCTCATACTGGATCAAAAAATTTGTAGTTTCCCCTTTTAATCTGACCTTGGCCCTTATTCTGGTTCATTCGCAAAGGCAAAATCCTTCTCAAATGGACAAAACCACATGCACTACAGTGGGGGTGGGGGCAGCAGATGTAACATACTGTATGCAGAGAGAATTAGATTTTGGTGGGGTTTTACTTCAAAGTAAGATCTATATTACAGTGTAAAAATAAAGCAGTCAGTATTTTCCCCTGCACAGAAACAAAATAACTTACCCAAATGTAAATCTCTCTCCACAAGTTACATCTGCCCCACCTGCAGAGCACATCATGGTTTTGTCCATTTGAGAAGGAACGTTCCTTTGCGAATGAACCAGAATAAGGGCCCTTGTCTCTAAAACCACAAGGGACCCCTACTCAATTTGTTACTCAAAACCAGAGCCGGCTCCAAGAGGGCTGGCTATACCTGAAACTGGTCTCTTATTTTGTCAATTCTTTTTCGCTACTTATGTGTGTTATTTCATTTTTTATTGTATCACATTGACTGAGTTGTATTTTTTCCATAGGAAATCTCCTGGATGGAAGTTTTTTCCATGCGAGTAATGTGTGCGTTTGCATGTTCTCGCAGCCTATTACATTTACAAATTAATAAAACAAAGTTTGATTTTGGTGCAAAACATGCACTTTTTCAGAACTCGCCCTCTATTACATTTGGCTCAAGGTCTTTACAAATGCAAAGGATAATATAATTTTCTGGCATAGATGAGTTATGTCTTAACATACTGTATCCAGCATAGTACTTTTTTTGTTTTTTTTGCAGTTGTTTAAGATTTACATAACACAATTCTATATAAAAATAAAATCATCCCTGTAAAATTGAGTTAATTGAACACCAGATGGTGCTATATACCATTCATAAGTGTGTTCTCACCTCATCTCCTTAAATACAGTATCATGTTATATACCATTTGAAAGAAAACAATACATTAATTAATACAATAATTTTAAATAAGTTTTTCTAAGAATATTGCAATTCTCAGTATATCAAATACCAAATTCTCAATACTTCAGAATCAGAATACATTTTGAGAATTGAATCTAGCATGTAGAAAAAGTAAAAATGCTACTCTGCAGCTGTGAAATTTCCAGGGACCTATCTTTAAAGATAAGACATTTAAATGGGACATTTTCTGGCATTTATAACTCAATATTACTACGGTATGTTTTCTTTATTTTGCAGCAGCAAAGCATTACATATATATATAATTAGGAAGCATTATTTTCTTGTTGACATAGGTAACATTTCTAGACTTGACAATTCTAATTCTATACTACCATTATGCAGTAGTTGCTCTCTTATATTTCTTATGCGCTACAAGTTGTTCACAGCACTATACAAGAAGTAAGATAAAAACATCAGCGTTGTGTCAGTACTTCACATGAGTAGCTGTTTTAAAATCTTCAATTGCCTAGTTAAAGTGATGACTTATTCACTGAATGATTAATGATAAATGAGCAATCATATGACATGAAAATCTGTTTTAATTGCCTCCTATTTAAATGAGCTTCTTGTAATTTTTTATAAATTAAACACTAGAGGTTTGATGTAAAGTTAGATCTGAGTTCTTCTGTATTTTTATGCTGACAGAAGGCAACCCACAAACAACCCTGATATTTGAATGGGTTTGGACTCGGTGGCGTAACTATAGCCCCACAGCCCCCGCGGTGGCGGGGAGGCGCTTAGTAAGTGAGGGCACTGGGGGGGGGGGGGGGCTGCGGGGCTATTGTTACCCGCTGCTGGCTGCCTCCACTTAATGCTGCTGCCGGTACCTGTCGCTGTGCCACATCAGTCTGCGGTCCTGGGTCTCCCTACTCTCCTGGCTCCTGCTAATGAAAACTGTCACTTAGAAAATGGCTGCTCCCATACTGCAGACCGTTTTTGAGGATGCTACAGGAGGTGCAGGGGTAAGGGGGGGGGGGGCGCTGTCAAAATGTGCAGCGGGGGGAGGAGCTTAATTAATAGTTACGCCACTGTTTGGACTGATGACGTGTTTTACTGGTGGTGGTGAAAATATGGAAGTTTAGCCAACACAAAGAGAGCAGGTTGCAACTGGTATTTGGCTTTCGGTTTTGGTATTTTGACAGTGTCTACAGACAAAAGGTCTACACCAAAAGGTCTATATGACGAGATTGACATTGACAAAAGGTCGACATTAAATATGTCGACACTACAACATTTTTACATGAGTTTTTGGAGATTTCCAAAATTGTTTACATTCTTTTAAACTACTGTATACCATCCACGTGGACTCTAATTGGGAATGGTAAAGTGTCCTGGCCCTAAGCATGGTGAGCGAAGAAATACATTACACTTATTGGAGTCCATGAGCTCATTTGTCGACCTTGGCAAAAAGATTCAAGAGTATCTCCTGCATGGCAGGGAACATACTTTTTGTCAAAACGATATTCTTGTATAACCTTGTATAATTGGGGTTCAGTAATGAAGTTTAAAAATCTGGAGATTTTCTGAAAAAATACAATTGTTGGTGTAACTTACTAACTAACTCACTATCTAGTGAGTTATGTTCTATAAATTAAAGTGTGAAAACTGATTTCCAGATGAAAAAAAACATATGTATTAATAGAAGTGATTGAGCAATAATGTCTAATTTAGTTGACTACTTATTTTTCTAATTCAATTCAATGATATGTTCATATAAAAAATAACAGATCAAATCGATGACAAGACTATAAAATTTAGGTTATTTTTTTTTAAATATAAGATTTTTTTACCTGTAACACATTAAAAGCACAAATACCCAAAAATTTAAAATTGTATAACAATAAACCGTAAAATAAAGAACACATATTAAATCTCACTTGAATAGCATTACATGTTTGATAAAGCAGATCCCCTTCCACAGCCTATTGAGGAGAGATCATTAGATTAATTTTACAAGAAACTCTTTTAATTATACAAGAAATACAATCATTAGGGGCTCTGGAAACATATGTAGGGGGCAAGATATTGAATTATTTATTAACAGTTATTTACAGTGTATTGAGCATATACACTGCTCAAAAAAATAAAGGGAACACTTAAAGAACACAATGTCACTCCAAGTCAATCACACTTCTGTGAAATCAAACTGTCGACTTAGGAAGCAACACTGATTGACAATCAATTTGTATGCTGTTGTGCAAATGGAATAGACAACAGGTGGAAATTATAGGCAATTAGCAAGAGACCCCCAATAAAGGAGTTGTTCTGCAGGTGGTGACCACAGACCACTTCTCAGCTCCTATGCTTTCTCACTGATGTTTTGGTCACTTTTAAAAGCTGGCAGTGCTTTCACTCTAGGTAATGCAGCTCATCCAGGATGGCACATCAATGCGAACTGTGGCAAGAAGGTTTGCTGTGTCTGTCAGCGTAGTGTCTAGAGCATGGAGGCACCACCAGGAGACAAGCCAGTACACCAGGAAACATGGAGGAGGCCGTAAGAGGGCAACAACCCAGCAGCAGTAACACTACCTCCGACTTTGTGCAAGGAGGAAGAGGAGGATCACTGCTAGAGCCCTGCAAAATGACCTCCAGCAGGTCACAAATGTGCAAGTGTCTACTCAAACGGTCAGAAACAGACTCCATGAGGGTGGTATGAGGGCAAAATGTCCACAGGTGGGGGTTGTGCTTACAGCCCAACACCATGCAGGACATTTGGCATTGCCAGAGAACACCAAGATTTTCAAATTCGCCACTGGCGCCCTGTGCTCTTCACAGATCATAGCAGGTTCACACTGAGCATGTGACAGACGTGACAGAGTCTGGAGATGCCAAGGAGAACGTTCTGCGGCCTGCAACATCCTCCAGCATTCCAAACCGGCAAAGGGTCAGTAATGGTGTGGGGTGGTATTTCTTTGGGGGGCCGCACAGCCCTCAATGTGCTTTCCAGAGGTAGCCTGACTGCCATTAGGTACCGAGATGAGATCCTCATACCCCTTGTGAGACCATATGCTGGTCCGGTTGGCCCTGGGTTCCTCCTAATGCAAGACAATGCTAGACCTCATGTGGCTGGAGTGTGTCAGCAGTTCCTAGAAGACGAAGGCATTGATGCTATGGACCGCAAAGGAAAATATATATGTAATATATTACAAAATATAAAGAATTAAACACCATTACAGAAAAAGAAGCAAAATTCCTGATTAACTCCAATCCCTCTTTGCCTGTTTTTTACCTTCTACCGAAGATCCACAAGGATACCAAGGAGCCCCCGGGTCGACCAATAGTGGCAGGTACCAACTCCATTACATCGAATATGTCTGAATTTGTGGACCATGCACTTCAACCTGAAGTCATAAAGATAAGAGCATACCTTAAGGACACCATTAATGTCATTACAGAGATTGAAAATATAACATGGGAAGACGGCGATATTCTAGTTACGGCAGACATGGGCTCCCTTTACTCTATAATCAAACATGAGAAAGGTTTGGAGGCTGTTGACTATTTCCTGGAAAAAGGAGGTATGGAAAATTAAAAAATAAATTTTCTAAAAGACGCAATTCTATTCATCCTCACAAACAATTTCTTCTGGTTCAATGAGAGATTTTACAACCAAGTCCAAGGCACTGCCATGGGCACGAAATTCGCGCCAGCCTATGCTAACTTATTCATGGGCTGGTGGGAGGAAAATACCATATGGTCAAACAATACGTACATTAATAATATCAAGGTATGGAAACGTTATATTGACGACATCCTTATGGTATGGCATGGCAGTAAAGAGGACCTACAGATTTTCTGTGATTCACTAAATCAAAACCAACTGAATATCAAATTAACATTTGATATAAGTGAAACTGATATACATTTCCTGGATCTCCATATTTATATAAAGGAAGGAAAAATCCATACCAAGAACTATATAAAACCAACAGACAATAACACATATATCCCAACCACAAGTAACCACCATAGGAATTGGCTACAAAACATTCCCACAGGACAGCTACAACGGATTAGGCGAAACTGTTCGGAATTGGAAGTCTTCGAAAATCAAGCCAAGGAAATGAAAAAACGTTTTGTGGAAAAAGGTTATAAGGAAACAACTATAAACCATTCCATCAATCAACTCAGTGAAAAAGACAGAGCTCCCATGTTAAAATACAAAGAAAAAGTACCTAACCAGAAACCGAAACTTGCCTTCATTACAAAGTATAATAACCAACATAAGGAACTGGAAAAAATTATTAAGAAACACTGGCATATTTTAACAGGAGATCCACTTTTGAAAGAACACCTGGAGGAAAAACTAAAATTCATCTATCGAAGAGCCAATAATTTAAGATCCAAACTAGTAAAAAGCGCCAACACGGAGAAAAAAAAGCTAGGCCGCATTCTCACAAAGGGCTTTCACCGATGTGGGTCATGTCCTATGTGTAAAGTACACAAGGACACACCCAAGAAAGTGGATAAGATCATTGCCACAGCAAACGGGAACACTTTCAACATCGATGAATTCATAACATGCAACACAGAGAACTGCATTTATGTAATTGAATGCAAATGCGGATTACAGTATGTGGGAAAAACCTCACGGACCTTAAGGGAAAGATGGGCGGAGCATGCAAGAAATATCAAAAAGGGCCTAGAGAACCATCTACTTTCTGAACATTTTAAGAATGTACACAACTGCTCATGCTCAGAAATCAAACAGGTAGTGGGGATCAAAAAAGTCGTGGGGAACTGGCGCCAGAAAGGATGTGAAATCTCCCTGGCACAAACGGAGATAAAGTACATCTATAATATGAGTACCCTTACCCCGAAAGGACTTAACGGGGATTTCGAAATTAAATGGTTCTTATAATTCTGCTTAGACCATTCCCCCTTCATAAAATAGTTGATTATGTGTATTGATTCATTTGGGTTTATAATAAGGTACTATATGTAAAAAATACCAGCACCTGCCATCTGGAACAACAAATATGGCCGTGCGTTTCATGCTAATTACCATTAGCCCCTACTATACAGTATTAAATTGTATATTTCCTTTTATCAATATGGCCGTGCGTTCCACGTTAAACACGCCCCCTTACTTGATTTCCCATTCATGTTAAACATCAGGTTTTGACATCAGATTTTATATGGCTGGGTATTTCACGTCACCTAGGTTATACACCTTTGTTTAAAACAATGTCCGTGCCTTATTGAAACATACATTCCACCCTACCAATATGTCCGTGCGTTTCACGGCGTTTCCGCCCCTCCCTCTCCAGCAGTGCTCTCATCATGCGTTCCACCATTCAATATGGCCGTGCGTGTCACGCCCCGCACGTCATCTAATACCGTCCCTCACTATGGCTGTGCGTTCCACCCGTACGGCTATGCGGATCACAACTCAGACGGTAATGTTAACTGCACAGCTTGTACTTTATCACGGCACCAGAGAGTGGGTGGGGAACCCGCCCGTCAGTGCACGTTTCCTGATTCCTACAGGAAGTGCACCCGTAACTAAAGCCCGATATTACCTTATTAGGAGATCTGGGTTAACTGTTAAATGCTGGTACTTAATATATATCGTTGTATATGGACCTTTTTTAATAAGTATTTATATGTGCATATGTTCACTTTATGTATCATGTATTCTGTAACATCTGAAGTGTATTTTATGTGGGATACGAGTACATTCACATGTGACCAGGACCCACCCCCCAATTACACCACCCATCATGTTTGGGTATATATATCCATCAAGCAATGACTGTGGCACCACCTTGAAAAAGACTTCCTACAAGTCGAAACGCGTTGGTGGGGTGCCACTACCACTGAAGTTCCTGTTTGTGTGTATGACCGAGCTGCCCCCCCATACCAGTATAACCGTGAGTGTGCTTCCCGGGCTTCCATCTGGCCACTGTTGTGTTTTCTGGTTTTTGGAGTCCATCTGGCACCGTTTTTTTTATAATTGTTTTACAATAAAAGGAGAAAAAGTTTTTTATTCAAAATGGATTTGGAGATGTCTTTTACATAAAGAAACCTTGATGAGAGTTCCATCATCTTGATACATGTAAGCGATAAGTAAGCATCACTCGTTGATTACATAAAGATAAAGAAACCGTTATATACGGGGTGTGAACCCTTTTTATGTAAGCAAAGTGTAAGCGATTCATAGATCCCGGCACGAGGTGACCCTATAAAAAGAAAAATCCCCCAGTCTACCTCCACACAAGGGACATAGAGGAATCCATTGCATTCATCTAGCTCCAAGAGTCCCCTTTATATTTACTGGACTATACGTATTTGTGGACTACTACACATGTTGTATATTTTTTTGTTTCTTTCATGTGAACCACACGAAGTAACAAAGGAACGGACATTATCTAGGATTCCAGTTTGGTAATATATCACCATACCCCAATTGTTTTATCTTATCCCCAGTAGAGCGCTGTACTCCCAAAAATTGTTTTTTGTGATATATATGTAATATATAATCGGGCGCAAATGGTTAATTAAATAATTAATATAAGAAACAAATCTAGGGGATATAATTATTCCAATCAAATAATTATAGAGATCGCACTGAATTAAGCACAAATATTTATTAAAAAACAATAGATGAAAAAGGCTTCTATAAACGATCACAATTATTTAATAAAATATAACAATAAAATCAATATGATATAAAATAGTTATAGACCACTGGGCAATCACTGATGCCCCACACAATGCTATATGAATAATGTGCAGTTGCTCTTACCCACTAAAGGAAGATGTTATGTCCAGTAGCGGGGAACTTGTAATTGAGTTTGATGAGATATGAGAAAACAAAGTCCATCCAGTAAGTTTATGGAAATATGTGATGTTTGATTGGGGGGAAAAAACGGAGGGGGATTTGTAGGGATGAAAAGGTGACTCGCAGAGCAACCTCGCTGTTGGAAATAGATGTATCTGTGCTACAACCGGCAGATGATGGTAATGAGCCGGGAGCACTCCATAGTAAACTAGCGGCGCGGCTAGGTGTATGTTGGAGAGGTCTGTCTCATCTATCACCGTGACGCTCCGGGGTGAGTGCCGGTGGTCCACCCGGCACTCACCTTTACCCACCACTTTGACATTACATCAAAGTTGGATCAGCCTATAGTGTGTTTTTCCACTTTAATTTTGAGGGGGGCTCCAAATCCAGACCTCTATGGGTTAATACATTTGATTTCCATTGATAATTTGTGTGTGTTTTTGTTGTCAGCCCATTCAAATATGTAAAGAACAAAGTATTTAATAAGAATATTTCATTCATTCAGATCTAGGATGTGTCATGTTAGTTTTTTTTGAGCAGTGTATATTCTACAGAACTTACATAGACTATTTTAGTCAATCTGAGCTGTTCCTGACCCAAAAACCCTATACTGCATACGCAGGGTAAAAGAAAACAAGAAAAGTGACATGCCAGTATGTTTTGGAGCGTGTGAGGAAACCAAAGCATTTGGATATAAGATGCAAACCCTACAGCGGGCCTTTCCAACTTTTGGCTCTCCAGTTGCTGTAAAACTAGACATCCCAGCATGCCCTGTTACAATATTAACATTCCCTAATAGTCTGTAAGCAGTAGAAGAACTCTTTTGCATCACTACTGCTTCTTAATTGTCTTCTATATTGAGTGATGCAAAATAGTTCTCATATTGCTTGCAGAGACTGTGTTGTGCATACAGTATGGACACCATATGTGTACCCACACCCCACATAACAAGTGCACCTTCTTGATTTTTTAGTATTCCTTGCATCTGTGCTGCGAGGGAGGGAAGGGAGCAAATCCTCTTCCCTGCCAGGGTGAGAGAGGAGAAATCATCATCGCTGCTGCCGTCATCGCTACGGAGCCGCACCAGGGGGAGGGGGGGTTGAGGAAGGAAACGGCTGCAGGTGATTGAAGGCACCGCAGCCCGGAGCCTCATCATGAGGTGCGAAGGAGTGCATGAGGACACACTGCTGCCCAGAGCGGCACCAGAAGGGGGTCTTTGCTGCCCAGAAATGCTCCACACAGAGAGGAGTAGCTGCTGCTATTGTCTGGTGAAGGGGAGAAAGTAATGGTGAGCATCCCAGCATCTATTTGTCAGTTTGTCTTTGCCCCCCAACTCTTCCCTCTGTCTATGCTGCCCCTCCATCTGTCTGTCAGTCTGTCCCCCAATATGGTACTTTGTCCCCATCTGTCTACCCCCCCCCAATCCATCCATCTGTGCTCGCCCCTCCCTTCATCCATCTGTCTATCTATATTGTTCTATCTGTCCCATTTTGCCCCCCCCCTCCCATCTATCACGTGTTGTATAATATGTAATGGGCATTATGGTGTGTGGCATAACGTGAAATGGGCATCATGTGTATCAATAATGTGTAATAATGTGTAATGGGCATCACAGTGTGTGGCAATGTGTAATAGGCGCATCACAGTGTGTTGCATAATGTGCAATGGGAATCATGGTCTGAGACATAATGTGTAATGGGCACAACCGTGTGAGGCACAACATCTAATGGGCATCACAGTGTGAGGTGCAACTTGTAATGGGCATCATGGTGTGAAGCGCAACATGTAATGGGCATTATGGTGTGTGGCATAACGTGTAATGGGCATCATGTGTGTCAAATAATGTGTAATGGGCATCACAGTGTGTGGCATAATGTGTAATAGGCATCACGGTGTGTGGCATAATGTGTAATGGGCATCATGGTGTGTTGCATAATGTGTAATGGGCATCACGGTCTTAGATGTAATGTGTAATGGGCATAACCGTGTGAGGCACAATATCTAATGGGCATTACTATCTGAGGCACAATTCGTAATGGGCATCACGAGGTGCAACATGTAATGGGCATTATGGTGTGTGGCATAACGTGTAATGGGCATCATGGCATATGGTATACTATGTAATGGCTGTATGACGTGAAATAGGCATTACGGTGTAAATTTTCGGCGTGCACTGTCCCTATGGTCCCTATATTCCAAAAATTTGTCAAGCCCTGGCATGTGTAATGGGCATTATGGTGTGTAGCATTACATGGAATGAGCATTATGTTGGATGGAATTAGGTGGAATGGGCATTACTGTGCATGGCATTATATGTAAAGGGCATTACTGTGCGTGGCATTATGTGGAATGGGCATTACCGTGTAGTTTTTTGACTGTCCCTGTTTCTGGTGTTCTGAAGTGCATATACATAAATAAGTCACCTATTTAGTTTGCACTGATGTCTATTGTCGGTGATGAACATGTCCAATAGGCGGTGATGGACACGCCCCTCCAGTGGTGCACCCCCTAAGAAAATGGGCCACACATGCCTATGATGGACACTATGTTATTTCAAAGATTTTGTATCTGTGGACACCACCCATAGAAACATCCCTCTATCGGTGACCAGTGCTATGTGAATATACTACCCTTCAAACAGTGTCACTGCTAAAGGAAGAGACTCCTAACTCCCTGGAGGAATTACAGGAACAGATTCTAACACTGTAGGTAGGGTTGGGCTATTTCATAAATTAACAATATGATCTTTGATTTATGTTGTTTTATAAAACTTGAACTTATTTTTTGATGAATTATATCCTCTATTTTTATTTTGTTGTGTCAGGGACTGACTCTCCTGGTTATTAGCGGCTTAGATAGCATTTGACAAAACATGGACAGGTTACCTCCATTTCGTAGGATTGCCGAGTTCAGGGTCTGTGTCTTCCAAAGCAGATTTCCAGATGCTGGCAGAGTGAAAACTCCGGCAATTTGGCATAAACTGAGAGTTAATCAGATGGCCAATGTTGTTGCAGATGATCTAATGTTGCATCTGTGACTGTAGCAGCTGATCATAGAAACAGGCAGGGGCCGTCCATTTGCGCAAGATGCATCCTGTGGCATTAGCATATTTTTGCAGTAGTGATTGCAACAACCATTGCATTGGCTACTGCGTTACATCCATCACTGAATCAGCACAACAATATGCTATTAACTCTCTATATATATTAAATAGGTAAGCTGAAGCAAATGAAGGGGGTTATTCAGACCTGAATGTGTAAAATTGCTGCAAAATCCCACCCTGTGCAAGGCTGCTAAAGGCTTGTGAACATTTCACTGCAAATCCATATGAAACTCACTCACCATCACATTTATTTTCACTGTTCGCTGTCTGTGTGTGACCGCCTCAGCCAGGCGAAAGAATCAGGCTCATCAAGTCCGTACCTGACGTCACAATACCCTCCTTGATAATGTCTGGGCCTGCCTGCGTTTTCCCTGACACTTGCTGAAAAAGGCCATGTTACTACCCCCCAAACGTCACCTTCCTCTCAGTCAACTTGCAAGTGGTTTGCAATCAGAAAAGACACTGGAGTTTAACAGAATGGCCTTACACAGGAGTGCTACATTTTGTACGCATGTGCAGTTGATCGATTATCGCCCCCCTTATGAATTCACAGGGCTGCGATCAGGTCTGAGTAACCCACTAAAGCATTAATAATAATAATAATAATAATAATAATAATAATAATGCAAGTATATTCAGCTTTTACTTACCTCCACAACTTAGACATGCTACACAACCTCCATAACAAATCCTCCACTTATCCTGCAGCTGCATATTCACCAAGAAAATGTTATTTCAGCATCCACCCTGTATCTTTTTATTAACACATGTCCTCCCAGTACACACTATATAACAGTACTAAAGTCCCTCTCATGGGCAAACGCAGGATTTTCCTGCATTCCGTACAAGTGTATTCATATAACAAATTCACCTGCCCAGATGCAGAGTCAATGGGCCAGATGTGTCAAGCTTCAAAATGTGATAACATGGAGAGAGATAAACAACCAGCCAATCAGCTCCTACCTGTCATTTTTCAAACCCAGCCTGTGCCATGACCATTAGTAGCTGATTGGCTGGTTGTTTAGCACTCTCCGCTCTATCACTTTTTAAAGCTTGATACATCTGGCCCACAGACAGCTATGTTGCAGGGCCACATGAAGGAGACGCCTGAGAGGAGCTACACACTTGTTCCCCCTGAAGCCAGCCAGTCATTGCAATAGGAGGCAGCTGCCAGCAGCAGGACAGCCTGCCTGAGCCTGCACTTAGAAATAGAAATACAACAGCTGAGCCTATGCGGGGGTTCGGTTTCTAGGTACTCACAACCCCCCCTACCCCGTGCATGCACTTATGCCTCTTTTACAATGTTCGTATTTTATGGACACTTTTCTATCTTCCACTGGGATACTCCTGCTCTTGCATCAGCTTCAACCCTATAGCTTACATCATTTTTATTCAGTAAAATTAGTTCATTAGACTTTTTACAATAATATGAATATATATTTGATATTGGGTCTCAAAAATGCCTTTCAAGCAATGACTGAACTGTCTTTTGTCCTTCAGTTCTATTTATAAAGGCTTCAATAATCAAAACCACAATTTATGTGAAAGTGTTCCCAGACATAACTGTTTATGCATGAAAGGACTCTTGCCTTGCAAAAGGAATACTTTATTTTACTCTGCACTTTGCAGTTAATTTATTGCATGCTTTTGCTAGCCGAGCACTTAAATGGGACATACAGATTGAGAATGTTTTATGGAAATACCAAAAAATAAAAAAAACAATCAAATAAGATAGAAAACTAATATCTGAAGTATATATAATAAGACAATCATTTCTCAAAGAACTTGCACTGTTCAGTCAACTTTCCTACATTTACAAACTGCATTTAAAACAATTGCAAAACTCAGAAGGCTGTTTAATCCAAAAAGTTTGTTATTGTATCAGTGCTGAAAATCAGACATTAAAGAGTTTCCTGCATTCATTCAGATTCTTCCAAAAAATTTTGAAATCATGGCGCCCAACAGTATCAGAATCTTTTCATGGCACCCGTAGGCCAAACGTTTCTTACTGAGAAATGTAGGAATAATATTAAATTAACTAAATTGTGTTCATATGTCTTCCTTAGATTCAGATACAGTGTGTGGTGAGGGACAAGATTGGCAGCGATTGTCTCTGGATTTTGTATTAAATTGACCCTTAACGTTTGAATTGGTCCAGGATCACCAATCCAAGGCACCCTTGCAAGTATCCTGAGGCATTCCAGGGTGCCACAGCACACAGTTTGGGAAACACTGGCATATGGCATACAGTAACTGCACACTTGCTCAAATCTATTAAATTATAGTATATCAATATAGTATATTTTTTGTTCAGAAATAACATTTAGATGATAATATGTCAAAAAGTCATAATATAACAAAACAAATTTAGAACCAGATGGCATTTACCCCTAGTGTTCCTGTGCACCAGAGTGAAACATGCATTTAAGCCATCAACAAACAAACAAACAACCAACAATATTGGATAGCAATAAGGATGTCAAATATCATACAATAAAAAACTTTATAAGTGCATTTTATAAAAATAAACACCGTCCGGTGAGACATATAATACAAATAAAATCACATATTAGTGACACATCATCTCACAGAGACATCAGTTAATTTAGCAGCAATTATGCATCAATAAAAATCTATATATATATATAACTTTCTTCAAAATTTTATACCAGGCATGTCCAACGTTGGCCCTCCACATGTTGTGAAACTACACATCCCAGCATGCTTTGCCACAGTTTTGCTATTAGAGAATGCTAAAACTATTGCAAAGCATGCTGGGATGTGTAGTTTCACAACATCTGGAGGGCCAACGTTGGACATGCCTGCTTTATACTGAATTGGGCATCCACTCAAGCAAGATGGGTTAATGAGCAGGTCCCATAAAGCAGCAATGGGTTAATTTGTAAGTTCAGTGTAGCAGCAAGTTAGTGCTCATTCATTCAGGCAAGAGCAGTCTAATTGTTAGAATTTATAGCTGCAGGGTCATGGGTTTGACACATACACTATCTTTATTCCATATGATATTCTTTTAAAAAGCTGGCATCAATTAGACCTCCATCCATGCAAAATATAGAAGTGAGTCAGTAACATTTGATTCAAATAGGAAAGATTTTATACTTATGCTCCTGTGGCTGTGGAACCATATAATTTGTAATCCACTTGTGGGTTGATCCTTATGCACCTGGAGTGGGTCCCTGGCTGCTGGTGCCACCTATTCGTGCAGCCTTCCCTGGAACTCGCAACTCCGGTCTCTAGGTCCCCGTTCAGCAGTGACTGTATGCGGCTAAAATTGAATCCTTCATTTCCCCGCCTTTCTAATGATCAATGTCTTCCTGAGGAAGGTGTTTATTTTTATAACATATATATTTTAAATAAATATCTTGCTTTCCAATTGATTAAATTTGTGATAGTTACAGTCCTATAGCGCCGTCTACTTTGTGTGTTTTTTTGCATTTTTTTGTAATAAGGGTTGAGTATCCCTTATAGACAGCAGCTGGGACTGTAACTAGGTTTGCTGCCCTCAGTCTATACACTTTGCTTTGTTTATAAGTGAATGTCTGATACTTTGCTACTTTTGGATACTAGTTTCAGGAAGAGTGTACCATAATGCACCATGTGCCTGTTGTGCCTGAAAGGTACGTTGTGCTCAACCTATCGGCATAACTACGTATTCTGTACCTAGCAGACACCTACAATTTAGATTTCAGTTTCAACACACCTCTCTCAAATCTAACTCTCTCTGCACATGTTACATTTGCCCCATTTGCAGTACATATGGTTTTGCCCATCTGGAATAATTGCAGCCCTCCTAATAAGTGTGAATCAGGCCCTAAGTAACTTCTCTAGGGCATAATGTGTGGGGTAACAAACCTCAATACATTCCTCAGGGCTGACAACTGGCGCTAATTGGATCTGTCCCGAAGAATTCCTACTTTAGCCACTACTATAAATCTGCAAACTTCCCAGCTACATCAGGCTCTGCAATAAATGTTATGCAATAAACTATTCAGCCACCCGAGCAGGTAAATTGCTGAACTAAAGGTACTTCAGGACATTTACTGTTGGTAACAAATTATTGTGTAATGATTACACTCTAGACAGTTTTCAAATATCACAAATACCAATCAAGTTGGTTGCCATGCATGTACGCTTTCCTGCCCTGGGATTGGCAGAATATTTGGTAGATTTTTAACCTCTTTTCATTTTTCTTTACTGTCAAGTACTCTTTTTGTGGTGGAAGTAATAGCACATTGGAAGATGAAACATTTACACAATGCACATTAGAGTAATATCATTTCATGAGCTAGAGCAACATCTTGAGAAAACAATTTAAATCTTAAACCTAATTTATCTGGGTGTGGAATATCAGAAAGACAATGTCTAGGTCAACCCCAAAAGGTTGACATGCACAAAGTTTATGCTGGAAAACAGTTGACACCATCAAAAGGTCGGCACATTAAATAGTCGTTACACGTAGTCTGAAATGTTTTTATTTTTCATTTTTTGTTTCTATTTTGATAAATGAGCAGGAGGATGACTGATTACTGCACAGCACCCCCTTGATTGGCTCTCCTTGCTTGCCATGCTATACCATTCCCAGTTGTACAAAACATGTATGGTAAACTATGAAAATGTTTTACATTTTTTTAAAAATCCTCTAAATTCATGATGAACTCTTTATGTGTCTTTTGCTTATTGACCTTTGGACCATGTCAACCATATGTATGTTGACCATATGTTGTCGACCTCTTGACTGTTGACTTAACCCCTTCAGTGGCAATCCCGAGAATTTTCCGGGCTGTGCCTCAGTGCCCAGTTTGGCAAGCCCGGAAAATTCTCTGGATTGTCACTGTTTACAGACGGGCAGCGCTGCTGAGTTCAATCGCTGAACTCAGGCAGCTTCAGCGCTGCCTGGCTCCCTCCCCTCTGCGGCGCCTCCGGCTCCCTCCTCCTCCCCCCTCCCGTCCGGCTTTTGTATGAAGTCCCCAGCGCCGGCTTATAACAAGCCAGCTGCCGGGGACAGGTACGCGGTGCGGGGGGCGCAGGTCCGGGCAGCCGCTGATTAACAGTGCAGCGGCACTGCCCGGACCCAGGGAGCAAGTGGTGTTTTTTTTTTAAGGGAGTTAAGGTTGTGGGGTAAGGTGTTAAAGTTGTGGGGTAAATTTACTAAGATGGTAGTTCTATTGAAGATGGAATGTGGACATAGCAACTAATCAGATTCTACCTGTTATCTTCCAGAAAGTGCTAAATAAATAAGATTATTATCAGATAGAATCTGATTGGTTGCTATGGGCAACATCCCATCTTCAATAGAACTACCATCTTAGTAAATCCCTGTATCCCTGTTTTTTAGCCATCCAGATACCAGTTTTTATCTACTTTCACAAATAAAAGGTTTTTTTTAGGGACAACACTTTTGCAGATACTATCGTCACACACTTGCCAACCCTTCACTTATTTGTACTTGTCAACAGGTTAAACCAAGAAATGAATATGTAATCACAGAACCTTACAGTCAATTCCTATCAGTATATTTAAAACTTTAATTACATCTAATTGCTGCTTTCAAAAAAATGGGAAAACTCTCAAAATCTCTCACTTTCTCATTCTCACACCCTATTACATTTGGCCCAATAGTATTGGGCCAAATGTAATAGGGTGTGAGAATGAGAAAGTAAGAGATTTTGAGAGTTTTCCCATTTTTTTAAAGCAGCAATTATTTACATGATAAAAATCAACCTGTTTTTTCAGTGTAAATGATTGCCGCTTTTAAATAAAATGGGAAAACTCTCCCAAAATCACACCCTATTACATTTGTCCCATTATTTTCCTGTTTTAGTCAAGTGTGTCAGTGTACAATTACCAAACCAAAAAAACACTGCTCTGGAGATAATTGGAATAACACGTACAAAAAAGTGAGAAAACAATATCCTGCTCAATGTATTTAATTACAGCTATTTTTAAATGAATACAATTCTCTAAACTCCTATCTCTTGTATCTGTCAGACAAAATGTTTTTTTTGCTGTAAATGCCACTTTGTGCTACATTGTGAGTGTCTTTCTTAACTTATACAAAGGTGTGATCTGTTTCATTACTACTGTCCTTCATATAATACAGTACATTTTCTGCTCATTCATCCTTTCACAGAAATAGTTTTGTAAAAGGCATGCTGTTACTATTGACTTTTTAGAGATATAGGGCTGATGCTTTGAACGTATTTGCAATCAAAATGCAGAAGCAAAATGCATTCACCAGTAACAACAATATATGTATGAATAGCAGAAGAATGACTTTTGTGAATGACATTTCTGTGATGCCTTTAAAGGTCTTGCTCCACAGATTTGCAGAGAATTGTAATTGGATGCTTCCTTTCATAGCTATATGGCAAAACGTCCACTTGCCATTTACAATGGATCACCATTGTGCTTTGGAAAATATGACAGTTGGTGAACTCTCCCTATGCACCTGCTGGGTGACCTGAAACATGTGACCTGCTGCGTGGTCTGGAAACTGTGAACCACTAAGGAGGGATTGTTTGAAATAAGACTCCTAAAGGGGTTAAAGGGGGTAAAATGTTCCATCTTGTTGAAACTGGGCACCAGTTAATGTGTTATAAAAGTCAAATAATTTGTGAAGTCCAATCAGTTTATTGGAGGTCTAAAGTACAGAAATTTTTCTCACACAAACATTATTGCCAATATGCACATGTAAGTTTGACATCAACACAAGGCTTTAATGTGGCATGCACTGACTAGCGAGGGTCAGTGTGGAACAATTTAAAGAACAATATAGGAGTAACCTTGGAAATGGGTTCTCCGCAGTTGGGGCACGCCCCCAACCGTGACAGCGGCGGACGGGCCCGGCGCACACTTGATGTACACAAATTGGCCCTCATTCAGGTTCAGGCGCTCGCATGCACATTCGCAAGCACTCTTGCGGGAAAAACCACACGCACGCATCGGGCGAAGGCACGCCTACAGCGCTTGCGAAATCATTCGCACGCAACCATACAAGTAAGGGGGGTGGTCTTTCGCTGTGCGTACGTGTAACTGGTCGCACGCGCCCACACATTTGCGCACGCACACTCACCTCTAGCTGCTAACGAACATGCTCTACTCCCCAAATGTTAGCAAACCAAATACTAGTATGCACGCAGCAAACATCCACGCACACATCAATTAAATCACATCACCCTCCTCAATCATTTCCATGTGCTGGATACAATCATCAACTTTGCAAGCAAATTACATTGACACAATAGAGCTGAATTTAATCATGTTTCCTCATTATCTAAAGTGGCTTCCCTAATAAGTAGCAAAAGGAACATACTACTTATCCCTCAGTACATTTATATTTAATATGTTTACATGTGTAACTGTAATAAATGCCTATGACTACCCACAAATGTGTTGTTTATGTGTATGTGTTAAGTTATGGCCTTAATTATGGTGTTCCTATATTTTACTATGTCAACCTACCCAGATGTGATGTGTGAAGTGTTACTGTAAGTCAGGGGTTCCCAATCTATTTTGAATCACGGCACCCTAGAGTATCAGAATTTTTTTCACGGCACCCCTAGGCCAATTTTTTTTTACTTAGATTGGGTTTATATGCGATTCTTAGGGTCAGTTATGTGTTAAAGGGCAGGATTTGCTGCTGTTTGTACACATTTTATGATTGTCAGCCACCAGCACTTGTTTTACTCATAAATAATGAACCATTAATGATTTGAGTTGGTCCTGGACCACCAACCCAGGGCACCCCTGCAAGTGTCCCGAGGCACCCCAGGGAGCCACGGCACACAGTTTGGGAACCACTGCTGTAAGTACTTCAATCATTCATGCATCTCGACTATGTGTTGATTCCACATACAGGCCACATTATTACGCAAGCAACATTGCTAACACTTTCCTTTTAATTTGCTATATAACTGACACTACACATCTGTATGTACCTGTTGTTAGTACCATTCTTACATATTGGTCCGAAATAAAACGCACACAAATTCCCAAACAAGTTAAACTGCCACTTTACTTGCCAAACTTTTTTGGGTATAATTAACATAACGTCAACATAAATAAAATAAACATTAAAATTAAATCAGCTCTTGCAGACGCTCCAAGAGAATGGCCAAATAAATTAAAGTGAGCTGTATTTCCAAAAATACTTCGCCCACGGGCTCCTGTTGCTGATCAGTGTCTGTGGGGAATGGAAACAGAACAGTATAAATATTATATCATATACATAAAGTATTTTTGTATGTTAAGATATGATTAGTTTTCCAGTGAATGGTAAAGGCCACATACATTTACACCTACATTGAAGAAGGGGCTGCTGTGGACATGCTCCTAACTACTATGATGTGTCCACACACATACATTTTACATACCAGCAAACTTAGCATTAATGTAGGCTGCATCACAATTGGGTTCTTTTAGCTGGTGGAATTGCATCAAACCTCAGAAGGGACATGTGCTCCTGTTTTCGGCTGCTGTCATTTTGTAACATTTACCACACATTATTGTTCAAGTTGTTTGTCATTGCTGTACAATGTATGGCCCTTCTGCTTTTTTACTACTGCATGCCTCAGCATGGCCTGTCATCGAATTAAGTAGTCAATATGGAAATGTGTGTAGCACATCATGCTGGAAACTACACTTCTGAAGCAGCTTGGCCCACATAAATAGCACACCACTACTCTACAATATAGAATGAGTTGACGCTATAGATTTTAAGCTTTCAAGCAGGCCCCAGCAACTTTTTGTCTGTCTTGGATTTGGCTGTGTTTCCTATCAATGTTTAAATTGTGAAGCACACTGGATGGTGCTGCACTGCACATGAATCTTATTGTTTATCATTTTTTTGACATAGTCACTGTTATGTGTGGGCAATTACTGAAGGTGTGAGGCCTGTCTGCACACAATTTATGTTTCAAGGGGCACTTGGATTCTGGAGGTGAACACCCCACAGGTCAGGGTTGCACTGCAGTGATTGTGTTGACTGAAAAATGATTTTGCCTGCACATATGTGTGTGTTGTGATTGGTAATTAGTAGCTCTTTGTGTAAAGACATTAGGCACATATATTACTTACGGATGCCAGTCCCATCCTGCTCACTGTTGGATGGTGACATGATGGTGGAATATGGGCTTAAAAGGAGGGATGAGGCTGGAATGGGATTTGGGGTAATGGTGATGGGTTGTGTTGGTGATTGATAGGGGTTGGGGGTGTGTGGTGGGGAGTAGTAGGGGGGAGCAAAAGGGGGTAGTGGTGGGTTGGTGGGGGATAGGGTTTTGGAGGGGGAATGGGAGGTGGAGGGGGGTGGGGATTGGGAGGGGGATGGGGTGTTGGAGGGGGAATGGGAGGTGGAGGGGGGTGGGGAATGGGAGGGGGATGGGGTGTTGGAGGGGGAATGGGAGGTGGAGGGGGGTGGGGAATGGGATGGGGGATGGGGTGTTGGAGGGGGAATGGGAGGTGGAGGGGGGTGGGGAATTCGAGGGGGTGGGGTGTTGGAGGGGGAATGGGAGGTGGAGGGGGGTGGGGAATGGGAGGGGGATGGGGTGTTGGAGGGGGAATGGGAGGTGGAGGGGGTGGGGAATGGGAGGGGGGTGGGTTAGATGAGTTGCTGTTGGATCTGGTCCTGCTGGTGGGCTCCTCTTCCTCCTGGGTTTGGGCCCGTGCCCTTTCCACCTCTGCCTGGTGTGCCCTGGCTCTTGCTGCAATGTCAGTGATGGGTCAGTGGTCATTCAAGGTGGATGAATAGGAAAGGGAAATGGAAACTACAATTAGTCATGTGATCTGCATACACACTTGAGGCTTCTTTCATTGTCTAACTTTCAAACACAATCCAATAAAGCGACAAACCTCACCCATATACACTGTTCACCACACAAAAACACCCATCTATACCCATGTACACCCATATTGGCCCATATACACACTCACCATATATACACACAGAACACAATTCACCAAATTGCAAAAGTAACATTAACTACAGATATATACTTCCAGATACCCACGCACAGAGAAACATTCTTTTATACTTTACAAACACATGCGTACATTTTGCCATAAATACATATACTTACATCGGCGGATGTACACGCGGATACGCAGTGGCGTAACTAACGCTAGGCAGCCCAAGCGGTCGCGGGGGGGAGCCGGCACCATTGGGGCGCAGGGTCACAGCTGAAAAAACTTTTGAGTACTGTGTGTGCGAGTGAGCTGCTGCAGCAGCCAATAAAAAATAGGATACATACACTTCTCTGTCTGGGGACGCTCAGTGACCCGCCTTAATTCTTTGCCCTGATTTTCCGGCAGCAGCAGCATAAGTTTTTCAGAGCTAGCTTGTCTGTGATTTGCTGCGCCGGATCAGGTGGGCGGCTCTGTTAGCATCAGGGAAGTGCTCTCTGTGTAGCTGCTGCTGCTGTATTGCCTTCGTCTCATCTAAAACGAAGGTATGTGTGCTGCAGGCTACAACCCTTCACATCAGCAGTAGCTCCCTAGCCTTATTTTTCTCTTGCTGGCAGGTACTGACACAAGGCAGCAGAACGAATTATCATTCTCCCACCCTATCTCCAAAACGTACACTGCCTCGCTAAACACATAACAAACAGCCATAGGTCAAGCCAGTGATTACTTCCTCAGATCTGTGCATTGCTGTCACTATCCCTGCAAGTGGGGGAGACGGAGTATAAGTAAATCACCAGGTTTTGCAAATGTTCCAAGCACTGTTATGTTCAGTGTTGTGTTTGCCAGAAATATCTAAACTCAGCTTATGTTTGTTTGAATGCCTAGAAATCCTATAATGGAGATAAGCAAACATCTAAAAATTAGTTATATTTCACCTAACGAGATATGCCTTTATCACCAGTAATTTTGACAAAATGCACACAATTTGTTGTTACACCATCTACATGCACTGACTGTGACTATTAAGCCTCCTACACACTAACAAACTCCCCACCAACACTGATGCTTTTTTTTTTTTTTTACTAAAAATGGAAGGGGGGGGGGGGGGCATAATTTTTTTTGGCTGGGGGGAGCAAAATTTTTAGTTACGCCACTGCGGATACGTGATAGCAGCTCCGGCTGCCGGCGCCGCAAGTCCGACCACCGGCGTTCGAGTTGGCCGATATTACGGCGCACTCCCGTAGTCAAATATATTCTGCGGCGGGCAGCATTGTATGCCCGCCGCTTCTCTGCATTAGAGATATAAGGTGCCGTGGGCCCCAGCCGCTGATCCATTACCTGGACCAGGGCGAGGAGCTCGCGTTTGCGGAAGGGTGGTGCCCTGCTAGTTGCCATATTGGGTGTGGCGCAGTTATTAATTGCAGGTGCCTATATAAGTGTGGGTGATCAGTGATTGGTCAGAAATCTGTGTCTTTTGCTGATAACTTTATTAGGCCATTTCAAATTGACAGAATGTATGCGAATCAAAATTTTCGCAATACCTTCGGATATGCCCAGGCGAACATACACTTATGCATTCAAATGACACGCCCTTTCTATATGGCGTATGGCCAAATATGCAACCACTACTACAGTATGCGTTCATACACATAACCGCACACGAAATTCAGGTGTGTAATGTACACCTGTGATGACATTTGTAATTGCATGTTACACAAAGTTGTTATATTGAACCCCCATAATCTATTTGTGACACCTAGTACAGCTTTCAATTATTTCACCTTGTACAACCATGCAAACATGTAACATGATCCATACTGTATATAAAGAATACTCGTCACAAATATCTCTCAACAAGTGTCATCTGAAAACATACATATCTGTTATCTCGGGTATTCTCACACCATCACTATCACTACTAGTATAGTCCTATCACTATCAGTACTATACTGACCCACACAGACACAAGTGAAAATTCAAAACTTTATTGTGCACAACCCTATTTGTCACATCTCCAAACTGTCACTAGTGCAAACATAGCAGCTACATTAGTTTTTAAGCAGGTTCAGCAATGGGAACACACAGCAAGCAGCATCCCTTAGGTGCACTGGAACATCCCGCAGCATTGCCACAAATGCGTGTCTTCTCTGTGTTGCACCTGGAAAGGATAGAAAGAATAGCCATTAGAGTGAGTTCTAAACGACATATACTTGTCTTTGATGACACACACATACACACCAACACATCTGCTGACACACACATCCTCCATTTTGTGCAATAATATTGACATTCCATCTGGCCAGCAGATCACAACCCTGCCTGGCCTTTAGTTTGTGTGCCAGCATCCTGGTTGTGGCTAGTGGTGGCCTCTGGGGATGGTGTGTTGGACAATCTGCTTGATGAGTTCAGCTACAAGGATAGGGAAATTTACCACATTATTTAATACACATTCCAATACATACATCGAAGATATTGTAACAGAACAACATCACATATATATTGGTTCATGTAATCACACATCTGATCTGGAAATGTGTTTTAACAAGATTTACATGGTTCATCCACATAAATGTTCTGCGGGAATGTGGGTAGTACTTGTAAATATGGTGTCAAACACTGTTATTCAACCTACCTGAAAAAACGTGACACCACAGAGTCACGCAGGGCGTACCCACGCACATTTTGTGGGTGTCTGTAGCGGCAGGGGGCACCGTCGTGTGGCTCAGGTGGATGGACTTCCTCCGCAGGGAAGGGGACCGATCTCGTTACAGCTATGTTGTGTAGCAAACAACACAACCCCACAATCTTTGCCACCATGGCTGGCGCATACTGGAGGTCACCACCAGTGCGATGGAGCACACGAAATCTGCCCTTCAGGAGGCCAATGGTGCGCTCCACCACTTGCCTGGTGGCGACATGGGCCGTATTGTATGACTCCTGTGGGCCTGGAGTGGGGGAGCTGTAAGGAGTTAGGAGCCAGGGCGTACAAGGGTAACCGGAGTCACCCAAAATCCACATGTCACGTCCTTCCAGCTCTTTTAATCTTTGCCAGATCCTGGTTTGACGGATGACATAGGAGTCATGGCCACTTCCCGAAAAGTTGGAGTTAAAGGCCAGGATCTCAAGGGATGGCCCACACACCACCATCACGTTCAGGGAATGGAACATCTTCCGATTACGGAAGATGTGCTCAGTACGTGATGGTGGTACAAAGGGTACATGTGTCCCATCCACAACACCTATCACATTAGGGAAACCTGCAAGGTGGTGAAATTGCAGTTTTACCCTATCCAGAGAGTCCTGGTCAAATGGCATGGCCATGAAGTGGCCCTTGCGTCGAAACATGGCCGACATTACACGCCTCAGGATCCTACTGAAAGTAGGTTGGGAAATTCCTGCAAGCACTGCCACCACTTGCTGGAAAGACCCTGAGGCGCAGAAATGCAACACCGCCAGCCACTGTGTGAGAGGCGGAATTGCTGTTGGGAGCCGGTGACAACTTTCCAGACCACTCTCTATTAATGAGAGAATGTCTAGGATCACATGCGGTGGTAACCGGTACCTAGTTTGTACCTCATCATCAGGCATCCCAAAGAGGGTCACACGTGTGCGGAATATTTTAGCACGCCCCAGCCTCCTTCCTCGAAGAGGTTGAGCCACACGTTGGTCCAGTTGCCACACACCCACATGTATGGCGACCACTTGACTCTGTAAAGACAAATGGAACAAATTTAGTGACAGGAACCACAAACACATACACACAAACGCACACACCACAAGCAACATAACACATACGGGCAAAGGATGGCTGAATAGATCCATATATGACCACAGTCCTGTAAAAGGGGATGTGTACACCAAAAGCCATTAACACACACGCTTGCATGATATTACAATGTCATTAGGTCACAATACACACAATGAAACTAGCAAATAAGGTAGCAAGCACATGAAATTTAGCATGCAGAAAGAAGTTGCCCTTAGTATGAAGGTAAAGGTTCTGTAAAGAGTAATTTACCTTATGAGACAGCAGAAACACCACAAATGATACACCAGTAGCTGGCCAAATCAAATATCCTAAGGGTAAAGTGATGCAATTAAATATCACATTAAAATAGGTGACAGAACCATACAATCACTACCAAAACACCTGTTCACACATGCATTGTAACATACATATGGATATCTCTGTATGCATTGCAGACATTACAAGAAGTATTAATCATTACTAGCTAAATGTAGCAACAATCAAAGTGCAAATATGTGGCCACTAAACTTACCCTCTGGTACAATGCGTTCTGCTCCTGCAAAACCGCCACCGTCAACAAACATATAGGATAGCAAGTGTGGGTAAACGGGACAATCTGCTCTTTTATAGGCACACAGCATGTGTTTGGCGTTCTCGGGCAAAATTATGCGCTCGTGAGCAAATAACAAAAAATGGCATGGATTGTGAAGAGTACACACCTATTGTATCAAAGATAGCACACACATGCATTCAACATTCCACACATGTCATGCACATAATAACAGTGACATATGAGAGTGCACTGCAAACTAAACTTATAGCCATTATGCTAAACCATGACCAACAACACCAGGTTTTACCGGCTGCTACCGCAGGTGTGGACGTGCTAACGCAGGTGTGTCTGGCGTGCTTGCGAAAACACACTCCAGACCACAACTATAAATGGCCACATAAACACATGACACATTTACAAGGTGAATGACTTCTGAATCAGAAGGAGAGGTCACCTCTGACCACGAGGCTATTATAGAGAGACTAACTTCCATCACTGCAAGGCTGATGGAGAGGAGCAGACGTGAGGAGGGTGAAAGGGCAGCAGCAACACAGCCTGTAATTGCAAGCAGTTTGCCATCAACCCAAGCACACTCCGTGGGTGATGGAGTGGCAGCCCAAACTCCAGCTGCATGTCGAGGACCAAGCAATGTTGGGAGTATGGATGTGGCAAGCAGAAGCCGAAACACACCCTTTTCAAAGGTGGAGCTGGGCATTTTAGTGCCAAGAGCACGTGACCTGATTGAATTTGGCCCCGAAAAAAATGACCCCCAACACCAAAGACAAGCTGTGGAAAGAGATCACTGATGAAATTAATAAGGTGTCCCATCAGGCCCGGGATTGGCAGCATGTTAAGCGCAGGCAAGTGTGTTTTGCTGTATGTGCAAATTATTACAGAGGTATTCTATAACTATTAGACATTTGGACAACAGTGTGCACCTGTTAACACTGTACTGAGTGAAGATGACAAGGTGTTTGTGATGTAATATATAAATATATAATGTAGTACATGTGTAGTAATTCAATATGTGCAGCCCTTCCCAATTGCGGTCCTTCAGATTTTGAGGAAGTACACATCCCAGCATGGCTTGCTTCAGCATGGCCACATAGCAAAAGTTATGCTACGCATCCTGGGATGTGTACTTCGTCCACATCTGGAGGCCCGCAATTGCACAGGCCTTAATATGTGCCACCATCACAATGTAGAATTTGTGAAACGTAGTATAAAAGGTCTACCGTTTGTACTGGCTCACATTGAAGCATGTGATTCCTAACACACTTGTGCTTGATACACATGATTACATCTGAAATATCTGTTTCATATGTCCATATGTATGTTTTGAACATCGGCAGGTGGCAGGATTACAAATCCCGGCTAAAGAGAAAGCTGTCTGAGCGTTGGAAAGCTAGCCAGAAAACTGGGGGGGGACATTTGCCCGAACACCTACAGCTCACACCTCTAGATGAGTTGGCACAAGAGTGCATTACCATGGAGGAGATACAAGGGGTGTCGACAATGGACAGTGAACTGCAGGGGGATGAGTTTGGGGCTGAGCTAGGAGGTAAATGTTTTTTATTAATGATAACTTATTTGTATAAGGGTGAATGTGATGAAACTGATATTTTCTCCTTGCTTGACAGATAGAAATACTGAAGTTGAGACTTCTGCACCTCAAACACCTCCAAGCAATGCTGCTGACGGCACAGCACCAGTGGACAGGGCTAACCTGGAGCAGGTGCTGGGTGACATCCGTCAACAGGGACGCACAACTGTGGAAGGGCAGGGCCAGATGCTGCAGGTGATGTCCACCATTGCAGAATGCCTTCAGGGCATCCACCATGAGATGAAGCGCCTCAACGACCATCGCGACACACAAACATCAGCCCCTCAGGGTACACCAGCAGCTTCTGCCCCACCTGGGGAAGGTCAAAATCAACCCCCAATAACCAGCAGACGCAGGTCTGGTCGACCCACAAAAGGTGGTATCCCAAAACGAGGACGAAAATAATTTCATTGTGTGTTGTGATATAATTTGGCATTAAAAAAATTCACTTTTTATTGTATCTTGCATATGCAATAAAAATTATGATTACAATTAACATGTGTGACGTGTTGTGTTGCAAAGGAAGTATCTGATATCTATGTTGCATGTGAGGTGACACATGTCGACTAATGTTCACAGGGGCAACATGCTAAATATAGCAGAGTAGAAATGACAATAGTGGTGGTATGTTACATAAGGCAAATTTATAAGGGTGGGATTTGTTTGGTTTTAGCGCATTGGTTTGGTCAAAATAACTTTAGCAACAGAAGAAGTTTGTAACTGCTAACACTTGATTGCTGGTGGTATGCAATCAGAAGTTGTGCTGAGGTAATTGTCTCATGAAATCAACCATGTATTGGTGTCAATAGTGTGCAGGTGCCATTGATTTACCCATTGATTTAGCCATTTTGTGTGTGTGTTTGCTCCGTACGAATGAGCACATTACAAGGAGCAAGGAGTGCGAAACGAAAAACCTGCTTTGAGCTGGCGAAAAGTTTTGCGTTGGAGGGGAACAATCCCTCTTGCAGTCATGCGAAAGCACTCCCACCACTCATAGTGAACGCCCATGTGTACGCCCATGTGTACGCCCACTTTTGCTCATTATAATGGTCGCGCCCATGCTAACGCCCACTGCACGCCTACTATCGATGAACTCGTTCGCACGGAGAAATCTCCGCGAAAGTTTGCTTGCGAGCATTTTTTCATGACATTGCACATGCGCATTGCGCTTGCTGCACATGCGCAGTGGGGGTTGCCGGGTGAAACGTGCGAATTCGCATGCGTACGCGCCAATGTGAATAAGGCCCCTTGTGCGCGCTGCCCCGGCTCTCCTGGGACATGCGTCGGCAGGGAGTCCACCTCCGGAGCTTTGACTCCCGTGTCCCGCACTGTGCCCCCCGCTGCTGCCAAAAAGACAGAAGCTGCCTCCCATTCCATCCCCAACACCGTCCCTCTGGCGATGGACCCCCTGCTGGCAGCAGCACGCAGCAGGGAAGCTGCCTCTTTTCTCCCCCCCCCACACCGAGCACAAGAGACAGCTGCAGCACATCTCTACTCTGTGTAGCTGCTCTGGTCTCCTCCCATCACCACAGCAGCAGTGAAGTCAGCAAATGTTGGGTGGCCTGGCTGGACTGGGAACAAAATGTAAGTGGCACTTTTGAGGGGCATTGTGAAAGCTGCACTACTGTTGGCATTACATTTATAAGCACTGGGGGCATTACATTCAACAATGTGTGGCATAATGTGTAATGGGCATCACAGTGTGCAGCATATTGTGTAATGGGCAGTACAGTTTGTGGCATGGTGTGTAGTGGGCATTACGGTGTGTGGCTTAATGTGTAGGGGGCATTACGGTGCGTGGTATAATGTTAGTCCCCTCCGCCGCGCAAGGGTCCCACCTACTACAAATGGGGGGGGGGGGAAACATGCCCTTGCTCCGGGCACCGTGGAACCTAGCTACACCACTGCTTACAAGAAGCCTGCATTGCAACTACAACAAGGCAGCACAAGCTGCATGTGTACTGAAGTCTGGCTGGGACTAGCGGCATGCCTCCTTGCTAGGTGATACTGGCAGCCTGCCTCCTAGGAAAAGAGCTGGATTAAGACCTCATGGGACCCTAGGCAAGATACTGGTTTGGGCCCCACTGCTTAATCTGTTCATACAACGAATACCTTTTCTAGATAAACTGGAGCTGGAGGAATATTTTATAGTCTCTCCTACCACAGAAACAAAAATCAAATGACAAAACAAGCATGCCCACAAAGTACATGGGGGTTTGAGAACACAGGGGTGCATACTCTGGACTTGGCACATGCTGGATCGATTGCGAAGGTGTCAGGGACCTGGGGCTGGCAGCTGTCTCATATGTAGGCATGGGGTTAGCAGCAGCCCCCATGCCAAATGTAAGCAGGGGCTCTGGTACTAAGAGGGGGTTTGGCCAATGGTTATACCTCTCAACATGACCCATTCCTGGAGGGACCAAATGCTCTTTTCCTGGACTTCGTTGCCAGTGGCAGTTGCAGAGGTGGTGCTGAAGCAAAGCTTCAAAACTCAACAAGTCTCTTAAATATGTCGCCCAAAGCCTTCCTGGCGAAGTATAATTGTAGGTGTATCCATCCAACCAGCTGAATATATCAGACCCCACATACGGAGATTACCATCCAAGATAATCAGTTTGAGAGACTGATGCTGCAGATCCCATTTCTTTCCATTTGAGAAGACTGCAGTTAATCAAAAACACAAACACAGTTAACTTAACAGTGTATAACAACAATTATCTGTCAGAAAGGGAATATAACGCAGAGAGAACTAACACATAATGTACTCAGGGCAAAATGAGGCCAGAAAAATAAGTATACACATAGAACAACACACAGCATTATAAAAACAGGTAATATAAATCTGACTATACTGTACATTTTTTAGTGATTTGGACTAATTACCAAAAGGAAAACACAATGGCCGCACAATATACTTTTTTTAATCACATTTATTTTTCTCTTAGATTCACTATCTTTAAAATGAAAAAAAAAAAATGAAAAAAAAAAATACAAAAAAAAAATACAAAAAAAAAATGATAAAAAAAATTAAAAAATAACAATGAAAAAAAAAAATGAAAAAAAAAATCTCTGAAATGAGAGATGGAGTCTCAGTCAGATGGAGCCAGCCTCCCTCTTGCTGGCGAATCGCCAGAATGTCTCCGCTGGCGATCCGCCAGCGGCGAGGTGCTCCATCTGACTGAGACGCGCGTGCGTCTCAGTTTCTGGGCGGTGGGGCGACAGGAACCCTGTCCGTCTCCGCTTCAGGGAGACAGACAGGGTTAGGTGGGAGAGCGGGGAGGCGGTGGGGACCCCGGGTGACCGGCGGCAAGCCGACGGGGACCCGGGGGAAGCACTGTCGGAAGGGGACATGCTCGCATCTCGTGCGCGCGTGTCCCCTTTCGCAGATCAGATGGCGGCTGGCGGGGGATGGCAGCTGGCGATTCTTCCGCCATCCCCTGCAAGAGCGAGGCCCGCTCCATCTGTATACTTATGTGCAATATAGTATCCTCTGTGTCGATTACTTCATAAGTGTGCAGCTGTCTCCATAGACCATACACTGGCCCCAAACACAGGTGCTCGAAAAAAAAAAGAAGAAAGCGCACCATGAGCATAAAAGCAATTCACACTTTACTATAGTAAAGTAAATGCTCACATACATTGAAGTTTAAAATAATCAGCTTGCCAGCAAAAAGGGTTAAGACGGATGATAGACAGCCGTGGACCGGTACACGAGCAGGTTGGATCTCACAGACCAAAGTCCGCTTGCAGCATGCAGCCACGGGCAGAAAGCCTTCGCTCCGGATCGTCAGGTATAAGCGTGATGTCACTAAGTTTTCCTCCAAGTAAGCCACGCCCAACGCATTTCATCAGGGGGGTATATATACAGTATACCACCGCACTCGCCATTCCTATGAATGAGGTGCAAACAGCACTTGCCATTCCCAGGTTAGGGTGCAGTTGCCTGTGACCACATGCTCTAGTAAATACAAATACAGGGGGCTCAACACTCACCATAATAATCTAACTCACCTTAATATACAAAGAAAAATATATATTTATTATTACTTATTTGTTTATTTATTTAATTGAATTGGGTCATCTATAGGCCACCAGGCCAGGGGCAGGATTTGGACAGGAGCCTATTGCTTGATGTCACTAAAATGGCTTTAAAGGGAGAAGTCATAATCATGGGAGACTTTAATCTACCTGATGTGAATTGGGAGGAGTCTTTTGCAAGATCATCTACAAGTGGCAAATTTCTAAATTCCCTACAGGGAGCCTCTCTCAAGCAATTGGTGAGGGAGCCTACTCGCAAATATTAGATTTAATACTCACAAATGGTGACAGGATAACAGACATATATGTGGGTGAGAACCTGGGATCCAGTGATCATCAAGCAGTATGGTTTAGTATCAAGGCAGGGTCCAACTCCAGTCACACAAAAACTAAGGTGTTGGATTTTAGGAAGGCTGACTTTGCAAAAATGGGGAAATGTTTAAGCGACTCATTAGAGGATTGGATGAACTTGAAAGGAGTGCAGGAGAGGTGGAGAAAATTAAAAAGTGCAATACTAAAGGCAACGGACCTTTGTATCAAAAGGGTTAAGAAAAGTACCAGGAAAAGGAAGCCAGTGTGGTTTACTAAAGAGGTGTCAACTAGTGTAAAAGCAAAAAAGATGGCCTTTGGGACATACAAGCAGACTCAAAATAATAATGACAAAGAAGTGTATCTTGCCAGACGCAAAGAGGCTAAGAAAGTGATCAGGCGTGCCAAGGCACAAGCTGAGGAGAAAATGGCTCAGTCAGTAGATAAAGGAAACAAAACTTTTTTAAGTATATAAGTGAAAGGAGAAAATCAAATGGAGGAATAATAAGACTGCGGACAGACACTGAGAATTTGGTGGAGGGAGACAAGGCAATTGCAGATCATCTAAATAATTACTTTTGCTCTGTATTCACAATAGAAGGAGAAGGGAAGGGACCACAGTTAAGTTGCAAGGACATTCATAAAAATAAGGTAGATGGAGGTACATTTACTAGGGAGAAAGTCCTAACAGAACTTTCAAGACTGAAAGTGGATAAATCAATGGGGCCAGACGGAGTGCATCCAAGGATACTAAAATAACTAAAAGATGTGTTGGTAGCGCCATTAACAGATTTATTCAACCAGTCACTAGATACAGGTGCAGTTCCAGAGGACTGGAGAAAAGCAAATGTAGTTCCACTGCACAAAAGCGGAAGCAAAGAAGAAGCAAGTAACTACAGACCAGTGAGCCTTACATCAGTAGTAGGGAAAATAATGGAAACACTATTAAAAGAAAGAATAGTGGAATATCTTAAATTAAACAACTTACAGGATCCAAAACAGCATGGTTTTACTGCAGGGAGATCATGCCAAACAAGTCTCATTGACTTTTTTGACTCCGTGACCAAAATACTAGATGAAGGGGGGGCTGTAGATGTGGCATATCTAAACTTTAGTAAGGCATTTGACACTGTCCCACATCGCAGGCTGCTAAATAAACTTGAAAGTGTGGGATTGGATTATAAAACAATTAAATGGATAAGAACCTGGTTGCAGGATAGGAAACAGACAGTTGTAGTAAATGGAGTGCATTCTATGGAGGGACATGTTACCAGTGGAGTACCCCAGGGATCTGTACTTGGACCAGTGCTCTTTAATATCTTTGTTAGTGACATTGCAAATGGTATTGAAGGGAAAGTATGCCTTTTTGCAGATGATACAAAGATATGCAACAGAGTAGACACACCAGGAGGGGTAAATCAAATGACTGATGATCTAAGTAAACTTGAGAATTGGTCAAAAGAATGGCAACTACAGTTTAATGCTAAAAAATGCAAAATTATGCACTTGGGACTCAAAAACCCAAAGGCTCAATATAGTATCAAGGGTACTATAATAGAAACTACTGAGGAGGAAAGAGATCTAGGAGTCAATATTTCAAGTGACTTAAAGGCAGGGAGGCAATGTAACAAAGCAATGAGGAAGGCTAGTCAGATGCTTGGTTGCATAGGGAGAGGAATCAGTAGCAGAAAAAAAGACGTAATAATGCCACTTTATAGGTCATTGGTACGACCTGGAATACTGTGTCCAGTTCTGGAGACCATATCTTCAGAAGAATATAAATACATTGGAGAGTGTACAAAGAAGGGCAACTAAAATGGTTCATGGCCTACATCACAAAACTTACCTGGATAGACTAAAAGATCTTAACATGTATAGTTTGTAGCAGAGAAGGGAAAGGGGGGACATGATAGAAATCTTCAAATATATCAAGGGTTTTAACATAGTACAGGTGGGAAATTTTCTTCAAAGGAAAACAAGTAATAAAACACGAGGACATGCACTGAAACTGGAGGGAGGTAGGTTCAGGAGAAAAGTTAGAAAGAATTACTTCACAGAAAGGGTAGTGGATAAGTGGAATAGCCTCCCATCAGAGGTGGTACAGGCTAAGACAGTAGAACAATTTAAACATGCTTGGGATAGGCATATGAATATCCTTACAAAGAAATAAGGATTAAAAAGGGTTGAGTTTACCTGAAGGGTAAAAAAAAAGGGGCAGACTAGATGGGCCAAATGGTTCTTATCTGCCGTCAAATTCTATGTTTCTATACCATTAAGTATTATTAAAAGACTTACGATATGATACACTTTCTTGTTATTACCATGCATAACATAGTAACAAAATACAGTTTAGCATCAGTCAGATACAATATATACAATATATTATACAGCACTACACATTACACTACACTATATTATACAGCGCCCCACTACACATTAATAAAACCTGCTACATATATCAGATACAAGAATTCAATTCCACAATGGCTCTTGGAAAAAAGCTATTTTTTAATCTACCTGTTTTAGCCTTAAGGCATCAAAAAAGCCTACGGTACGGCAAGAGTGTGAACAATCTCTGAGCCGGGTGAGTCGGATCCTTCAGAATACTCTGTGGCCATCGTAAGCAACGTTTCTTCTCAATATCCACCACCGTTGGAAGAGAAGTCCCAACAATCCACTCAGCTGTCTTAACTACCCGCTGAACCATCCTGGGTTGTGCTATTGTACAGCTCCCATGCTATACCGTAGCGCAGCCGGTTAAGATGCTTTCAATCCCGGGTGTGACAGCATGTCATGGCTTGGTTTGTGGGAAAAATACCAAAAAGAGCCCATTCTGGTGTTAAATGCAAATAGTTAACCAGATGGTCCATAACATATTTGCAAAGTTGTATCCAGAATCCTCTAATTATAGGGCACATCCAACAGTGGTAAATATCTGCTTGAGCTTCACCACATTTCCAACAATTATGATAATTTGAGGTGCCAATTAAAAGCATTTTATGAGGGGAAAGATATGAAACATATTAATAAACATTTAAAACTGTAATTAATAAACATCTGAAGGTCATTATGATGAATAGGAAATGTTTACTTGGCAATTTACACCCTTATTTTGACAAATTCACTTGGCACTCAAAGAGTTAAAGCAAGGAGTCAGATCTAATATCAATATCAAAGATTGGTGCAGATCACAGTTATCTTTCTTTTCAGATAATACCTGACATTGTGAGGTATTACTTTTGTTATACTTTGGTTGGGTACACTGGCACTTTGGGAACTCAAAGCACAGCATTTTTTGTGTCTGCCAAGCACTAGCTTGCTCTGCAAGCTATGGCCCGCTGGAACATACAGTTCCACAAAAGTAACTGGTTTAAAAAGCAAATTACCCAAATCCCTCATCCAACACTTTTTTCTCTAACATAAGGCAATCTTCTTTAATTACATAATCTGAGAGAAGAAAACCAATCTCTGACCTGCTTCGTTTCTAGGAGAAGCAAGTATTATGTACTTTTATTTTAAATGGCCCTCATCATTATCCATACTCCTGCTGCATTAAGACACATTTAGAGCTTAAAATACATGCAACTCAATATACACACATTTAGAGTACAATTTTATTGTTGTAATTTGACAATTATATTTTGTATCAAAATTGCAGCCTTCTAGGTCTCTAAAATTGTAGCTTATAAGAGAAAGGGAACATCCTCACTCCTTATTTCCAGCAGTATGACAGCTTTGCTATTAATGTTATTTTTGGTCCTTTTAATGCCTTTTCCATGCAAAGTGCATGTTAATGGTATAAAAATCTTCCTTTCAAAAGTAAATCCACTTACCAGAACATTTGAGGATGTGTAAAAGTCAGGACATTTACAGGGCAAAACAGTTCTTCGGCCAACAGCTAAAGCGCAAAAGCAAAATAATATGGTCTATCTCCTAAATCTCTTTAAAATATTTTTGATAGACAGCGCATGCATTCGGCTATTATGATGCATGTGTGAGGCCATCCTGCAATAAAATCCTGCTATGTTTTTGTTTGCTGGAAGTTTTTAAGTTGATTGACAGAAAGACAGCATTTGGGGGTGGTAACTGGCCATTTTCTGGGAGTGTCAGATAAAATGAAGGCATGCCAAGACGATTGAGGGGAAGTCGTGTCAGCTCTATCACCAACCAGCCTATTTCTATTGCAGCCGCCGAGTATGTCCTAGGCTATGCACAGACTGCACAGAGTGGAACAAGCATTGGTGAGCTGCTTGTGAATGGATTTGCAGTTTTTTGCATGGCTGTGGTATTTTTGCAAGCAATGTTAAGCAATTTGCAGCCTTGAATAGGACAGGATTTCCCTCTGCCTGGGCACCGTATACAAGATTGCAGAGCTCTACAACTAATCAGGCATGCAATCAGGTCTGAATTAGGCCCTACAGTTGTAGCATTGTACTCAATCCTATATGTTAATGCGAAATCATCATAAACTAAAGGACAAATCTGTGCTTCTGAGAGTGCAAACCTATCTCACCCACTGTCCTATCGTCCATACAAGCATAATCATCATCATTATTCCCCTTTCAGACCGCCAAATCAGCCTGGATTATTGCCGTGCTGTTAACCCGGGTTGATCCTAGGTGTGAAAGCGCCTAGCAAACCGAGAGTTCAACCCTGGCACCAGGGTTGAACATTGCTGTGATCCAAGTTGCTGTGCAGTGTAAGCCCTGCCTCCTCCCCTGCCCCGATGATATGCCACTCCCCTCCACCCCACCCCAATGTGATGTCAGCGTACTGGCAAATAAGCTGGGATGATGCAGGAGCTTTCAGACTACAAATGTAGGGTTACTCCTGGGAGGGACCCATGTTCCGGTCCCCGGTTTGACCTGACATTTGCGATCTGAAAGGGTTATAAGTTTAGGGTCTTGCAATAACCGTGCGTTATGTGCAATAAATCCATCACAGCCAAGCTACCCACAACTAGTTAGCAGGGAAGCTGTAGGAAGCAGTAAAAAGAGCGGAGATGTTGCCAGTGGAGAGGCTGCCCATGGCAACCAATCAGCTTTATAGTAACATTTATCAAGTGCATTCTAAAAAATGATATGTAGAAGGTAGGTAGAAGTTGATTGGTTGCCATGGCCAACTTCTACACTGGCTCATTTTTCCATTATTTTCGCTGACTCATCCACCACCCCAGAATCTCATGGAGCTGTAAATAGAGGTACATGCCCACAACACTCATACAGTATGTCATCAGAAAAAGCTGCTCTGTGCATCTTGATACTCATTGCTCAGTTGACGCCCAGAAACACCTATTTCACCCTGGTCCCTATTCGAATAAGAAGTGTAATGCACACTGACATATGGAAATATTTTATATTATTATATTATTATTATATTAGTTTGAAATGTAGGTTAATTTTAGAATCTGAATGTGCCACTGTTGTTAATGTCAACAAAAAAGTCAGCATATACAGTACAAAAAAAAATTACAATTAACAATTTTTTTTAAAATATGTTGTAATTATTTTTTTTTTTTACAGTTTATTTGTTGATTTTTATTTTTTTATTTTTTTTTATTTAGCACTAATGCAGGAAAGTTGCCTGTTATTTTTTGGACTAGTAAGTGACAGGTTTTCAGAAAGCTGTCATATTGAAGGTTAAGGTTTTGAGTGATACCATACAGTATATTTGACAATAATTAAAATGAAGCTGTTAATTATATCTTTATAGTTTCATATAATTCTATTAAACAAGCCCACATAAGTGCCATTAATAATAAAATGATAAAAAAAAGATACGTCGCAATACATCTGACAAAGTTTTCAGCAACAAGGCAGCCCATTTGAAAATGTGTACAGTTATGATAATTTTTCTGTCGTAAAACATTGAATGGTACTGATTTATTAAGTAAAAAATCTGTATAATTTAATTTTGTTCTCGCTAGAATGATCATCTAAAGGAATGTTACACTAGATATAAATGATCAATGTTTCCCGTAACATACTCATGCTCTGATTACAAATTATTACATAAAGTGCTTTGTGTAATATATTCCAAAAACTAAAATCATTACAAATAAGTGACATTTGTTCTCCCAAGTTAAAACAATAAAGTTACGCCTTCACTTACTTACATGTTCCAATTTAGTTTTAATTACAGCTCCTATACTTCTGCCTTCACCATAAATTAGTTACAAGATCTAAGAATAATGTCAGTTTGTTTTTTACATTGTTAAAACATTGGGCTTAATTCATATTTGTACGCAAACCTTATTATACAAATAGGATGTTGTTGAGTCTGCATATGTGCACAATGGTTCTTGCCATAGGTGCCGATTCTGTGGGTGCTCAAGGGCCCGAGCACCCACAGGAATTAATGAGCACCCACGTGCCCGAAACTCCAGATTCCCAATGCCAGGCCACTGTATTTGCTTGTTGAGTTCCCTTTTTAATGTTTTTTATATATATATGGACTTATTCGGGACCATTCCCAAAATAAATGGACTCATGCTAAAGAATAATCTGTTAAGAATCGGCTCCCCAAAAAGAAAAAGAATAATGATTGACGGAGGGAAAAAATCTCCTTGAAGAAACCGCTTCTATTAATTTGTGTTAAAGTGTAAATAACTTATAACATTGGGCTCTGTTCAATAGTATGTTTACATTGTGCCGGAAGTGACGTTCCGGCCTTTGAAACGCAAGGAGGAACTCGGGGTGGAATGCAAGAGGTGCGTGCCCAACTTCCGACGGAAGCTCCGTTCACTTCGGTCCAAGTGCTGGCGCCAGAGAATGTGATTTTCTTTGGCGCCTTTTTCTGCTATTTAAATCCCACCAGCCACGGGAAACATCATGCTTCTGGTGAAGGACCCAAAGGTCCGAAATGCATTAAGCAGGTGTTCCCGTGGCTGGTAGAATCACCCGTTTTTATTTGGAGGAGTTCTGTTTGTCATCCTTTGATTTCAACACGACCAAGAGTGGTTCCGGAGCCTTACAGGATCGTTGGAGAAATTTTGGGTGTAACCTCCTACTACTTTATCACCGGCTGGTGACTATATGCTTTTTATTATATCAAAATTGTGAGTGCAAAAATAAAATTGTTATCCCCTTTCAGCAAAAGGTGTTGCACTATTCTTCTTTCTTTTATAGAATATACAGAGATTGAAACCATCACCCTTTCCATTTCACAGTGGAGGATTGGGATCTCGTATTTGATGTTCCCTTGTGAATTATTCAAGGACTTATGTACCTCTACACCAGTGGGTCCCAAACTGTGTGCCTAGGCACCCTGGGGTGCCTCAGGACACTTGCAGGGGTGCCTTGGGTTGGTGGACCAGGATCAATTCATATTAGTTATGTGCAATGTAACAGGCAAAACCAGTGTTGGTGGCTGCCAATCATAATATATGTGGGCAAACAAGAGCAAATCCTGTCCCTCACCACATAACTGTGGCATATAAACACAATGCACTTACTTTTATATTTTTCCTGAATTTCTCAATAAGAAGCATTCGGCCTATGGGTGCCTTGAAAACATTTTTATGCTCTAGGGTGCCTTGATTCAAAAAAGTTTGGGAACCCCTGCTCTACACACTATACTGAGAACACTTACCTTGCTATTATAGTGTAAGTTATCTGAAAGCTCTAGGGGTATTTTGATTTTTTCTTGTTGTATCCAATTTGCTAGAAGGTGGGTGAACTTTCTGATATCAATTACCAGCAGCATTCAGATATCAGCGCAAAATAAGTACCAAACAACACTTTGTTTTTTCCTCCCACAATCCAAATATATACTGGTAGGTTATTTGGCTCCTAACAAAATTAGTTAGGGAATATAGATTGCAAGCTCCACTGGGGCAGAGACTGATGTGAATGTTCAAATATTCTCTGTAAAGCTCTGCGTAATATGTGTGCGCTATATAAGAAACTGTTAATAAATAATAATAAATAAATTTGACATGAGAGGCTTTGCTCAATTAAAAAAAAAATAGTTTTTTCAAGTTAGGAACTGGAAAGCAGAGTATCAGTCCAAAGGCTTAGTAGCATAGAGGATTGGTGGAGGGGCCCAACGTGTTTCGCCCAGCTCTGGACTTCTTCAAGGGGAGCAAGGCCTTGCTCCCCTTGAAGAAGTCCTGAGCTGCTGGATGAGTGGATAAATGCTATATATATATACCGGAGCCAGCGACCTACCGACGGGATCAAGATAGGTAAGTATCAGTGTGTGTGTGATGTGTGTATTAAACTTTTATTTAAAATTTGTGTCAGTGTGTTTTGTGTACTATTTTTTTAACTGTGGAACTACAAGTGCCAGCGGGCCCTTTAATGCCAAGCAGGCTGGGACTTGTGGTTCTCCAAGTCCCAGCTTGCTGGGGAGGCTTGCTGGCACTTGTAGTGCCACAGTAAAAAACAATAGTTTAATCTTTTTTTTTACACTTGAATCTGCCCGATGCCCACCGCCCAGGGGCATCGGGGACAGCACCAGGCTTCAGCCTGGTCAGGTAAGTCCTGGAGGGGGGGGGGGGGCCTTTATTGGGGGGGTCCCCACTCCCCCAGGGCAACTGGCCAGGCTGACTGGTCAGAGGGCTGAATGCTTTGGCCGGGGGGGACTTGTATAAAAAGTCTCCCCCCGGCTGTGGCATTACCCTGCTGGCTGGTTTTGCCTGAAGTTGGTTCTTAAAATACGGGGGACCCCTACTCATTTTGTCCCCGGTATTTTGGGAACCAGCCCCAGAGCAGGAGCCTGGGGCTGGTTGTTAAAAATCGGGGAACCCCTATTTGTCGGGTTCCCTGATTTTTAATTACCGGCCTTGGCTCCTTCAGCCTGGTGCTGGTTACAGCTGTGGGGGGGACCCCACGCTGTTTTTTTTTTAATTTATTTAATTTTTCTATTTTCTTTACACCTTGCAGCCTGCACGGATCTGACTGATCCGTGCAGACTGCCTGTACGAATTTGTATTAGCGGCCGTATATATGGCCAGATAATACGAATTCCTACGACATCGGTGGGTTACAAAGCAGTCGTATCTGACTGCTTTGTACATTCCCCTCCAGAACATGACTTTGCATACGACTGAAACAGTCGTATGCAGTCGTAGGGGAAATACCAATACGAAAAACTAGGTTTTTCATATTGGTAAATTTCCCCCTTAATGTCAGGTGCCAAACAATCTTCCCTGCCTTGCTGCACTCTGCCCCACCATAGTTACAGCCCTGCTGGTGTACTTAAGTATTTAAGTCAGAAAAGTAGTGATAACAAAAACTGTTTAAATATATTAGTAAACATTGTACCACTTTTTCTAATTTGGATACAAACCAGCAAGCATTATTTAATAAAATTAAGATTTTACCAAGGTCACTTATACAAATGAATCACTTTCTCTATATGATACACTATTTTTTGTGATCGTACTATCAAAATGACATCATTAGGAATGCTTAGTAAACAGTAATTTATGGGCCGCGTTCCATTGCTATACACCGTCACTGCGATACAGAATGCAGCTTTTTTGTGGATTCTGCCAGGCTGCTCAGGGTCCTGATAAAAGCTTCTCAGAACCCTGAGCAGCCAAGTGTCAATCATTCAGGGGTCTCCTCCTTCCAAACAACCCGCCTCAAGCAAATGATGAAGAGATTGGCAGAGCAAAATGTGAGAAGCCTGCAGTCACTCAAGTCACCATTACACAATTTACCAGGCAGACTTTTTTTTATTGTATTAAGTTACCTCTCTACCAGTGTACCCCTCTACTAAGCCCCTTGTACATCCCTCTGCCAGTCTCCCTCCTGTGCCCCCTCTGCCAGTTCTGCTGTACTCTCATCTGCCAGTCCTCCTGTGCCCCCCTCTGCCAGTCCTCCTCTATTCCCCTCTGCCAGTCCTTCTCTATTCCCCTCTGCCACTACCACATTACCCCTCTCTGCCAGACTCAAAAAGCCAGTCTGCTTGTATGCTCCCTTTGCCAGGCCTCATGTACCCCCTCTGCCAGGGGTGTAACTTTACCTAACTGGGCCACATAGCAAAATGTTGAAGGGATGGGTTATGTGGTGGGCAGTGAGATGTGGGCAGTTACCTGACATGGGAGGGAGGGTGGGGGCAGGGTGACAGACACTGGAATAGTGGGGGCCATTGGGCTGGGGACAAGGGATGGCAGCATCACTTACCTATTGACTGCTTGTAGGACCATGCACAATGCAGCTCCTCAGCTCTGTTTGAATCTCCTCCATGATCCATGCTGCTGTGGAAGGAGGTGAGCTGCCAAGTCATATCCTCGCCCTGCTAGGTCTTAGGATCAGTGCTGTTTCTGTCGAAGCTGAGTCCAGGGGAGGGAGTGGATCACCCATGCTCCGCGCCGGGATTCATCTTAAGTGCCGGGGGAGCCGCCGAGTCATTCCCCCCTCGGCCCGCTGGGTCTGAGGATTAGCGCTGCAGCCGGCGGGGCTGGGACCGGGGGAGGGAGGGGATCCGCCATGCTCAGTGCCGGGATTCATGATAAGTGCCGGGGGAGGGGGAGTGGGGAGCCGCCAAGTCCAGATGCCCCTACTGCACGGGTGTCAAACACAAGGCCTGCGGGCCAAATCCGGCCCGCCAGACCTCGTCATGTGGCCCACGCAGCCGCCGCCACCCACCCCCGCCTGGCGCCGATTTCATTACTGCGGGAAGCCATCACAGTGTGAGTGTCACATCACATTCAGTGACACTCACATGACGACTCGAGACTGAGAGACATACCTAACAACGTGAGGAAGCCGGGTGACACAGTCACTCCGCCGCGGCGCTCACTGGGAGGAGGAGGGAGGCAGGACAGTGGACACAGACTTGTTAGTGTCACTGTGTGACGTGCCCGACTCCTCCCCGGCTCCTCCTGCGGGCAGCGGCTACGGCGCTGCCATGTGTGACACATGCCCGCCTGACAGCAGTGCCAGTGACACCGTGACTTGCATGCTGCTGCGGCTGCCTGTCGGACTTGGACACCGGCCCGGGGGTGAGCTGCCTCCTGCCTGTGGTGCCGCGCTGCGCAGCAGTGGCATCAGTTGGTTCAGTATATTTACTGTAAGTTCGGCAGTGGGGTGGGCACAGTTATGTTGTCTCTTGTTGTCCAGACCAGTTTGTCCAGTCCAGAGTCCGTGGCCGGGCAGGCAGAGAGCCAGGCCAGCAGCACACAGCCGCAGCCTGAGCCCACAAATCTGCAGTGCGGCTGCCTGTGTCCAGGGTGGGATGCAGTTACAATCCCGGCGGTCGGGATCCCGGCGGTCAGAATCCCGACTCCGGAATCACGACCGCCGAAATGCCGACACATTCTCCCTCCGTGGGTGTCCACGACACCCCTGGAGGGAGAATAAATTAGCGTGCCGAGCGTAGGGAGGCACTGGGCCCGCTGCGTGGCGAGCGCAGTGAGCCCGCAAGGGGGGGCGATCCACGTCCCCCCCTTGTTGGGATTTCGGCTGTCGGGATTCCGGCGTCGGGATTCTGAACGCAGGGATCACGACCGCCGGGATTCAATACTGAATCCTCCAGGGTCATTATCATTATCTGTCCCACTGTCACCACCAGTCCAGAACTCTAGCGAGAGTCCTGAAAACCCAGAGGCCGAGGTCACCTGCTAAGCGATCTGACGTCACGTCACTGTGCCCTGTCCCAGGCCCCCAGCCAATCTCCCTGCTAGTTATTACTTACATTATTACATAAAACAGTAATAATTGAATGCAGTGACAATAATTTATGATAATAAAGAGTGGACACATAGTCCTACAGATACAATCGGCCCTTTGAGGGTGACCAAACTGCTGATGCGGCCCCCGATGAATTTGAGTTTGACACCCCTGCCCTACTGTATGATCAGTGCTTTAGCCAGTGCGCTGGTAGTGACGCAGAGGGAGTCTCCCGTTCACATATTCCAGTACTGGAAAGGGGAGGGGGGGAGACTACAGCCGGGTGGGGGAGGGGACACTTTAAAAAAAACTGCAAGAGGGTGCAAGGAATTGTCTGCTGGGCCTTGGGGCCCCCCAAGCCTCTGAGCCCCATAGCAGTGGCATCCCCTGCACCCTCTATAGTTACGCCACTGCCCTCTTCTAGTACTCCTGTGCCCCCCTCTGCCAGTCCTCCTGTGCTTCCCTCTGCCAGTCCTCCTCTATGGTAAAGAAATGGTCAAGGTGTGGATAATGTAAGGTTTAATGTAACAACAGTTTTCTTTCTCAATATTTGTATTGTTTTATATAAAGATTGAGGTATTGTACATTATCAAAAACTAAAAGTTCCACCACCACAGCCCAAATGTTGACATTTATAAAAAAAAAGCAAAATCTATACAGACTGTTTGAACTATACACCCTGTTTGAAGCCCTACCCCCACAAAAGCTCCACCTACATCTCTGCCCACTATGCTCCATCATGTGCCAATACGTGTGAGGGTGGATCCATTTAATGAGCGCGGCTGCAAAAAATGGTGGGTACGCCAAACAAAATTCTGGGAGTGTTTGGGAAAAGGCAGGCATGTTTATGCCTGCTAGGTGTGGGCAAATGATGTTGGCACCCACCCGGAAGTCAGTAGCGCACGCAGGGGGGGTTTCTGAGTACCCAGAAACCCCCCAGGAGTCTAAGGAACCTAGGGCCTTATTCTGGTTGGTGCGGTCCTTTCCGAATTCTTTTGGAGCTGACCGAACGCCACGTTGTGCGGACATTGTAAGAACAAACGCCCACAGGTCGTCCGCATTCGGACGGACTCACTCTCTAAGAAGAGGGTGTGTTTTCGGACTACATCCAAACCGTGCGTGTGCGGTGGGAACACAAAGATTCTGAACGGTCTTACAGCGTCAGAACGGAAGCTGCCCGTACGCACCGATGCTCCGTTGCTACGGTAACGCCGCCGGCTGGCTGTGGGATGCGGCTGAGGACGTAATTCCAATGACGTCACTCTCAGGCGCGGTCGGGGCGCAGACGTGGGACCGGAGGGAGGACGCACGGGTGCACTCGGCTATATAGTAAGTTCATTTCTGTTTTTTCCTTGTCTTTGAAAAAGGTTAATAAAGTAACCGAAACGTCAGACATATCCAGTCGTGGGTCTGCATTTATTTCTTTATCAAATCCGTGGGAGTGCCGCCTTCTTGTATCTTTGATACACTTCTGCATATATATATATATATATATATATATATATATATATATATATATATATATATATATATCACACACATACATACATACATACATACATACATACCACATGAAAAGGCTGGTTTTGTCACTCTAACACTTACTCTGTAGGAGACCTCACAGTCATAGTGTTCCCTCTGAATAAAACCCACCCATGACTAAGCTGCTGCAGCTTTTGTCCTTGGATCTGAGAAGCATGTAATGAGCTCCACCAATGTCAACTCATCAAAAACCTATCAGGCTATGTTCTCTGCTGCAACGTGGCATGGGACTTAGTCAACTCTCAATAATGCACAGTAAACTTGTGCAATAATGGATGGTTTTGCTGCCGATGTTCTGCTCCATTAATCATTGTCATATTGCCAGTTAGGTGAAGCTGCAGCACTAACCCACTAATCCCTTTAATCCGGGATACAGATTTGGTACACAGGTTCTGTGGCATTTTAAATTGAGGTGAAAGCCATCCCCCGAACCTGTGTAATTAAAATGTGTTCTGGATGATAGTGATGATTTGCTCACCCTATCTAACCCCTAAGTGTGTCTGTTGTTACCCACTTAGTTTTCATACTTTTTACAATAGTTAATCACTAATAATTCAGCATTGCGACATAATAAACAGTACTCAAAAAAGTCAATAATTATACATTATGTATACCTACCACTTTCCACCACCTCCACCTCCTGAGGGGACTCCTCCATGACATAGCCCCAGTCCAGAACTCTAGCGAGAGTCCTGAAAACCCAGAGGCCGAGGTTACCTGCTAAGCGATCTGACGTCACGTCACTGTGCCCTGTCCCAGGCCCCCAGCCAATCTCCCTGCTAGTTATTACTTACATTATTACATAAAACAGTAATAATTGAATGCAGTGACAATAATTTATGATAATAAAGAGTGGACACATAGTCCTACAGATACAATCGGCCCTTTGAGGGTGACCAAACTGCTGATGCGGCCCCCGATGAATTTGAGTTTGACACCCCTGCCCTACTGTATGATCAGTGCTTTAGCCAGTGCACTGGTAGTGACGCAGAGGGAGTCTCCCGTTCACATATTCCAGTACTGGAAAGGGGAGGGGGGAGACTACAGCCGGGTGGGGGAGGGGACACTTTAAAAAAAACTGCAAGAGGGTGCAAGGAATTGTCTGCTGGGCCTTGGGGCCCCCCAAGCCTCTGAGCCCCATAGCAGTGGCATCCCCTGCACCCTCTATAGTTACGCCACTGCCCTCTTCTAGTACTCCTGTGCCCCCCTCTGCCAGTCCTCCTGTGCTTCCCTCTGCCAGTCCTCCTCTATGGTAAAGAAATGGTCAAGGTGTGGATAATGTAAGGTTTAATGTAACAACAGTTTTCTTTCTCAATATTTGTATTGTTTTATATAAAGATTGAGGTATTGTACATTATCAAAAACTAAAAGTTCCACCACCACAGCCCAAATGTTGACATTTATAAAAAAAAAAAGCAAAATCTATACAGACTGTTTGAACTATACACCCTGTTTGAAGCCCTACCCCCACAAAAGCTCCACCTACATCTCTGCCCACTATGCTCCATCATGTGCCAATACGTGTGAGGGTGGATCCATTTAATGAGCGCGGCTGCAAAAAATGGTGGGTACGCCAAACAAAATTCTGGGAGTGTTTGGGAAAAGGCAGGCATGTTTATGCCTGCTAGGTGTGGGCAAATGATGTTGGCACCCACCCGGAAGTCAGTAGCGCACGCAGGGGGGGTTTCTGAGTACCCAGAAACCCCCCCAGGAGTCTAAGGAACCTAGGGCCTTATTCTGGTTGGTGCGGTCCTTTCCGAATTCTTTTGGAGCTGACCGAACGCCACGTTGTGCGGACATTGTAAGAACAAACGCCCACAGGTCGTCCGCATTCGGACGGACTCACTCTCTAAGAAGAGGGTGTGTTTTCGGACTACATCCAAACCGTGCGTGTGCGGTGGGAACACAAAGATTCTGAACGGTCTTACAGCGTCAGAACGGAAGCTGCCCGTACGCACCGATGCTCCGTTGCTACGGTAACGCCGCCGGCTGGCTGTGGGATGCGGCTGAGGACGTAATTCCAATGACGTCACTCTCAGGCGCGGTCGGGGCGCAGACGTGGGACCGGAGGGAGGACGCACGGGTGCACTCGGCTATATAGTAAGTTCATTTCTGTTTTTTCCTTGTCTTTGAAAAAGGTTAATAAAGTAACCGAAACGTCAGACATATCCAGTCGTGGGTCTGCATTTATTTCTTTATCAAATCCGTGGGAGTGCCGCCTTCTTGTATCTTTGATACACTTCTGCATATATATATATATATATATATATATATATCACACACATACATACATACATACATACATACATACCACATGAAAAGGCTGGTTTTGTCACTCTAACACTTACTCTGTAGGAGACCTCACAGTCATAGTGTTCCCTCTGAATAAAACCCACCCATGACTAAGCTGCTGCAGCTTTTGTCCTTGGATCTGAGAAGCATGTAATGAGCTCCACCAATGTCAACTCATCAAAAACCTATCAGGCTATGTTCTCTGCTGCAACGTGGCATGGGACTTAGTCAACTCTCAATAATGCACAGTAAACTTGTGCAATAATGGATGGTTTTGCTGCCGATGTTCTGCTCCATTAATCATTGTCATATTGCCAGTTAGGTGAAGCTGCAGCACTAACCCACTCATCCCTTTAATCCGGGATACAGATTAGGTACACAGGTTCTGTGGCATTTTAAATTGAGGTGAAAGCCATCCCCCGAACCTGTGTAATTAAAATGTGTTCTGGATGATAGTGATGATTTGCTCACCCTATCTAACCCCTAAGTGTGTCTGTTGTTACCCACTTAGTTTTCATACTTTTTACAATAGTTAATCACTAATAATTCAGCATTGCGACATAATAAACAGTACTCAAAAAAGTCAATAATTATACATTATGTATACCTACCACTTTCCACCACCTCCACCTCCTGAGGGGACTCCTCCATGACATAGCCCCAGGCCTCCTCCTCCTGCGGCACCTCACAGGCCTCCTCCTCCTCCTGGCCCTGGTCAGCCTCCTCAAGGCCTTGCTCCTCCTCCTGGCCCTGGTCAGCCTCCTCCCGGGCCTGCTCTGCCTCTTCAAGGCCCTGGTCAGCCTCCTCAAGGCCCTGCTCCTCCTCCTCCTGGCCCTGGTCAGCCTCCTCCCGGGCCTGCTCTGCCTCCTCCCGGGCCTGCCTCACATGCTGCTAAAAAAATGAGAAGGCTGAGTGTCAATTAAGGGTCATTATTTTATGAATCATAATAAAAAAAAAACAATGACATATTATATCCACATGACAGCATGTCAAAGAGGAAGTAACACACATATAGTGTATGCCATTTTCAACTCATTAACAGCCATTTAACCACATTTACATAAATAATTTACTTAAATCATTCACTGGTAAATATGTAATGTTTGCATAAAAACTCACATCTTGCTATCTGGTGCCATAGACGCTGCAGAAGGTCGGGCTGGCGTCGGCACAGATCCGACCAGCGTCGCTCTAGCTGTGCAACGGACCTCCGCACCTGGGTCAGCGCGAATATTCTGCGCCGGGCAACAAGATACGCCCGGCGCTTATCGCAGTTACTTATAAAGGGCCCCGCAGGCTCCAGCCTGGTCTCCATGACAGAGACCAGGGCCCTGAGTTCAGCTGTGCTGAACGGTGCTGCTCTTTGGTAGCTCGCCATGTTAGCAATGGCGCATCACAAACAATCATGTACTGTAATTGGTTGGTAAGATTGTTATTTGGTATTAACTTTATTGATCATTATTACATGAACAGTGTGTATACGCTACAACAATCGGCGAAAACATCGCACCGCCAAACAACGCTTGCTATAGCTTGGCATCGCTGAGCTGCCCTTCGCATTACTTGGTATATGGAAATAATATTGCCACCAATAACCACATCACCAACACATACAAAACAGACAGGGTGAAAGAAGTTGGGAAACCAATATAATCACCAAACATGGCTGAAAACAACAGGTGAAATAGTGTGCAACAATATACAGTTACACATATCTCTACAAGATACTAAATTAGACAGCCTTATTGGTGTGAAACCAATACACCACAAACATACAAAATAGTGCAATACCTTTTCCCATTATTAGGCCATGGTGCCATGTAAACACTTACCTTATACCGGCCCACACTAGAGATGTGGATTCAAATATACCTAGCATCAAGGCAGTATTGAGAGGCCTATCACATGTGATTTGGATGCAAGCAGTGATTACTATTGCATGAGTTGTGGACTGGATTAACATATGGAATGGGTTAGTTACATTTGTTGTACATACAAAATAAGTGCACAGTACAAATGAACATTCACATATAGTATTTATGTCTGGCAAAAGTTGTAGCTGTTCATTGGTGTAAAAATCTGCCAATGAGTACAAAATCAGACTTGGAATGAACGCCTGGTTTTGTACAGTTTTTTTCCCGCTGGTATGGGCGTGGCGTTAGCGCTGCAGAAACACCACGGTGTTCGCCGCCATACAGTACGCTGCCGCACAGAACGCAGGGTGGGGCTGATGTACGCCAATTACATAAATGGGTATATATAGGTGTGCAAGAAAAACTAGATTGTGCTGCAAACATGTCTGGGTCACAATCAGAGGGAGAACAGGAGCATCAGCTCCTCCTAGCTCAGCTGGACTCCATCACCTCCAATGTGCACCTGACCAGAAACCAGCCATTGGGAGGTAAACAGGCAGCAGGGCCATCTTCAGCAGGGCCATCTTCAGTTGGGCCATCTTCAGCTGGGCCATCTTCATCTGGGCCATCTTCAGCTGGGCCATCTTCTGCCTCAGCAGAATCATTGGGAACACAGCAGGTGGCTTCACAAGAGAGTAGCCTGGCCAGCACTTCAAGTACAGCAACAGGTAGCCGTGGCTGTGGGTGTGAGCGTGACCGGAAGAGGCCAACAGAGGAACCAACCACCAAGAACAAGGCATTCCAACCGGAAGAACTGCAAATTCTTGTACCCCGTGCACGGGATTTGATCGAGTTGACACAGGTGAGGTTGACACCCACAATGAGATGGAGGATTTGGGAGGACATAACTGTGGAGATTAATGCGGTGGCTCCACAAGTTCGTGAGGCAGAGCACGTGAAGAAAAGGCAAGTTCAAGTGTTTGAAATTAGAGTTCAGCAATACCAGTAATGTGTGTATTAGAAGCCAGATGCAATTGTTAAATGGCAGGTCACGTTGCTAGGAGCAACAGACATGATTGCCATGTCACTTATTCTATATATATTATACGGTGAGTGTGAATGTATGTTCAAGGTGATTATTTTAAACTTTAAACTAATGTCAGTTATGTGTTATGAAGCAGACTTCCAAATCTGTAGCAGATAACAATGCATGCTAAATCAAACATCAGGGGTGACATGTAATAATATTTAAACTTTGGTTGCAGGTGGCATGACTTCAAAGGCAACCTCAAGAAGAAACTGACCGCACGTTGGGAACACAGCCACACCACTGGGGCTGGCCCCATGCCAGGCCAACTGAAGCTCACCCCCCTGGAGAAGTTGGCCACAGATTGCATTGCTATTGAGGAGGTCCGGGGGGCCGAGCAACATGGACAGTGAGGCCCAGTGGAAGTATTTGCGGCTGTACTTGAAGGTAATTAGTTAGCATGGCATAACTACTTTGTAAAAATTTTAAAGGAATGTGTTATAATTGTAAGTTTCTCTTTCAGCATCATCTCCAACGTGCGGTAGCGATCTTCTTGAGGATGTGGCGGAGGATACAGTGCCACCTACCACACATGGCAGCCATGTGCAGCAGCAGCAGCCAACAGCCACACAGGATGTGGACAGGTGGTTGCAGATGCTTACCCACATTCACCAGCAGGGAGAGTTAGCATCAGAGTGGCTGATTAGGACCAAGGAGGTCATGCAGGCTATTGTCAGCAACCAGCAGGCAATAGCTGGGAGCCAGCAGACAATAGCTGGCACCCAGCAGGCCATAGCTGGCAGCCTGCAGGTGTTGGCAGATCAAGCTGTGTGCCAAAATGACCTCCTCCTCCGCCATAATGAGCTTGTGGCGGAGCTACTTAACACCAATAGGGCCCTATTGTCAGCTGTTTCTGGTGCATTCCCAACACCAGCACTCCCTGCTGGTGGAAGGGGAAGATCATCCCCCCCTTCCACATCATCTGGTCCACCTGACCCACCATCACAACGTGGCCGTGGCCGAGGAGCTGCTGCACGTGGCAAGGCCCCTACCAGGGCCAAACGGTCATGAAAGTGAAGTGGCCTCCGCATTAATCTCCACCCTTATGTCGTCCCAAATCTTTCATTTTGCTGTGTGTGTCAACTTCATGTGCAACCCAATCCCGTGCAAAGGGTACACTAATTTGTGGTGCCTTCGGTTGGAATGTTTTGGTTGGTTCCCCTGTTGCCCTCTTTCTGCTACCATTACTGTCTGCTGTTCTTGAAGCGTTGGTCATATACTTTTCTTGTGAAGCCACCTGATGTGTTCCTAATGATTCTGCTGTGGTTATGTATGAAATGGCAAAAATTGTATACATGTTTGTTTTGTTTTCTAATTATTTGTATGTTACCTTTCTTTTTTGGCATGTGCCAAATAACATGCTAGAAAATTCATGTTTTCCACCAATTTAATAAATGTTATTTTTACCCCCAAATGTGTGCTGTTATTGCTGAATGTAAAAGTGACATGTAAAATTATATCATTGGTACCAATTTGTCCATTGCTTGAAGTGTAAATGTGGGCAAAATAGCAAACATGCAGTGGTGTTTTCAGCTTATATTTGTGTATTTAGTAATGGTCCATTTAGGCAGCAATGCTTCCAATTGAAGCAATGAAAAGAGTGTAATTAATGACTAATGAGTAGAGGAGTGGATTGTATTGTGTTCAGCTGAGAGGTGCTTCAGGTGCGGGCGTACTGATTGGGCGAACCGAATGCCTAGCACATGAACAAGTGGTCTCCGCAAAGTGAAACGTGCTTATGAAGACCGCATATTTCATGCGTGTTGGTTCGTTTGCAGTCGGTGTGCTGTCCGAATGCACGCCTACCACAGTTAGTGCACTCCCTCGTTTACGCCTTTATTTACACCAAGTTTTGCCCACTTTGAAACCACGCCCTTGTGTAGGTCCGAATGACGCCCATATTACGCCCATATTTCCAGAGTCAATGCGGTGCACATTTCTGGACGGTATTAGTGAGAACGAGTACGGAGACCATGCGTGGCACATGCACATTGCGTTGCCTACGCATGCGCAGACGGCTAAAAAGCGCCCTCCGAAAGAATTCGAAACGGACCACACCGACCAGAATAACCTCCCTAGTCTTAAAGCTGAGGGTCCCCTCTTTCCATGGGTACAAGAATTTTAAAAAATCAGCCCTTGTGATCCGGAGATATCTGACTTTAAAGTAGTGGTCCCATCCAAGCCTTTTAATTGCTCTTCCCAGTCAGATATTTCAGGTTCTGTCTGACAGAGTTTTTCTGAGGGTATATTCCAAAAGCTGGGACTCTCCCCCTTTGACAGACATCAGTAACGTGTCACTACTGTTCCCAGAACCAGAGACATCAGCCTTCCAGCTGCTGGTTACTGCTCCAGCTAAACACACCTGGTATGTAGTTTTATTTTCTCGTTGGCAGATTGCTCTGCCTCCTGAAATCTGATCCCCTACTGCCCAATAGCATTTGGTAGGTGGGATTCTCTAGTTTTTAATTCCATTAAAATCTAATAAATCTATTTCTGGGAACTGGAGAAATCTGCAGTCAAGCAAGCTGTCCTCCCACCAGGAAATTTTGAATAATAAGCCCACTCCACTATACACCCCTCCTCCTCATATTAAACATCCTGTATAACCCTGGAAGTTATGTATCAGGGCCCCTTCATTCAGCTCAATGCCCCCTTCTCCCACCATCTGTACAGTAAAGGGGTAATTAGTGGAAATTACTGATCCAGGCCCTACATGCTGAGCGGTTGATACAATACCCCCTACCACCCACTGGACATCAAAGCTTCCTCCATCCCTACCGCTGGAGGATCGGTAGGGGCCCCAATACATTGCTATGCCCAGGGGTCTACACCGCTGTTACCTGCGGAGGTCTCCCCCTTCCCTGCAGCGGGCACCCGGGGCAGCATTGCTTCAAAGCTGGGAGAGCCGGTACCTGGACTTTATTATATATATATATATTTATTTATTATTATTATTTATATACATTTGGTCTATCTATAATACTTTAGCTGACCCGGCATATACTGGGTCACCTAAGTGTCCATCTCTGTGCTTTGCTCCGCCTCCCTGGAAACCCCCTTCTGAAAATCCTGCGTTTGCCCCTGGAAGTGTCTGTTTTACTCTCAGCCGCAGACTGAGTTCTAGGCTACACGGCGGCTTCGAGCACCAGGGACAAGTGGAAAAAGCTTTCAATGGTGAGTAAAAATCAAATGATTTTTCCTCTAGGTGGCCACATGTGAATGGATGTGTACCCATACACATCCATTCACAGCCCTGCCAACACCTTTGTAAGGCAGGATTTTGTGGGGCAGGGGGCGGTGGTTACGTGCTCATTTGGCTCTAAACACTTGCAGCCCAGCGAGCAGGTCTGAATCAGGCCCAATGTGTCAGGCAACTTCTGTTTCTCAGTCATTCAGTATTATACCACAGAGATCAAAGCTTGGCAACCACTTAAATAAGGCAAAAAAAATATTATTAGCAAAGCAAAGGTTACAGATATTGTCAGCAGTTTCAGATGCAATCTTTAAAGTGGAACACGTATATTTTTGCTTTTAACCTTTTCAGCAGTTACTAAATAAATGACTAAGCAGATGCAAAATGTCAGTGGGACAATAAAAAAGCATCTCCAGACTTCCCAGTCCTGTCTACATATCAGGCTAACTACTGTGCACACAAAAAGTACATAGCAAGAATTAAATGGTTATCTAGGATGTTTGCTACCTTCCACATATTTACCTAAAAATATTCCATTTCATAGCATTAAAGTGTGTTTAGAAATAATGACTTAAACCATTATTTTAATGTGTGAACCTTTTCTTTGTAATGTAACGGTTGATAAATTTGTGTTCAACAATTTGTTAGAAAATATGAACATTTTTGTGTGTAAGAAAATTACTAACAATGAAAATAATATTCAGGCTAGTGTCCCCTTAAGTTTTTTTCCCTTGGGAGGTGAATGCTGCACTGGGAGTATGATCATCCCTTCTTGGCCGTGTTGACCTGCTACGTGGGGAATGTACTGGAGTTGTAATAGTGGTTGTACTGCCAACAGTTTGTGACCTACCAGACCAATGTGATTGAAGGAGGTATGTGCGATTTGTATTTGGGCCCTGATTCAGGTTCACTCGCAAAGCACATCTGGTTTGCTAATGGACAAAACCATGTGCACTGCAGGTGGGGCAGATGTAATATGTGCAGAGAGAGTTAGATTTGGGTGAGTTATTTTGTTTCTGTGCAGGATAAAAACCGACTGCTTTATTTTTATAATGTAATATGGATTCAATTTACAGAACAATCCCAACCCAAATCTAACTCTCTCTGCACATGTTACATCCGCCCCACCTGCAGTGCAAATGGTTTTGTCTATTAGCAAACCAGATGTGCTTTGCAGGTGATCCTGTTAATTTCCCTGTTGCCTGGGCCTTATGAAATTTATTGTGTTTTGATTGTTTACCTGGGACTCCATTAGGGTGAGGAACCTTGTATGGAATTGTAAATTTTCATTCCACATATCCTGGTAGATGTATTGTATCATGTGGACTTGTGGTTAGGGGTCAGTTTATTCTGTATGTCTGGTCGGCCACATTGTGCATATTTGCCAATTGTTGATTGAGGGCCACTTGAGCTGCCGCGTGATTAGCAAAAATGCTGGGTGTACTACGGGCTATACTGGGAAGCAGGGGAAGGCTGTGTACAGTAGGTGGCGTTAGTGAAGGGGGAGCTGTCAGAAGGTCTCCTCCTACTCCACCTGCTCAATGTGGCTGTGGCTGGACAATAAAAACCTCCACTGTATAATAGAGAATGAAAAAATAGTGTTGTAGGCAGAGGCAGAACTCTGGGAGGCAATGGATTCATCTGCCGCCGGGCTCCTGCTCCCGAGGGGGCACCTCTCCTCCCCCTGCAAGTTTAAATCAGTTATTTAAAAGCCAACAATATTGCTTCTGTGGCTGAGTTCTGAAATATGTGTTCTCTATCTATTATCTATCTATCTATATTTATTAACAGAAATATATATTTTATATAAGGTTATATAGGGTTATGTGTGTGTGTGTGTGTGTGTGTGTGGGGGGGGGGCATCAATATATATATCTTGCCTCCGGGCAACTGGAACAAACTTACGCCACTGGTTGTAGGCATACAGTACATAAAGGCAAGGTTTAAACCTTTTACCTAGGGTAATTGGTCATCTGCGCTCATGTACAATACAAAAATTGCTCTCTATATTAATACCTTAAAATTACGCTAAATTGAAGAATAGAATTGTAAAGAATAAGATATAATAAAATATAAAGTCAAACAAATGAAAAACAAATAAAATAAATAAATAAATTGAATAAAGTATTGTCCCAACTGTAAATAGCTCTTTCACAGGTTTTATGGGAGTCTTTAAAGCCTATTCTTACACCATTGCTATGCATGCTGGTGATTTTTCTGAAGATGTTCTGGGCCAATAGTGATGTTATATGCTGACCGGCGTGGGTAGCATTGCCGACGTAAGGGATGTGATGCTGGTTCTTATCACGGATGGCTGCAAGGGGTGGCTGTGCAAATTGAAAAAGCCACCAATGTTCCGCCCTCCTAGCGGGCGCTGCAACTGCTTCTCCTGTGACGTCACCCAGCAAGGTTCAAGTGCGGATGTTGTTGGTGGGTTTGTAGTAGGCGGTGGGTGCCTACTACCAACCCACTGGGAGCATTGTTGTACCTTATAAAGAATAAAAAATATTTTTCTTTGAAATAGCTTTATTTGCTAAAAATGGCAATGACTTAAAGAAGGAAATAGTCCTTTGAAAAAGAGTGTGAACCATTGTGGTCAGTTGAGGTAGCTTGTATAGGGAAGATTTTTGTGTTTTTATTTTGTATTTATTATTTGTGCATATTTTGTGAACTGAGTTTAAACTACGTATGTGTTGTTTCCTTTTTTATGTTTGATAGTGTAAACCAGTGGTCGTGATGCCAGAACCCCGCCCCCTGCCACCGCCGTCACTCCTCCTGGTCCTCACTGCATCACTCCCGAGCCTCCTAGCGCCTGTACAATAATGGCAGGTGCCAAGACTGGTGCATGTGTACCAACCTCTTTACTGCGCATGCGGCCAGCTTGAATTGAATTCACGATCCCGGCGCCTGTATAATATAGATGACAGGCACCGGGACCAGCGCTTGAGCAGTACCAATGTAGTTACTGCACATGCGCAGACCCCATACAGACATCCTGCAGAGAGTGAATACCTCCCAATGAGACTGCCTTGGGTGAATAGCAGGTCGGACCTCCAATAGGAAGTTACAGTGAAGCCAGTGCAGTCTCACAGACTGCATATGGCTTCTCTACAGACGTATGGGGTCAGATCTCAATAGTGATAAACAACCAGCCAATCAACTCATACCTGTCATTTTTCAAACCCAGCCTGTGACATGACAGCTGGGAGATGATTACAAAGGAAAAAAACACTGTGGTGAGCATTGCGCTGCTGGGTATAATGTAACACATTACCACTCCAAATATTACTGTTTAGACTAAATGAAAATGGACACACTGTTTATAAAGTACAGGTTGAGTATCCCGTATCCGAGTATCCGTTATCCGAATTATTCCGAAAACCATACATTTTTTTTTTTGTTTTGCTAAAAACTCACTGGGGACATATGTAACAGCACTACTGGTGACATGATATGTAACTGGCAATATATATGTGCAAGAAAATGATTGCTTGGCCTTCAAATTCAATATCTGAGATAGTACACAAATTTTGTTTCCTGTTTTGAAACCTTGTTTTTTGAACAAATAAAATATATTTGTGTGTATTTTATGTGGTAATAAAATATATTTGTGTGTATTTTATGTGTTTATACAGCATAAATGCAAGATACTTCTAAATACATAATTGAAAGATTAAAATATTCCAAAATACGGAATAATCCGTTATCCAAAATTCTCCTGGTCCCGAGCATTTTGGATACGGGATACTCAACCTGTATACATTTTTATAGTTTAAGATCTATTGCAGGTTAAAACACAATCACAAGAAAATTTGAAACAAAAAATTCACAATTAAAACAAAAATATAAATATAAGATAGGCCATATAATAACAGCGTTATGCAATTGGGTCTCCAAGTTTCATTTATCAAGATGTATATTAGTAAATTAATGAATAGTCGCAATAAGTGTCCACTAGCTGTCAGCAGTTGGAAATCACAGGGGTCCACATATTATTGGGTTAATAAGCAGGAGGTTTCAACAGTTAACGGCAGTTTTTACAGTTTTTAGCATGTAAGCAAACACGCACATATAACGAATTGGCCGTGTTAATGCTGTACAAACTGGGCAAAGTTAGTAGTAAGCAGCAGTGTATTTAAGCTCCTCTCTCACCAAATTTTGGTTCCCACCGGTAAGCACGTACTGATGTAAAAAAGGAGTAGTTAGTGTATCTCACCCCACCAATGGTGGCATGCGCCGTTTGTTTGTAGGCAGTCCGCCTTGTGTGAGGTAGTATATGGTTAACCCGTGCAAGGCGTCTCAGTAGCAGGTTCTTCTCCATGTATAGTGGGGGATAAAGAGACGCCGACCGCTCACATCACCGCCGGATGGAGGCCGGAGTAGATTGTTTGGAGACAGCAAGTGCACTTGTAGTGTGAAGAATGGAAGGAGACTACCACAAGATTAGTGACGTCAATGCGTTTTGTTTCCCCAATTGCCTGGAAACTTTATCGAGACAGATCCAGCTCCCCAAGACAGCTGGGAGCTGATTGACTGGTTGTTTATCACTCTCCATTTTATCAGTTTTTGAAGCTTGATAAATCTGGCTCTTTACCTAGGGGGCTGCAGTCTTGTATAGGTAAAAAACGCCACTGGCGTAATCATTTAGGTTTTGCTACCCTAGGGCAAATATGTAATGGTCTGGTGTGTGTAATGTGTTGTTTTCTTTTAGGCTTCCTATCTTTCCTTCCACTGGCAGTGGTAGTGTCGGTTGTCATGGTAGAGTAGTGAAGAGCTGCTGTGGCGGCAAAGGAGAAACAACAGACAGCCCTGTAGTGGTGTCACTTGTGTTTAGGCCCTACAAAGAGATTTGCATATGAATGTATAATCACACACTACAAAAAGCTTTATATGTAATGAGATTTTACCTGACAATTCCTCATCATCATCCGTATTTTCTGCAAAGGGTCATCTGAAGGTTTGTGAGGTCCTTGTATACTCATTTCACGTATGCAGTTAGTGTATATATTACTGTGATCTGTTATTACTTTGTACAACAGTAGGCATATTTATAATGGAACAATTACTACATTTTAATAATTAATGCAAAATCTGGTTAGACTTATTTCTGGTTGATGGCTCATAGCAACTCAATACAGCACTTTCTCATATTGTTTTTTCTTTTCTAACAACACTGGGTACTTGTGTATTATCACGGCGCCCACTACTCCATTTGCGTAGAGGGCTATTCAAGGTAATGAAATCGCATCGCATCGCATTGCATGCCATATTGTATGGCATGCGATGCGATTTTCCTATGTAATGTATTCACTGCTCTGTGTCAGTGAATCCATTAAAAAGATAGGATGCGATAAAAAATCGCATTGCATCGCATGCCATTATTGTATGGCATGCGATGCGATGATATATCGGTTCTGATGGAACCTAGAATAATGCCCCCCCACCACCCCCACTATCTACATCCTCCCGAAGAGTGGAGAGCGCAGCAAGCCACGCGAGGGGCAGCGGTATGCGTCCGACCGACCTTTGCATCCACGTCGGCGTGGAGTTGATTTTTTTATAGTGGCGAAGCGTGGCGAGCACAGCTCGCCTCGCACCCCGTGAGGGGATGCGTAGTACATGTAAAATAATACACGTCCGCTCGCCACGCTTCGGGCTCGGTGGCTCGCTGCGTTCGCCACACTATATAAAGTCAACCCCGCGCCGACGTGGATAGTGGGGTATGAGAAGGTCGGTCGGGCGTGTACCGCTGCCATACCATCGCATCGCATGCCATACCATAACGGCATGCAATGCGATGCGATTTCACTACATTTGCGTACATAGTAAATTCGGGCGCCGTGATAATACACAAGTACCCAACATTGTAACAAACATTACAGAAACTATACTGGAAACCTTTGTTAAATAGAATTACAGAAACATCATGTCACACTCATACAATTGTTACTTTTTTTTCAGAAAAATCATTCATTGATGACATCTACAAACAAGACTACGCATGGGCTGATATTTTAGGTAATCCAATTTGTAAGTGGACCTTCATGTCCTAACCATTGAGGACCTTTTTTGACTAAAAATGTTATGTGATAGTTAAATGTGGTCTATATATGTGCAAATTAAACTACATTTACTACACACATTTATGTTGGGGCACAGTTTTGCAAGTATGTTAGATGTGGTAGATAAGTTTGTCTTTTTCCTTTTTAGGGACAATTTGTTGAGATTTTCACAATGTGCAGCAGTAAAAAATGTACTTTTCCATAATGTAAAGTTATGGTAAATAATAGTTATAAAAAAAATCAATTATGGTGAACTCATAAAAATTTTAATAAATACTATCGCTGTTTGTGAAGAGAATGTCAGAGCCCAAACACAATTGAATGTCATCATCCACACACAAGGCCTTCTGTAGACATTACAATAAACTACTACATTTTCAAGGTTCAAAATTATACATTTATAGAGCATAAATGAAAAAAAAAAAAATTATAATAAGGCAAACAAATGAAATAATTACACTCACCTGCCCCTGGGGAATCTGAGTCTATTACACCAGTTGGACTCACCACCTCAGGGGAAATAATCACCTTCATAGCTTTCTCGTATTCAGTGAAGGTGGCCACATAAGGGGGCCCATCACCTGTCCCAAATGCAGCTTAAACCTCCTTTGCCATCTTGGCCTTCACAAAAAAATTGATATTGTAAAAGCGCTTACAACTATTTTCAAATGACCTGCCCCTGGGCCCCTTCGCATTTATGGGCATGACTGTCTTCTGCCACAGGGTTGTCTTCCTGCTGCAAAATTTCTTGGGGAGCAAGGAGGAGAGTGTCACTTTGTGATGCACCAAAGGGTATAATAAAACATAACCTTTATTATTTTATTTCCGAAAATCTATAGCGAAAATAAAAAGACACAATACAGACATATAACATAGGCATGTAAAAAAGGATAAAGATATCCTTATAGCCGTGGGGTCCCACTCCCCAAAATGTATATAAATGTTGTTTTTATTTGAGCTGCAATTTGTGTATTGTTCTGTAACTTAGTAGCAAGTATTGCTGATTTATTTACTCATAGAACATTTTGCAGTTACTAGCGGTATAGGCTGTGCACATCGGAGTAACATATCCGTTTTAAAGCTGGGAGGTGAAAAATACCCACAAATATATGGTCACACACGAAGCGCTATCTCTTAATCAGAGTGGTGAAATATAGAGGCCTGCTAAATGCACCAAACGGGTACCCAGAAGGTTATCTGGTGTTACCCCAGGCTCAGGCAGCGTAAATACACCATAAAGATAGCTAGGAGCACAGCACACTAAGTGATTTGAGAAGTGCTGTGTGCCCGGTCCATCAGCCGGGACAGCGGGGCTCGCAGTGTCAGAGTGAGGTACACTGCGCCCGCTTGTCACGTCGGCTCGCCAATGACGTGGCCGGCTCTCAGCACCGTGTGCGGCAGTGGCCGGGTAAGCCTGTAGGACTGTAAGCCACTACATAAAAAGCACTGGAGTCAACTAATATACTCCGTGCTAGTCTGCCGGAGATAAGTGCTTAATGCACACCGCTCAGTTACCGCTAGAAAAAAATACAGATCAAAATGCAATAATGTAAGGGAGGGGAAGTGGGAGCATTATTGCATTTTGATCTGTATTTTTTTTCTAGCGGCAACTGAGTGGCGTGCATTAAGCACTTATCTCCGGCAGACTAGCACAGAGTATATTAGTTGACTCCAGTGCTTTTTATGTAGTGGCTTACAGTCCTACAGGCTTACCCGGCCACTGCCGCACACGGTGCTGAGAGCTGGCCACGTAATTGGCGAGCCGACAAGCGGGCTCAGTGTACCTCACTCTGACACTGCGAGCCCCGCTGTCCCAGTTGACGGACCGGGCACACGGCACTTCTCACACCGCTTAGTGTGCTGTGCTCCTAGCTATCTTTATGGTGTATTTACGCTGCCTGAGCCCGGGGTAACACCAGATAACCTTCTGGGTACCCGATTGGTGCATTTAGCAGGCCCGTATATTTCACCACTCTGATTAAGAGATATCGCTTGGTGTGTGACCATATATTTGTTTTAAAGCTGAGGTTACCTCCCAGCTTTAAAACAGATATGTTACTCTGATGTGCACAGCCTATACCGCTAGTAACTGTAAAATGTTCTATGAGTAAATAAATCAGCAATGCTTGCTACTAAGTTACAGAACAATACACAAATTGCAGCTTAAATAAAAACAACATTTATATACATTTTGGGGAGTGGGACCCCACGGCTATAAGGTTATCTTTATCTTTTTTTACATGTCTATGTTATATGTCTGTATTGTGTCTTTTTATTTTAGCTATAGATTTTAGGAAATAAAATAATAAAGGTTATGTTTTAATATACCCTTTGGTGCATCACAAAGTGACATTCTCCTCCTTGCTCCCCAAGAAATTTTGCTCTAAATTCTGTGTCCAGTGATAGCACACCCTAATCTCGATAATGTATTCATACACCATGATTATTTGAGGGGTCACATAATATCTATTACTAATATAATTTCCTGTGCGATTTAACCCTGTTCTCCTTGTAACTTGTCTTCCTGCTGGCAGACACCTTGGTAGACTCAGGCCCAAAGAGCTGGTTGCAGTGCCTCAGGAGCTCTGTGACCAGGGCCATGATCTCAATGTGGCTTAACTTAACGTTGCGACCCATCTTGGTCCTGGTCACTGGAACCACACAAGGTGTCTCCTCATCCTCCTCCACAGAAGACACTGGCTTCTCCACCACCAGCTGCCCCACCTGGCTACCATCACTGCCAGACATCTCACAGACATGGACACACACAAAACACTGAAAAGCAAAACACAACACAGAACACCCTCCTCACCTACACACACACACACACTGTAAATAAAAATAAACAAGCACTGAAAATTAGACAAAATTATTAAAATACAAGGCAACAAAAAAGCACAAGACAACTATCAGAACACAAATCACCACTCACCCCTCAACACTCCTCTCCACACCTAACTAAACACACAAGGAGCAGGAGGTGGTGGGGGCTATAGTATATGCCTATGTAAAAATCACTCCCATGTAAGAAAGATTAAACCAATCAAAAATAAGAAGTACACATACTAAGGCATTATCCGAGTTGTACAAAAATATGTATATATTTACACTATGCAAAACAATGCAAAAATACGTACCTTTATAGCAATATGAATGGGAAAAGTATTATGAATGGGAACGGCATTGGGAAAATGCAAATGCCTGTAATTTGTCAGTTTAGTAAATAATGCATTTTCATTCGGAAAATAAATAGCCAAATACTGCCGCTGTCATTCAAAATGCAAATTTGGATGACATCAAATGAAGTCAGCTTAGTAAATTTTACCCATAGTTTCTCTCCATCTGCCTTCTGACTCCAGACCAAGGGCCAGATTCTCTAAGCTTCAAAAGTGATAAACAGCCAGCCAATCAGCTCCTGTATGACATTTTTCAAACACAGTCTGTGACATGGCAGGCAGGAGCTGATTGGCTGGCTGTTTATCACTCTCCATTTTATCACTTTTGAAGCTTAGAGAATCTGGCCCCAAGCCTTAGTGTCCCTCCAGCTAATTCCTGGCTCCATCCATATTCCCTGTGGCTATAGGATTTCTGTCTATTGTATATTAAAGTTTTATATATATATATATATATTGTTAATGCTGATGAATTTTGACCAAAGAAACAATAAGTGAAAAGCGCAGGTTACGTATTATGTCCGTAACCTGCGTACCCTTTATACCTAACTACGTGCGAACAAAGCGTAGCGCAGCGTAGCGTACCTTTTATTGTGTATTATACACCCAAGAACCAATACCTTAATAAGAGATCCCTTCGCAGTACTTTGTCTCTAATCTGCGAATATACCTTTTAAGGACAGTGTCCGTAATATACCTTTATCGCTAAATGCGAATAACAGACACAAACCACTGTATAGAAATAAGGAGATAAGAACTCCGTAAAATGTTGTATTTAAGTCCCTAATGGACAAAAGGGGGTTACAGGAATAGAAGATACAGGTATAACAGGTAATGCAATAGACTAACAATGAATACAATAATTAGACTCTACTAAGGGAAGAAAAACAGATACAGGATACAATCAGCCAACAATACAATAAGTATGAGTACCGTGAATGCAACCGTTACCGTCTCATCAAATATGCGAAGCGCAGTCCGGTCAGAGCTCGCTATCGTTCAGGATTGAACTATCGCCCGGTTGAAGGTCAGGGAAAGAAAGATGTGCCGAAGTGACCGTGGCTGTTCTGGGTCGCCTATCTTATAGGGTCAGAAAGGGGAGGTCAAAGGCCATTCCCATTGGTCAGAGATCGTATGTCAGGTCCACTGTGATTGGGGGGTAAGATGATACACCTGGTTTGACTAGGTGCAGGGGAGTGAACTTTAGGAGTCCTTTGTTCGTTAGTATCGTCGGCAGGGATTGTAAACAGCTGTAGAAACCGGTTACATCTAGATTCCTTTGTTATATACTTTCAACCGAAACGGTCTTGGGAATATGGAATTATGTCCATAACTATCGGGCCGTGTCTATTGCGAAATATTCGCAATGACCGGAATACTACGCATAAGAAACGGAACAGAATGGTACTAAACATGATACAGACAGATGTATGCAGGGCTAACTAAGCTATGTGTGGCGTTCTAAACCTTTAACTACATTTTACTTAGTGTCAGTATGTATTTATGAATTTATGTGTGATAGTATGGCTACTCTTCTGGTCCACTTTGTCACACAGAATCGGGTATGGAAACTTTATTAGCGCAACTCTGCGAACCAAAATGGCGGCCATACTATCCTAAAATGGCGTGTGTGCAACTCGACTTCCACAGTCCACCCTTTAACAGTAAATATAAAACTGTTACAATACAAAACATTATACACAGCAATACAGAAATTCATAATCCTAACCGAGAAATTGGGATACATGAATTAAACATATAAGGGGAGTAAACCATCTGCTCTCGGCCGATCCAGGATCATGGATAAACGATGGGCCCCATTTATCGAACAATCTACTCAGGGTCACGAAGGATAATGTACAATTTTGGGATAAAAATAAAAACAGGGGTGGTTACACTATATACACTTGTTTTTCAGATATGGCATCCTTTGGTAGGTATTGTTTGTGACAACAGACCCTTGAACTCTTTGTTGTCTCTCTTTTTGGTATGCTTTTAAGTATGATGGTATTATCACTATCAAACATCCGGTCCTGGGTAATGTGTCAAGTTTATAGATTCTACCTTGACCTAAGCTGGGACGGGTAACACACTCTCAGAACTCTGTGTCGTCCGTCCAATGCCTGGCAGCAGTGCGGCGGCGGTGTCCTTGATTTTGAACATGAGAACGGATAGTGGGGGGGGAGACAAGAATAGGACCCACAACAATAGAAAAAAAACTGAGAAAGGAAAAAAAATTTGTTAGTGATCCTTCCAACCTGTTACCAGTGGGGTGTGTCACAGTCCCTTTTGTAGCTTGTACAGGTTGCTTGACCTTAGCTGCTCTCCAGTCCTCCCGAAATGGTGCCTCTTAGCGATTTCTTTCTTTCGCCCTCGAGTGTAAGGACCTTCTGGCTTTCTGTTCCTTTGGCAGTAGGACGAACGTACCCGAATCTCTCTCTGCGACTTTGTTATTGAGGTAGTGCTGGTCAACAAGATTTGGGGTGGTTCTTTCCAAAGGTCTATCAAGCAACCTGTATATGGCAAAGCTGGGGAAACAACAACATCTCCTGGTTCATGGTTATGACAGTTCACAAAAGGTGTCAACAAAGTCCTTTTGCTGCAGTTTTCCAGGTGTGGATACATCACTTGCATTTGTGGTCTAGGATCTCCTTGTGGGATTACCATAACCTGTGGCTGCCCGCCAAGCAATGTTTCGATGGGGACAAATGAGGTGGAGTTCTGAGAGTGATTCTACTACTATAAAAAGAGATTATGGGGTGTACCATCAGTCCCTAAAGGTTCACACATGACTTAAACCTTTCATATATATATACTTGCATACTCAAGGGTGCTTCTGGGCTGCCATATCTATACACACAAACGTCAACACACATATATATATATATATATATATAAAAATAAATAAATAACTAGAATGCTTCTAGAGTGGACTGTACAAAGCCAATTTTGTATTACCTGCAGAGGATCCTGCTGGAGGAGGGATGTGGAGATGGCTCTGTGGGAACAGCCGTTGCAGTTTCTTTCCCCCAGACAAGTAAGGCATTATCCTGTCGTCTTACCTGTCTGTGGGCACACCAGTAATTTCGGACTAATTTTCCCCATACCTTCCCTGTCAAGACACGTCAGGCCATGGGCTATCTCTGTTCTGACAGTTTGGCATGTTCTCAGAGTCACTGGTTTTCCTTGTCCATCTTTCTATTCCTGTCCACATCCCTTCGGCTTCCAGACTGCTTCTCCTGCAGGGGACACAAATCTTGTATTTCTATGTGAATATACTGACATTTACAGGGGGAACACAAACATTATCCGCAGAGCGCATGGCTCACCCAGCTGCCTTGCCAGCATGTTCATTATCAAGTGACACTGAATCCTCATCGAAGATGTGGGCTTTACACTTGATAACAGCCACTCTGTCCGGCAGCTGTGTGACTGTCAGGAATCTTTTAAACTTACAACGCTTGCGCCACTGGAGTGCCAGCTACTGAAACAAAACATCTGAGGCGCCATAGGGCCTAAGATCTTCTGTATTACCCCAACAAACATACTTGGAGTCGGCATGAATATTGGCTGTTTTTCTCTCAGCCCGCAGTACTACTAATGAGACTGCTGTTGCTGAGTGAGACGTCCAATGGGTTCAGCCTCTACTATGCCTTTTCCATCTATTACGGTATAGCCAGTGTACAATTTTCCCCTCTCGGTGTTGTGGAAAGAACGAGGGAGAGAGAGGAAAAAAAAATGAATTACCTCTTCCAATGGGTTGTTACCACCCTTTGGGGGCATGCTGCAAAGGTCTGATTCAAACATGTCATGCAATCATATTCGTCTCGGCTCCCACTAAATTCCACCATTCCAGCAACCTCAGCATCAATCCACCCTTTGTGCCTTGGCGGGCACACCTAGTAAGAGTGTTGCTGGGTTTACAATATTACCCATTTTACTGGTAGCATCAATGCAAGTTCCCATTTAGTGAACTTGGCTGATGAATATTTTTCACATGTTTAGGCAGAATTTTAGGAGTGTCCAGACTATATGAGGAGCATAAACAGTTAAAACACACCCCAACACCACATTCTCAGTTTTGTTTACCAGTAGTGCTATGGCAACTACACTGTGTAGACAAGTATGAAGTGCTCAAGTAATAGGGTTTAATTGCACACTGCAGTACGACATTGGTCAGGCTGGCATCACCAGGTTTCTTACGTCACTATATCTGTCGCCCCCTCAGCAGGTCTAATATTCTAAATCACATGGTCTCTTGTGTCAGTTTTACCCATGGCAAAAGGCTGTAATCAGGCCTGTTTCTTCTTCTTTACTATCCACATTTGTCTGTGAAGACATGGGTTTTGCGATTGTACCTATTTATATGTAAATGCGTTTTACAACCCTTTTCATTCTTTGTAGAAGGGGAATGCTTTGTGCATTACTTGGACTGCTTTTCACAAGATGGTGGCTGTGGTTGCCCTGGGTAACATTAGGAGCAATGCTTAAAGTTACTGGGACTTTGTTCAAGATTTACTGAAAAATATATATATTGACTATTTGCTTTATGGGGTACCGCATATTCACAATGGGTATTTCTCTGCTGGGAGTGCGACAGATCTTTCAAACTATTTTTCTATGATTTGTAGGTTTATGGTTACTAATGTGTCCCAGATTTCCCCCCCTCCCCCCCCTCTTGTTCAGGCGCAACCGCAATCCGTCCTGAGATACCTTATGTCCTGCCTCAGGAGGATACACCAGAAGTTGTCTATCGCCAACTGCTGGTGCTGTGGATGAGGAAAGGACATAACAATAGATCATTAACCCATTGTATTGGTATTTACCCATTTGTGGGCCGTAAGGACAGTGTGCGATCTTGCAAGACCCGGGGGAGGGGCTTGGTGGCTCTCTGAGGTTTCTGGAACAGAAGAGTAGGGGAAGGAGAAAAAAATTGGAAAAAGAGAGAGAGAAAAACTCAAAAAAAAAGTAGAAAATTTTTATGACAGTAATGTGTACATTTATTTTCAACAGGAAATTTTTCTTTTATTTTTATGACACCAGGATTTAGCACTATGGGGGAATTGGCTCTCAACTATTTGGTTCTTACCCTTTTCAACTCCTGTTCTGATTTGTAAGCCCTCCCTTTCTTTCTTTTTCCCAGTGTGGTTGTGACTATGGGCTGTGTCTAGGGGTATTTAGCTCAAAGTTCTCTTTTGGGAACCTTGTTATTTCACTGGGTATTTTTCCAGCTCAACCTCAGATTTCAAATGGTGAAGCTGTACTTTGGGGCGCTATACTTTCTGTTTTTAACAGGGTTTCTATTGAAGCTATGGTTGCCATTGATCCTGTGTCCTTCCCATCTTTAGTTCAAAGGGAACTCGGTATTTGTGCTGTAGTTTTTAGCTACCTTAGATGGATTTGACTCTATAACAGTGGAATACAACATTAGCCTCTGAGGACTGTCCAGCATATCTTGCACTTCTTGTGTAAGATTTCTAGGAGTGTCCAGAAATACCCCATCAGGGGTGCCATAGATGACACATCCCATTTTACATAGTAAATCTCTACCCAGGAGGTTAGTCTGGGCCGCTGCAGCCAACAGAAAAGAGTGTTTGTTATGCAGAGGCCCGCTTGTAACATCTGCTGGTTTCGTCAGTGGGTAATGCTGTATTTTTCCTGTTACCCCAATTGCTGCTACTAATTGCTTGGCACAACCTAGACCAGGAGGGAATGTTGTTAACGGGTTTGATACAAAAAAAAAAACTTTATATTTAAACTATTCCACTTACCCATATCCGAGGCTCCTCCCTTAGATATTGTCTTATGTTACCTGGATGTGGGGTGTATGTGTGTCCTACTCCCTGTTTGCATATATGTGTCATGCTTAGGGCGGCGTTGGCTATTAGGTGGGGCTATGGCTATGTGTTGAGACCTACCTGTCTTCTCCCATTGTGCCTCCCAGTTACTTACATATGTGTTATGTTTCCTATGGTTACTTACCCTGCAACGTCTGGCTATGTGTCCTTTGTTTCCACATTTGAAACATACCGTTTGGTTTTGTCTTTCTGTCATAAATCGTTTGTCCAGATCAACAGCAGATTTCTTTAAAGTGTGTATTGACATCTGTCTGCATTTGGGGTGAATGGTTTCTATGTTGGTTCTCAGATTTTCCCTAAGACCTTGTATCAGCACAGAGACAATCCCTCCCTTAAGATGTATGTTGTCCCTGGGGCTGGGGATACCAGAGTGTTTTGGCAACGCCTGTAAGGCACGGTTGAAATATCCGCTGGTGGACTCACCATCTTTCTGTGTGATGGTGAACCCTAGGGTATTTTCAACCATCGCTGGGAAATATACACCCAATTGTATATTTATTAGGCGTATATTTTCCTGGTTGCCCTGTTCAGTTAAAATCTTATCGCCCTCCACACCACTGTCTCGAATGAACTTCTGGACATCTATGTGTGAAGGAAGGCAAGCTCTCAACATGTATCGCCAATCCTTATTGGTGGGCTCATCTGAATTTCCTCGCTCCCTTACAAATTTCTGACACTTTGCCAGATCTTTGCTGGGATCAGGGAAATTTTTGATGATTGAATGACGTTCCAATCGTGTCCATGTATTGTGCATGTCACTATCCTTTACAGGCATTACCTCATCCCCGTCTCCCCGTCCACAAGGAGGTTCCACTGTGTGCAGAGGGTGGATCTGTCTCCCCCCTGCACCATTGGACAACTTCCCAGGAGCAACTATCTCTGTGCTGTGTTGTGTGTACTTACCTGTGTCTCCAATCGTGTTCCTGGCATCAGCCATCTCCTCGACCAGAATGGCAGCAGCAGCTTGGGCTGTCTCAGCCTCTCTCTCCTTTCCGCTAGCTTCGCAAGGGATGGCTGATGTCAGGAATCCCCCTTGTGGATCTGTATCTTGCTTATAGGGGGTAAAAACAGGGTACAAGTTAGCAACAGTTACATTATTACTACTGTCTTGCTTATTAACCCCTTCGGCACATATGGGGGTGGGGGAGCTGTTGCGGCTACGGTTGCATTTTTATTGTGGCTGATTGTATCTGTCACTGCCATACATCTGATTCCCCATTGTTCTTGCCCTTCCTTCTGCCACAATTTAAGAATTTCTATGTGCTTAACTCTCTTCTTACGATTAGAGAGTAGACATATTTCATCTTTTACTGCCGATAAGATTTCTGGATCGAAGCTACCAACACTGGGAAATTCTAACTTGCTGCCTTGTGTCATTTTTCTCCATTTATTTTGGTAAACAACTGCTCGTTCACCGTGCTCACAGCACATAATAAAAGCCTACGATCCTTTTGGTCGGCTTGCTTCCTCCCTAACATGCACGTTATCACAGCGTGACCCGTTATTACCCATAATTACAGGAATAAACGTTCACAGCTTAATAGATATCGGTGGGTTATTACTTGTCTGAGAGCTCCCCAAACACTCACTTCTACAGCTTCCTAGAACAGTCCCACAATCAAGCGGGTGCGAAGGATACGAGGTATGATACTCAATCACCAAGTCTTTCAACTAGCAGTGAACTTCTAGTCAACTTGCAAGGTGCGGCACAATTTTTCCAGGGTACAACAAACTTGTTTTCCTGTACCCCCAAAAACTGGATTTTCTAAAGTAGCTAATCGGATCACTGGGTTCCTATGTATCTTCTTGTACCCTCCTAGCGGATCAGTTCCACTGAAGGGGCAGTTCCTATGGGCACGTCGTCACGTGAACCCTGTCCTAACTGGACTGTCCTACACTGGACTACACTGCGCTTGAGTCGTGTCGTCACACACCCGTTCGCCTCAGTTATGTTTCACACTGGGCGCTGGTTACACCTTGGTCTTATGCATATATTTGAAATATTTCTGTACAGAAAATCTTCCCAGGCTGGTAGCTTTTCACTAGATACTTATGCAGGTATAAATCCCTTATAAAAAGCTATAGGAATCTATTAAAATAATGCTTGAGTTGCTTGTTTTTGGAAAATGAACAAAAAGAAAAAAACTTATTTTCTTTTATTAATCACCGCCTTATCCACAGTATATTACTATACTGTTTTAAATAAGGTTAGTGGTTTAACACTGTTCACCTTTTGAGTTCCTATGTGTGCTGCATGTGCAGTGCCAATGAACAGCCACGTGTGTACATGCGTTGTTCACAGGCCGCCGATGAAATCGGCCACCCACGTGTTCTATAGTGTATTTGCAAGGTTGCACTCGGATTTCGCTATACGCAGTAATTGCGCCTAAATGTGGAATAAATCCCTTAACTCCGTCCGAAAGTTACGTATCAAGATGCGAAATAAGTCCCGCACTTAATCCGTAAATCACGTACAAAGATGCGAAAATTTCCGATACGGGCACGTGCGCGCGCACCTTGCGTAATACACAATAGACGTTTTACGTTACTGCAAAAGTCCCAGAACTTATCGCCACGTGGCGGAGTCCCTGGTTTTGCAGTAACTAACAATAAAAGTTATAGTTTTGCACAGAGGGGATCCTCTATGTACTATAATAAACACAGAGTTTTGTTTCCACGTGTGCGAACTTTATCGCACGTGGCACATATACTGTAATAAACAAGCAACTCAAGACACTATACCCCGTTAAACTACTTGTGGCAGGCAGAAGTACAGTTTACTA